>NC_138542.1:7283480-7950980 GCF_964234715.1 Podarcis melisellensis | reverse complement strand
AGGAGAGGTGTTGCCAGCACCGCCGGTTCCCAACCGCAGTGTGGCGGAGGAGGTAGGAAAGCAAGGGGAAGGGAGGGGCTGGGGGAGAGGGGGAGATAAGCCCCCGTCCGCTGCGTGTGCGCAGTCCGGTCTGTCATAAGGTTTGAGGGGCGGTGAACCCACCCCCTTCTAAAAGAGTTTCCTGACCCCTGGTCTAACTAAACATGCTTTAATGATGACTTTTCCTAGACTCTTTGCCTATACATGAACCTACTCAGTATATTGTGCATTACAGGATTGGCAGATAGCAAAAGCAAACTAAAATATCTTTAGCTCATAAAATGATTATTTTCTTGCTAGTTTGCTATTATGGTTTGTCTGAGTAGGCACCAATGCTGTTTGAAACGACTTCTCTTAAGTACTGCACTTTCTGACTTCAGCCAGGGGCCTCGGCTCTGCTCAGTTTGGTTTTGTGCGAAATAGTTTTTGTAATCATCTGGATTAAAAGAACAGGGGTTCATACTGGTGTGTTATATACAGAATAACTTGCTTAAACAGTTGCCACAACTGCCTCCTATCTCCTTTGGATTTCTTGCTTTTCTTTTCATTATCTTTTTTAGTTCCATGTCCACAAAATTGGTTGATTACTTCTTCACTATAGCAGCAAAGATCAGGATGTTACAGAGTCACCTATGGACAGTTTTGTACTGGGAGCACAAGTGCCTCTATTTGTGCTGTCTAATATCTGAAACAGTACAGTATGCTGTCAGTGTAGGGAAGACACAGCATTACTCACTTCAGACAACCCTTACGCAGCCCTTCCTCACAAGCCCGTAGTTCTCATAACATAGCTGTAATCCTTTTCAGTTGCAAAACCTACGGTAGTCATAGCTTCAGTCCCCTAATTAGTGGCATCGTGGTGTTTACAGACCAAATTGTGTTCAAGCTGCATTTTTAAGTGAGCTGATTCAGTTCAAACTTTCTGCCATAATAATATGGTTGAGAATATAATTATCTTTTAGGTTTTGCATCTTTCTGAATTTTTCTATACAGTTTTGCATGATAAAAGAAGTTTATATATCCATGTACGGAGAAAAAATACTGTATTTAAATGTGTTTTGTAATCAAGTAAGTTTTTTAAATACAAATTTTCCTAGAGTCTCATTTCTTTCAGAAATCACAGCTTAATGTGGAAATGGGCTGGAATGGACTTACAAAATAACATGTGCAAAATTGAAAGTGTGATCCGTATAGCTTGTTGTTAGAGGCTCACATAACAAACACTTCCGATTCTAATGAGTATGGTTTTTTCCTTTTAACAGAGGTGCACTGGAAGCTTATGTTCAGTCAGTAAGAAGTAGAGAAGGAAAGGAATTTGCTCCAGTCTATCCCATAATGGTGCAACTGCTTCAGAAGGCACTGTCTACTCTTCAGTAAAATGTTCTTTGGAAGGTATGGAAACTCCTCTGACATATTTAATTTGTACTGGTAGGGTAATACTTAGAATTAATATAAACAGCATCTGACTTTTGCAAAACCTACCAAGAACTATAAGACGTCAATACTTAAATGTCTGAAAATCAAATGCACTCTGCAGTCTTCAGCTTTCCATATATAATAAAAAAAACTTTTAAATACTGTTCTAATGTCACTTTTTAATTTAGAAACCAATGCAATTTGTATCACAAAAAGGCTCTTTTCCCTGGAGACACCGAAACAAGATTTTCATGTAAAGAACTTCTAAGCTGACCACAAGAAAAACCTTTTGTGTATACAATACACATTTACTTCTTGGCAACGATCCTTGAGGTTTAAAGTCGCATTTTTCATATTACATAATTCTTTATTCCATGTACATTGAAGTAACAATGTTTTTATCTTAAACTCATGCTATATTCCGAGTGGAAATCTACTTAATTAAAAATCCTATGCATTCTTGCTTTAAGTGCTCCTCCTATGTAGCAATCCTATAGATGGGTAATGGCATTTAGTCACAACTCATTTGATGTACATAATACTAGACAATACATTTTACAAATTTACTTGAAATACATGAATATAGTGTGCAAAATCATAGGAGCAACATCATAGACATGTCAGGTGCTGAAATTTATTGTTGTGATTCTTAAACAGAAACACACTCTTTATTTAGTAACATTAAAAGCTATGTTGTAATGTTCACAGCAAAAGTAGCCATAAATCTAACATATTTCCTCTACGTTTAGATAGATGGAGGGGAAACAGTAAAGTGCAAATGTTGCACCTACAGTAAGTGCAAAGTTTGTCCCCACCATAAAAGATGTCTTATGGCAAAATAAAATCTTTAAAATATGCAGCATAGGAACACCCGTCCCCACCCCACCCCCCGGCAAAAAAAAAAAACCCTTTAAGAATAAAATGGTGACACCACAAAAAGCACCATTCTTTTGGGATAATGCAAGTAATGAATTTAACCCTGGGCCTTTATCAACAGCCCTGGCAATTCTGCTTTTTATTCTTGCTGGGAAGAGATCACACCTCAAATAATTTATAAATGTGTTATCTTCCCAAAAAGATAACAATTTTGCTACATATAGTATACATATAGTATATACATTTCCTATCCACTTTGCCACACATTCTGGTAACTTGTTGGCACTGGGCAAACGAGAAGTTCATATATTATGTCAGAAAATCCCAGCTCCCAGATTTGTAGTTAATTACATAGTTTGTGCAATGCATATTAATCAGCAATAAGAATCAATGTATAAACAGGTTACATATTTAAAATTCCCCTTTTTTGCATTTTTCTTAAAAATAAACATTTATACAAAGCTCCTCTTCCTACTATTCTTTAGCACCACAGGATATCCATTTTCAAGCCTATTACACCTGATAGACATATATGTAGTTTGGAAGAAAAATAAGGCAATTTGGTTTTAAAATGCTGATAGTTTTTAGCTTTCTTAATGCTCTACTGTAATAAGCAAATTCTCATTCCTAACAACTCAATGCTGCCAGTATTTTATGGTCGCACCTTCACAACAAATCATGAATTCTTGATCATCAAGTCTTCTTCCACTATGTATTTGTAGAAGAATTCCGATCTAATGTTATTGTGAACCCTGTAAAAATGAGAACCAGAAAGATGTACAAAGCGTGAGACTCAATTTGCACATGGAAGTACCGTATTTTTTGCTCTATAGGACGCACTTTTTCCCCTCCAAAAATGAAGGGGAAATGTGAGTGCGTCCTATGGAGTGAATGCAGGCTCCTTGGCTTTGCTGCAACGTGCCTGTCATGGAAGCCGGAGGCTGTTCCTTCTCCAGCTTTGCTGAAGGGTGCTGCGCCTTCTCCCTCTCTGTGCAGCACCTCTCCTGTGAAGGAGAGGCGCTGCGCAGAGAGAGAGAGAGAGAGAGAGAGAGAGAGAGAGAGAGAGAGAGAGAGAGAGAGAAGGCGCAGCGCCCCTTGAGCAACGTGCCTGTCCAGCAAAGCCGGAGGAGGAACAGAAGGGTCTCCTTCTGTTCCTTCTCCAGCTTTGCTGAAGGGCGCTGCGCCTTCTCCCTCTCTGCCCAGCACCTCTCCTGTGAAGTGCCCCTTCAGCGACGCGTCTGTCCTGGCTTCTGCTTTAGCCCTGCGCAGCCTCTTTGGGCAGGGGGAGCCTTGGCGCGGTTACCCCAGAAGCCAGAACAGCCACACGGTATCCCAGAAGCCAGATCCCTCTTGCTGTTCTGGCTTCTGGGGTTCAGAATAATTTTTTCTTGTTTTCCGCCTCCCAAAACTAGGTGCGCCCTATGGTCCGGTGTGCCCTATGGTGAGAAAAATACGGTATATTACCTGCTTCAGCACAACCACACACAACCCCCGCCCCCCAATGGCAACCCTGTTGGAAGAACTTTCGTGTCATCTTCTGCCAATATATTTAACCCAAAAGCATTGCATTGGACCCAGGTTCTTTTCCTACAACAGAAATATTTGGTCTAAAAGGGAACCTAAGGATCCAACCCATAATAAATGCTTTCTACAACTGGCTTTTCTTAAAGCACCTATCTCAAAATGTGTGTTCCTTTATTCCTTTCCCCCTTTGTAAGGTGGTTTCAAAACCTGCCCAGAATGTAAAAGGCAGAACCTTTCTATGGTCTTGTGTAGACTTCAGCTAGTTTGTGGCTTCACCTATTGTTTAGAAATAATTTTCTCTTTGTTAGCTCTGGCTTCTATGGCTTAAGGAGGCAGTGCTGGCATCAATATAATAAATTGATGGGGGGGGGAGTGGGGATGACAGATGCGCTGTCATAAGGCTGAGTACTTGGTCAGTGCTAAAACATTGCTCTTTCAATAGAGCAAAGCAGGACTTTTTGAATGATGATGATACACAGATTAGTTTTCTTAGACATTTGCTATAAGCAACTCTATGAGATTCTTGTCCCTACCTTTAGATGTTAGCATCTACACAGGGAAATGCAAAAAACGCCGCCTTTTGTGCATTATCATACACTATCATGAAAAGGGTAACTTTGAACATGGACAAATGAATTTCCTATGAAAGGGAAAGCCTGATGGTAAGCATGGGGTTACATTTCAGATTTCACAGAGATTGTAGGGACAGGTGCCCAGCAGTTCTGAAGTATTCTACGTGAATCCCCAAGCACCAAGATGTGCGCTAAAATGTCAAAGTAGAGGGAAAACATACTGAATTTGTTCGTTTCCGTTTCCAGCAGTCGGGATTTAAACGTTTTTGTTCTTCAGCCAAGGCCTTGGCTTCTAATGTGTACATCCGCCTTTCTTCATTTTTCATTTTTTTCCACCTGTCACCAAGTATCACACTTATGGCTCTGCAGGAGAAATATTTAGGAAATAGTCAGTGCAGGAATCCAGCAGCACATGTAACATTTTCTAGTATCCATTTCCTTTCTGAGGATAGCACAGGATAAAAATTATACACAAGAAAACACTCAAGTGTTCACAGATAATGTCCTTGTTCAAGCTAGGTGCAATTGTTTATTATCCTGTGACACTGAATTAACTGAAAGGCAGGAAGTCCTACGTGATTTTGAAGATATGTGTAAGTAATTTGTCAAATTTGGAAAACTATTTTTCTGTATGCATGGATGATGGTAGAGCAAAGCATTCAGCTCATTACAGGGCCTTAATATTCAAGACTTCTACCATGATAACATATGTAATTAATACCCATTATGCTTGCATCTCCTTATTACTGAATACAAATACATTTCAACTAGACATCTATTACCATAATTCACACAACAAAGTTCTTTAGTTGTCAGGATAAGTGGGATAAATATAATCTTTAAAAAATGGATGAAGTCACTGTGTCTGCAAGTTCACATTGGGCCAGTCCAAAGTTGCAGAGTTTGGAAGAGTACGTACCGTATTTTTCACTCTATAGGACGCACTCCCCCCCCCCAACAATTAAGGGGAAATGTGTGTGCATCCTGTGGGGCAAATGCAGACTCCTTGACTTCAGTGATAGCAGCGCAGAGGGAGCATGTGCTCCAGAGGCTTCGCGTTGCTTTCGCTGAAGCCTGGAGAGCGAGAGGGGTTGGTGTGCACCGAAGCTATCACTGAAGACTATCCCTGAAGCTCCAAAGGCTTTGGGTTCCTTTTGCTGAAGCCGGGAGAGCAAGACTCTCCTGGCTTCAGCAGAGAGGGAGAGCTGCGAAGCGCCCCTTCAGTGAAGCGGGAGGAGAAATGGAAGGGGCTCCGTTTCTCCTGCCGCTTCGCTGAAGGGGCACTGAGCAGGGGGGGGGGATTTTTCCCCCTGTTCTCCCCCTCCTATGGTCCGGTACGTCCTGTGTTCTGGTGCATCCTATACAGAGAAAAATATGGTATGTACTTTGTTTTAGGCATATAAAGATGTCTCCAAAACATACTGCTTGTGGCTACTTATATACTGTTATTAAAGAAACCACTGATAAAGAAATTCAACATTAATACAACCACCAGTTTGTTGTGTGTCTTCCTATAGTTCTCCTTGGCTGCTATTCAGCAGTGCATACTCCCAGATAAGTGTCTGTAGGACTGCAGCCTAGAATACATAACATTTCTGCCAAGCATGACAATAACACCACCTAGCATTTTATATCAGGCATATGCAATCTTGGCCCTCCAGATGTTTTGGGACTACAACTCCCATCAACCCTGACCACTGGTCCTGTTAGCTAGGGATGATGGGAGTTGTAGTCCCAAAACATCTGGAGGGCCGAGTATGCCTATGCCTGATTTATATAATGCATACTTTGAGAAAAGCTTACAATGAAGCATCTTGAGATCTGTTCCCTTTGTTTAAGCACCACTTTCCTAACTGAAAGCATGTGTTCCTCAATTTAAAACGGGGATGGCTAACCTACAGCCCTCCAGTACGGCTGGACCACAACTCCCACAATCCTCAACTGTTGGCCATGCTGACTGGCTGATGGGAGTTAAGAGTCCCAACAACAGCTGGATGACCAGAGGTTAGCCATCCATTCATTGAATAAAACAAAACCAAATTTTTAAACACGCCCCATAATCATGGACGTATGTAGTTAAGGTAAAGGTACCCCTGCCCGTACGGGCCAGTCGTGTCCGACTCTAGGGTTGTGCGCCCATCTCACTTAAGAGGCCGTGGGCCAGCGCTGTCCGGAGACACTTCCGGGTCACGTGGCCAGCGTGACGAAGCTGCTCTGGCGAGCCGGCACCAGCGCAGCACATGAAAACGCCGTTTACCTTCCCGCTATAAAGCAGTACCTATTTATCTACTTGCACTTAGGGGTGCTTTCGAACTGCTAGGTAGGCAGGAGCTGGGACCGAAAGACGGGAGCTCACCCCGCTGCGGGGATTCAAACCACCGACCATGCGATCGGCAAGCCCTAGGCGCTGAGGTTTTACCCACGGCGCCACCCGCCTGCTTCCCATTCCATCCATCAAAAATGTCGGTAGTACTGTAATCGTGAATTATGTCAATGGCAGCATGCCATTACTCTCTACTTTTTTAGACGAAACTTCTTTGTTTGTTAATCCACAGTTTCCAATGAGATGCAAACCAGGAAACTGTGTTTTAAGCTCATCTACAAACCCACTGCTTGACCCTTGGTTGTACAAAGAACATTACATCAAACCACATCAATATGCAAGTTTCCATTTTGGAATCATTTTCAAAAGCAATATAGAAGGACCCCAATGATATTTCGTTTATCAGGCCAGCAACCCACATCTGAACTCTCTGCACTTAAAATGTAAATCACAATCAGAAGCATACATAGTCCTTACCTGTTATCTTTCCCTGGATACATCTGAGTATATTCTACTCTGTACTTTTTGGCAAAAAGCATGAAGGCATTCATTGGTCTTTTGCATTTGTTGGGAGAAGTGGCATTCACAGTACTTGCAGTCCCTGAGCTGTGGCTTTTGCTGGCTTTACTGTACAAAGAATTGGGTGAAATCTGTGATGACTGAGCAGGTCCACAGTTTGTACTGCATTCTGATCTTTCAAAGTCTTGGCTTCCTGATCCTCCACAAGATAAAGAAGCACGGCGCTGGCGAGCCATACTGCTTAGCACATAAACCGCAGAGGAATCCATCGGTGTAAAATCATAACTGAAATGGAGAAATCCGTTTAAAAAATAAGTTGCAGGTTTTATTTTTCAAGTCTAGATTTACTCTCAAATAGTGATGTGAGGTGAGAATATTCTCCAGAGAATAATCTCGAGAATGAGAATATTCTCCACAAACTGTAAATTCTAATGTAAGAGCCAGTTCTACAACCCACATTTTAAAAATCTAGTAAATAACTTAAAACTCCTAGAAAACACAGCTTCTAACAAACTCAGTGAATTTTACACAACCATCAACTTTGTTCTATGATCAGATGATCAGTGTGGAACTGAAAGCTCTGTTACCAGTGGAGATGAAGATGATGACTTATCCTCTTAAGATGTTTGAGGAGTCAATATAAATTTATAAACATTTGACACTTGTTACTTAAAGCCTATTTTTAAAATAAATTTATTTCTTGTGACAATTTATCAGTTATAATTTAAATTATGTTGTATGTTGCCTTACTTGTCTAAGCAGATAGCAATTTGCATTTCTGATGTTATGTCACTTGTCATTACTGATTATTTGTGTTTTATTTTCTGGAAATAATAGCATTTATTTTAAACTTTATATTGATTGTATTAGTGTTGCACTGAAAATACTGTACCATGTAGATATGCTTATTAAATAACATACTCATGTAGCGGACCTGAGGTTTTTTTTTAGTTCCTTTACTTTAAAAGCTACATTTCATACATACACAACATAATTAGAATTCAAAGTTGATGGTAAATATACAGTTAGTGGCAGGCTCAGTAATTAACATGAGTCATTCACACTGAATTTTCAATTTCACGTTTGGTGCAAAAAAAAATGTATCTGTACAGTTTTTGGTTGCCATCTGAACAAGTTTACCCATGAATAAGCATGTATATTAATGAATACATGTATTTTCAATACATTAAGATTATTTTCAATGCATTAAAATGAATATTCTCCTATTTTAAATGAAAATTCGCTAATATTCACAATAATCGAGAATATTCTCCAGCATATTCTCCAAAAAATTATTCTCAAGAATTTAACATCACAACTCTCAAATAACACCTAACAATGCTCCCATTTGCTGGATCCTGTTCTCCATCTCATTTAGTATATCAATTAGAGGTAAATTTCATCTCTTATTCATGCCACACATTCTAACTGAAGGCTTGAAACTGGTCGTTTCCTACCCCCTAGTGGAAGAAAACTGATAATTCTATAGATTTTTTATTGATACTACAGGTAAAGCTGATATGCAGTCAACCATGAATAAAGAAAACAAATTGCTAAAATATAGTTCATGTGTCCCACATTTCCAAAAATAACATCCAATATTGCATTTAAACTGCATTCTAAAAGTTTTTTTTTAAAAAAACCCAAAACCCTGCACAGTTTTATTTAAGATTGCCATCACCTGCTACTTGTTCAAGGTACTGTAAGAATAAAAAAATCATAAAGTCTGAGAAACATAATTGACTGCTTTTTGTGTGTGTTTAAAATTTAAACTGGAATAGAAGGAACCATCAAATTGTTAGTAACACCTAAGAAAAGCATGGAGAAATGGTTAACTTAATACATACACTATTTATCTATTAGTTATATTTATGTGTCTTTCTTCCACCAATCAGTCCTCAAGGTAGCAAAAAACAATTGAAATAAAATAAAATACTGTCCATTCTTAAGAGTTACCTTTTGAATGTATCAAACACACCCGAATCATCGAAATTAATGGCATCAGGGTGTCCTGGAGGTAGACATGTATCTCCAATGTGCATTTCACAACATGGAATTCCATGCTGAACCACAGTCAGGCTCGGATAAAAAGATGACCAGCCTGAATGGGAAAAAAACTTGAATTAGATAAATAGTCCAGCAACTCAGATTTTCTTTATTTAGAGTCCCAATAGCACGAAACACAATTCTATATACATCTGCTCAGAAATAAGCCCCGCTGTGTTAAATGTGGCTTCCTCCTTAGCAAATGTATTTAGAATCCAAATGTCAAGAATATGAAGGCGATTTTAAGCAATCAGACAAAGATCTGCTCTAAGAGTGGAGAAGTGAGTTGGAGAAATGCTCTTGCACACATTCATCTGTTTTGCAGTCTCTCTTCCCTTTCACTGTTTCTCTCCCATTGTGAACACTGGGATAACAATTACTAAGAGAGATTTAGATCAATTACTGACCTGGTCTCTCTCTCCCCGGAGTTTGGGAGCATGTTGTGGGATCAGGACAGCTTTTGATCCAAGCTGTTCCCTAACTCTCCCTGACGCACCTTTGAACCAGTTTCAACATGCCCAATTCTGGGCTGGGCTGGGCTAGGGCAGCAAGAGTTTTCTGCACCAGGGTGGGTGGGGACGAAATCAGACACGAAATTTCTTTCTCTATAGTGTGGCATCGAATCTCTAATGTCAGAGAGGGAGACCCATTATATCCTATGATCCCTGGGCATTGCACCCTTAGTGTTTCCAGGATTGCACCTTTCGTGTTTCCCTAGGTGTTTTACAATTCGAAATAAAATACATAAAGGAACCTGCCCAAAGTGTCATGGAGTCACCACATATGTAGAGAAAAGGAAGAAATAGGCTTTAGAATCTCAGTATTTTCTTCAGAACAGGGGGGAAAACGTTCACGTCATTTTTTTAATTGCTTATTTTAAACATATCCTACTACCAAAGGAATGGATAATCTAACAGGACTTCACCACTTTCAGCAAGGAAAATATTGCACAATTAAGAGCTTACGGCTCTCCCTCTGCTCCATATCAATATCCAAAAAGTCATGGGTATGATGTTATCTAAAGTTAGTCATGCTTAACTCCTACTGAAATCAGTGAGGGAACGGAATAATGTCTGGGAGTAAACGCAAACAGCACTGTTTTCCAGGGAACTTGAGCACAATTAAGTTTAGTAGGATCAGGGGTTATTTGGTAAATAAAGCTCTTCCCAGAAGTTGAATGCTTTCACTTGTTCAAATAATATACAAGGGTAACAGTTGATTTTCAGTATCATGGAAGACATCAAACTTTTCCAGTACCCTAGGACCTGCTGTGCCTGCACATAAAGGAGTTCAGATGGCACAAACCAAACGAACGTTACAGCATAACATCATGGCAATCAAAATATTCACCATTGGGATGCTACATGAGTTTCATTGCAAGAGATAGCAAACGCTTTAATTTACACATAGCTATCTACCATGCTGGAACCTGCCAGAAGAGTTCCAGACCTCCTTCTCCAGCAGGTATTTGCATTTAACATAAGCCTACTGTTCTATATTTATTTATATCCTGCCTTTTTTCCTGACAGGGACTCAAGGCAGCTAACATAAAAAAAGAAGTGCTAGAAACTTAGAAAAAGCAGTAATTAAAAAACAATCAAACATTTACATATGGATATCTTTAAAAATCTGGTAAAACCATACAAATAATTATAATGAAAACAGTATGACACTGGCCCTTACATTAAAAATTGACAGTTCCCAAAAGCCTAATGGAATAAGGTTTTATTTTCCTCAGAAAAAAAGTCTCTAGTATTAGAGGTGTTCGCTAAATGTACTAACGCTTGGGAGGTTGAAAGAATTGAGGAGGATCTACATGGAAGTTTTAGACATTTTCTGCACAGAGACAGAAGAGACTGCAGAGATGAAGAAGAAAGTTTTTGACATGGTAATAGATTGGTTTTTTTAAGACTATGACAGTTTATGGCAATAAGATGATGACTGGATTACCAGAATATACTGTACAGTGATGTTCTACATGCATTACAATACTGTAGTTATAATAATTTCTTACCTTTGTTTTTAACATAGAAAGGATGATCTAGTCTACACTCTACAGTAAGCAAGCCATCTGTCACTGTGCCAGGATCAAAAGTCAATTTTAGAACTGACTCGCCAAATGAAACACTTTCTTCATGGGATATCAACTTCAAACCATCAGAACCATATCCCTGTAGAACAGGCGAGCTTTGGTTATTCAAGGAACACGGACATTGAAACTACTCTCATCCTAAAAGAACTAAGAGTGTGCAATTTATTTGGCAAAAGCAGTCACTTTCTCCTTCCCACAATATTTCTGGCTCAGCCACTAATATTTATTTCACTTTAGTCACTAGATTTGCTTACTACATATATGATCAGCCACAATGGGCAAGACATGCCAGGCAGGATTTCCTTCATATGTAATCAGCCTAGTTTGCAGCAGCACTTCAAAAGAGGAAACTTTCCCTTTGACACTATCGCCAAATAATTTAGCATCAGCTTTTCTTGAGCAAGCTGCCATTTCTCCTGGATATGCAGCCAAGTAGCCAACCATACATTTCTACTCCTTCCTCACAGGCTATCCTATTAAGATGGCTGCATGTAAATGCTTTCCTTTGCTGTCTGTCTCTCTTTAAAGCATGCAACGTTTAGAAATTAACTCAGGCAAGCAGCTGATAAATTGCTGTGGTCATTACAAAAGAATATGAAAAGAAAAACTTACTTTGTAAGTACTCACTGAATCATCCATTTCATTTTTACAGGCTGTGGACCTAGCAAAATCTTCAGCATCCTCCCATTCCTTGTTGCGTCCTTTATGAAAGCATAAACGTGTTCCTAAAGTTTTATTAAAAAGAAAATGAGTGTCATCAAAATGGCAAAACCAATTATTAAATCCTGCCATGTAATATATGGCATTTTACCTTTAAGGAAACAATGCCAAACAGTTGGAGGCCAGGAGTGGCACCATCCTAGATCGTCGTCATCTGACAGGGATGACATACAGAAAATTCCAGACTCTGATTCACTAGTTGTCTGTTGAGAAAACAAAGCCACATAAAGGTTTTTTAAAAAATATTTCTAGGTGGACAGTATATAAATACTTTTCACTTTCTTGCAAAACCAAGCTGCATGGGGTTTCTAATATTTCACTTAAACGCTGCCATGTCTTTTCCCAAGTATTCTTAAATTTTACATCTTTTATATGACTCTTTGTAGCAACTACATTATGGAACAAATATTTCACAAACCAAAGACCCAGTTCCATATTTCAGCATTCCTATGCTACTTTCCTCATTTCTGCCTGTCTGCCTGTCTCTCTGTCTCTCTCGCTCTCACACACAAAGCTCACCCCAACTTAGTGTACCCCCCTCACAAAAATGACACGTGCAACATGATTAAGGCAAATAGAAAACTGCCAAGACAACTTTTCTCAAAAGTAAGTGATGCTAAAAATGTATGTTTTAAATTGCCCTAAGAATCAGAATACAGTGTTCTGTATTGACAGTAGTAGAAATGAATAAGACAATGTTCCATGTGTTTTGATGTTTCACAGCTTCTCTCGTGTTTTAATCTACTTGCCAAGCATAAAATAGTGAACATCATAAAGCTTGGTCTTTTGTAGTTCATTCTGTACCTCCCTTGGATTGTGAGCTCTTCAAGCTATGCACGCTACCACAAAGATTGCTCCCAACACTAAACAAGTAAAAAATCTAAATGAGCAGCTGGCAAAGTAAAGATATTTCAATTTCTAAAAAGTTTAAATCTGGTCTTTAGCTAGTTCAATAAACAAAGCTTACCCTTTCATGTCTGACAGGTGTTTCATCAATGTGATGCTTAGGAAAACCAGAGTCACTCTGAGAGGATTCTGGTGGAGGACGTGCATAGGAATGTAAACTTTTGCTTGTAGCTATTAGATGAACAGGAGATGATCTAGAAAATAATTGTTAAATATATATATATATAAGCAGGTATTGCTCAAGGAAGGGAAGAAGGAAAAGCATCACAGGTACACCAAGAGTAATTTATTGACAATTCTGAGATGGTAATGTCTTAGTTGCTTCTTTGAACAGACCAAAATCAGTAGTGAAGAAATAAAAATCTTTGAACGTGTTTGACCAATAAATTATACTCTGTAACTTTGAGGTCTTTTCTCCCTTTGGCTAAACGTATTTGGCAATAGAATATAATGCTGCTAACATTTCTATGATGTGCTTGGTTTCATCAACAAATACTGTGCTCAAATTTTTTACTACTATCACACCACAGCAGTCTGCCCCCCAGTTACCAAAACACATAGATGGAAAAGAGGTTAACACAGCAAGTAGTCCAACCAATGCTCATTGCTACAAAGAAAGGAGGGCTGGGGAATAAACTTAGTGAGTTCCTTGAAGACCTACAGTGTTCTACATGGCAGGGCAGCCTAGAAGCTCCAACCTCCTGCCACCCTTTCAGCTACAGAACAGTGACTGAGGGGCCCAAAGCAACAGCGATCAACATTTTGGTTTATTTAGATCGTAAGCAAGTAGACTGGGTGTCACACAAATAGAAGGAGCAAAAAATAAATTAAAACAATAAACTGCTAAAGCAAGTAAAAGTGATAATTGTCAAAAGCCTACTTTAAAAACAGGGACTCTGCAATTACCATTACATTTTTTGTTTCATGTTATTACATGTTTAAAACAGTTGCTCTGCCTTTAGACAACCACCCATGCAAGGAGGTTCCAGTTGTAAAAGGGTAGTATCCCAAAGTTTGATGCAAAATAAAACTCTTTAAACAATATGAATGCTGCTGCAAGCTTCAAAATGGATAGAAATGTAAGAAATGTGAATCAACACCACACCTGTTATAAAAAGAGCACTGCATTAGAGGACTCTGTGGACTAGTAGCTATGTTTGCCAATTCTGTCAACCAGTTCACTCCATTCTCACAAGTATAAGCATTTTCTGAACTGCTGCTTGAGGTATGCTGGTTCCATGAAGGCCTTGAATATTCCTGATGCGAGACATCAGCACTCAGGTGGAAAAGTGCAGGTGGGGTAGAATCAGTGTGAACAGCCTGCAGTTCAGGAAGATCATCTGCAAAGAAGAGCACATGGTCTGATTGATTCCTACAGATTAGACCAGGACAACCTAAGGTCTACAGGTCAATTAAGGTCGATCTCCCTGACTATTATGATTTGGGGGGGGGGCGACAAATTACCTATTGTCCATGGGCATTTCCTACCTTCAAGGCCCATCACAGCACCATCACACCAAAATGGGAACATGCAAAGTCCTGAGCTGGGTGGGTGTGGGAGCCCACACTTCTAACTACACCAGTATTGTCTCAAGTTTCTGGAAAGGCTTTTGCTAACGCGGTTTGGGATTTTGACACTCCTTATCCCGTAGGCCAGGGATTATCAAATTATGCCAACAGCATTGGAAATGGAGGGTGATATATGTATGTTCTGAACTGTCCCATCTGAGTTTATGTTTAAACACAGGAGTCTCCAGAGCAAGCAACTTGGTATGTTTCTGGAGGGTCCCTTCATAAAAAGTACACTGAACACATAATATCAAGCAATGAAGAACTCAACCCAACATTTGTGCACCACCTCATACTTGCATGACTGGGGTGGAGCTTCATGTGCAAGTTCCTCAAATAGGACAGATATTATATTATTTAGAATATTTGGAATTGGCAATGCCCAGAGTCTTTGCAACCAACCTTATCTTGGTATTTTCATCTAGTGAAAGGTATATTGTCACCCTTTGGGAACAGTCTTCTCAAAAATGAGGAAATCATATGGCATCAGCAAAGAAGCAGAAGACATCCACCAATTGTGGCCAACTTCCAGCACATTCATGTTGCTATTATTACAGCATTCTCAAGCTGACAATGCTCCTTCCCTCCACGGCAAACTGAAGGGAGTTTCCAAACACATTTGTTTTTTGGCACAGAATCAAGTCATTCAAGGGAATGCAATAAGAATTCAGCAAGTTTGCATAATTCCCTTGCATAGACCCAATATGCACTCGAGATCTTGGCCAAAGTATCTGGGCTAAATGAGTCCCACTCTCAACTCTACATACGATTGGATGGTACCCAATGAATGTTATATGAATCTCATTGTGTAACACAAATGCATACTCAGTTTATTTTAAGAAAGCCAGAGTATTTACCAAGCTCCATGTGCTCATCACAAGATGCATATCCAGGAGAAGATGGGAGGTTCTCATTACACTTCAGTAATTCCAATGATTCATTCATCCTTGAAGTTCTCTTGTCCACCACTAACAGGAGTTTCTGCACTGCATTAGGCATCTGGTTAGTCTTAACTTCCCAAACCATGGTAGGATGCTTCAAATTATCTGACTTAAGCAGAATGAGAAAATTACATGCATTAAGCCACTTAGCTACAGTTACAACTGCATGAAGATCTATCACCCCCAACTCTCTATAATTTTTTTTTGCCAATTAAAATATCTCCAAGACTCATAGCTAACTCTTGCCTGACATTATTGTTATACATAGACTACACAATTCATCAAAAGTAACATCTCAGCAGGATTCTTTATACAACCATGCTAACAATATGTTGAATTTATAGGTTAAAATGATGGAATAGTATATTTTATAGTAAGAGCTATTCTGACTAAATTCAATTTCTCTGAATTTGAGGCAGAAAAAGGAGTATTTTGCTTCTTTTACAGGTTGAAGAATCTTCATCAGTGTGTTAAAAACATCGGTGCTGATAACACCAAGGATGCTGGTTTGATCCCTTTAAGGGACAGCTGCATATTCCTGCATTGCAGGGGGCTGGACTAGATGATCCTCAGGGTCCCTTCAAACTCTATAATTCTACTACTAAAACCATCCTAACCAGAGGGAATTGACCTACAGTGGCTTCTAAACACAGAACAAGGCTGGGGACATACATACATATGAGCAACCTAATTGGAACTCTGAACTCCCAACTTTGTGATGGGCTACTACAAAGAGAACAAAGTGGTGAGGATGTCAGAAACTACCCAACAGCCAGTCCTGCAACTGACATTTGTGCTTCATCCCTGTCGGGAGTTGACAAGACTGGTCTGGCGAGGTGTATGAACCTCCTTTGGCATGTAAACTTACTACAGCAGAAGTAAAAAAGTTTACTGACAAGCCAATGCAAGTTCCACAGTGGCCCTGTCATTCTCAGTCTTATAGAGAGGTGTGAGAAACAAGTCACAGAGGCAGCAAGCAGGGTATATACACATGAGAAAAGTGAGGGCTATATTAGAGGCCAAGAAGCAAGTCAATGGCTGATATCCAAGAATGAATAAAAGCAAGACTTGATGAAACCTGTTGTTTAAATTTCTCATTAACTGATGTCATTACTTTCTAATGTTTTATGATTTCAAGGTAACGTATACTTAGTAGGATGTTTTATGCAGATAAAACTAAAATTTTATAGCAGTACTTAACATTTTCAGAAGGTAAAATTAAAATTATTTGGTTTTCCAATTTATGTGTTTTTTGATCAAATGTAGCTTTACCAAGCGAAATATTGTCCAATAACAAACATAATGGCAGATTTGAATTCCTCACACCAAAAAAAAATTTTTTAAGACTGCTCACTGAAGAAATTTGCAAAAATTAAGTTTCACTCCCTAAAATGACACACCCTTCTAAAGCAACAACTTGTTACTCTGAGTAATAACAAAAGCCAGCCATAAGGTCTTTGCATATGTAAGATAGCAATGGATAATTTACAAATTAAAACCAAGGCAGAAGAGCAACAATCAAACATCATGCGTAAACACTTTCCTTTATGCATCTTGAAATACAGAAGCAGTCTGTAAACAGCAAGATTCAGCCATAATTTATACAAAAAAACCTCTGGAAGACAAAATTTGCAAACTTCAAGCTACTGAATGAACACACAACTTAAACTCATATCCCAACATCACTCCTAACAACAAAGTCAGCTGGTGAATGCCAACCACAGTGTACCCAAATTGGGGCTTCTAAGAAATAAGAGGGAACATGTGCAGGGGAATTCCAGAACTAGTTAAAAAGAAAGATAGAAAAAAAAACGGGGGGGGGAGAGACTTAAACACAGACCAATGAGGATGAGTGCGCATACTAATCCCAAGTGTTTTTTCAGGGAGGAGGAATCAAAAACTGAGGGAGAAGGGAAATGGAATGGTGTGTCCTAAAAGAGGACATGGCTGGCTAGAACCTGAGCAGGAGCACTCCATACTCCAACATTTTGTTTCAGGTCTCACTAGCATATTGTTTTGCTTTTCAGAGAAAGAAAGCCAACTACTGTAGTAAGCCAAAGAGCCAAATTGAGTCACTGCAGGAATTGTATCTTGTCCCCCTCCACTTTGTGATTCAAAATTTGCCCACAGAAATTATCCATAAGGAAAAGTTTTTTTTAAGTAACAATAGAGCTATTCCACTTATTCTCACAGAACTCCATAGTGCAGTCATTTGCTGCCTAAGATGAGGATTGTCGGGTCACTTGATGTCAGCTGACTGATACGGTAAGTGGGCAACCCCACCCATCTATCAAAATGGTCCATGGAAAGGGCTCAAGAGCCACATACTGGCTGGAAATAGAGCCAAGCTCTCCACTAGTCAGTAATCAGAGTAGACTGCTCGAAAAGCAATATACAGGTGTGCGCAGATCTACAGAGGAAACTGAACTCATCCACTAGAGAAAAACAATGCCAGCTTTCACACAAAGGAATCAATTTTGAGACAAAAAATGCAAATAAGGCATACAAGTAGGATTTTTTTTCTTTCCTCATGCTGTTTTCATCCTTAATAACTTGTAAGTCATTATATAAAACCCAGATGGCTTTTCCACCATTGTCCTAAGAATCTTTTAAAAAAGAATTAACTATTGATTGAACATTGTTTCTTTAATCTGAAGAAAATGATATTCACATTCCAGTACACAATATGAAAATGGGCAAGATTACAGTGTAGAAAGATGTTGCTGACCACACACTATAAGAAAGCCTTCCCAAAGAAGATTTGCATGGCTACTTCCCTGATGGCATTCTGCCAACAAATAAAAACTTTGTGAACTGTGTTATACTACTTGTGGTTTGTACGAGTCCGCCGTTTTATTTGTTTTGTTTTGTTGTGTTTCATGATGGGCGTAAAGCCGAATAAACATTTTGATTGAAATAAAAACTTTTAATATTTTAAAACCTTTAACCTGCAGATGAATTCACAACCTCTGTTGTGCAGTTAGCAAGCAGATGAGATTACCATCTGATGCAATATTACTTGCCATTGCGGCTCTTACCATAAACTCGTATTTTACATTTCTATTCACCTGAAGATATCCACTGCATTTTTAAACCTGTTGCATTTCATTTCAAGTAGGTTTTGGCAGTGTTCAATTCATTCAACATTATAAAGAAACAACAAATGCACTCTTAAGATTGCTTCACATGTTCCTATTGGACACTCGCACAAATGATGCATGCTTAAAATCATAACAAAAAAAATTCCTTCCAGTAGCACCTTAAAGACCAACTAAGTTAGTTCTTGGTATGAGCTTTCAGATACACACACGAAAGAAGTGTGCATGCACACGAAAGCTCATACCAAGAACTAACTTAGTTGGTCTTTAAGGTGCTACTGGAAGGATTTTTTTTTGTTTTGACTATGGCAGACCAACACGGCTACCTATCTGCTTAAAATCATAACAGGCAAGGAAACCAAGTGCATTTGAAAACATGTATCCTGCTGTCAAAGATACCCTTACACGTCTCAGTGAGCCAGCCACAGGACAGCGCTTCCTGTAACACGCACACATCTTTATTTTAAAGAAGAAGAAAAAACCACCACCACAAAGCTTTCTCCTGTCTCACTTTATTCACCAGCAACCATCAAAGCAGCACAAGGCAAGTCACAGAAAGATTCTTCTCACTTGGTAGATTCAGTGTTCCCTCCCCACTCCCCAAAAAGGTCAAAGGTGGGAAGAAAGGGGGGCAGTGCAGAAACAATGGTATCTTCACAGCTAGAGACAACAGTAGCCACCAGTGACCCTCTGGTCCTCCCTACAGCCATGCTTGCCCTAGTGCACCCCCTCTGGCTTCTATTTGGCTTGCCATCTTCATGCAGCTCAAAGTTAAAGAAGGGTCAGGAACATTATCAAGGGTCTAGAAACCAAGCCTTATGAGGAACAGTTGAGGGGGTTGGGTATGTCTAGTCTGGTGATAAGGACTTGGAGAAGAGATATGACAGCAACCTTCAAATATCTAAGGGGCTGTCACATGGAGCAACCTTACTTTCTCTTGCTCCAGAGGGTAGGACCCAAAACAATGGCTTCAAGTTCCAGGAAAGGAAATCCTGACTAAACATCAGGAGGGACTTTCTGACAGTGGAACCGTCTCCCTCGTGAGGTTTTGGACTCTCCTTCCTTGAATAGTGTTATTATTATTATTATTAAATTTGAATACCACTCTTCATCTACAGATCTCAGGATGCTTCACGACACAAACGTACAATTGTTTTAATTTTTTTTAAAAAATCAGGTTCTAAAGTAGAGGATGGATGGCCCTCTGTCACGGAGAGGCTTTAGTCGAGATTCCTGCATTTGAAGGCTGGACAAGATGACCATGGGAGAGGGGGGGTCCCTTCCAACCCTACTGTCTGTTCTACGACTCTACGAAACATGCCCCGTTTGCACAAGGGAGGAGAGAGAGAAGCTGGATGCAGCTGTGCGGTTACTTAATTGAGACACTACTTCCCGCTGTTATACAAGCCGAGAAAGTGGAAGGGGCGGCCAGCCCTGATCCAGCCAACTCCTCCTGCTGCGCTTCTGTCACTGTCAGCTCCGCCCCTTCCCTCCCCCCCCCCCGCGCGCACGCAGCGTCTCGGGATCTGCGCAAAACAAGAACAGGAACAAGTATGTGTCACGCGCCTCGCGAGAGGGGAGGGAGGCGGTTGGGAGTCACGCGCGAGAGCACGAGCCGCGGGGCTCCGATTGGTCCCTTTAACAGAGCGCCGAAAAGCGGGCGGAGCCTCGCGAGCGGCTCTCCCTCCGCCCCCTCTCTGGTCACGTGGACCATTGCCTGGAAGAGGAGCGCTCATCCTCTCTTCCCCCCCCGCCCGCCCGCTCCTTGTTTATAAACTTTTTCCTCGCAGGACACGGCGCATGCGCCCAAAGGCCCCATTCATTCAGAAGTGCGTAACAACAGGACGAGGCTTCGGGTGGGGGCGGGGAAAGGGGCCCGCGCCCCACAGCTGAGCGGGGAAACGCTCTCGGGCGTCGAGATAAGGGCCCGTTCCCCTCAGCTGGACAAATCAACAAGCGGGTCTCTTCACGCAGGGCGAGGCGGAGGGGGCAAAAAAGGAGAAACAGAAGTGGGGGGGGGGGCTCTCCTTAGGTCTGACGCCCGCCTCGCCTGTGGCAGCTTGCCCGTTGCCGTATTGGCGGGCGTCTGCCCCCCCCCCGTGGAGTCGCGCCCGTCTTCTTCCTCCCCTCCTTTTCTCCTCAGCCGTTTTTCGGCACCTCACAAAGTGACCGCCAACAAAAAAGCTTCCCCTCTGCCCGCCACACCGCGACGGCCCTCAGGCGAGAAAGAAAAGCCTTCAAAACAACTCGTTCCCTGACTGTCCGTCCCCGTCCCTTCCTGAGCGCCCCTCACGCTCGCTCCAAAACTTCTCGCTACTTACCAAACCCGTCGCCATTACAGGACTCCCTTCAGCTTTCTCTTTCCCCGCCCTCTCTCTTTCTCTCTCTCTCTCTCGGGAAAGCCCCGCCCGCCTTTTTATGGACTTGGGGCTCCCAATGGCTCCGGCGGACGCCCATCAAATGCTTCTTTCTGCTCATTGGATCTTGCGAATGCCTGTCAGGTTTCCTCCGTGGAAAACAGACTTGTTTTGATGTCCTTCCGCGCCTTCGGTTGGACGGGAGGCCCTGCCAGTCATCCCGAACGCAGAGTCGTAAATAAGTGTTGGCCAGCCTCCCGAGCCGCAGAGGACAGTGGGATTTGTTGTTTCTCTTCGTCTTATAAGCTAGCTAAGCGCAGGGCTGATGAACACCATTTCCCAGAAGGCTCTCGGTCGTTGGTAAACAAGACTCTTAGGGACACGTGTATTTGTTCAACCAGCATATTGTGGCCCTGCAGGGACCCTTTAAGTCAAACACAGCAGCGAGGAGAAGCGCTCCTCTTCTCCGTATCGCCTCGAGATGGTTCAAGTCGGCAGAAGAAGATTGGAAGAAATTTAAAGACTATCTACAGAAATATTGCAAAATTAATGAATGTTAGAATGATGTCGGATAGAAATTAAGTGGTTTCCAGCTGTAATGCTTTAAGAGAATATGGGAAAAAAAGATTTAGAAATAGGTTAAAATTTATTAATAAGGATTTGCTGAACTAATAATTTGAATTGGAATACAAAAAAGGGGTGGTATGAGGAGGTCTGGGGAAAATGTTAATGAAAAATAAGTAATGGAAACTTTATGTGTTTTTTAATTATTTTCATTTTTGTATTTTTGTTATTTTTGTTTTTTTTACTTTTTGATTTTTATTGTATTATTATTGAAAACTTTAATAAATATATACCTCCTTACTTTAATAAATAAATACCTCCTAAACCGTATAACCAAACCGCTAGAAGACTGTTTTCCAATCTGTTTCGATTATTTAAGGCCAAAGTGTTTTATGCAGAATGCTCCATTTCTCTCAACAGAGTAGCATTTGAAGCAGCATATGTTTTGGGGTGGTCATACTGCTTTTTTCAAAATAGGTGCATGACCCATAGTTTCACACTAAAATCTTGTACCTTTTCTAAGTTCTGGGGTCTATTTTTGTCCTGCTTATTTTGTGCTATAGTACAGATGGCAATAATACAGTACAGGAATATTGGGGGACGCCTATTAAACCAGAACAATGTATCCAGTATGAACCCATCTTTAATGCACCATCAGTGCATTTTGCAGAATACACATACCGAAAACCACCAGTCCAGAGGCGTCCTAAATTTCAAGAGGGAAGTTGAAAAAGAAAGTCAGGAGAATTAAATTACTCCAGCATGCTTGAAGGTTATTTTAAAGCACATAATAGAAATTAAACTGTAAACAACAGCTTAGGAAAGTTACAAACAAGCCCAAGCATATGCCAGCATCATTGATGAGCACTAAAGGAAAGCTATAAAAAGGAGAGAGAGTATGTTTTGGCTGTGAATCCTGGAAGACCTGTTTTCCTGCCTTGCAGGGCTTTTTTCAACCTGGCTTGGGAGCCTGGCTGAGAACTACCATTGGCAGAAGTGGCAGCAACAGCAGCAGATACGTTCTATGCTTACGATAATATTTTATTCTCTTACTAATTGTGCTGTTTTAAATGGACATTTTATATTATACTTCCTTTTGTAATGTTTTCTTTTGAAATGTTTAAGATACTTTTTTTAAAACTTTACTAGTTAAATGTGCATTCTGTAGTTGATATACAAATGACATGAGAAGACCTAATCTATTCATTTCTATCATTATTCCTAGGATCTTTGTTTATAAAAGTTATATAAAAATAAAATATATTTTTATATTTTATTGTTTGTAAAATAAAAAGTTACTATACACCCACATATAAACAGGGTGCATTAACTGTCAACAGGAACCACCAACACAGATTCAATCTTGTGAGCCTTTCCCATATTACTTGGCTGGGAATGAGGACAATGATCAGATGCAAATGATCCACATGACTGGCCCCTGCTCACTTGGCTCCAATACACAGAGAGCTACTTCAGCAACATGGCATGTTGTCACAAAAATGGTCATCCATGTTCCTGAGGCAACGTGAGAAGGTGCCCTGACTGACATACTAATTTGGGAGTTAAGAAGAACAGTCATTAGGCTCTCTTACCAGCTGGTTGAACTGGAACAGATGTTAGTATTTGGTTTCTACAGCTAACTAGTTGCATATTTCAAACACAGCTGTGGTTGATGTTCCTTATCACCCTTTAAAATGTCACTGGCATTAGTAAGGCTCATTCCATATGGGCTCTCAGGAAGTTTCAGAATGGAAGACACCAATTCAAACATTCTTACTCAAATCATGCCCAGCAGAGGGAGTGCAAGGGTCTTGTTCATATATAAATTCAACAACAATGTGAATAAACGTCATACGAACCATGCTCTTTGAATCACAAAAGATCCAGGGCAGATATATGAAATGTTTGAACTGATCTGATAATGCAATCCACAGACTCATGACAAATATTCTATATTCAAAATTATTTATTAATTTTGTACATTGTAAATCTCCACAATTCGTAGGTACCATAAAAAAGAGGCATCAATAAAAAGACAGAATACTAACATTCAGGAAAGGGGAGTGGCACACAAACGTCTTTAAGGGAAATTAAGAATATTTCCTTCTTGTTGTTTTTAAAACTCTGCTCTATCGAAAAGGTGCAGGGCAGATCGTTATTTTCCATATTCTAAAAGTATTCCAAACACACACACACACACGTATCAAAAGCAATAACTCCTAAAACCAATTAAGTTCAAAATACAGCTGTTACTTCCTCTATATGCTCCTGGATGGCTAATTTAACACAGGCCTCTAAACATCATCCTTTACAGGAAGGTGTTGTGATGCTGTTGGAATATATTCTTGTTTTAGGCTTTAGCTAGTTTCTCTAGGAAGAAGTGGCACAATTTTACAGCAGTGACATTTGTACACAGGAATATACCTACTGTATTAAACTATTGGTCCCCCTAGTTCAGTATGAGATACAGTAGCAGCGGCTTTCTAAAGCTTCAGGCAGAGATAGCATTCTTCTACACCAAATCCTTTTTTCAAATTGGGGATGCCAGCAACTGAACCGTCTTCTTGCAATGCATATGCTCAAGCTATTTTACTTAAATCTTCATCATTTGGAATATTTAAACCCTTAGCCCTACGCATGTGTGCCACCATCTCACATTTCAATGAATCTCATAACTTTTCAATGAAGTCAACTCCAACCCATGTGATCTTTAACCCCCGATTTTGAGGTGTAACAACTGTGCAGTTTTTGGCCTATGCGTGCAGATTCTATACCAACATTACATAAAACAGGAGGCTTCCAGGTGGTCTTGGGAGTGTGCTAGACACAGATTGGGGTCATAGGAGCCAACTCCTAGGGGCTGAGATCCCTTCGCCCCCTTCAATAAAATATTTGAGGGGGTGCCCCCCAAAAGTTGATTCAAATGGTGTGCATGTGCCGTGTCTTGTGATTGATTATGCAGGCTGGGGCTTAACTGCCCTCCCCAAATATTTTATTCAAGTTGGCACCCCTGGCTGGGGTAATGTACAATCCAAGCACGCTGGGTGTACACACTTCCAGGTATGTGTGCATGGGAATCTTACTTTTAAAAAGACAAATAAGTGGTTGTTTTTTTTACATATAGAAGTCCATTTGAGATACAAAACTACGAACATATCCTGATGTCACGTTCCCTTTCCACATAAATTTAAGATGTCCCTGGTCAAAGGACAATTGTGTGGCTCCCCCCCCCCCTCTCACATTTCCCAAGGTGCATTTATGTATTCATTTATCACAACAACATCCTGTGATAATTTCTTCATGGCTTATCTAGAAATGTAACTCTTTTCCTGGATGAAGGCTCAACTTCTGCACTATACTGGCCGTACCAAGAAAAGAGCTGGAAGATAGGAAGAATGGCAAACCAAGGCAGGCCTGATTCTGTCTATGCCATAACAAGGTCCATGGGCAACCCCACTGCTGAGAAGGGCTGTCACAAAGCCCCACTGCCTAGGCTACTTTGGGTACCCATATTCCAAACCATAGCATGCAAATTCCTTAGCGAGATAAGCTACTCTACATTCCCAGCTGAACTATTCACATTGTTGACCTCAGTACAAATAACCAGCCGCCAGGCAGATGGCCACACATCTAATCTGTGCTTGTGGAGCTCTCCCAAGAGTCGATCATCACTCCCAGCTCTGACAGCGTTGGAAGGTGGGTGGGAAGAGGCACTTCCCTGGGCCCTGCCTAACAAACCATTGATACTCTCAAAGCTGACAGTAGTGATCATCTACTAACACACACAGCACAAAAAGACAGGGGCTAGCTGCTGGGACCTCCCCCCCCCTTGCAAACTACCCTCCCCCCGCAAAAAAACCCAGTCTTTTGTACTCATGATAGGATAGTTCTGTACACGTAAACCTGTTTTCTCTTACAGATGGCTGTTCTATTTAATGTGTGATCATGCCTTGCTAAGGGGTAGGACCAAGTAGGATCCTGGTGGCTTAATTTTTAAATCTACACACTACCAGAAGCAAACCAGCTTTCAGTGACTGGAAGTGTGCATTTGTGCATTGCAGCCCTAATATTCATTGCAGGAGGTGGAGGAATTCTACAGAAATCTTAATGGTGCATAGTGTGGTTTGTGAAATGTTGAATCTATAGTGTCCAATACGTACAGTGTTTGTGTATGTCTAGGATATTTCAAAGGTACAGAAGTGACACTGGTGTTTCTGTAGGCTTTGAGTGGAACTCACTATCGCATAGGTAATTCATAATGTCCCCCCCCCAAAAAAACCCCACTGAACTAATACATAATATTTAAGAATAATCAGTTAGAAACATAAAAGTTGTTGGTCAGGATCCAAAGAGCTACTGCAGGTGTGATTTCGTTTTACTTTGAAGAACGAACTTGCCACACTCTACGGCTTTTGAAAGTCCCTTTTTTGGTAATACAGACTACTTCTTTTCAAGAAACACGCTCCCTTCCGCATATGAAACTAGTAGTGTAGTTCTTTGCATCCAGGCCACGGAGTTTACTTTGTGATGTTTCTTCCTAGTATACAACACAACCACTTTTTCAAATCAAAGAACAAAGGAGCTTTATCAGGAAGATTATGTAAAAAGTTGACACTTGGTCATTTATATCACAACATATGATATAAATTATGTAACACTGATAATATTGTTGTATAATTGTACATTTCTTTTTCATTTGTACCAATCACTAGCTGTTCCATATACTGTTACACTAACGTACATATGCACTGCAAGGTTAATACTCTCTCTCCAGCCCCAAATGGAAGAAATCACTGTGTGCCAGCCTTGTATTTAAGCACTAGCCTGGTAGCTATAGGTGAGAATGAATTCTGTGTGGTTGAGTGCATGGAAATCTATGCTAACAAGCTAGTAGACTACTCTGTGCCCAGCAAGATGGCACAAGGCAGAAATGCAATGGGCTGCTGGAGGAGGGACAGAGCTCATTGCCCCTCTTTTGTTAGCCTCTAGCAGGCTAGTTAAACACTTTGTAAGCTTATTTACAAGGCTGGCTAAAACAGTATTCTATGTTGAAGGCAGAGTGATAGCCTTTTTTCCAAGGAAGACAACACTTTTTAAAAACTGGTACTCTTTTTCTGCATGGTTATTTTGAATCAAACTGGTTAGATTGACTGTAGCAGGCAAAAATTAGACCTAGCTACAGTGTTAGACCTTTGCCCTTGCAGACCATTCCATACATTCTTTGTGGCCCTGTTCCACGAATTCCTTGAACCACTCCATTCACTGAAAACCAGCACATCCCTGCACCAGAGGCAGGTGGAGGACAGCATGACCAGATTAGATCTGGCTTTAGCTGCAGTGGCCTAAGGCACCATTTACATTATTTCAGCTAAAACCAGTTTATAGGGTAGGAACTGTCCAAGTTCACTGAATCTGAAACAAGGGGGAATCTTTTCACAAAAGTAAACATATTGTGTGTTGTTGTTTTTTTAAAAGGGAATAAAACCATGTGGAATAAGGACACCCCAAATCCAGGTAATTCAGTTTAACTGAGGACCGTTCTTGTGACACTGCAATCCTAATCCCAGATTATACCAGGATTAAAACTGCTTTGAAGACTATGTTTTATGCAAATTATATACAAGATTATGACCATTGCCTATGCAAAGTTACTTTTCCTTAAATCAAAATTAACTTTTTTCAGTGAAGATCCAGCTCAAGTCTAAATAATCAATACCACATATATAAATCAAGTGCAACTAAAAATAGATGCATTACATAAATCTTCCACATCTTGTAAGGTATTACAGTATCTTTCATACATACCTAAATGAAATCTGACATTTTATTATAAAATCAAGTGGACTTTAAAAACAAAAATACAAAGCAAATCTCAGACCTAGCTCATAAAACTGATCATGAATACAAAGCCATGGTTTGCTGTTTGGAAGGCTTCTGGTAACTACTTTTATAAATACCACCTTAAATAAAGCCCGTTCAAAGAGCCAGCAAGCCAAATATAGAGCCTTCTATACTAGATACTTGTGAACACTGGTGCACTAACGTTTTCAATATACCACATTTATCTGACATATGGACGAAACCCTGACTTTAGTTTATGTCAGTGGCAAATACCCCAACCTATTTATTCTTTTTACCTCCAGATATTTAACAAAAACCATTAACTATTTAACAAGTAGGAATGCGTTTATTCCACAGATATGCTGCAGTTCAAAGGGTTCTGTATTATTTAGGTGAAGCGGAGCTCTCTTAACAGCCATCACTGCTATTTACCAACAAACATGTTTCTCCAAAAGTAGAAAGCAAAGACCTGTTCTTTGGGTGGGGTGGGGTAGGGGAAATAAAGAGACATGCTAGTATGTACAAAGAGTTTGGATTGCAATCACGGACTTATTTAAAAGAAATGTTAGTAACTTTATTATAGAAGACATGGTCTTTTTTTTTTTTTTAGAGGTGTCAAATGGTTATAACCCAAAAACTGCACATAAGATTGCAAATTCCCATTGAAAAATGAAAGACTTATGGGGTTGATCTTTTCGGAGTGTTACCTAGAAGCTGAGTTACTGGTGGGCTCAATCCTTTAAGGTCAGGCCAACAGAATGATTTCTCGGCCGTGTTTACTTATACACTTGAACGACAGTGTAAAAACACGCAAATAAAAGTTGGGAAAATAAAATAAAATGCCAACAAACCCAATCCCCTGTAAAATCACAAAAAAAATGCTTAGCATCTACAGAAAGATAGACACATTTATCAGTGGACTAACCACTACTGTGCTATTTCTCATGAACAGATCGTGTGGCTTCGTTCTGCACTTCATGCACTGGGATCGGAAATGTCCATGTTTGTTCCAAAGAGAGCAACTAGCTGTTCTTCATAGTTCGCAATGTTCCTTTTCATTATTTCCATACAAGGTCCCAAAAGCCTTTCAAATGCCTGTACATCCATAACTAAAAAATTGGGGGGAAAGAAAGAGAATGAAGAAGTCCCAACATTCACTTTGCCAAATCTAGACGATAATAGGAAGATTATTTAAAATGCACACATTTAAAATCAGTACAACTGGAAAGAGCACGGCGAGATTAAAATAGCCATGTCCTTGCATGCACCAACTGTGCTTTTCCCACTGCAATCTCTGTGGTCCTCAAAAAAGCCTTCAATCAAAAGCCAGGAGACCTCCTACAGCAGCTTCTGAAGTAGCGCATTAGGTATTGCAACTGATCTTCAAAAGTATTTCTATTTTGTTTGTCAGTCACTTTTGAGTCACTTTTTTCATGAGTATAGCTACATCATCATCATTTTTAAAATCTGTTTTAGGTGCAGCTATTTGGATCCAACTTTGTATTCCAAAACCTTCAGGATGAAGAGTAACAGAGATACAGGTGATGGTGTTTACACTGCTTTCTCTAACACAAAGGTGGGCAACCTCAGTTTATCTGGCTTTGCCCAACACCAGCATCATGAGGTTCTGACAAATCACTTCTCCAAAGGAATGCGGTCCTCAACAACAACAACCAAAGTTGTCTACTCCTGCTCTAATGTGTCAGTCTGTCTAATCTTGTTTTAAAGAAGAAGAAGAAGAAGAAGAAGAAGAAGAAGAAGAAGAAGAAGAAGAAGAAGAAGAAGAAGAATGTATTCAATTACTCAAATCATTTTAGCTCTGAATCCACTGTTAGAGAAATATGTCACCGCTCAAAGCTTGCAGTGAGTCCAAATATTACCGTATTTTTTGCTCTATAAGACTCACTTTTTCCCTCCTAAAAAGTAAGGGGAAATGTGTGTGCGTCTTATGGAGCGAATGCAGGCTGCACAGCTATCCCAGAAGCCAGAACAGCAAGAGGGATCGCTGCTTTTGCTGCGCAGCGATCCCTCTTGTTGTTCTGGCTTCTGAGATTCAGAATATTTTTTTTCTTGTTTTCCTCTTCCAAAAACTAGGTGCGTCTTATGGTCTGGTGCGTCTTATAGAGCGAAAAATACGGTAATTTGTCAAGGAAGTAAAATATTCTTAAGGTTTCTGAGGACCACAGAGTACAGTTTCCATACATGAATACAACTTTCGAACAACATGTCGAAAGGTGTTAAAATACTTCTGTGTTCATAATATTGTAAATAAAGGGATTCTTCTAATATCACCAGGTATCATAGCAATAGGCACTGGTTAAGTTCTAATAGGTTGATTGAACTTAATGCAGCTAATGAAATTTGGCTTTATGGTATTACAGAGTATGCATGCTCACCAACAGAAACTGCAGTATTCTCTTTACTACATAAAATAATAAAGCAAATATAAAAATAAAATAAATTTGCATTACCTAAACACTTGACTGTACCGAGTGCGAATGCTGAGGCAGCTCGAGGCTTGTTAGTTACAAGAGCAAGTTCCCCAAAATACTGTCCTCTAGTGTACCGGGCAATCTCCACTGCTTCATTTTCATCTACCTCCTGCTTACCCTAAAAGGTATAGAAGCAAAAGAAAACAGTCAGACATTCATTAAACAATGGGCTACAGCCCATATGATATTCAATACATTGTGATAAATGAAATATGCCATTAAAGTTGCACAAATGTTCTTTTTACCATGTAAAGCAGCAGAAAGCTTTTCAAGTTTTTTCAGTTACATTAATACAATATGTACCTTTCTTTTCATTGTGATTTTCACTTCTCCAGATTCAACAATAAAGAAACAGTCAGCCATGTCTCCCTGTTTTTTTAAAAAAAGAAACACCGTAAGAAAAACATGAATGTAGTTATTTAGTAGTTCTATTGCTTTAAAAAAAGAAAAAACATACGAACAATGTAAAACCAAAAACATTTATCAATGTGACAGTGTGAAATTATCCTTTCCTTTTCTCATAAACAACTGAGCAGCTTCCACATCCTTATAATCAAAACAAGCCTAATTAATGCTGGGTCTGTTCCCATGCGTTTTGAATGCATAATGTGTAATTCAGCTGTTATTTCCTTCAGTCAATCCTCAAAGATCAATTTGGGGTAAAGTAGGAAGCAGAGGCAGAACAGCCAGGGCCTGGAAGGGTGGGGAAGCGGATATAGCAGCTTGCCAGAGTTTCATCTGCCTGCAACTAATCCGGAAGAGTCCTCTTCACAGTGTTCTCTCTGAGAATTGGTGGAAATAAAGCATGCACAAACAATGAGATTCTCCCAGGTGAAACAAAAAATTAAACAGGCACCGAATTGGGGGGGGGGGGGAATCAGTGCCTTCTCTACGTGTTCCTTTGCTAACTATTCTCAAGGACTATGCCAAGAAAAATGGTAAGTTTACTTTGTCCATCCTGTTGAGAACAACAGAGAGACTACTTTTCCAAGGGCAACAGTGATCATGACGCAGAGGAGCTGTTGCAGCTCGCCTGGCTAAGAAATTAGGCTCACAGTTTGATGTCCTGGTTCGTTAACCAAGCACACTTAGAACAAACCAGTTCCTTGAGTCCATGGTTCATACTTCAAAAGGGGTGCGGGTGGCGCTGTGGTCTAAAACCACTGAGCCTCTTGGGCTTGCCAATCAGAAGATTCTGATTCGAATCCCCGCAATGGAGTGAGCTCCCATTGCTCTGTCCCAGCTCCTGCCAACCTAGCATTTTGAAAGCATGCCAGTGCGAGTAGATAAATAGGTACTGCTGTGGCAGGAAGGTAAACAGTATTTCCGTGCGCTCTGGTTTCTGTTACGGTGTTCTGTTGCGCCAGAAACGGTTTAGTCATGCTGGCCACATGACCTGGAAAGCTGTCTGTGGACAAATACTGGCTCCCTCGGCCTGAAAGCGAGATGAGCACCACACCCCATAGTTGCCTTTGACTGGACATAACCGTCCAGGGATCCTTTACCTTTACCTTACCTACTTCAAAAGAAAGCTAATTAGAGTATGCCTTTGAATAATACTTGCTGGGTATCATAAGTGATTACAGTGGTACCTCGGGCTACAAACACCTCAGGTTACAAACACTTCAGGTTACAAACTCCACTAACTCGGAAGTAGTACCTCAGGTTAAGAACTTTGCCCAAGGATGAGAACAGAAATTGCCCGGCAGTGGCGGCACAGCAGCAGCAGGAAGCCCTATTAGCTAAAGTGGTACCTCAGGTTAAGAACGGGTTTAGGTTAAGAACGGACCTCCAGAACTAGTTTGTAACCAGAGGTACCCCTGTACTTTTGTGCTCACGCCCTGCTTGGGGGCTTCCCATAGGCAATCTGGCAGGTCGCAGTGGAAGAAGATGGAATGCTGAACCAACGGAGCTCTTCTTATTTTCTTAAATCCTGGCTTAGCACTGTATCTGAACTTGGCCAGTACGGTATAGAGATAGAATAAAGCAAAATGTTTCCCCCCAAAAAATCACTCTGCTGAACAGCTTTTTGTGGCATAATTCACCCAAAGAGAAGAACAGCCTGCTAAAAGCCTGTGCATGAAGTCAAATGAAACAGGAAGTGGATAGGGCAGTGGTCATCAACCTTTCGGGGCCCATTTGGAATTTTTAGGAGTGTGTCATGGGCATCACCCCCTCTGGTTGTTTATCTCTCCCTTCCGTGGGTCACCCTCCCCAAACAAAAAGAGAAATGCACACATGCATGGATGCATGAACACTCTTTGCTTTTCCACAGGGTCAGGGATGGGAAGGGGCCTTATCAAGTAGTCCAGTAGGCTAGAAAGTCCATGGAGAAGCAAAGTAGGAGCTCTATGTAAGCTGATGCTGAAGTAATTACACTGCTGTTTCGTACAGGCAATTTCACCTGGAGGAAAAGAATTTAAAAGGCTACCATGTATGTTTCAAAAATAAAACAAAAGCAGCTAAACCATAGGTGGTTTATCACATGGCTTCATACAATAAGATAAAGAGACACCTTTGACTGCATAATTTATGTACGTCCTCACTTGTTTAATTATTGGTATTCAAATTATCTTTTGAATTCATTTCCCAGAACTCCAGTGTTCATTGTAATTGCCTTTTAGATTACGCCGCTATTTCTTGTATGTCAGATAATTCAGTACTTCACCATTTGAGGCTGTCCAATATGCTTTTATGTATGATCTGCTTGCAGATATAGTCATTATACTTACTGAATAACTAGCCAAACAGAACACAAAGGCATACCTGAGCAATGATTTGTTCTCCATCTTTGTATATTTTGGTGCCGATCACATCCACCACTTTCAACCGTTCCGAAAGCTTTAACCAAAAAAAGGAAGACAAATTTTGCTAACATATACACGCATAACCTCCAACATTACAAAGGTAAATATGGAGATGTGTGTGCTTCTCTTTTCCACTGCCTGAGGATACCTCACGAGGATCTCATGTCAATGATGGACGTTATGTTTTGATAGCAGACTAGTTTCTGCACAGTCACACACCTGTCTCTGCCCTCCAACCAGGCAAGCAAAAGATGTTATCAAAGTTCAATGACATATTCCAGCTAGGCAAGAACATTTGGGGCCCTGGAAGAGTTCAGAGGGCCAGATCGAACGGCCTGGAGAATGAACATTTGGTACCCGGGCTTGAAGTTTGCTACCCATGGTTTATAGACATGGAGAATTGGAGCAATGGACTGAAACCTGAAGAAAAGCAACTGTGACTAACGTGTGTGTGTGTGTATCCAACCAAAACATTTAAAGAGGCACACCAAATGAAAAAAATAGGGATGGAGACTTGCAATGGACAAGATACCTAGAAACAGAATCCGTACATGATAAGTAAAGATCTTTGGAGTACAAAACCATACCACTTAGTAAAACAGTTTTTCTTTATAGCAAATTTATTAAAGGCATGCACAGCATTCGTTTAAAAAAATAATTCCCCATTATTATTCCAGATGTTGAATTACACTAAAATGTATTTGCAAAAGAAACCCAACACCCCACCTTTTTTGAAGTGAAAGTGAAAGAAAATAACTGTGTTAGAGTAAATGAAACAATACTAATAACATAACGTACTTCTAAAGACTTAAGGAAGGGCAACGACTCAATAAAATTTTCATACATTCTTCTCTTTTTGGCATTGTTTTTTACAATAATTCTTCGAAATGTGACTCTGTCCTTTAAAAAAAGAAAAGAAAACTGTATTAAAGTTCAAAGTTAAAATGGCAGGTTAAAAACGATAATTTGTATGATTATTTAAACACAGCATCTAAGCAAACATTTGTGTATACTTAAGTCGATTTTGGACCCCCCACACACATACACATACACACACATATATATATATATTAAAAACCCACTGATAGGACAAGTCCGAAGGAATTAAACTTACCAAACCCCACACAGCACCAGGAGAGGTAGCAATGATTGTGGCCGCTCTGGGTGTATTGTACATTAAAGCCAGCTCACCAAAGCTCCCACGGTTGTCATATGTGCCAACACACCTTCCAACACCTTCACATTTCACATAGATATCGTAAGTCCCTCTATAAGATATACATAAAGTGAACACAGATTGTGTGTGCAATGCTGGAAAGATTAAAAGTAAAAGAAATGCTGATACTGCTTATATCAAAAATGCATTCTTCATTATCAGAATTAAGGGGTGGGGCCCCAAAATTTAACACTTACCTCTGCAGCATTCATTTCCCCCCCTACTGTACAATGCGGAACCACAGCAGAGATGATGAAACCCATGCGATGCACAGTGTTACCAGTAGAGCAAGGATTTGAATCCAGTCTCCTAGCTCCATCTTTCTGTTATTTACTAAAGCACACAGGCTTAAACTGCTTCTTAATCTCAACCGAGCTCACACCAACAAAAAGTAAACTTCTAATGGGCCTATAAAGCATAAATTCAACCCTACCATCCAGATACTTTTCTTATTTTTTTAGGTGCAGCATAGTCTCATTTGGCAGTAGGCCACTCTACATGTTAAACTACCTGGCTTTGCTGTCGGATCTACATTCAATAAGAACCCCAAGTCCATCCTGGCTCTGTTACAAGAGTGTCTGTATGATACATGTATGGATACAATCTATGGACATAATCACAATTGGCATGGTTAATTTATTGGATTGTGCACACTACATTGCTCATAGAGAATACTTTTTATTCATCTGATTTCTGCCATGCATGGCCATTTATGATGCAAACAGCCAAGGCAAATCAGATGTCCTCTGTCAGTGACACAGGTTGGCTGTGGTTGGGAAGTGCATTGTGAAAGGAGCACGAGTGGGTTTGATTTGCACAAAGGAGTGTGTGTTGTGTGCAGTGCTGGATTAAACCCTATGGAGGCTGTCAAAATCTTGGGGGGTGTCCTTGTGCACTCCCTCTAGTGGGATAACATTGAATTAAGAAAGGTTGATTGCAAATTTATTTTGAGATCAAATCAGTATTATTTTAATCCGTTGTCGCAAGACCCCCAAAAGGTATGGGGTCCGTAGGCCGGTGCCTTCTCTGCTTATTTGGTAACTCAGCACTGGTTGTGTGTGGTGGGTTGTTTGCTGTATATTGGGTGCCTTGGAAGTACCGTATTTTTTGCACCATAGGACGCACTTTTCCCCCTCCAAAAATGAAGGGGAAATGTGTGTGCGTCCTATGGTGCGAATGCAGGCTTTCGCTGAAGGCTGGAGAGTGAGAGGGGTCGGTGCGCACCGACCCCTCACGCTCTCCAAGCTTCGCACACCTCTCCGCAAGCAGCGGGAGCCCAGCACTGGGCTCCCGCTGCTTGCGGAGACTTGCCTGCATGTTGAAGCCTGCGCGTGCTGAGCTCAGCGCGCCCAGGCTTCGCGGACCTCTCCGCAAGCAGTGGGAGTGCTCCCACGGCTTGCAGAGAGCTGCCTGTTTGTGGGCTGGGGTCGGGGGAAGCTCGAGCTTCCCCCGCCCCAACCCCGCGCCTGGGGGGGAAATAATTTTTTCCTCTTTATTTCCCCCCCCAAAAAACCTGGGTGCGCCCTATGGTCCGGTGCGCCCTATGGTGCGAAAAATACAGTATATTGGGTGCCAGTGAAGAAGATGCTGCAACTACTGCTCTGGCAGGGGCAAAGGGAAATATGGCCAAGGGAGCAACCCACCATAGGCAGTGCAGGTATGGATAAAGGTAAAGGTAAAGGGACCTCTGACCATTAGGTCCAGTCGTGGCCGACTCTGGGGTTGTGGCACTCATCTTGCTTTATTGGCCGAGGGAGCCGGCGTGCAGCTTCTGGCTGACTAAGTCGCTTCTGGCAAACCAGAGCAGTGCACAGAAACGCCGTTTACCTTCCCGCCGGAGCGGTACCTATTTATCTACTTGTACTTTGACGTGCTTTTGAACTGCTAGGTTGGCAGGAGCAGGGACCGAGCAACGGGAGCTCACCCTGTCGCGCGGATTCAAACTGCCGACCTTCTGATTGGCAAGTCCTAGGCTCTGTGGTTTAACCCACAGCGCCACCCGCGTCCCTATGGCAGGTATGGATATTTGCATAATATTCCCCTTATTAGATAATTAGGGACATCACATTGACACCAGAAAACACTTGTGCAAGTATGCTCCCAGGTGCCTTTTCCAGGTTTTCCTTTTAGCATTGAGACCAAAGAGACCACTTAACCCCATAGATTCCTGCCCAAGGCACCACTGACAGTACTATACGCCCCAGAGGTGTGTTTAGTTTTCAACAGAAAGCAGGCTTGTAGTGTTGCAGATCCAGCACTCAATTACCAGCTGAAATTAGACAGGCCGCCTGGAATCATGATGCCCAGGTGAGTGCTGAGCACATTTTTAAGAAGGGCTTCCCCAGTCATTTACGGAATATTAATTGTACATCTGTAGAAATGCCTTTATTGGTTTTAAGAGTTTGTAAGGAAGGTTTTGTTGCTTTTAGAAACATTTATTTCATTTTTATATTGTAGACCTCTTAGATGGCTTAGTGCCGTGAAGCAGTTTATAAAATAAAATAAAAAGTGTAAAAAGTGTAAATAAAATATTGCAGATTTTCTCCAAATAATGTTGGGACTCTCAGGCCCTCCACACAACCACACTGTACATAAAATAAAATAAAAACACTTACCGATCAATTACATAGAAGTTGTCGCCATCATCACCTTGATCGATGACATGCTCCCCTCCTTCAGTCAACTTTTCAAACATGGCATCTAATACCTGAGACATCTGCTCCTGTTAATCAAGAATATTCATTCATTTATTGCATTTGTTGCTCACTTTTCTTTCCAGGAGCTCAGAGCAGTTCCACGACCCCCATGTCTATCCAAGAAGCTAATTTAAAGGCTACTCTCAAATGCAATGACTTAAGACTTAAAAAAAGAAGGGGGAAACATGACTCATTTTTGTGACCAGTTGTGACATGCATTTGCTTCCCTAAGCCCAAGTTGTGTTTTTAGTTTATTACACTGGCACTTAGATCTGCTTTAGACATGATGCAGAAGAGGAGACCGCCTACCCTCTCTGAAGGAAATTTCTCCTGCTTTCCTCTTCCAGTGTCAGCTGTGACAGCATTCTCTCTCTAAGCAGATTCTGAAGCTGGCTTACCAAGGGTAAAATTAAACCTGATCAGCACAGTGCAGATATAATAATAATTGCAGATGAAGAGAGGCAAAAAGGAAACAGGGGGTGAGCACTCAGCCTGTTCCTGATCTTTTAACTATGATTAAGAAATTGGCAGTAGTTTGCTTCAGGCTTCAGTCTTGGGCTCATGTGCACCTGAACAATTATTTTCCTTTATTTTTTAGATGTAAGATTGCAGTCCTGTCCACCTGAAAACGAAAAGCAAACTGACCCCCAGGCCATTTATAGTATAGATAGGGCCTCTCCAACATAACACAGTCAAAGTGTGCTTCTTAAATGATTGTATGTGACAAATTATAACTGAAAATGTAACTTCTAAAAAAAACCCTTTAAAATCTACCACGGCCAATTTCACCAGTTAGTTTAAATGTTTGCTTTCTCGGGTTTGTATTGAACTCAGATAACACAGCAGCATAAAATCAGCATTTAACCAAAACGCAACACACAGAAAGGGTATCAGCTAAATTTTGGTCTGTAACCTGTAACCCTTTCCTAGACCACGGTCAATATCTTCATCATCTTCCTCTTCCACACTCCCTCCCCAACAATACTCAGTTCAGGAACACTGTTGTGATGTGCTTTTTTTTTTAAAAAAAAAAAGGGGCATCAATTACAACAAAGGAAAACTTCATGCAGCCCACTGGTAGTTTCTGGTAGCCTCTCAAGGGGACTGAAAGGGCATTGTTTGCTCTTTGTTAGACACATCCTAGGACTCACACACACACACACACGCAAAAAAAACCCATGGCAATGAAAACAAAGAGGAAAATGCTGGAGGAAACTTGTTCACGTGAACATTTTCAGCACATTTCAAAGAAGGAGCCCATTTTTCTGTTCAAATTTTAAATTTTAACCAAAAGGAAATTGCCTTTTTTATGCAATCAGCTTCAGTAGACCCATTTGGCTATCCATTTTAAGAAAAAGTGGTCTGCAAAACACAAGCAGTTAAGAATAATCAGTTTGTCAATGGAAAGGGGAAAAAAGAGAGGCTTAAAAACCACTGCAAACCAGCAATGTGAAAGGGTTTAAAGTATGCTGAGCCAAAGCTAGGGTCCAAAGTCATAATATAGAAGCTGTGGGAAGATCGGGACACACAGCCAGAGTTTCATCCCCACTGCCAAAAAAGGCCGCAACTTTCAGGCAGGGAAAATTGTTACACCACAGACAGACAGCAAAGCCCTGGGCTGCATGTGTGTCCTATCATGTCACATGTACAAGATAAGAAGATGCGGGCACAGTACACTTCCGGCAACATCCACTATGAGGGCTTTGTGCACACAAAAAGTATCCCCAAAGATGGATAATCATGATTTACTTAGACCATTTCTTTACTGCTCCATATGCTCTAACCACTATACAGTCAAACCTCGGTTGTTGAATGTAATCCGTTCCGGAAGACTGTTCGGCTTCCGAAATGTTTGATGGCCGAGGTGTGGCTTCCGATTGGTTGCAAGAGCTTCCTGCACTCAAGCAGAAGCCGTGTCGGATGTTCAGGTTCCAAAAAACGTTCGAAAACTGGAGCATTTACTTCCGGGTTTTAGGCGTTCGGGAGCTGAGGTTTGACTGTACAGCAAATGGAAACAACAACAAATTTTACAAAAACCCGCAAAAAGTTTACTACTCCAACCTTCTCTCTCTCTCTCTCCCTCTCTCCCTCTCTCTCTCTCTCTCTCTCTCTCCTTCTGTTCTTCCCAAACGTATACTGTCTATACCATTAGTGTCTCACATCAAATATAACTGATCTGTAGAAAATATTTTATTAATGGAAAACTGAGACACCGTATGCACTTTTCTAATTCAAGAAAATATTAAATAATTTTTTTAAAAAAGATCCACAATAAAACCATTCATATGACTTACTAATAAATATACAAAGATAGTTTTTCCTGTTTTCCCAACACACTTCCCCCCTCGATACCTCTCAGCCTCATGACTCTCACCTAGGACTCTATTAACTGACCCAGGCTCACACCCAAGACCCAAACAAACTCGTGGATCGCCTGCAAAATCCCGCAACGAAGACAATTCCTAAAACTTGCTCATATCACCTGAGTGTCTCATTCTATGGGCAAGCACCTGGTCTCATTCTATGGGCAGGTTCTGGTACTGTATGACCTGGAACTAAAAGGCATAGCAGTTGTCTCTTGCAATAAGCCATTTAAAACAAAATACGTAATAAATCTGTCTTTTAGTAAGCACATACTATACTTAACTATTCAGTAGAATTCTTTAGAATTTGAAATTAAGAAACAAAAAGAGCAAGGTTGAGTTAGCTAGCTAATCCACCTATTGCAAAATTCTGGCATACCAGGCAGGGAAGTGTGTGTGTGTTGAAAATAGTACTTCTGGCTAACAGCATAACACAAAGGGATGGGGGCCCTGTTGTATTTTTCATTTGTTTATTCTTGTGTGCTTACTAGCTAGCCTGGCTCCTTGCCAATGACCTGCTCTCAATGTTTTCATTGGGTTTCAACACTACTTACCTCATGCTAGAGGCCATCCCAATTGTAAACATTGTCACTTGGAATTAAATGGCCCCCAGGGGAGACCCCAAGACCCCTTCAAAGCAGAATTGGAAGGAGAGATGTCACTGAGTGCAGCCTTTCCTATCATAATGCTGCAGCGATGGGAAAGGTTATGCTTGGCAAATTTTCACCTTCTATGTGGCCCTTAAAAATACAGGAGCTTTCTCAAGATGTGGACCTTGCCATCTTATGCTCCCCCATTGGCTTTCTGGCCCCCAGTTTCTAAACTCCCTGGTCTTTCCACTCCCTTTCTGCCAACACCCCACAGGCCTTTTTGTTTCTAGTCCTTTAGTCACAACATTCCCCCCCCCAACTTTCTTAAACCTTATTTCTCAGCTTTGCACTGTGTCTTCAAGTTCCTGCTTATTATCCCAATGAATAGCAAAGCCTGCATTTATTCCACCATCCTAGCTCCTAGTCAGGACCCTGTGCAGATCAGTACCCTTGATTTTCTCTCTCCCTGCCTGCTCCACACACCTTCCTAATTTAAAACAGTCTATCTTCTCTGCCCATCTTTTCTGCAGAATTGTGTCTGACTCCATCTGTTCTTCCCTCTGGTTCCTGTATTTAGGTCCACAGCCAACAATGTGCTTTGTTTCTGCCAACACTTACTTAGCTTCCCTGCCTCTTCTCACTGAGCCTCCCTACCCCACCTCAAATCTCCTTCTCTCCCCTATGGTTTCAGTACCAGCCAAACTGACCTTTTGCTTTCTTAAACTGATGGATATGTTCTATAAACATCCTGTGTTTCATTCCCCTGCATTTAAACCTTGTAAATGTTCTAAGACTTTGCATCGGTTCAAGTAATAGATGCCACAGGCTTCGTAATCCCTGCTGCTGCCATAAAATCTCTTCACACATTTCAGTATAGATGTTGCTTTGTTCCCATATTATGCAAATAGACTGCACACTGAAGCAAAATGGTTCTGACTAATCCGTAAGTCACCATTTGCTTGCTTTCTAAGAAAGAACTAATACAAGGGAACACTGTTTACTTGTGCACTTCAGATAAAATTCGACCTCAAAGTGGAGGAAAAGTAATTACAATTCAGGGTTCTGTAATAGAATAGAAATAGAATAGAAATACTTTATTGTCACTGTACCACTTGTTTACAGTGAGATTAAACGAGCCCCCCTCCCCCCCCACAATCTTTCAGTCCTTGTTACACTCTCTGTTTGCTGTCTTACAGCCATCAACCCCGAACATCAGCTGCAATGTTGCCGTCTTCCATTCAGCAGCCTCACGGCCCACGTTTTTATAAAGAATTCAGCTATACACAAGCTTATTTCAAAATGCTGAGAAATACTACATGGCATGGGGAGGGGTACTATTTAGTACACATACAACACACACTCACACAAAATTTGCAGCTGCGATGTGTGAACAATTCCTTCTTGCTTCAAAAGTATGGTTCTGTAAAACAGAATCAATGTCTCCAAATTTGTATGTGTCATAATGGTGACTTACCTCCAAAGTTGTGTTGTCAGGACAACTTCCACAAAGTGTTACAAAAATCTACCCTGTGCCAAATTTCCACAGCAAACGTGGATCTGATGGTGAGATAAAGCCAGTGGCTATACACAAGTTCAATGCTTGCTGAGCATATACAACTCTGGTGGTAATTTGGCACTCAGCCTGCAAGGTGCACAGGAAAGGGATATTTGCCTTACTATACAGTATACCCTAGACCAAAAGCAGATGATTCAGGTTTATGGAAGGATCTTGTGACCTACTGCTACTGCAATAATTTGCAACTATGGGAGACACATCTCCCTGGGAGAAACCAGTCCTTTACTTTTTCCTATACTGCTCCTAAATCTCCCCTGCACACATGGGCATCCATGGTGCGGGGGGGGGGGGAGTGCAAGGGAGCAATGTGCCTCCTGGATAATCCCCAGATTTCCAGCTTCCATTTTTTAGAAAGAGTAAGCTTCTAGCATTTTTAGAACCTAAGATACAAGACAAAATGCATAGGCACTGTTTTTTCCTGTGAAAAATTAGCCTGTTCCCTCCACCAGTGTTTTGCACACCCATCCACAAAAAAGGTCCTTCAGACACCCGTCCCTGCACCTCAATCATCTCTGACAGCTGTCACAGTCAGCAGTTGTAACAGAGGTGCTTGACACGAAAAGCTTGGGATCCTGGAGAAGACACAGTATTTAATAGGTGTCACAGTCAACCCAATAGTGACACAAATGCTACAAAAACAGAGTGAAATTAATCCATACCGTTGTACCTTGGAAGTCGAATGGAATCCGTTAAAGTCCGTTCGACTTCCAAAACATTCAAAAACCAAATCGCAGCTTCTGGTTGGCTGCAGGAAGCTACTGCAGCCAATCAGAAGCTGCGGAAGCCCTGCCAGATGCTCGGATTCAAAAGAATGTTCACAAACTGGAACAACCATTTCCAGGTTTGCAGCGTTTGAGAGCCAAAGCGTCCGAGTTCCAGGGCGTTCGGGATCCAAGGTACGAATCTACTTGCTATACGCTAGTACCCTTTGTGCACCGATTTTCCACATTACAGAACTGACTCCAATACTCCCTGCAATACATGAATATCAGACTACCAGAAATTGCTTTGTACTGAGTCAATCCATTCACCCATCTGGGTCAATAGAGTCTACAATGACTGAAAGTGGCTCTTCAGAGTTTCAGATAGCGTTCCAGCGCTACCTGGAGAAGCCAAGGACTGTACTTGGAACCTTTTTATTTCCAAAGCTACCTTTGAGCTATGCCCATTCCCAGCTCATAAGCCTTTATTAGAGCTTTGAGGACTCCACTTTTCTGCTACAATGCACAGATCTTCATCAAGATAGACAGGAAAGCAGGAGCTTTCGACACGCACACAGCCCCTAGCAGAAATGCAGCAGATTGTGTCTAGACGGTTAAAAATAAATGCATACAGTCATACCTTGGGTTACAGATGCTTCGGGTTGCGCACCGCGCCAAACCCGGAAGTACCGGAATGGGTTACTTCCGGGTTTCGATGCTTGTGCATGTGCAGAAGCGCTAAATCATACTTTGCGCATGCGCAGATGCGAGCACTGCGGGTTGCGAATGTGCTTCCCGCACGGATCACGTTCGCAACCCGAGCGTCCACTGTATTCAGTTTGGAGTAAAGCAACTAGGCAAAAAATGCAAAACAGATTAAGTGACATCAATGTTACTCTAAACAACTTTTATAAAATACCAAGTTCATACAAGCAAACGCATTCATACTACATGGGCTTTTGGAAACAAAGAATATAACAATTCTAACAGCTTATCTTAAAAGCATTGTTTGTTACAGACAATACTATACCTTCTCTTGATACTGACAGCAACTTTCACAATGATTTGTTGTTAAAGGAACAAAACCCGAGAATCATGCTTCATCTCAGAATTTACCTGAAAGATGAAGCTCTTAAGTGTTTCTGGGATCCGTAAAAGAAATAAAGTCACCACTTACTGGATCTAGGTTCTTAAATAGAAGTATGTCTTTGCAAGCTTCTTGCAGTCTGTTTCTTTGATCATCTGTTTTGGGGTGAATAATCTGGAAGAAATAATTGCAATTTCTATTTCACTTCTCTTAGTCTTAAGGAAAATGATCCTAAAAGAGGCCAAAGGACAATTTAGATGAACACTCCTGGAAAGCGAGATATAAATTCATACTACTAAACAAATATTGTCAGGGAAATAACTGAGACTTTCAGAATTTTAAATCAATCTCAAATTAAAAAGAAACAGCACAGGAATGATGAAAGGAAACTTTAGTCTTTGATTCCTATCAAAGGGAAATTACAATAAAGATGAAGGTGAAAGAAAAGGGTTTTTAATTTTATATTTCAACACATTTTTCAAAAACTTATGTGATACAACTTATGTGATAATACATAATACAAACATACATTTAGTCTACAAAGTCAACATACCCTTGATTCAGTTTCATCCTCTTCTTCATCAGGATTATATGCTTCTGCGCACACTACAAAATCAATGAAAATATGAACTGAGTTTCAAACCAAATGCTCTCAGAATTCTATATTGAGACCAACAGTCAATGGTGAACATTTAGAATTGTGTTATTTTGTTGTGGCTTGTTGTTTATTGTCTTGCATTTCTTGAAAGAAAAGCACTTGAAATGAACAAATCAAAACAAGTATATTTAAAAAGAAAGAGAGACTTTATGCAAATATATGATTCCCTTTGTATATTTCTTTCATTGGGCCAAAAGAAGCCAGCTCCTTCAATCTTTCCTATGGAATATCTTCTAGATTCTTCCAATAAATTTTGACCAGGCTCAAACAAACACAGGCCTCAAAGTGAGCACCTTGGTAGTATGCCAGTCCCATGGCCCAACGCTTTTGTCTCATGCAAGCTGAGATGCAGGCAAAAGGGTTCATTAACCCTCTTTCCCCCCCCAGTGCAAAGAACAAGTTTCGACTGTATTTCTTGAGACACCTCACTGCCATTTCCCTATGATTTGGCTTCCGCATGGCAACAAGAGACGAAGAGGTATAAAACAGGTGCTCCACCGAAGCTACATTTGCGTGCCTGTTTCTGCTGCTGCCATCATGTGAATGAAGCAGTATGAAGATGGATGCCACACACAAAAATGCAAATGTTCAGAAATACTTGGTTCTTGATTATTACATTGTGCAAGTGCCGGAGTTCTGTCCCAGCAATGGAAGAAAATCCATTGCTAAGCACCAACATTTCCAGGATTGAACCATGACACACACAACAGATGCCCCTGAGAGTCCTGGCTGGAACGGGTTGGCTCCACCTACTAATGCACAAATTCCTTCTATCAAACTAGTGCGGCCATCCTGGGCACATCCAGGAATTTGCCTATATCTGTCTATCATATGTTAGAAAGCACACAACACCATATTCAAAACTTGTGATTTTATTTTAATTTCCTAGGTGTAGAAGTCTGAATACCAGCCATGTCTACATAAGCATCTTCTCTCCCACTTCCTATTTCACATTCCGTAACACGATAGATTCCATCACAAAACGTCTGCATAGCATTTTGTCACTAAATACATGCTGAAAGAGGCACCATCTTAAAACAGGCATTCCCTCCTGTGTATGGTTATCCATAGGTTTTTCTCAGCACACCTTAGGCTCACCTTTTTAAGCAAAATATTTTTAATTGAAACAATCAGCCAACTAAACATTGCAGTCCAAGACTTCAAGTCATCACAGTTCATTCCTCACCAATTATTTGTTTATCAAATTGGCAGTATCGCCATTTTTGAAGCTGTACCAAGGTTTGCGCTCTTCTGTGAGCCATGTTTGCACACTTCGCCAGAAGCGTAGTTGTTTGCTTACAATATCTCACATCTGGTATCTGGCTGCATATTTATCGTAACATAAAAGTTCAGCCAATACTTCTTCCACACAGAAGGTATTTCTTTGTCAATCTGCGTAGCGTTGCGTTAGGACTACCTTGCATAAGAAATGCTAAATTTCTTCATATTCAAATCCTTGAGCATATGCAGGACTATATGTTTTATGCGAAGGAAGTCATAAAAGTTATTTTATGTTCAACAGTAGCTCCTGATATAAATTAAACAAGGGAGAGCAAATGCTCTAAAACTGTGGTTTTCAACCAGTGTGCCTTAACAGCCTGGGGTGCCTTAAATGATGGTCTGTGGTGCTGCGGGCAACAATGGCATCTGTCCCTCTTCCCTTCCCTTCCCTTCATCCTCCGATGCCCTCTTGCATCTCTGCCACCCAAAGAGCCAGTGTGGTGTAGTGGTTAAGAGCGGTAGTCTCGTAATCTGGGGAACCGGGTTCGCGTCTCCGCTCCTCCACATGCAGCTGCTGGGTGACCTTGGGCCAGTCACACTTCTCTGAAGTCTCTCAGCCCCACTCACCTCACAGAGTGTTTGTTGTGGGGGAGGAAGGGAAAGGAGAATGTTAGGCGCTTTGAGACTCCTTAAAGGGAGTGAAAGGCGGGATATCAAATCCAAACTCTTCTTCTTCTTCTTCTTCAAAGGCTTGCACAACTGTTTGTTGCAGCAGCCCTTGCCCCAAGCTCAGCAGGTGAATGGTGCCTCTGGGGCTGGCCGGTGGGTGCTGACTGGCCCAGCCAACCAGTTGGCCAGCCCTTGCTGTTGGGAATGGACAGACAAGTCCCAGGCCCCTGCAGGACAGTGTATGGAGGCACCTCTCTTTGGGGCTGGGTAGGGGGAGCAGCTCAGAGACCAGGGCAGCAGCAGCCGCTGCCCAGAGGACTCCCAAGGAGAGGGGAGGCTGAGGGAACAAGGAAGGGTGTTCTAAAAAGGGTGAGGGGCTGCCAGCTCTGCAGGCAAGGGGTGACACAACTGGGCTCCTGAGTCCCACAGGGCTGCCACAGAAAGAATGCAGTTGGTCAAGGAAGCTGTGGACCCAAAGGGGTTGAAAACTTCTGACCTAAAGCATTTTTAACACTATCAGCCCCTATGTTCTCACTTGATAGCTGCATGTTCGTAGCCTTAGCAAGCCAGCAGTCCCAAATAACTGCATTTATAAGTTTCCTTTTGCAGGTCTCATATACACAACCATTCACCTCGTTAATCCTCACATCAGTCCTGCAAGTGAGGTTTCTTTTTCCAAACTTTAAAGCGGAAGCACTGACGTATCCAAGACAAAAGTGCACAGCAGAGCTGAGATGTGAATTCTAGTCTCCCTAGGGAGGTCCCTCATGCATCACCAAAGGACAAGACTAAAAAGAACTTAACTTTGCATATACTAAGTTATATGCATGCATGAAAATTCAGAAACTAGAATTTAAACAGAAATGCAATACCTCTCATCACATGGGGGAAGACTCTGATTATGTGACCTGCTCATTCTTCTGCCTAGGGGTTAAATGCTGGTAGGCAAGGCCCTGCTACACTCCTTTATCTTTCAACAGGACTTGGACCAGACAGCCCTTTAAACAGAGGACTTTCTTCTGAAAAGCAGGATACATTGCTACCCTGGGCTCCCCAGTTTGAATTCGTCACTGTGTTTAGAGCCTTGGCTCTTAGCCATTTGGGGCTCCATGTACTTTTCATGGAGAGCCAGTGTGGCGTAGTGGTTAAGAGCGGTAGACTCGTAATCTGGTGAATCGGGTTCGCATCTCCGCTCCTCCACATGCAGCTGCTGGGTGACCTTGGGCTAGTCACACTTCTTTGAAGTCTCTTAGCCCCACTCACCTCCACAGAGTGTTTGTTGTGGGGGAGGAAGGGAAAGGAGAATGTTAGCCGCTTTGAGACTCCTTCAGGTAGTGATAAAGCGGGATATCAAATCCAAGCTCTTCTTCTTCTTCTCATTTGAGGGCAGTCTTGTACCACCAACTACTGTTTTCTCCCATGGCTTACTTTAAGTATGCAATAGTATATGCATGCATTCCATTTTGGAAACATCATGCCTGCAGTGGCTGCAAAAATCATAATGAGATGAGGATGGGTTTGTTTGTTTATTAAAAAAAAGTTCTAGGCTACTCTTTAATAAAACTGTCAAAAGTGGCATGCAGGTAAATAATAGAAACAGTCACAGTATACATGGAACAACTGCACGGAAAAAATATTCAGCAAAAGGATAAAATAGGAAGGCCGGGAAAATGGAAACAATCTTTGCTTAACTCCAAAAAAAGACAACACAGTTAGGCGCCAGGCAAGCCACTCCATAAACAGCTTGCCTGAAAAGGCCTTCTCTGTCTGGTCATCAGCCACCTAGCTTCAAATAATGTAAACATTTGGGGAAAGTTATAAAAATCTGAAGCTTAAGCAGCTGTGCCATTGCACATGCATCTACATACAGTGTCTATTTTGGGGAGAATGGGGCTTTTAGCAGTCATGATTTTGTGCAAGGTGAAATTCAAAAAGAACTGCATCAATCACTGTAGTACAATAGGTCCTGTACCGCAAGAACAAATGGAAATAAGATTACTTTAGAAGCTAATCAAGATGGAAATAGGTGGCTCTAAGGTTACAGAGAAGGTAATGTTATTCATACTGTAAATCATCTTCTTGGTGGAAAGGAAAAATTAAGAGTAATTTCAATGCCCAATAAATAATGCATGAGATCACTTACATAATCAGAAGATGGGGAAATGAACTGAATCAATAAGAATGTCATAATTTCTACAGTATTAAATAAGGATGAGGGGAAATCATAAGTTCCTCATAACAGATCATCCTGGTGATTTTAATAGGTTCCCCACTAAATTCAGAATACCATTCTGCAAATTTCCATGTAAGTGGTCAGTCCTTGGTTCCATTTTGATAGGGCAGATTTTTAAACATGCATAGATAGAGCTGAATCCAGACTGAGGCTGCAATGTTATGAACACCTGAAAGCAGGGGCGCCTGGCAAGGAGGGGGCGCAACCATGTGTGTGGCCTCCTGGCAACGGTGTTGCTGCACAAACTGGGAGGTGAGAGGGCGAGGCAGTGGGGAGATCAGCATGATGCATGCGCAACCACAGAATCATGCCAACGTTCACCAGCAAGCACAGCAACACCACTCAAGGATGTGTGGGTGGCAACATCAGCTCTGCCCTGTGGGAATCCCTTGCAGATGACCACAGTGCCTGGAGAGCGTCAGGTCATGCACCCATAACAGTGACCAGAGGAGGGATGATTGCCGAGAGGAGTGCAGAGAAGAAACGCCATAGTGCATCTGCAGCAGCGCAACTGGACGCCTTCATCGGCCCCAGCTGCAACGAAACAGGTCTATCCAGTATTGGTCTCTAGAGCCACAGCGAGCGCTGCAACTTTCCGACAGCTTGCCCTCACCCCCAAAGGCACACTCCTCTGAGACAGACAGATGCCAACATCATTTGAAACAAGTTCTTTACCACGGAACCCAGCAAAACACCATTTGTCTAACCTACAAAGCACTACACAGATGAATGTTTGAGCATTTTATATGAAGCTTGGCCTACTAACAGAGAAAGAAGGGTGTTTTCTCACTTGTGGGGCGCCTACCCTGAGGAATCCACAGTTCTGCCCAGTGTTAGAAACTGGGAGAGAAAAGCTAGGAGCCAAATGGCTTCTGGGACTTGGGTTGTGGGCGCCAAAACAGAATGTCTAGTCTCCACTGGGGGGGGGGGGGAGTCGGCAACACTTTTTATTTATTATCTTGATAAGCAAAATAAGCAGTTCACATAAGTGACTACATTTTTAGCAACTTTGTGTTTACAATAAAAATACTGGTACCACGCTTCAGTTTTCAAAACGCTCAACTCCTTATTGTTAAACTCCTTAACATATTGTCTATCCTTAACATAGACTGTAAGGCGTCAAGTAGCCCTTGAGTGTCGGCCAGGCGCAAAAAAAAAAAGGCACTCAGACTTTATGAAGTGCTCGCAAATGGAGAATTTTTAGACGCAAAATGTGCCTGGTGCCCTGCTAATTTCCCACCTTTTCTGTGAGGTAACAAAATGGTCCCATGTAATATGTAAGGGGCTGCAACTGAAGGAGGAAATAATAATAATAATAATAATAATAATAATAATAATAATAATAATAATAATAATAATTTATACCCCGCTCATCTGGCTGGATTTCCCCAGCCACTCTGGGTGGCTTCCAATGAAGATTAAAAATACATTAAAACACCAGTCATTAAAAACTTCCCTAAACAGGGCTGCCTTCTATACCATGACTAAATCTGATCAAAGAACCTATGTTTACATTTTATTTAATGAGAAAGACCTCGTTTGGGACTATCAGCAACCCGCTGTGTAGGTGGGGGTAACATTTTCTTTCTGCGCCCTTTCCCCTTTATTTTCTCACTGCCCCTTGCAGCGTCCCAAGGCTTGCCTGTGACTCACACTGTCCTAGTTCCAGATGTTATAAACAAGGGTCTAAAAGCTTAAAATAACCATGTTTGAAAGTTGCCAGATTACTATACAATGCCATGTGTTTCGTGTCTCTACTAGTGATCTTGTCAGCTGTCAGGTGTGAAGGAAAAGTTTGTTTGCTGAGCAGTTTTGAGTCGCCAAGTGTTTTTTTTCCCCCTGCCAGCAAACAGTTAACTTGCAATGGCTCCTTATGGGCCACAGTTCCAAGGGAGGCAGTTGGCAGTTGGTGTGGGGGGGGGGTCACCATCGTGTTTTGTGTGTTTCTTAACTGAACTTGTTCTTTAAAACTTGTGTGGTAATTTTTGTTGTTGTCAGTTAAACTGGCATGTCTAGAGCTTGTGGCCGCAGTGAGCGGAACTAAGCACGACCAGGGGCTTGACTTTTCCGGGCAAAATTTAAGTTACGAAAAAAATCTTAATTTACCTTGTGAATTCACATAATTTTAGCAGGTATTGGTGCTGCTGCATATTAATTGGTGGCAGTGGTGGGTTTCCAGGGCATGAGGTGGTTTGAACATGTGCCATAACGGCTTCATGCAAGCCTCACAGTTTGTTGGAAAGTGATATAGAGCAGGTATAGAATATATAGAATAACACATGGGCTTGTTATTCTACTTTCTCATTTGCAAGGTTAGCCACATCACTAGTTAGCGTCCTATTTGCTTCTTCGAGTGATCCTATTGTGGCATCTTTTTCAGCAAGTTCCTGCTTATGCCTTGCCATCATTTCTTTAATTTCTAACTCCTTCATGATCTTTTCCCTTTCCAAATCGGAGTACTGCTCTTCAGCAATGGAGCGAGCCAACTGTTCTGAATCTGCTTTTGTTAACGTGATCTTAAGTTGTGCTGCCAAAGAATCTCTTTTGTCCTGCAACTCTGGCATTTTTTATTTTATTTTTTGCACTTCTTTACCGAGTTTTGCCTTTTCTTCGCACTCTTCTTTTAGTTCTCGAACTTGCGTTTTATACAGTGTGGGAAAATATTGTTCTGCTTCAAGTTGGTCCTTGAACTGTCCATCAGCATCTTGACGTTCCTTTCGAAGTTCGCTATTCTGCTTTTCCAAGCTGAGTTTGATTTCCAAAAGCTTACTTTGTCACCTTCCTCGCTAAAATTTTGTGAATTAACAAGGTAAATTAAGACTTTTTAATAACTTCAATTTTGGCCGGAAAAGTCAAGCCCCTGGTTGTGCTTAGTTCCACTCACTGCTGCCACAAACTCTAGACATGCCAGTTTAACTAATAACAACAAAAATTACGACATAAGTTTTAAAGAACAATTTCAGTTAAGAACCACACAATAGACAATGGTGACTCCCCCCCCCCCAACTGCCTCCCTTGGAACTGTGACCCATCAGGAGCCGTTGAGAGTTAACTGTTTGCTGGCAGGGGAAAAAACAATTGGCGACTCAACCTGCTCAGCAAACCAACTTTTCCTTCACATCAGGTCTCAAGAAACACAGTATTTCTCCCCCCCCCCCAATTTCTAGCCTCTTTTCTACTGTGCCAGTAAAGAGCTGCGGGGGGAGAGGATTCAGTGTTGCGTGCAAGACAAGAGAGGATTCAGTCTGACCCAAACACCTGCAGTAAATATGAAATATACCATTTCAGCGGAGACAGCGGATTTCTGGGAAGCAAAGACTCTACCGAAACAATAAAAGAAGCCATGTCTTCCAGGACATTCTAACAGGTGAGCAACACATTTCCTCCATTATGTATTTGCAATGCCAGCTGCAAATATTTGACAGAGACTCTGCAATTTAAAAACTAGCTGTCCACCTTACTTTTAAGCCCAGTGCAGGCGTAACAACGCTGATCTGTTAACTGATCCAGAGCAGGCAGCGGTCTTGCATGCAGCTTCCACTGCACAAGACCCTTTCATTTAAAAGAATGAGAATTATACAAAAGCACAGCTGATATGCTTTCTGACGCTCCCATTCATTTCCACTGGAGATGTTCCCAATCCAATATGCCCACTGGTTATAAATATCTGGTACAATAATTAGGCTTACTTGGATGGAAGCAATTTGAGAGCTGCTACTCCGCCAAGCCCTCATTATCAGGGGCAGATCCCTGTCTTCTCAGAAGATGGCGAACAATTTCTCTCATACTGCTTGCTTCAAGTGTTTTTCCACACATGCCTATAGCATCTTTAAGCTCATAGAGAAAGAGTTGTATTTCTTTATGAAATAATTTTTACATCATTAAAGAGACCTGCTTACATCACCTCAAAGGGTTCTCCCAATGCTGAACATTAATTGTTCCACACAAATGCCTTCGGCATATTTTTTGAAAACACCCAAGATGTTAGCAATACTTCAGTTTTAATTGTTCATTACTGTACCATTTTGTTCTCAAATCTCCCTGCACCTAGCAATATCAATAATAATCTAGGCACAGTTTATACTAAATGGGGACTATGGAAGGAATGCAACGTAAAATTATGTCGATCGTTCCATCATTTCCATATCTCCACTCTCTTCCCTCCAGATCATCCAATCTGTGGATTCCTCCAAAGCCCATTTTGGGCAACAGAGGGGAAGGGGAAAGGAGAAGCCCCTTCGAACAAGCGGAAGTCCTTGTGCGGGCTTCCACTGACAAGACTCATCCGTCTAATCCTGCCCTGTTCTGGTCTTGGGAGGTGCTCCACAGCCAGATGAGGCCCAAGACCCTCACTGATCACGGTCATCGACAAGAACCTGTGTTTGGGAACAGGACACAAGTTGCTTAAGGCCCTCCAAAATCACGAACTGAGGAAGTCAGAATGCAGATGACCACAGCGCCATCAAGGAGCACAGAGTGCATTGACATTTCAAATAGGGGCATTTTCTAAAATCAGCACATTGGTGCTGAGCAACTTAGCAGCTTTGTGAAATGGCTGGACTTTATGTTCAGGGCACTTGTGTTCATCATTAATATATTCTGCAATGACCATACAGTTGCATTATGCCAAGTCAGATCGCTGGTCCACCCACTGCATAACTGTCTCCTTCAGCATTTAAGAACATGGTGCCTTCCAGATGTTTTGGACTGTGACTCACATTAAAGATAAAGGTAAAGGACCCCTGGATGGTTAAGTCCAGTCAAAGGTTTTCTATTGGGAATAGTACCAGGAAGCCTAAAGGAAGAAGACAAGACATTATATTTATACACAACAGTAGCCGCAAGGCTATTGATTGCGAAAAATTGGAAAAGTGGTATTATACCCACAAAAATAGAGGGGCTTGCCAAATTCTTGGAGTACTATAATATATCCAAAACAATGGGAGAATTTGGAAGGATCTCAAAAGAGAAGATAGACAGGGACTGGAAGGTGTTTAAAGGATACTTGCAAAACCATATCGAAAAACCAGAACTCCTATTAGAATAAACAAGTTCCATTTCAAATACTGAAATACTAAATAAGATGGATAACAATGTGTAATAGAAAAAGAAGTATGAAATTAGGTTAAAGGTATGTTAAAGAAAGTAATAGAAGTGGAAAGAAATTGCAATTGAGTAGATTGGAAGTCTAACACAAAGGTGGGGTGAGGGGTGGTGGATGGTGGTGGGAAAAGGAATTGAGTGTAGTTATGTTTGAACATTTTTAAGGATTGTATGAAATGTATGTTTGTACGCTTGTCTATTTGCAATATATGTGTATTAATGCTGAATTATTTTATCAATAAAAACTTTTTTTTAAAAAAAGTCCAGTCAAAGGTGACTATTGGGTTGCGGTGCTCATCTCACTTTCAGGCCAAGGGAGCCCAGAGTTCGTCCACAGACTCACTTTTTTTTTACTCACGTTAGCCCCAGCCATCAAGGCCAGACTTTGCTTGTGGTGAAGGGCAGGATATACAGTGTTAAAAAAATTAAACAATTCCTTTCACTGGTAGTGCCAAGGGATCGAACCTGGGATGTTCTGCATGCTATGGTCCAGCTTAAGCAATTTGGGCTTACAGGACTCTGGATAAGCTCAGCTGGATAGACTATGGTGCTGATAACACCAAGGTTGCAGGTTCAATTCCCCGAAAGGGACAGCTGCATGTTCCTGCATTGCAGGGGATTGGACTAAATGATCCTCAGGGTCCCTTCCAATTCTATGAATTTAGCTTTCTAGTGTCTAACAGGTTGAATAATAAATTTACAGAGAGAAAAATCAAACCCAATCAGCTGTTCCTGCTTATGTGGAGGGTGGGGAGTAAAAAAAATAAAATCCTTTTGGAAACCAACTCTCATACCGTGGAGACCCTAGAGTGCCCTAACCTTGGGAAGAAACTTTCTGGGAGATGCAGAAGACTTCCTGTCCTTCTGTGTAAATTAAGCAGAAGCTCACAAAATGAAACCGTGGGCATCTGACAGTGACTGGCCACTGTAAGAATGGTTTGCTTAGCTACATGGGCCACAGGCCTGATCTAGGAGGACTCGTATTCTTACATTAGCCTGGTGTTACGGTTATAAAAATATGAGCAGATGAGGAGGATGAGCAAAAAACTGCAGAAGAAGTGGGTTGAGTATCAATTGTCATGTAAGCACAAATAAGCTGATTATCTGAACGACGTTGAGAAAACATGTAACTACACCAGGAATTGCAAATTTTCACATGGTTGCATAACTATTAGCATCTGAACATTAATTAGAACAAACTAATGCTAAATGTTACATAAGCACACTAATGAGAGATGAAAAAACAGCAAACCATATTCATCAAGTTTGAAATTTTGGCTTCCATTTTGTGTTTGTTTTGCTTTCAAGGCTTTTCCTCGAAAGCTGTTAGCACTCATCCAGTTTAATTAGGTTTTTAGTTTTCCACTAGAAATATAAAAGGGGGAGGGAGGGAGGGAGGGAAGCCTCCTGCTGTACATAATTTCACTTTACACCATTTGACAGTTGAGGGGGAAATTCTAGGTGTTTCAACTTTTTTTCCCTGTTTGTAATGAGGAACAGATAGAAATAAAGCAAATCAGAATACCCTCTTAGCTTCCACTCATGAAACAAACCTTGACAGACCAACTGTCACCATTGCCATGAAGAAGCGTTCCACTGCCGTGGAACAAGACACTCAAGGGCAGGGTGTCAAGGATCCTGAGTTGGTATCACTGCTGCCAGGGTGGTATCAGGTCCTTAACAGGTAACTGTCTTGATATAAGATATGTGCACAGCTGCTAAAAACCATTTCCTCCACCTGCGATGCACCTGAATCACATCAACTTCAGCTACTCAGAAGTTCGTCAAGAGAATATGACAGAAAAAGCATTGCCTACTTTCTAACCCTCAAACGCTATTTATATCTTCCCCGTTTCAGCTCAGGGACATAAAACTATACAACGTTATCTGATTCAATTAATCCCTGCTAACGTTAAACTCCATTTGTGTTGCTAACCTAGAATTGCTAACCCTGTTTCCCCAGAGGTCTGTTTTCTTCCCAAATGTCCTATGGCACTGTCTGCTTTCAAATTCTAACCAGATTACACCAAAGTTCTTTTCCTTGTTTTAATGTTCAGGATATATCACAGGCTTTCAATTTAGGCTTCCAAACTGACAAATAAATAAATAAATAAATAAATAGGGGGTGTTTGCTCCTACAAAATTTCCAAGTGATTTCATTTCAACAGCAAACACCTCTCTAAAAAGCTACAACAAATGAGGTTTTGTCATTTCCTCATCTAACAATTATTAGGGGCCCTAGACCAAAGAATTCTGAAGGATGCACAAATAGCTATTAGTATTAACCATGCATTAAAACTCATATGAATACTGCATATCAAACCATCCTACTGAGAGTATACCCAGTGAAAATAATGGACCTAAGTTAGTCATGCCTATTAATTTTGGGGGGCCTACTTTGAGTAGGACTACAACCTATTGTTGTAGGGTGGCGCTGTGGTCTAAACCACAGAGCCTAGGGCTTGCTGATCAGAAGGTTTACAGTTTGAATCCCCGTGATGGGATGAGCTCCTGTTGCTCAATCCCAGCTCCTGCCAACCTAGCAGTTCGAAAGCACATCAAAGTGCAAGTAGATAAATTGGTACCACTGTGGCAGGAAGGTAAATGGCATTTCCATGAGCTGCTCTGGTTCATGCGGCTTAGTCATGCTGGCCACATGACCCGGAAGTTGTCTGCGGACAAACGCCAGCTCCCTCGACCTATAGAGCGAGATGAGCGCCACAACCCCAGAGTCGTCTGCGACTGGACCTAACGGTCAGGGGTACCTTTACCTTTACAACCTATTGTAAATAATCTGAAAAGCCCCAACTGCGAAATCTAACAGCCAACCTTTCCCCCACTTGAACTATTTAACAAACTATAACAGCAAAGCAGAGTACCATGGGTCTCTCAGTATCCTTGAAAGAACGTTATTGACTGAAGTCTTGTATTATTGCAGAGAATGTGCTACAAATCACCGTGATCACTGTGACTGCCGCATACTTTAAACAACTCCTTTCAGAAGCACCTAACATTGTTTCATTCTTTGTGTGAATGCCACCAAAAATTTAAAAAAACATTCGCCAACAATATTGTGCAGCCTCCCTAAGCTTGTTTATAGAATCAAAAGACTGTTAAGAGGGGAAGAGTATTGTCACGCCAGCTATGAATCTATAACAAACACGAGCAGCATATGTAGCATGAAAGATAGAGCACAAGAATGTGAAGGCTTCCATTCATTTATCTAATTTAGCTACATCTGAACAGTACAATTCATGCAGACCCAGTACAGTCCTTTTGCTTCCAGTCTCTTGCCACTCCTAAGAAATTGGGAGCAGCATGTAGCATCCGTCAGTCCGATCTTTCTTGTTCGTCGCAAACAGCCATTACAATATAGATCACAAGAAAGCAAAACAGGACAATCGAATTACAAGCTAAAACCTATCAATTTTCAGAAGTACAATTTATCAAAACTTAAAATGGGAACATTCCCCCAAATCTTTTTTCTTTTTTTTTAAAGTAGTCCATGATACGTTTCTCACTGCTAGTGAACATAAAGCTACTCTATAGGTAACAAATTAGTTTATCCTGGCCAACAACCATGTAATTTTGAAGTCATCTGACTGACCTCCTAGAAAATTCTGAAAATCAATAGAAGCATCAATCCCCAGGTTGGAAGAATACAGGATATAGTGCACAGTGTCTTCAATCTGGCAAGAGGTTATCACACACTTCGTTTTCCTCACTGTAATGTTTCTAAGGGGTTGCTCGAGAGTAAGCAAGCAAATATTTCCCTGCTTGGCTGTGAAGTCTTGCTTTTGCTAGCAAACTAAACCTTATCTGTCCAGAGCCCCACTCTCCCGTGGCTGGCTCAATCACTGGCAGAATCCATGAGTGGGCAGTTCTTAAACTTTCCCCAGCAAAGCAACTTCTTGACGCCAAGCCTGCGCCTCCCCTCTCTTCACTGGGGCTTATAGAATCATAGACTCACAGAATTGTAGAGTTGGAAGAAATCTCAACTAGTTCTTGCATTGGCCATCCAACCTCTGCTTGAAAACCTCCAAGGAAGGAGTGTCCATCACCTTCTGAGAGAGTCCATTCCACTGTCAATCAGCTCTTACTTTCAGAATCGCACCCCCCCCCCCGATGTTTAGTTGGAATCTCCATTCTTGTAACTTGAAAGACATTGGCTCCAAAGAAGGAGAAAACAAGCTTGTTCCATGTGATTGCCCTTTAGATATTTGAAGATAGCTGTCATACTTCGTCTCAGTCTCCTTATTAAACCATTTCAAGCCCCATGGGTCAAAGTCAGGACAGGGGAAATTCTTGTTTATACCAAATGGCACTTATTCTACAAATCCCCCCTCTCTTAAACTGCTGTTCTTATGTGAAAGTCTGTAACTAGCTATGGAAAACGACTTCTGCACTTTCAATCCTGAGGCTGCGATGCAGGACACCAGATCTATTTTCAAGCATTTCACTGTCTACGCTAACCCTAAACTCTAAATGATTTTGAGTGGAAATCCCCTGGATTTAGAAACTATTTGGGGTTGGCAATAGTAGTGCTAAAGGAAGCAAACTGGGTGAAAGATAAAGATTTGCAGAGGATTGATTTGTGTGGAACTGTGCCATCACAGCTGCTGAGACCAATTATAGCTATGCAAGATTTTTTTAAAAATTGTTAATAGTCACAGTATGTAGGCTGGAATATCTGCTAAATAATTAACAGCCTACATTATTGTCAGCAGGTGCTTCTGCAATTAACCTCTGGCTATTTAATTGGTAGCTGTGCCAAGACAAAGCAAGTCATCCTTAAACGTGCATCCAATACTGAAACTCAAAACCAAAACAAAAATATCACAAATATACCGCTAGGTTTTAAAGAAAGTAAAGCAGATCCAATCTGGGAAGAAAGAAAGAAAGAAAGAAAGAAAGAAAGAAAGAAAGAAAGAAAGAAAGAAAGAAAGAAAGAAAGAAAGAAAGAAAGAAAGAAAGAAAGAAAGAAAGAAAGACTCAGTGAAGTGTTTGCAGTCAACAGTTGAACAACCATTCTGATTTTAGGAGATTTACAGAAATTGTTTTTCCCAACTTTGCTTTTGTTGTGCTTAAACTTCCACCTTCATTTAAATTAAAGAAACAATGCTATTGGCTGTCCAAGAAATCTATTAGATAAAAACAGAACACTTTACAATACAAATGAGGTCCTTCACAAGCAACTTGGCACTTTGCAACAGATCCTTTACAATGAGTTCTGCTGTGATGCTCTGCAACGCAATACAGAATTCTTCACTTTCTGGGTGACTATATAGAAAAATGATGAACCAGCAACTAGATTTACAGAGGCTGCCTAGATAAAAATTTACAGAGTAGAAGGCTTAAATCTATTCAGCATTCAGTCACAAATGAAACATCTTCATATTTTTGCTTTTAGTTTGTATTTAGGAACCTGATTCAAATAAAAGTATTAAAGTTCAATCCTTGGTGAGCCTTCATATTGGTCTCTGACATTGGGGAAAGAAAGTGGCAGGTTGAAAAAGTTGTTCACTCTGAAAATAATTGTGGAAGAGAACTGTATGTGTTTATGTCTGCTTGATCAAGAAAATATGTGTATGTGTGTTCTCCTGTATGTTAGATATGATGAAAATATCTGAGCGTTCTGAGGTGAAAACATGTTTTTCTATCATTGCTGCACAACGGCCGCTTCAAAACTCTTCATACCACTTGGACACCTACGCTGTAAATTTACAAAATGTCCAATGCTTTATTTATTATTTTCCTTGGAGCGTTTGTATCCCACTTTACAGCCCAAAAGAGCTCCAAGAGCAGCTTAAGGTAAAGGTAAAGGGACCCCTGACCATCAGTTCCAGTCGTGACCGACTCTGGGGTTGCGGCGCTCATCTCGCTTTATTGGCCGAGGGAGCCGGCGTACAGCTTCCGGGTCATGTGGCCAGCATGACCAAGCCACTTCTGGCAAACCAGAGCAGTACATGGAAACGCCGTTTACCTTCCCGCCAGAGTGGTACCTATTTATCTACTTGCACTTTGACGTGCTTTCGAACTGCTAGGTTGGCAGGAGCAGGGTCCAAACAACGGGATCTCATCCCGTCGCGGGGATTCGAACCGCCGACCTTCTGATCGGCAAGTCCTAGGCTCTGTGGTTTAACCCACAGCACCTCCCGCGTCCCATCCCAGAGCAGCTTACATACAATCAAAACAAGACAGTCCCTACCCACAGGCTTTAGATTTAAATGAGAAAAACCCAAGGGGCAGTGAGGAAAGTGGGGGGAGAGCCTGGGCACCAATTTCCAACACCGGATGTTCCTATGATGATCAGCCGGCACAGTTTGGAGGAAGGAGGTGCCTGATGAAGCTGATGAAATGAGACCTAATTCCCATCTCCCCCATTGAGGCAGCTGGATTGGCTGCCCCCAAATGACAGCTGAGGGGAGAATAGGCCTGATGGAGCTGGCCTGTCACAGCAGTCGATGGCGTGAGCTGTGGTTCACAACTCTCCCAACGAGTCCATCCCCTGGCTAGTGACATTTCACTTGCTACTCCAATAAAAATCAGAAGAACCGCATTCAGTTTCTGAGTCACACGTTGGTCACAGGTTTTTAATAAAGCGTTTTTCAAAAAAATAAAAAACACCATTAAGCGTGATAAATTAATATTTGATTTTACATCCCTTTCTTTGATTAGCGTTTTGATTTCTCTCTTTCGTTATAAGACAATATTAGCATACTTAAATAAAATAGGGGGGAGCTTTGGTTCAATAACAATGAAAGCATGCAAATAAAGGAAACTCACCCGACGCCCTTCTAATGAACCGGTTTATCACTGGAGCTAAAAGAAACAAAAAAAAGAAAGATGTTTTGTTAGAAAATTCTCAGAGAGTACTGTACAGAATACACTCTCTTAGCTATGTGAAGTACATTTCTAACATACTGCAGTTACTACAGTTTGTTTGTGTGTGTGTGTGTGTGTGTGTGTGTGTGTGTGTGTGTGTATGTATATATATATTTGTTGAAATGTGCACTCGATACATAGATATAACAGTAAAATAAATTTCTCAAAACATCACTTCATGATGAAATTTAAAGGAACAAGAGACTTGCAAGCAACGATTCTGGGGACCAGCGTGAGTCATGTGAAATTTACTTCTCTTTTGTCCCTCTAATCCACAGTCCGCCAACCTGCAAAACCACATTGTCTTTTCCCTGCCTACGTAAGGGTTCATTCACAATGTTATTCTTATTTGTTTGTATGTGCAAGGACTTTAACTCAGGAGTGTAATCAGCCATTTGCCAGCTTAACACAGGCTAGGTCCTGAATAACAGAACTCCAGGCCTGGGAAAAGTCACATTCTATCAGAAGAGCAGCCATGCTATATCTCTCGAGGGCTGTAAGCGAGGGCACAAACAGCTGAAAGACCATTATGACGTTCTGACCATCCACTGACACCTCATTTCCAATGACTTGGGAGGAGTGGGGATAGTTGCAAAAATTGATCTGCAAGTTTGACACAAGCATTTCTTGTGAAGTATTGCTCACAATTAAAAATGTGTTTGCACTGAAAGAAAAAGTTCCATGATGTGCATAAATGATGTCAAGACTGTGGTGAGTTAAAAAGCATCGGCACAATGAAAATATTATATATATATATATATATATATATATATATATATATATATATATAAAATAAAGCCTTACTCCCTCAAAATGTGGCTATTGGCTTCAGGCAACCAGTAGTAACCCTTGAGATTCAAGTTCTCTGGATCAGGGATGGGGAAGCTGTGGTTTTCCAGATGTTTCTGGGCTCCAGCTCCCGTCCTATCCACATGACCAAAGTACTGTTTTTTTTCCTCTATAACTCACTTTTTCCCTCCTAAAAAGTAAGGGGAAATGTGTGTACTTCTTATGGAGCGAATGCAGGCTGCGCAGCTATCCCAGAAGCCAGAACAGCAAGAGGGATTGCTGCTTTCGCTGCGCAGTGATCCGTCTTGCTAGTCTGGCTTCTGAGATTCAGAATATTTTTTTTTCTTGTTTTCCTCCTCCAAAAACTAGGCGTCTTGTGGTCTGGTGTGTCTTATAGAGTGAAAAATATGGTAGCTCAGCCCATTTTATGGGGGGGGGGGGGAGAGAGGCTGAGTAGTGTAACAACCCTATAGTCCAGTGGTCCTTTCCTGATGTTCTGCAGTTGTGTTTTTTAGGGAAATGAGGGAGGGAGCTGTAAAGTGGATTGTAGCTGCATTGCAACTACCGAAGGGATAAAGGGGGGAAATTGAGGGTTTCAGTGACGACTTGGGAAGCACAGGAGGAGAAAGGGGGAAGTCCCATTGTACCAGCTCTGGCTGTTTAGCAGAATCAAACCCAAGGTCTAGTTGCCAGGTCTACCTCTCAAGAATAGAGGGATAGACCTGGAATACAAGTTTCTCAGAGGCTAGGCCTAGCCAGGCTTCACCCCTGCTCAAAGCACCAGAAATGGCAGGCCTGTTCTCAGATTTTACTTATGCTTTATTGACAGTATTTTCTGTACCACCACTCCAAAAAGACCAGCAGATCTCCATGGCCAGATCTCCTTTACAAAACTTGTGATGAAACACCTTTCATACATTTTGAATTTTCAGTTACTTGGTACAGCAGACAACTAGTCACGGGGTGGCAACATAAACAGTAAACAATCTATTTCCCCCCTCTTTTTTTCCAGCAAACTATTTCTAAAGTGTTTATACTCGTTCTGCCTTTATAGTAATCCCACTCTGCACTTAATAAAGTGTATGAGTAAGGTCACTGAATTTCAACTGTGTCTTTGAAATTTCCGTTTCTAATTACAGATGTACACTACTATTAAATGTTACCAAGGGAGAAATGTTACAAAATGCAAAATATGATTCTTTTTTGTTCTCCAGCTGCTCTTTCCTGTAGTATCTGCAATGCTGTTTCACCCTCCCTTGTATAGGATACTCACCTCAGGATTGCACTCAAAGTCCTTTCCCTACTGAATGGATTGCCTGGTGCACAAACAGCCCCTTCCATTATCCAAATGTTACATATTCATTTTGAAATATGTACCATGCCATGTGGCGTAATAGTGCCTCATGGTGACTAGCAATCACCATTCAAAAGAAACAACAACCATTAATACATAATTGAATAAATGAAACCCACAATCTAGAAGCCTTAAAAAGATTTAGAGTAACACAATGCAGCTGCAAAACGCAAGCTGGAATAAAAGAAGTTTGGGATTTTTTTAGGGGTGGCCAACTCCCAAGAGACTGCGCAGTGATCTACCCCCTTTCTTGGGGTTAAGGTCAAAGTTGTTGAGGTTTTGGGGGTGCAGGGCAAATATGCTATATGTCGAGCTTTTTTAAGGGGAGCTGAAGTTGTTGGACATGCCGTTCTTCTTCAATGCACTAGCCCAATGGGCAACTTGCCTTTTGCCACTGCTGAGAATGCCCTGTCCCTTGTTCCTGAAAATCTAATTTAAATAAAGGACAGGACTCAAAGCAGGCCATCACCCAAATGTATTAGTATATGTTTCGGATCAGGGTAAATGGAGAAGGTTCTCCCTAGGGTACCTTGAACCAAGTGCATTTATGGCTTTAAAAGCTAATACAGTGATTGGGGATGGGGTGGGAAGAATAACAGCAATGGAAACACTGCAGGGTTGCTGTCAGTACAGTGGACACTCGGGTTGCAAATGTGATCCGTACAGGAGGCACGTTCGCAACCCGCAGCATCCGCAACCCACAGCACCGTGTCTGCGCATGAGCAGGTTGCGATTTGGTGGTTCTGCGCATGTGCAAGCACCAAAACCAGGAAGTAACCCGTTCTGGTACTTCCGGGTTTTGGTGTGTCCATAACCCGAAAACACGCAACCTGAAGCATCTGTAACCCAAGGTATGACTGTACCATCTCAGCGTCACTCAAATCCCCAACCTGCAGCATAGGAGTGAAATATTACTGGACTACATTACCAGTATAAAGTACTTTCTCAAACATCAGCCTGACTCCCGCCCTACAATACTCCAAGTGAACTATTGTTCCTTTCTAGGTTTTTGTTTGTGTGTTACTTATTTTGCTTTGCCAATTCATGAACAGTTGGGAGTGGGTCTTTCATTCATTTGACTTGATCTCATTCTCAAATGCATTTGTCCTCTGCAAAGTAATCCTTCACTGTTTGGCCTGGCTCTGTAAGAAGTATCCATGATCACCCCTTCTCTCTGTACTATGGGTACATAAACCATACATCTGACGAAGTGGGCTCTTGCCCAAGAAAGCTTATGACACAAAAGATACCGCAAGGCTCTGTTGTTTATAACCAAGAGAACTGCTGGGAGGGCAACACCAAGACTGTGAAGCACACTAAAACATAATGTATAATAGATTCCAAATTCTTTCAATCAAATACAGCCCTTTCAAACTCTCAATTTACCAACAGTATATAACCCAGTTTGGCCATCGGTGTTATATGTAAGCAGATTATTCAATTAAGCCAACAACAATAACTTTAGCTGCCACGTGATTTTAGGCATTAAGAGTTGATGACACCATAGAAAACAGCTTCCAAATGAGCAAGTCTAACCCAAGAGCTAATACTTCCTAACCATCTTCATATCCATTTTGAACTTTGCAAGAAACCAAAATATGACAAATGTTGTTTTCCACTAAACAGCACCCATCTTCTCTGGTTAAGAGATTCAAGCTGATACCTTCAGTGACAGTTTGCTTTAAAGCGCAACTCACTGTGGCAAACAGGGGAAACATTTTGGTCCCCAGGGAACTGCTTTCTGTCCTGCTGCACAAAACCATGACTGCTATTTGCAGAAAAAAGGCAGAGACAGCAAAGACAGCAAGGGAATAGCCATGAAAACCAAACCACCCTCTTGGCATTTTAATTAAGGCCATTTCCAATAGGAGGGTGAGGGGATTGTAAATCTCCAATACTAACACAGTTTTTTACAAGAAAGCTCAGGTACAGTTGCTGCTTTTAAAGATATCCAGGGTGTTGAAACTATTGTGATCTTGTTAGGGAAGTCAGGGCAGGGTGAGGGGGGGGCCACACAGAGAGGCAGAATAAACAACACGGGGAAAATGGAGAGCAATTCTCTGCTGTATACACCAGACCAGCAACTCGTTTTACAAGACGGCCATGAGGAGGCTGCTGTGGGAAATGGATCATCCTACCTCAAAAGTATTCTTATTAGCATCTTCTTCTTCCTCCCATATACATAAAAACGTAATGCTGTCAACGTGCAACCCCAATGCAAGGATTTGTAGTGCAATGTCACAATCCTGGATGTGCGTGAGGTCAGGGTAGGAGAAGGAAGCAAAAGAGAAGCCAGGTTGCACAGCAGAAGTAGGCATGGCATGGGAATGAGAAGGCAGCGACAATAAGAAGGGGGAAGTGGTGGTTTAAAACAATGGCAGAAGTCTGAGGTTTTGCCTGTAAGTTGCCTTGTGCCCAGCCAGGGAAGAAGACCAGGTATAAACAAACAGAATTGCAACAACTGCAGCGTCAAGGTCACTCTGAAGTTGAGCAATTTTATCCTCGAAGGGTATAGCCACATCAGGTCCTCAAATGCTCCAGATGCTCCTTCCCAGCAAAGGGAGCACACCTAGCCCAAGGAGAACAAATGGGTGGTACAGTGGTGCCTCGCAAGACGAAATTAATCCGTTCCGCGAGTCTCTTCGTCTTGCGGTTTTTTTGTCTTGCGAAGCACGGCTATTAGCGGCTTAGCGGCTTTAAGAAAAAGGAAACAAACTCGCAAGAACTCGCAAGACGTTTCGTCTTGCGAAGCAAGCCCATAGGGAAATTCGTCTTGCGGAACGACTCAAAAAACGGAAAACTCTTTTGTCTTGCGTGTTTTTCGTCTTGCGAGGCATTCGTCTTGCGAGGTAGCACTGTAGTTTAATTCTTTAATGGCAAACTACTCAATTACAGCATCTCCCAAGGTGCACAGGAAATGCAAGCCACTCCTGCTATGTAGCTAGCTAGGCATCTACTCCCCAGGCTAGTGCCCTGAAGTGGACCACTGAAGCAACAGCGTAACCACGCCTCTCCTGAACTTAAATCCCTTCACCAGAGTGAAATGTGCACTGCGCAATCAGCCTGCGACCTCTCTGGCATGGGTGCTGCTGCTGCGCCTGATGCTTTAAGCCCCTCATTATCCTTGGAGACAAGGAGGAAGATCCTAATGGCCAGACTCTCTCAGGGACTGTTCTCTTCCTCTCCTTCCCGATCCTTCCTGCAACTCCTCCTCTGCCTTTGACAGCCCCAACTCTTCCTCTTCCCCCAGGCCCGAGTCCTGCCGCATGGGTGGGAAAAGAACCCCCCAAGTCCCTGGCCTCTCCCTCTAGATCTTCCTCCACCTCCCTTGCCTACTCCACTCACCCCTGGTTCTTGACAGTCAGCGACCTCCAGACGGTCTGAAATAACTCTGCCAGCTGGCTACTAGAGGATGCAATGCCAGCTGTAAAAATGAGCCATCTTCACAACCCACACTGCCACAGGGTAAGCATAATTGTGTGCATTAACCAGTGTCTGGTGGGCTTTGCCACCTATGCTCTCTACTCTTTGTCTGTCTTGCTTCATAGCTCAAAGCTCCCCAGAATTCCAAGGAGCCTAAACACTGGAGAGAACTCTCAAGAGCAATCATGTTTCCTGTTTCATCTCACTGTTGCACAGCAAAACCAGAGCATCAACATGTTTGTCAGCCTTCTTGGCTGCAAAGCCACCCACCCCCCAACATTCAGGAAACACATCAGGTTCCATCAGTCTCCGAGGGCAGAGTGGCCCCTCACACTTACAGGAGGAAATTGCCACTATCAGTCCAAACTTCACCAGGTAAACAAACTACCCCATCTGTAAGGCCAACTCCCTCACCAAGAATCTTAAAATTTCACCTACCCCATCCCAATTTTGGGCAACATTTCCTCCCTCCCCTCCAGAAATGGCTGAATTACGTATTTTTCGCTCTATAAGACGCACCACACCACAAGACGCACCTAGTTTTTGGAGGAGGAAAACAAGAAAAAAAATATTCTGAATCTCAGAAGCCAGAACAGCAAGAGGGATCACTGCGCAGTGAAAGCAGCAATCCCTCTTGCTGTTTTGGCTTCTATGATAGCTGCGCAGCCTGCATTCACTCCATAAGATGCACACACGTTTCCCCTTACTTTTTAGGAGTGAAAAAGTGAGTCTTATAGAGCAAAAAATACGGTAGTCGTTTAGTCGTGTCCGACTCTTCATGACCCAATGGACCAGAGCACACCAGGCACTCCTGTCTTCCACTGCCTACTGCGGTTTGGTCAAACTCATGCTGGTAGCTTCGAGAACACTGTCCAAACATCTCACCCTCTGTCGCACCCTTCTCCTTGTGCCCTCAGGCCCCTTTATGGATCACTGCCTTGCCATGGCGAAGGGGCTTGAATAACTCAGAGAAGCTATGCTGTGCAGGGCCAACCAAGATGGAAAGGTCATAGTGGAGAGTTTTGACCAAACATGATCTACCTGGAGCAGGAACCGGCAAGCCACTCCAGTATCCCTGCCAAGAAAACTCCATGGACAAAGACTTCCACAAATTCTTTCGGAAAGCAAAGATTGATTTTCATGGGGTTCAGTGCTTCCATAGCTAAACAGTCTCTATTTTCCCTTGCACAAAACCCCTCTAAGTAGGTCAGTGTCATCCCCATTTACTGCGGGGGCAGATGAAGCTGAGATATTGATTACTTAGGATCTCTCCACAGTTGTCCTAGTTCCACTGAACTCTAAAGCATTTATTTGTTCCATTTGTACTCACAGTGGAATATATGTGAGGTATGTTAAACTAAGAGGCAGTGAATGGCCCAAGTTCACACAGTGAGCTTAATGGTGGAGTCCAGGTCTCCCAGCTCTTAGTCCATATGAAGGCTTCTTCTGCAAACAGGTGTCTGCATTCAATTTAATGGAGAGGACAGGTTTATAAACACACCTTTCACTCCTGCGAATTTTCCTCTCCCACTGAAATGAAGACAGAATCCCTCGAGGCTGGGTGATTCAGCATGCATACTGCAGCTACCGAATTCATAAAAGTTTGGAGAATGGGGAAAGGACCTGTCAGATCCAAGTTTAAAAAAAGTGACAGCAATGGTGAAAAAACATTTGTTCTAACTTGAAACACTGGCTGCATAGCGGTAGAAAAAGATGCAGCAAACCTCAAAGCTCACTGGCTGTACGTGGAAGTCAGTTTTGCAATATTATAGCTCAACCGGTGTTATGATTTCTGTTGTGTTCCTTTGCCTTACTTTTGAATCTGCTTATGTGCAAAACGAAAGCATGACATCTGTACATAAATGGTGGTGAAACACCCAAGCATTTCTGTTTAAATAAACTTGATAATTACACTACAAAACAGTTTTCTTCAGGCACATGTTCTTTTTGCCTTTCCGAGAGAAAGTGCTATGCTATTGTTTCGTTGCTAGGGAGACTTGATTTGCGTCATCAAAAGTATTCTGCACCCATGAGCACGCCACGTTTCTTCTTAAGGTCTATGCACCCAAGCAGCAGCTAATTGAAGAGGGTCAGGTGTTCAAAGTTCTCTGCATGCAGCATCCGTGACTGAAGACAGCAGGAGCTATCAGATCTAGTGTGCTTACCCAAGTACCTAACTGGATGCCACAGCATGCCCCATAGTGCACCTAATTTACATGCCTAAGCAAGGGCTGCATAAAGCTGAGTATCTTTGAAAATCTACTCTGCCTTATGGACACTTCAGTGCCTGCAATTCCTTGTATGCATGCCACTTCCAAGACAAACAGATATTAGAGCAGCAGGAGCAAGGTTTCCTTTCTGTATTTGAAGTGCATAATAAACGGGGAGAGAGGGAGGGTAGCCTTCATCTCTTCCGATGACGTCACTTGCTCAGCCAAATCCAAGCGGGTAAAATTTAATATTATGCATAGATATACAGATACAGAAGGAGGGAAGGGAGAACAGGAACATGGAAGCACAGCTCAGAGATGGGGGGGGGGAGTGTGAGAGATGCCAAGAGTCCGTCCTTTCCTGCAACATACTCAATCCCACTGCAGTTTTCCTGACAGAGCACAACTGATAGACAGCTGCAACTAGAATTTGTCCTGCTTAATGAGAAAATGGCTTTCCAAGCCACTTGACACCTCTCTGTTCCACTGCTGAAACACAATGATCCGAGAGACTTCCTCCTTCCCTGCAAACCCTCTCTCAGGTGTTCAGATCAGCAGAGGGGGACCATCTTGGTAATTCTGCTGTCCGTCCGACAGAGGTGGGTCTGGCATCTTCACTCCACAGCTTTCAGTGAATGCTGAGGACACACCTCTTCACCCTGGACTTTGAGACCTGAGGTGTGTGTTTTCAGAATTCCTGTGACTGTCTCACCTGTTTTTAACACTGAATTTTAAAATTGTTGTAAACTGCCCTGGGATCTGCTGGTGAAAGTAGACCTGGGTGATGTAGCGATACATCGCCCAGGACCAGTTTGAGGGTCAAAGCACAATGGCACCTTCACCCAGCAGTAGATCACAGGTGAAACCACTGCCATTCCTGAGTCCCTCCACCACTAGCACCCAGCGCACCGGGGGAAGATCTGCATTGAGCCGAGGGCCTCGTGGGGCTGGGGGCCAATGCAGCTTCTTCCTTCCTCCACTTTTCAACATTGTGATGTATCCCTATATCGTGATATTTGGCTGGTGATACACTACGGTGTTAAAAAGCTGTTATCACCCAGCCCTAGTGAAGGACAGGTAATACTACTACTACTACTATTAATAATAATAATACTTCAAGACAGTGGTAGGTGCCTAAAGCAGCCCCTTAGGTTTCTCTAGAGTAGCACCATCTTAAACACAATGGCACCACCATAAAAAAGAAAACCAAGCCAGACATCAGATACCAGGTGCCATCTTGAAAACATCTTCTGTGGGAGTTACAAAGGCTGGAGACTTCATATAGCATAAGCTAGTATGAATATACTTGTTTTTTAAGAAATAAAACTACTCTTAGTAACAGTGCAGCCTTTTCATATATTGAAATGAACATGAATTCATATTGATTCCTATAATTTGCTTTTGGGCCACAGACTGGTTTTAAACTCAGATAGAAGCCATTTTCAAATCAATGATACAACTCCTGGGACTGAACAGAAATAATTTTGCATCCAACAGCAGTGGAACTGCTAGACAAACAAACAAAATTAGTTGACTTTGAAAGCCAACAATAAAGATCAGGTGTTCTGTAAATAATATTGATATTCCTATAGCTTGCTTTTTCAAACATGTACATGCCACACACACTCTTCAAAAAGCAAAAAAAAAAAAAAAAGCAAAAAAACTTTTTGTGTCCTGTTAGTGGTGTCAGCAAACTTAAGAGTTGGGATCTAGTAAATTCAGAATTCACCAGATCCCATCCTTATTACAAGCTGACACCAACATCCTTCTGAAATTCAGTTCTGCTTTATATGCCAGCATCCCCTACCAGTTATTCCACATTTCTTGGTGCATTGGCCGGGAAATGCGTTCCCCGAGGACGAGGGACGAAGGACCGAGGCATCACTGCAAACTGCCAGTGGTTTTCTGCTCCACTCACCCCAAGCCGGGCTTGTAGCATAATCCTGTAGATGTCTACTCAGAAGGCTGTTCCGGTAAGTTCAACAGGACTTACTCCCTTGTTAGTGTGCTTGCAGCCTTACAGATTCTTGTTGTGGAAAAGTTGAGATCAATAAAAGAAGCTCCACACAATGGAGGACTGACCTTTTCATTTCAGGAAATGCCTTGCGCGTCCAGTGCACCTGTGTGTGCTGAGCATTCCCTAACATCACAAAAGAATGGAGGGGAAACTGAGCCAGAACCCCTTTTCTTTTCAGCTTTTGGGGAGAGATGTTTAGCGAAGTCCATGCCTGTATTCGTTTGTGGTTTGTGCCTTTCTTTGTGGTTTCAAATATGGAAGTCATCAGGCACTTCTTATCAGGGCTGCTTCTGTCATATGCTGTCGTAGCCTTCTCAGACATGGTGGTGTTCCCTAAAATGTTCCTAGTGCTCTAGGTCAGATATTTGGTTTCACATTATGAAAAGGAACAAGTCTGGTATCAGGAGGACTCAATGGTGCCAAGTGAGGCCTTGAAGGCCTCATCCTTAAGGTCCAATCCTCCCAAACAAGTCGGGGGGGGGGGTAATCTTATCTCAAAAGAAAATTAAAAATCCAGTTACAAAGGGTCCAGACTTTCAGGATAAATTAACAAGGCCTCTCCCGTCTGCAGGGAATTCTTCCTGCTGTCAGCTCTCATCCCCTTTTGCATTTGCTTAGGAAGGAGGGGAACTGGTAGGGAAGTCTAGGAATAAGTTCCCCTAGGCATGTGAAGCAGACAAATTAGATCGAAAGCTTGGAAACTTTCTCCCTAGTGATCAGATACAAATATTACTAGGCAACCCCTTTGATCTCTGACGGAGTGTTAAATATTTATTCCAGTAAAAAGAAAGCAATTCTAGTAAAATAAAATCTGCCAAGTATTAAAAAAAATTGGGCCTCAGTCCTGAAAACTATGGGAAGGGAAGCTCATTAATCTCACACCAAAGAGCTGGGATCTACAAATTCATAAGTAGCCTCTGCATTTTCACTGTATGGCACAGTAATATCAAACAAATATAGGTCACAAGATGTAGATGCAGTAATTTCCCTAAACATGACTGGCATGACATGTTTCCCAAAATATATGAAGGTATTACCTTATATACCTAGTCCTATCATTGGTCTATCTAATTCCTGTCTACTGCTGGTCTATCTAAGTACTGTCTACTGCTGTCTAAGGTGCCAGGTACCCAACCTTGTTTCTTAAAATATTTTTAACAGCTGATTTCAGGGACTGAATCCAAGATCTTCTATGTGAAAACCGTACCTTGTGCTGGGAAACCAGCCCCCCATACCGCTCTGGGCAGGCTATGTACATACAATCATCATCATCATCATTTTATTTGTATGCCACCTTTCCACAGTTAAAAAAACAACGCTCAAGGAGGCTTACAACACGACAAGATTTACATAATTACAAAAGTCACAAACAATAAATAAACCACATTAAAAAAAAAAAAGACCAATAGATGTTTTATTGTTTGCCAAGAAAATTATGTGTCTATGTTATTTTTGTAATTTGTGTGTAATTTGGTATTTGTGTTTTTTGGTGGTTTTTTTTTTCTTGTTGTATAAATAATTTTTTTTAAAAAAAATACACAACGAAATGGGAAACAATTTCCACATAAATCAAAATCTAAAACTAAGAATACAGCATTAGTATCACAGTTTAAAATGACATTGGTAAAAAATAACAGGAATTTAAAACAACAGAGCCCTTTCTGCCCAGCGGCGACAGCGGCAGCGGCAGTCCTGTCAGGCCCTGCCCTAGGCCAGGTGGTGAGTGGCAGGACTGGGGCCCTCAGGCGCCCTCAGGCGCTAAGCCTGTAATAGCAGACTTTTGTGACTATATTTTGCTACATGAGCACAGACTCCCATCCTGATTCAGTACACTGATAACTCTATACAGTGGTGCCTTGCAAGACGAAATTAATTCGTTCTGAGAGTTTCTTCGTCTTGCGGATTTTTCGTCTTGCGAAGCACGGATGCACCCTGGTATTAACGGTTTTAAGAAAACGGAAACAAACTCATAGGGAAAATCGTCTTGCGAAGCAACTCAAAAAACGAAAAACCCTTTCGTCTTGCGCGTTTTTCGTCTTGCGAGGCATTCGTCTTGCGAGGTACCACTGTAAACACAAAATAATGAAGGAAGGAAGGTAGAAACTGCTTCAGGGTATAAGTCTTGTGCATGCTTTACAAAAACACATAAAAATATATATCAAGAGATGCTCACTCTAGTGTTTGAGTCATGGTGTGTGTGTGTGTGTGTGTGTGTGTGAGAGAGAGAGAGAGAGAGAGAGAGAGAGAGAGAGAGAGAGAGAGAGAGAAATGCAAACAGCAAAAGATTTATTGAAAAAGATCCATGAGTTTCACGGGAGACAGGTTACAAAGGTGCATATTTCTAATGCTCTACGGCAGAAAGGCATGTGCTCAACTGACCTGATGGTGCAGAGAAGTAAAACCGGTGGGTCTCATCAGCTATTAACTGTCTTGACTGAAGGACAGCCTCAGCTCTGGAAGTTTTATAGCAGGCAGTGGCACAAGATAAGCTCTCTGGGGTCACCGGCTCCCAGGGCCAATGTTCTGGCTTGAACTGTGTGAAGATCCTATCAGCAGCAGCCCTTGTGGTACAAGAAGCCAGGAACCAACGCTTGATGTGCACCTACACCCAGTTCATGCCCTAGAGCAGTGTTTCCCAACCTTTTTTGGGCAAAGGCACACTTGTTTCATGAAAAAAATCTTGAGGCACACCACCATGCCAGATGGGGAAAGGTCACTTTTTACTTATGTAAAAAAAAATAAAAAAATAGTAACAGCATAGAAGGTAGAGAAGGTAGGACTCGAACCAGTGGATTCACGTTACAATAAAGATTTTGACTAAACATGGGAAAGAACTTTCTGCTGGTAAGGGCTGTTCAACAGGGGAATGGTCTCCCTCGGGAGGTTTTTCCCTTCTTGGAGGTTTTTAAGCAGAGGTGGGATGTCTGTCTGCCATGGATGCTATGGCTGAGATTCCTGCACTGCAGGGGTTGTACAGTACTGGATAGCCCTGGGGATCCCTTCCAACTCTACGATTCTATTAGGATCCCTTTTATAAAAGAGAGAACTTTAATGGCACGGCCATTATTTATTTCGGCTTCTCCCAACGGGGCCACGAAGGATCAGAAAAGCTGAAGAAGAGACCCTTCCTCAGAGGAGGCGGGAGACCACCGGACCCGCCGAGGAGGGGAATCCGGCCGCCTTTCCCTCCAGAGCTTCGCCTTTTGCCCCGGCCAAGTTGCGCCGAGGGCGCCTTGCGGGCTCTGCGTGGCTTCAGGCGGAGCCTAGGAGCCACTTCCCAGCCTGGAGGGCAGGCTGTGCGCGGACCCCGCCACTCTCGGGGCGCGACCCAGACCCGGCTGCCTTCCACGGCCAGCAGAGGTAGGCCGCCGGCTTCTAACCCGGCGGAACTGGGGCGTCCCGGGCGCAGCGCCGCGCTCCCCACTCCTCCCGCCCCGCCCCCTTCTCCCGGGTGCCCCTCCCTCCTTTGTTCTCCGGAGCCCCGCCTCCCCCTCTGCCCCAGCTCGCCTATTGGCTCACGCAGCCGCCACTCAGGTGGGGGCCCGCTTTGGCCCCGCTCCCCGGCCGCCGAGAGAGAGTGGGAGCGTGCGGGGCGGGGCTGGGCGGCCGGACGTCTCCTTCCCTGCACTGCTTCGGCCGCGTCTGCAGCCGCCGCGGGACCAGGCGGGAGGCCAGTCATGCCCAGACACTGCCAGCCGCTCGGAAGGAGCCGTCGCTCCGCCGGGCAGCGCCTGCCTGCGCGCCCCTCGCTCCCTGCGCCGAGGATGGCGGGGGCGCCGGGCGCAAGGCAGCGCCGGGGCTGCTGGGCAAGCGGCAGATGCTGATGCAGTTTGGGGAATTCCTGTCACAGGGAGCAAGGCAGAAGCGGATGACGGGGCACGTTCCCCGGGGGAGCGGGGCCGGAGGATTAGCCCGACTCGCCCGCCTCCCTCCCACGGCACACTAGGCAACGTCCGGCGGCACACTAGTGTGCCGCGGAACACCGGTTGGGAAACACTGCCCTAGAGCATCCAACATGTGCCTGGAACAACCACATCAAAATATACACCTATCTATTGCAGTATGGCTGTGCCTCTAAAACCTTACTTTGAACTTCCCATGGTACGGCTTGAAATGCAATGAAAACCCACAAAACTCGTTTGCATGGAGACCATGACCTCAAAAACAAACAAATGATGAAGTTCACTACAGGTAACAAAGGCTCTACAACAGGACTCAGCAAACTTTTTCAGCAGGGGGCCGGTCCACTGTCCCTCAGACCTTGTGGGGGCCCGGACTATATTTTGAGGGCATAAAATGAACAAATTCCTATGCCCCACAAATAACCCAGAGATGCATTTTAAATAAAAGGGCGCATTCTACTCATGTAGAAACACGCTGATTCCCAGACTGTTGGCAGGCTGGATTTAGAAGGCAATTGGGCCGGATCCAGCCTCCGGGCCTTAGTTTGCCTACCCATGCTCTACAATACCTCCTCCAAGTTACTGAAAAGCTATTGACATTACACAGCCACATTGAAAGAATGAGCCTTATACTCTCTTCAGAGTACAAAGGAACCCCTTCTCCCAGTATTTGGAGTGGGGTGGGAAGCAAAATGGCTCACCCTGTACACAAAAAACTTAAATCCCACTGATCCTATTGGGAGAGATGTGAACTTTCCCACTCATGTCCATCATAGAACCATAAAATTGTAGAGTTAGGGTCATTTAGTCCAACCCCTGCAATGCAGGCATCTTTTGCTCAACCCCTGAGATTAAGAGGGTTCTACGGGCTGGTACTTAGAAGTGCTTAAGTGTGGCTGGATCACAACCCAAAGTCTGCTACATGGATAGAAACAACCTAGAAACATCTTTACAGTGGTACCTCAGGTTAAGTACTTAATTCATTCTGGAGGTCCGTTCTTAACCTGAAACTGTTCTTAACCTGAAGCACCACTTTAGCTAATGGGGCCTCCTGCTGCTGCCGCGCCACCGGAGCACGATTTCTGTTCTCATCCTGAAGCAAAGTTCTTAACCCAAGGTTTCTGGGTTAGCGGAATCTGTAACCTGAAGTGTATGTAACCTGAAACGTATGTAACCACTGTATATATAAAATTATTTTTCTTGCTTTCAATGAAACAAGAACAGACAATAACAATTTTATTATTTATACCCCACCCATCTGGGGTATAAATACACATAGATATTCTTGAAGATGTTCAGTGCTTTGCATTTGCACTACAACAGTGTAGTTTAGGTTAAAATTTAATGCTTAGAAAAAATCACAACAGTTCAGCTATTAAAAAGACCAAAAAAAAAAATGCAATTTGAAATGAGAAACAGACAAACGCTTCTATGGCATGCACAACAAGCTAATATGAATTGGGTTTCTCCCAACCAAGGACATTCTTAACATGTTTTATTTATTGCCTGTACTGGGGCCGTTTCAAAAAAGCTTTGCTTCGGAACTGAGCAATGTAACAAGAGAGAACACACAATGGGAAGAGATACGTAATTCCTCATGATACATAGACAATTACACGTGGCAAACCAATCACATTAAGATGAAGCGAAAAACAGAACCGCACGCATCTTGCAACAATTTTCCTGCATTTCCATAAGGCAAGAAACAGTAATGGCTGTGGCACTTCCCCTTTGGCCGAGATTTACAGAAACCTCCCTAGACACTCGGCAAAATGCAGAGGAACAGCAAGAGATCAGCTGCCTCCATCTCTAACACTGAACTTGGTGACATCACTGTCTCATACTCTCTCCTTTATCACTTACTGTAAACACTTGAGGCAATTAGAACGCAGCAATCCACAAAAAGCACTTCCCAAAGATCAACCACATTTTATCCTCCAACAGCATTTCAAACGAAAGAACAGAGATGGCACTCCCTAAAAGATGCTCGCTATGGCAGAATTAGATCATACGACCATAATGGTTCCCTCCTAACCATCCATTTACTGTGCCGTTTAAGACATGTGAATGTGTGGGTCCCTTCTCACCAAAGTATTTTGTTCCTAGCATATTATTTTTATCCTTGAGCAGGGAAAGGGAACCTGCAGACCTCTATAAATGTTGCTAGACTCCAGTTCCCATCATGCCTAAATATTGGCAATGCCGGCTGGGGCTGATGAGAACTGCAGACGAACAATTTTCTCCACCTGTCCTAGAGGGGGAAATCTACTTCTAAGCTTTTCCTCCACCCTTCAGTTCTTCTCTTCTAAAAAGAAAATAAAAACCCAAAGGTCCTACCCAGCTAGATTTAGCACAGAGTAGACCCACCAAAACTGGCTTAATTTAGCCATGCCCATTGACTTCAATGGGTCTATCCTAAGAGTGTCTAATGCTGAATACAACCCAAAACCTGAAGCATTTTATTTTATGATCTGGGAATTGTCTCGTAAATGTATTGGAACAGAGAGCCCCCTTTCTTTCTTTCTTTCTTTCTTTCTTTCTTTCTTTCTTTCTTTCTTTCCCACTCATGTGGGCCTCCTGGGAAATGGGTTGGAGGTAAAGTGTGAGCCTATTTGTACATTTTTCTGATGGAAGAGAAGCACCTGCTGAAATGGGCTCTTCTGTGCAACGATAAAAAGCAAGCAAGCCCTACATGAAATTATGCCTACAAAGCATGATAAATCCTGGTCTATTAAAATGCAAACTTAAAATCATGTTGTACAATGCACTTCTTCTTTATACCAAACAGGCCGCACCAAAAACAAAAACCTAGAACTAGTTCAACAATGGGTGGGAGGGGAATCAGAAAGGCAAGCTTCTTGTTGTTCCCTGATGCAGAACTCAGATGCTTGAAATGTATTCAAGTTAAAATGCACACATTCTTTCTGTTAGATTTGTCTTATATTTTTGTTCCATCTATATTCAGCTTATATTATTATTATTATTATTAATTATTATTATTATTATTATTATTATTATTATCTCTTAAATTTATATACTGTCATTTGTCCTTAGATTTCAAGGTCATTCGCAGCATAAAAACACAACAGAAGTAATAACAACAACAACAACAACAACAACAACAACAACAACAATAATAATAATAATAAAATAATAATAATAATAAAATAATAATAATAATAATAATAATAATAATAATAATAATAATAATAATAATATTTATATCCCTCCCCAGCTGAAGCTGGGCTCAGAGTGGCTAACAACCGTACAGGGGTTCTCACACATTCTACCTCCAGGTTCCACTTGAGATGGCTAAAAATTACTGAGGTTCGCCAGTCACAAAATGGTTAATCCAGAGGCCTAAGGGGAGGAGGCTTCGTTCTTTTTTATCTTCTCTGCACATCCCTACCTGCTTCTCAAAGTATTTTTGCCCATCTCCAGGAATTTCTTCTCCAATGTTCCTTTCACATTTAACTTGCACCCTATGCAAACACCCCACCCTGCCAGTTTCTCTCTTTGCTCCTCCCTGGTTCCTCTCTTTGCTCCTCCCTTTTACATGAACTTCCTTCTCCTATAACAAACTTCCTCTTACCCTTTTCTATTCCCAGGTTATGATTAAATATTAACCTTGCTTCTCGTATTCCACTTTCCTTCAACAACTCCTCTGTCCCTTTCCTCTAAGAGGAGAGCTACCTTCCTTCCCTCCTCCCTGCCTGCAAACTTCTCCATCTCCGAAACTACCTTTACTCAGGACACAAGGAGTTGCTGTTTCTGGCATTGGTCCAGCTGAAAAGCTAGTAGGGCAGGACAGGCAAGGAAAGAGGTACTGTGCAGACAGTGGCATTGGGGACCACCTGAAAGTGGTCCAAGACCCACTGGTGGATCCTGGCTCACTAATGGATAAATACTGGCTTATACACACATCTATGTGGAATGACTAGAACGAGTAACTTGCTTTAGGCCGCAGAGGACACCTAGGCTTTTAACAGTTGCACAGAATGGGAAAGTCCGTCAGATGCTTCTCCCTTTCCCTGCAATGCTCCCACCTGTACCGCTCAGTACTGTGATGGGAGAAGTCTGCTTCTGTCAGGGACAAGCCAGCAGTAAATCACACTGAGCGAGTTGGAGTTAACTCTTTCTTAGCAAGACCAGGATCTGAGTGTCAGGCCAAATGAACACATCAGCTCATCTCCAGCAGGCGGGCTGTTGAATTTATCCCCAGTGGAGTAGCGTGGGGGTGCAGGGGGGGCGGCCACACCGGGCGCAACATCTGGGGGGGGCGCGCTCGCGCTCGAGTGCTAAAATCCACGGGTTAGGGGGCGCAAATTACTTGCCTTGCCCCGGGTGCTGACAACCCACGCTACGCCACTGTTTATCCCTATCCTCTTAGCATGCACAGGAGCACAGTCAGAAGACAAGCGGTTCTGCAACTCTAGTCTGAGGATTCCAGTCACAGGGGTAGCTCACACCAAACCACAGACCTTGGCTGGACATTCAGATTCCTCTTCTCCTTGCTATTCCCCTCATGTGTCCATTTCCTCCCACCTTTCCTGGTTTGAGTCACGCCAGTCGGCCATTTCACCTTTCCTGGTTTGAGTCACGCCAGTCGGCCATTTCAGATGGCAAATACTGGTTTGTGTTGCCTTGCAAACCTGTACTGGAAACCAGGGCATGAGTATGTGAGCCTGAGGATCCGGCCAGAGTCAAACCATGATTTTGCTTACCATATGTGGTGGGATTGCAGCAAAATCATGATATATGATATATAATGAGTTGAAGAAAATGTTCCATTTAACATTTGTAAAAAAAAAAACCTGAAGCATTTCTGCTAGGGATTGTAGGAAAAGACCTGCCAAGGAAACTAAAAAACATCTTCATGTATGCGACAACGGCAGCAAGAGTCCTAATAGCACAAGGAAGGAAGAATGACGAAATCCCGACTAAAGAACTGAGAAACTGATGGACTATTCGGAACTGGTGAAACTAACACACAAACTACGTGACTAGGACAACTGTGATTTTAAAGAAGAATGGGATTCTTTTACAAAATACTTAAAGAAACAACAAAATGAACTGGACTCCTTGGCAGGTTTTGAATAAACATTCACAAACTTTCTGTTGGTAATATATAGATAGATAAATTAAGGATTCATACAATGTTATAATATGCAGAGAACAATATGTGTTGAGAAATCAGAGAGAGGAGCTAAAGGATGTCTGGGGGGTGGGTTTTTCTTTGGGGGGGGAATGAGGGGGGAAGAGGAAGATGATATATTTTGGATAAATTCTTATGTTGAAATTCCTAATAAAATTTTAAAAAACAACAACAAAACCATGATTTTGCTAAACCACTTTTTAAAGAAATGCATTCATTTCTACCACTTTGTTTACCTGGCCCTGGGATTCTTTCCAGTCAATCAATTTGTGTAACACAGGGGTTGTCAACCTGGTCCCTACCGCTCACTAGTGGGCGTTTCAGGATTCTAGGTGGGCGGTAGCGGGTTCTACAGCACAAGCTAAATCTTCCTTCCATCAAGCACTGGTGGGCAGTAAGGAAATTTTACCATCAAGAAAGATGCATTAGTGGGTGGTAGGTATAAAAAGTTTGACTACCCCTGGTGTAATACATTCAGCACTACATAAAATAATTACTTTTGAAAGCCCCAAAATGGCCCCAATTCAACTTCATTTGCAGACAAGAAGTCATGTGGGGTCCTACATGAGAATCTCCATCTCAATTAAATGATGTATCCAGATTTTTAAATGAGGCCTGGAAGAGTAATGTAATGCATATGAGGAATGTACAGCCAGTTGTGTCCCTGCTATGATGGGCACAGAGTGATGTTTATATGCATGTTTCTCTTACTAGTTTGGAGTACAGAAGCCCATTTAAAAGTAAAAAATTACACAATGAAATTCATATTCATAAACACTTATATTTTTGTCCTGTTTTTGAAACTTTGTCTTTTAAAAATGCTTACAGAATTCTATAAATCCTAGCGTTAATTTCATCATCTCTTAGTTATACAATTTGAGTGCAGTGGGAAGGCATAAGTTGTTGATCAAATTATTTTGGTTTTGTTTTGTTTTGTTTTTATCTTGGGACGAATATGCATGAAACTGAAACTAACCATCTCATCCATATCCTGCTATTTAAGTGATCTATGGAGAAAGCCCAGTTCTGGGATTTATGAGATACAGGACGAAAGAAAAATGAATTTATTGGATTACACAGTCTTTACAGAAAAAAAGCACAGAATAAAGCAACAAGAAACTAGCAGGGGATGTAAAACAAACTGAAAATGAGTAGGATCCAGATTTGAGACATTTTAGTATGTCTAAACACACATAGTAAATTATTTTAAAATTAGGCCCATCTTTTAAAGGTCAAAGTTTCTGCATAGCACCTTAAACACCACTGAAGCTAAATATATAACAATTAACCGTAACTATATCTGTTACCAGTGGCTATTTGTACACCTTTATTACAACCCTGTAAAATAAATCCATTTTCTGCGCACAAAGAGTAGTGCCTTATTTTAATATTCCCTGTCCATGAACTTGAAAGCTGAAGTGCACAATCCTATACTTTTCTGCTCAGAAGTTAAGTCCCACTGAGACTCAAAACCAGGTCAGTTTCTGTTTGTATAATAAATCTCTTTAAGGAAATTGAGGATTTTAAGGCAGCTTCATTCCTATGCTTGTGGTGCTTCCCAAATCATTTCTTGGACGTTATAAATGCTGCTAACATATCTACAGAAAACCAAATAATTTTAAAAAATGGTTTTCTGTCATTGCAAAGATAGTTTTGCAGACATTGTTTACAATAACTGTGCTCTAAGAATCAGGTCACTGAAAATATTAATTTACTGCTGTCCACTTGCAATTCTTATACAGCTTGAGCATAACCACCTACAATAAGAAATTAACATATAAATACAAAAAAAAACCACCATTACAAATACAATGTGACAAGGCTTCACTCACCAACAGTTAAATCAACCGAGTTCTTAACATTACCGTAAGTCACAAATTTGACAGCCATAATGTAGATATTTCAATCCATTCTCTCTCTCTCTCTCTCTCTCTCTCTCTCTCTCTCTCTCTCTCTCTCTCTCTCTCTCGCCTGCACCTCCACTTTCAGGTTGTGTGGTGGCTTTCTCCCCCCGCCTCCCGGGGTTCACAGATGATATAATTGGCTTCAGGAGTGTTCAGAGCTGCTGTGCACTTCTTTACTATCCAATCAAGACCTACAGAGTTTCACCCAACTGCATATGTAACTGTTGGCTGTAGCATAACAACTGAAACAATAATGATAAGCTGAGGATTTGCCTTCTCGGAGAGCATAGCTGTGGGAATGTTAGGTTTACACTTATTCTGTTACAAGTGGTTTAAAGGTACAGCTTGCTCCAGGCTTGTGATAAGCCATAAGGACAGAAGAGGACCCTGTTGGATCAGACCTATGGCATCCCTTTCTCACAGTGGCCAACCAGATGCCTGCAGGGAACCCAAAAGCAGGACTGAGCACAAAACAAGAGCCTTCTCCCTCCTGTGGTTCTCCACAACGGGTATTCAGAAGCATGACTGCCTCTAAGTGGGAAGGCAGAGAACATGCCTAGTAGCCATTGATAGTTTGGGTGGTTGGCAAACATCAATTTCCCCTAAGGCAAGTCCCGGTTCTGCTTTTGACCCTTAGGGACCCATTAGCTCTATATGGTCACACAGCCACCATAATGCGCTCCTGTGTTTTACTATCACTTTGATAGTATCCAAAGTATTTCAGCTTGTCAGCACCTGAAACGTTCCGAGCAGAGTTGGGAACACGCAATCCCCTCGTGCCATCAATCGTGATAACACATGCTTTCTGGAACACAGTCCACAGCCCTAAATTGAGAAAGATCCAATTCAGCATGGTCATTTGATTTACATTTTTTAATTAAAAACAAAACCTAAGGAAGTATGCAATGTTAATTTCACATGCTGAAGTGGTTTCCCGTCTCTTATGGGACTGGTGATACCGCCTGATCCAAGGCTAGCTTTATTATATCTTGTTTATAGATGATCCTAAGAATTTACTGTTTAAGGACCTACAGTACTTCTTTTTTCATTTCTGCAGCTAGAATTATATTAACACAATATTGGAAGAGCTAGAGGTACAGCTCTTACAGGTAGGATAACATAACACCAAGGAACACAAACACCAAACACTTGCTTAATGCTTGACTATATTGTTTACACTGTATATGCATGGAATGTTTCTTGAGAGGTTGAGGTACCGTATTTTTCCATGTATAAGACACCCCCCATGTATAAGACGCTCCCTATTTTTGGAGCCTCCAAATTAAGAAAACATCCCTCAGCAGTTCCCGTGTATAAGACGAGCCCCAATTTTAAACCTGCTTTTTTGGTTAAAAAACTTGGTCCTATACATGGAAAAATACGGTATACAGTATGGTGATTGTTATAGGTATCTTCAAAAACTGAAAAATAAAAGTGGTTTTTTCCCCAAAAAAACTTTTTCTCCAGTAAAGAGACATAATTGGCTATAAGAAATATTTCATATAGGGAAAGACATTCAAAATAATGCAACAATCCTACACACTGACCTGAGTATAAGTCTCCCACCTGGGACTTTCTTCTCCAAGTATAGGATTGCTTGGTCAGTATGTTTTAAACATACAAACCTTTGCCTGAAAATTGTTGTATAATAATACCTGTAAATATTTTAAGATGTAACAACTCATTCAAGCACGTTCAATTGTAAGGAGGGGGAATTAAGGCACCAAAAACTCTCAACATACAAATTTGGGCATGCTTGAATTGCTGCACACATAAATATGTGCACTTCCTAGATTTAGTTACCTGAAAGAAAAATAATTACAACTTTCCTTTTTGTTTTGACTATTTGAGTTTCAATTTGTACTCATTCCAGTTGACTTGCGTAATATTCATTACTGCTGATTAATTGTACAGAACAATGTGCTTCTAAAAGAAGAATAATTTCCATATCATTGGCTCTGGTACCTGCATCATTTAGAGTTCTACACATTTCACAGAATGTGGTAGAATTCTGGACTGCGCCACTTCAGACCAGGGTGGGGTGGGGGAGAGGGAGTGTTGCACTTCTGAATAGTCTTCCTCTTAAGTAAACTAGGGAGGAAATCTCTGGATAGCTTTGTAGTTTTACTACATTCAGGAAACTTTTTTTGTGCGCGAAGAGGAGCATCCGTTTCCATGCCTACAAAGTGAAAAGGTTTGGTCCATTTTCCAACCACTATACCTATGGAATGTGCAGAATGGGTCTTAAACCCATGGACTCACACTTAGTAGAAGGAGATAAGCAATCCTGAGTTGATAGAGAAAGCTGTGCCCCTTCTGGCGGCAAGCAGGGAATGTATTTTCTGAATGCTTCCCCGCATTAAAAAAAAGACTGCCTATATATGCAACAAAACTAAAACAAGGAAGCAGACTTTGGCACCACCCTGCCATTTCTCTTTATCTCACCCCTATTCATTGTCTTCCTCCATTCCCCTCCCATCTGCTGCTCCCTACTAAACCAAAGTATGAGCCACTGAAATGATCGCACATTCTTCCCCTGTCTACCCATGTGTGCTTCCATTTCCCCCTTCTTCTGTTATTTCTCACTTTCTATGGAAGGCCCCTGGAGCAGGGACCTGTCATACCTGTTCGTGGTAAGCTTCGTGCACATTGCACATAGACGGCACTCATAAATAAACGATGGTAATCAGGGAAAGAGGTTCTAACCCACAGCCAGCTAGGCTAGATTTCTATTTACAGGAAGCACAGGGTTGCTGATTCTAATGCACGGGAGCCTCCAAAAATGTTGATTCGCCACCTACAGTCCCCTCTACCACCATCTTCCAAGCTGCAAGGGTAAGCAAGGCTTTAGTCAGCTTTGTTCTGAGGATCCCATATTACATAGCGAGTCTGTACAAAATCCCACAAACCCACTCTCCCATTTTGCATCAAAGTTCTGAAAATCGTGGCTTTCTTAACCTCATAGTCACAGTGCTGCACCACTGAGATGTCTAGTGGAAGGTGTTTCATATGTCTACTTAAAACAAGCACAGGCAAACTTGGGCCTTCAGATGTTTTGGGACTACAACTCCCATTATCCCTGACCACTGGTCCTGTTAGCTAGGGATGATGGGAGTTGTAGTCCCAAAACATCTGGAGGGCCGATATTTGCCTATGCCTTGACTTAAAACGTAGCATGTGAATGCAATAAACCTGAACATCATACAGATACACAAGTCCCAGAGCCAGGGTTGGCCTCAGCTCGCTGCTGAACAGATGCCTGGGAGCAAACCGAGGCATGCAAAACATCTATGAGTGTTGGTTCCCACAATAAATTGCAGTATATCCATATGGGAACCATATAAACAACTGTGGTTCCTGTAACCATGAAGGAACAGAGGATCTCAGTTACTGATAAATATCACAAAACTAACAATTTCTGGAAAAACAACAAACTAAAGACATAGGCCAAATATTGCCATATTCCCCTACAGTCAACTAACACCCCAACAGCAGTTCTTGAATGCATATTCCCCATTGCACAACCAACGCATTTCTCAGATTTTTGCACCAGCACTCTCTCTACCCTTGCTGGTTCTCTTTCCTTTTAAAGCCTCATCCTCCTTTTAGAAAGTGTCCACTTTCACATTAACGGAACTGCTGATCAATATAGGTTTGCTAGCAGTTGCAAAGCCCTTTGTGTGTTTCCAAGGAGGAGGGAAAACAAAGGAAAAATTAGCCACCATCACTCAATGAGCCCTTTTTGCAAGTAACATTATCTCCTGAATGACTGCCAGCTTGTTCCTAGCTCTGCTTATTCAAAGCAGAAAGAAGCAATACTTTCCTAGACTTTTCTTAATTTTGGAATAGTTTTGCCACCCCAAAACTGAGAAACCCATGAGAGAGAGAAAGACAGGGAGAAATATATATACATTGGAGCACAAGCCCACAAATATGGGTTATCCCTGTTACTTCTTTATCTTCCCCAAATCCCAAATTTGTGGAGGTTAGCTGAGTGCTAATAGCCAAGGGAAGGGAATTTGAATGTTTTCAGAGAAAGTCATTGCTTCAAGGTGTTGCCCCCATCTGACACATGAGAAAAACAGAAAGTTAGCGCCTTCTCATTCAACACACCAAAGCCAGCTTGGTTGGTTCAGCTTAGTCCTTCCATTATTTGAGAGAAGTAGGGAAGATTATCCGCAAGGAAGCAAAGGGAAAACAGAAAGCTCCGGCATCCAGGAACTCATTTCCTCTTGCTGGTTTGCAAAGAATAAGTCTGCTAACAGCCCCTCATTACTGAGTGGGCAAGGATGGTGACAAGCCAGCAAGCTCATCACGCCTCTCCTTCTTTCTCTGCCTCTAGGACAGCTTTGGAGGGGGGGCGCCTTTCAATATCCAAAGAAGCAGAGCTGAGCTGCACATCACATGAGCAGCTTCTCACGCAGCTCATCCCTGGAGAGGAGAGTGGTATGGAGATGCCGCTATTTGTACCCAAAATCCTGAGCTTCCTGCTCAGGTATACCAAGGCCTGCTCCTCCACTTCCCAAATATGTATCTGACTATCACCAAAGATATGGCTACTTGCCCTATGGCGAGATCTGCCAAGTGACAGCTCACAAATCCTGCCTCAGAAGCCGTGTCATCTGGCTCTTGGCAGCTCTACCAAGTGTTTACCCAGGCATTTGCTGAACGCTTTCATTCATAAGAAAACAATTGTTTTTCCTCCCCAGATTTGTGAATGAAAGACACCCCACACCTTCTTCCTCTCTGGGTTTACAGACCTAAGCGCCCCGGCCAGAAAACTTCCCCAACTTACTCCAACTGCTGATCTGCAGAGCAAGCGATTCTTCTAAGGGCACAGGAGCAGGGGCCAGCCCAAAAGTTGGCAACCCAGCCCCTGGGAACCTTTAACTGCTTGGGTGGTGCCAAAGATGAGGGGATCTCACAGCTTGTGGGGTGATGTGGGGGGAGGGGGAGGTTGGTTCATGTAGCTTAGGAAATGACTAAGATTGCAGGGGCAAATATCCTGTATTATTATTATTTTATTTATATACTACTTAATACCAAAAAAATAGACTTCAGTTTACTGGCAGAAATGCAGCTTTTTTGGGGGGCTGGAAGAGACTCCCTGGCGGGAAACGACCCCGCTGCCTTTGTTCCCTCCCGCGAAGCCACGCCAAGGAGACCCGAGGGGGCGGCACCCCAGTTCCCCCACCTTCACCTCAGCCCTGTCCCCCTTTTCTGGGGGAAATGGGGCTGGAAGCAGACTCTTTCCCCCCCCCACCTGGAGTGGCCTCCGCTGCCCCCCTTGGCCCTCCCTTGGCGGGGGGCGTTTTCCGACGGAGGCTGGGCTTACCGGCGAATCCTTCCGCCTCGTCCTCGTCGTCGTCCGCTTCGGAGTCGGTCTGCATGGGCTCCTGGGCGAAGTTGACCCCTCGGCCGCCCTCGGAGGGGGCCCTGCGCAGCGCCTCGGGGGGGCCGGCATTGAAGTGGCGCTGGCCGGCGGCGGCGCTCCCGTCCTCCTGCTGCTGCCGCCCCGCCTCCGCCTTGAGGCGCCCGAAGTACTGGAGGGCGAATTCCAGCAGGTCCCCCGGCTGGCTCCGCAGCACCTCCACCGTGAAGCCCTGCAGCAGCTCCGTCAGCCCCTCCGGGACGGAGATGCTCATCCCGGGGGAGCAGGAAGGCAGGTGGGCGGGCGGAGGAGGGGGGAGCCCAGCGGGGGTCTCCGAGCCACCCGCTCCCCCCCGCCGAGCTTGCAACCGGGCACTTGCAAGGCGGCACTTGCAAGGCTGCTGCTGCTGCCGGTTAGCTCGCTTGCTCGCTTGCTTGCTTGCTCGCTTGCCTTTGGGTTCCTTGCACCCCCGCCCTGCTCCGTGCAGCAGCAGCAGCAGCAGCAGCCGGGAACGAGCCAGTCCCGACGGCGACTGCAGCCGCATCTCCCGCCCCCCAGCGCTGGGGGAAACCTCGCGCGCATGTGACCCGCGAAACCATGACAACCTTCCGCCGCGCGCGCTGCAGCGTTGCAAATGCAATCGGAGGAAGGCAAGCAAGCAAGCAAGCAAGGCCCGGTTGGAGTTGCGGGGCTGCATCGGCGCTGGGGAAAGCCTTGCATGATAAGTCAATCTAGTGCAATGGAAGAGTCCCGTCCCGTCCCCCCCCGGAGACTGCTTTGGGCTTGCTGGCCTTATTGTTTTTGTTTTTTTTACCATTCCCGCCCCCCAGCTCCTCTTTCTATGAAACAGCAGCATGGTTTCTAGAAACCGGCTGAGCTGCCATTTCCCTGAAAAGCTGCCTCCCACAAAGCAAGCTGCTGTTAAAGGCGCAGGAACATGCCGGGCCTGTTTCCCCTCCTTTCGCCTTTTCCTTCTGGTCAGTTGGCAACTCTGCTCGTCTTTTGTGGCAGAAGGTGATGCTGTTCCTTACAGGAGGTTCATGAAGCTTGGAGCGTGGCCAGGAGGCCTAGACTCCCTGCTGCTTAATTAATCGATTAATTTTGTATACTGGCCTTCACCTGAAGATCTCAGGGCGGTTCACAGCATAAACATATTTTAAAATACAGAATAAGACCACATAATATAACCAATAGCCTCCCTTCCACAAGCACATTTAAAAAGGCATGAACTGTAAATTATTAAATAGTAAAGGTAAAGGGACCCTTGACCATTAGGTCCAGTCATGACCGACTCTGGGGTTGCGACGCTCATCTCGCTTTATTGGCCAAGGGAGCCAGCATACAGCTTCCGGGTCATGTGGCCAGCATGACTAAGCCACTTCTGGCGAACCAGAGCAGCACATGGAAACGCCGTTTACCCTCCCGCTGGAGCGGTACCTATTTATCTACTTGCACTTTGACGTGCTTTCGAACTGGCTAGGTTGGCAGGAGCAGGGACCGAGCAACAGGAGCTCACCCCGTCGCAAGGATTCGAACCGCCAACCTTCTGATCAGCAAGTGCTAGGCGCTGTGGTTCACCCGCGTCCCTCTTAAATATTATTAAATTATTAAATATTAGCTTCTTATTAAATAATAAGTGGTGCTGTGGGTTAAACCATAGAGCCTAGGGCTTGCTGATCAGAAGGTCAGTGGTTCGAATCCCTGCAACGGGGTGAGCTCCCATTGCTCGGTCCCTGCTCCTGCCAACATAGCAGTTCGAAAGCATGAAGTGCAAGTAGATAAATAGGTACCGCTCCAATGGGAAGGTAAATAGTTATCCTGATCTGGTATTATTTGCTGCTTTAACCGATACAGTGGTACCTCGGGTTAAGTACTTAATTCGTTCCGGAGGTCCGTTCTTAACCTGAAACTGTTCTTAACCTGAAGCACCAGTTTAGCTAATGGGGCCTCCGGCCGCTGCCGTGCCGCCGGAGCACAATTTCTGTTCTCATTCTGAAGCAAAGTTCTTAACCTGAAGCACTATTTCTGGGTTAGCAGAGTTTATAACCTGAAGCGTATGTAACCCGAGGTACCACTGTATACAACAAGCACAGATGGAACTTAGTAACAGCGGCATTGATAAGCTTTTATATACTGCTTGAGTGTGCAAAGTGCTTCACATATTTTCTGATCGTTAAAAGTACCCTGTAAGATCAGGTAGCAGTATTACCCCCATTGTTCAGATGTGGAGCTCAGAAAAAGTGGCATGCCTAAAGATTTTAGTGAGCTCACACTAACACTATTGGTATTGGTATTATTAGTATACCGCCTTTCACCCAAAGATCTCAAGGTGATTCAGAACAGAATTATTATTTTTACTGAAAACTACTTTGTCCCTATGCAGTGTTCTTGCTTCTGTAGCTTGGCAGAAAAATTGCTAAGCTGGCCTCAGCTTTGCAGTATGTCTCATTTTAAATCCTTCCTGGTCTGTGGTCTGGTTTTACTTCAATGCTGGACAAAGGTCACACTTACACAAAAGGGTCCACAAGCCCTTTCTCTCTGTAGTGTGCAAACTCACATAGCTGAGGGCCGTGGGCATTCAGAATGCAACCACTGGGAAAGGGTCTAGCCCCAAGGGCCACAGCCTATAGTACTGGCTGCAGAATTAGGCGTCCTAGCTTTAAAGACCTGTATATCCAGCTCTAGGGTTGAGATTGAAATAGATGAGGAATTCTTAGAGAAATTTTAGGAGCCAGAGGCAGTGCTGCTGAGTAAGATATCCATTGGGCAAACAAAAGCAGATTAAATTATTACAAATGAGAAAATACTTAATGCAGAATTAGAAAAGTTAAGCAGTTATTCAACTTACTGTAATTGTTATTGGTAGATATTTGGTGGTTAGGGTGAAATGTTCCTGCTGCCATTTACCATATATTACCACTCTAGCACTTGATATTATTTAGGGCATTTTCAGCCAATAGTGAGTGTTCCTGTGCTATTTGTTCACATGTGTAAATGTTAATGCAGCAGAAAGAGTGCAAAGAAGCCATTTTAAGTGAACTTTCTAGCCAATAATTGCTAGTAGACAGTACATACAACTCACTCACCATAGAAATGTAAAAAGTACATTTTCTGTTTGGTGTGAAAATGCCCTGAAAATGCCACATATAAAATTATAAATTTGAAATTCAGTGAAAGAAAGAAAGGCATAATCTTGGATTATCACCACTGTGTACTTACACTCCTTAAATCCCTGATTTACAAGGACAAACTAGAAACCTCACTTCCTCCTAATCAGTATGGAATATTTTCATAGTTAGTTTTTTAAAATAAAATTATGAGAGAAAAAGAGTTGTATAAGTATTGTTTAATCAATCATATATGCAAATCATTTCAAAATTAGGACACAGTTTTTAAAACTGTAAGCCTACAGTACACATACCGAGTTTTAAAACATATACAAGCAACTTTGTTAGAATATGTTTTCCTATTTCATCCAAAATTACTCAATACTGTATAAGAAATCACTGCACATAAAACAACAATTTAAATGGACAAGGAAAGAAAGAATTTCTTAATAAAGAGTCACAACACATTACTTTGTTAATTTGGGTCACCGTGTTAAGTGACTCATGTAGATGAGAAAAAGATTAAGCCAAATCTATTACGCTTTTTAACATTTAACATACACACTCTTGGTTACATACCAATTGCTGTTACATAACACATGGAAGCCAGAATTTCAAGCCATTTTTGCTTTGGCTATATTAACACAATTCAGACAACATCTGTATTCTTAGCAATGCTTGTAATTTTGCAGTTCTAGAATCAATTATAAAATTCTCACCATCTTCCTAGTGAAGATCTTAACACACCTAGGGGTAGTGTTCAACTACTTTTTACTCAGAGTAGACCCATTAAAAGTAATGAACAAAACAAACTTCAGTTCATTAATTGTAGCGTATCTACTCTGAATACCACCCCAGTAGTTATATTTAATATATAGTCTCTTTATATTCTGTTTTGATTGTGGTGCAGTACTAGATATAAGAGAATGACCCATTAAAAAAACACCTGTTTTTTAAGCTGGGTATGACCATTGCGGTTCTGGATTGTGGCAGTGGTATGTATTTGAAAACTAAAACACCTGGCACCGAGAAAAATAAATAAGCTTTTGGCTTGTCAAAACATTTGGTAAATGAAGGAGAGGCTCTTGGACAGTGTTTCTTCTAGTACCACCATTATAAAGCTTTTAAATACAGGTTAATATTTCACTGAGTTTACTATTAATTAGTATAAACATATCACTGCACCAGGCAATGAAAACTACCACTCACTTTTTAAAAAGGGAAAAAAACTTCAGAAGAAAGGTTGAAAACTTTAAACCTAACCGACACTGCAAAGAATGAAATTTAGATGGGTAAAATTCTTTTCCAAGCAGTGCTTCTCTTGGAGAAATAATCCCCGTTACAGAGATTTTATCCTTCCACACAGAGTAATAATAGGTACAGACTTCACACGCAGTGGTTACAAGTAACTTAAGAATGGATCAGCTGTTTACTACCGATCAACGCTAGCAGTCCCTGTCCCCCCACCAATGCAAATTGGCTCCTGCAATTTGCTCTTCCATCTTCTTTCTTCAAAGGAATTATCTGAAACACTCTGTGAATCCACGGAGGAATCCACAGACAGTGGCACTTCAGTTTCCAGACAGATGAATGATTCCTCTTGTGTGTAATATTCATCCCAGCAACGGAGAGGATTTCTCGACCTAGAATGACACCGCTATGATGCTTCCTCTTCCAACTTCTTATCCTTAAAACAATGGAGTCCCTTTGCTAGTATTATGAAAGCAGAGAGCAAGACCTCCAGCTTCTCTTTGCCCACCTCCATCTCTCCAAATCTTATCTGGAAGGTCCTCCAACCTCTGGAGCTGGCTTGGGGGAATTCAGGTGGGAGAGGAGGAAGGAAACCCCAAGTTTACAAGTGGACATCTGCTCATAATACATTTGATCTCTATCAGAGAAGATATTTGTAAATTACAGTTTACTTAAAAATTAAATGAGAAAGAGAAAAAAATACTTTAAAAATTATTCTGCATATGGTCCAGTATTTTCAGAGGGTCTTTCTATCCTGCTGTAGGGGCTGCACAAAACAATCAGCAAAGCAGTGGTGCCATCTAAATTCTAACAATAGGTTATTAAACACCTGTGGCAAATAAGGGGGGAGCATGAAGGCCATTTCAACAAGGCTTTTGTGTATGTTAAATCAACCACCGTGCAGTATCAACACCTCGACTAAAGTTCTTTTTTTTTTAATGAGAGTTGGCTTTTAGGCAGGGGAAAGTCCCTGGAACCGGGGTGGCCTAAAAGGCTAAGAACCGATTGTTAACAGCAGGTTACTTTCTAGTTATTTGTGCATCCGTTCACCATTAGGCAGAATGTTTCTCCACGCCTTGTTTGATTCCAAGCACAAGATGCAGAAACCAATTGAACTGCACAGTCCACCCTTTATCCCTACAAATCTCGATCTGGTCTAGGAAATACTTCTTAGCGTCTTCTTCGTTTTTGCCAACCGTCAGTGCATCGCGGATGTACTCAATATCTTCTTTGCTCGTCAGCTGAGGCATTCCAGTCATCAGCATCATGGAAAACAGGATGATGAGAAGGTTTGTGTGATGCCGAAGAGCAAGGTAAGCCCTCACACAGATATCCTTTAGAGGCAAACAAACAAACCTCATTGAAATGACTATACACTATGAAGCAATTTGTGGTTAGTCAGAAAACATAGCACCCAAAATCAGTCCTCTTATCTAAACATGTGTGATGAACACATAGCACTTCCAATGGGTGCTACGCCTACTGACTCTACCCATTCTTCTCACACAGCAGCCCTAGGGTGAGGTGATACTTTGGAGAACAGAGTCTACATAGAGAGGATCCAGAAAGGATGCACAAAGCCCAATCCACCTAATTTTGTCACAGTTGTTTTTGTGCTTCTGCAAATGCATTGCTCTGGGTTGGTTTGAAAACCACAGACCTAACTTCCGTCCATCATGGAACTTTTTCTGCATGGGATTTATCTGGCAAGGAACCCTGGAGCTTTGCAGAGCACCCAGAGGCATGTTAGAAGGAGCACGCTGAACATGGGGTGCCAGCCACACTTTTGGGGTTTCGCTATTGCCCTGAAGAAGCTGAGTGGGTGGGTGGAGCATGCAATCAACACTCCATTTGCAACTGCAGATTGAAGGAGGAGATCAGCAAGAGTATGTAAGACTTTTTCGAGGAAGTTTGTCCAACATTCCTGATGCTTCCTGTGAGGAATCGCCAATAAACTTCCATGGAGCTCCAGACGGCTAGGAATTCAGAGCATGTCAACCGCTGGCATGTGAATCCCCGTTTGCATACAATTACAGCTAATGACTTGAGGGTCAACTATTGTGACTGACGAAGTAGGGAAGGAAGCACCCAAAGTTTCAGAAGCAGTCAGTGCTTCCAAGTCAAAGGATGCAGAAATGGAGGAGAGACTGCTTTTTCAAGACTCCACCCATCACCCAAGTTCTATTCTTAGCAGGGAGAGTGGCCGATGGAACATCAGAGGATAGGGAGAGAGGTTTCTAATATCTGTGCTCCTGCAACCTCTTGCATCTGTACAGTGGTGCCTCGCAAGACGAAATTAATCCGTTCCATGAGGCTCTTCGTATAGCGGTTTTTTCGTCTTGCGAAGCAAGCCCATTGACAGCTTAGCGGATTAGCGCTATTAGCGGTTTAACAGCTTTTAGCGGCTTATCAGCTTAGCGGATCAGCTGATAAGCGGCTTAGCTGCTTAGAAAAAGGGGGGAAGGGGGAAAAACCCGCAGGAACTCGCAAGACATTTTCGTCTTGCGAAGCAAGCCCATAGGGAAATTCGTTTTGCGAAGCGCCTCCAAAACGGAAAACCCTTTCGTCTAGCGGGTTTTCCGTCTTGCGAGGCGTTCATCTTGCGGGGCACCACTGTATATTCATATTCATCCCACTCTTGTAACTAGTGCACCATTGCCTATTTTATTGCATTTTTAAAATATTGCAAGCCTCCTCGAGAGCTTCAGTTGGTAGGCGGAGTCCCAATGCTCCAATATAAATAAGGGAGTCTCTTCACGTATCTCATGCATAAACAGGGAGAATCTGAAGACAACCCCAACACACAAGGACATGCATCTGTACGTGCTATTCTGTTGTACACATTTAGATTTGCATATGGCTGTGTAGAAATGTGGCGCAGGATACAGCCCTACAGTACTGCTAGCCAGGATCTAGTATCGATTGTACAACATTTCTCTCCACACAAAGTATATGTGGGAAAGGGTAGTTAGCCTTGCCACAGGGGAATAGATGGGTTGTCTTTTTAAAAACTCAAGGAATATTATGGTCTACTGCTGAATAGAAAAAGCATGCAGCCGCTAAATAATTTTGTTGCCCCTCCCCCTAAAATCCTTCCTCTGCTATCTTCTTCCCCTTCCCTCAGATTCAAATGTAGGGATCTCGGTCAACTTATTTTGCAATGTTGGATGATAACATGTTGCAGCTAACATTCAAATCTAAGGTGTACTGCACATTTCTCTTATAAGGTTCATTCCCACTCATGGGTTATTGTTTTTATACCTGAAAATTTTGAAAGCGTGGACTCATTTTCTTTCCAGTGGTTCCCATGACAAACAGAAAATCCGGTGTTAATACAAAAGGAACTCTTTCCTTATTAATTCCAAGGAAGCTCTTGTAATTTCCAAGAATATGGCCGAAGTCGATATGAAATAGATTACCTTTGGAAGGAGAAATCAATACGATGCTTAGTGATCATTAAAAAGACCTCATTGCAGGTGCAAATTAGTTTGCAATCTTGAATGTTTTTTTGACCTGGATATAGTTTGCAAAAGTGCTTCTTGTATGACTCAAAAACTGTCAGCCCTCTTCAGCCTCTCCCCCACCTTACCTATTGACTTTACCTTTCCATAGAACTAGCTCTCTTAACTTTCTCAAAGATTGCTTTTTCTTATAACCAAATGACTGAAAATTTGCAGGTCTCTCTCCTTTCTGAGGGTGAAAGACGAAGACAGACATAACATTCTAGAAGTGGTGCTGCAATATTGGATCTGCAGCTTTCTAAACAGACATTATTCTCTGGATTAGGCTCTAGTTATGGAAAGAGCACCTCCAGGATGCAAAACATCGGCATACCACATTCACACATTTCCCAGAGCAGCTGTGCAACTGTTTAACTGTTTTAAAAGGTTTGCAGTTTCAGCAACACAAAGGATGGATTTTTAAAAGGGAAAAAGACAGACAGCTTGGATTCTGCCACTGCTGAGGGTTGAAATCTTAGACTGGCTCGCTGCTAAGTCTGTCTGTTAGGGGAGCTGTGAAGCAAACCCCAAGCTATGGGCGAGGAGTGCATGATAGATGGTCTATTGCCTTCACACAAACACTGTACTTTCAGCTTCATTTTCTCCCAGTTTATTCCACCTTCCAGTCACCAGTTCTTCCCCACAGGTTTTAACCAAAACCAAACCTCTTCTCTAATCCAAGGCATGTAGCAGCATTTTAAAAAGTAAGAATAATAATTCTAAGGTCATGGTAAACAGTAGATAATAAAGATCACTTACATTAACAGTAGCAATGGAATGCAGGCTTGCATTCAAATTACATTGAAATAAATGCCACTCAGGTGTGAACAAAAAACAAAACACACTCACCTGACTCTGTGATCATAATATTGTCATTGTGCCTGTCTCCTATTCCAAGGACAAAGGTTGCCACGCAGTAACCAGCACAAGAGTACACAAATCTATCCACGGCTGCCTGAAACTAATAAATTAAAGAAAGCAGCTGTAACGAAGGGCCAAAGCTCACAGGCAGAGCGCATGATTTGCATGCAGAAGATTCCAGGTTCAACCCGCAGCATCTCCACGTAGGGCTGCTGAAGTCCTTGTCTGAAGTCCGGGAGAGCAATTGCTGAACGAGGTGGCTAAATGGTCTGATTCAATGCAAGATAGCTTTGTGTGTTTCCGTGATCAACTTTAGCGCCAAAATTTCACTGTTATAAAGAATAAGATGCCCTTTTTTCACAACCATATGCCAGCTTATGCAAAGCTTTGCTTTCAAAGAATTGGTGCAGCTGTTGAAGCAAAACCAGATGCCTTCAGCTGCTCCACCTGCAACAAAACCTGTCTCTCCCCTACCAGCATCTATAGCCTCTCCAACAGTTTGACTTTATCCCCAAAGGCGCCTTCTTCCATTGTCTCCCGAGACAGATGAAGGCCAACAAATAAATACTATGGGCTTTATCCGATATCAGTAATTGTTTGGAGAGTAGGCTTGTTGAAATTAATGGATGTGACTAGGTAAAGGTAAAGGGACCCCTGACCATTAGGTCCAGTCGTGGCCAACTCTGGGGTTGCAGCGCTCATCTCACTTTATTGGCCGAGGGAGCCGGCGTACAGCTTCCGGGTCATATGGCCAGCATGACTAAGCCGCTTCTGGCGAACCAGAGCAGTGCACGGAAACGCCGTTTACCTTCCCGCTGGAGCGGTACCTATTTATTTACTTGCACTTTGACGTGCTTTCAAACTGCTAGGTCAGCAGGAGCTGGGACCAAGAATGGAAGCTCACCCCGTCACGGGGATTTGAACTGCCGACCTTCTGATCAGCAAGTCCTAGGCTCTGTGGTTTAACCCACAGCGCCACCTGTGGACACGACTAACTAAGATCTATTTATTACAGTGGACCTCCTCAGAGTATAAATGAGTTGGATACAACCTCTTAACATTTTTGTATGCTTATTGTTGTGGCCATTTTACAAGCAAGACAGAGAAGTTAATCAAAGCAAGCTGAAAGAAAATGGGAAGCTTTCCCTCAAATCCCAAGTCAGACTCAAATGGAAAGTTTTAAAGGCACCCATCTGAAGCAAGTACAATGTATTAAAATGTAGCAATTCTTGTATCAATAATTTTATACATAGTTATGTAGAGCGAGGCTGTAAAGAGAACACTCTATATACAGTCTGCTTGACACAAGAATTGGCATTTCACTGAAAAGTGGTGTTGGGATCTTCCAAAGGTTTCTTTGAGTGCTCCTGGTAGGAATGGAATTGTGTCACTATAAGAATGGGACGCAGGTGGCGCTGTGGGTTAAACCACAGAGCCTAGGACTTGCCGATCAGAAGGTCGGCGGTTCGAATCCCCGCAACGGGGTGAGCTCCCATTGCACGGTCCCTGCTCCTGCCAACCTAGCAGTTCGAAAGCATGTCAAAGTGCAAGTAGACAAATAGGTACCGCTCCAGTAGGAAGGTAAACGGCGTTTCCATGCGCTGCTCTGGTTCGCCAGAAGCGGCTTAGTCATGCTGGCCACATGACCCGGAAGCTGTACACTGGCTCCCTTGGCCAAAAAAGTGAGATGAGCGCCGCAACCCCAGAGTCGGTCACGACTGGACCTAATGGTAGGGGTCCTTTACCTTTACTTTAACTATTTAAAAATAGTTTTAAAATCAACATACAACAATTCAAAATAATTACTCATAATAATTAATTTTTTTAAACCAGTGAAAAGAAGAAATAACTCACCTTTTCTTCAATTACACATTTATCTTTTAGCCACTGGTTTAATACTTCATCCTTAAAGGCTCCTGTGTTTCCACCTGTGCTTTGCTGGATTTTGGCTATCGTCGTGGCATCTTTTACAATTTCAATAATTCCTATAAAAATTAAAGGCATGCTAATATTCTACTATATATTTCAGAAAGCTGTTTGTCCGTTCTCTATGCACTTAGACATCTCTTAAGACATTGCAACCAAGTTTTGCATTATAGTTTCTGAGATCAGTGAGCAGGTTTCTTCCTGTGCTTGAATTCAACAGGATAACATTTTTGAATCAAAATAGCGGACTAAACCTTTCAAAACTGATTTGAACCAGATTCAAAACTGATCAAAAGAAATTTCTTCTTCTTTGAATTCCTGATCAATGCCGGGATTGAAACTGCTAGTATTTTCATACTAGATATTTTATTTCTCATGCAAGGATTCTTAAAATAAGGCAAACCTGATTTTTTAAAATTTATTTTTTTGCAGAGTATATTACAGATTGCCTGTCATGGCAATGGCAACAGCAGTTATGTCTCCATATTGTTTGTGCAATCATAATAAAAAGGTTGGTGTTAAATGCAACATTTTGGTCTGATTTAGCCTTTGCTGGTTTCCCCCAGGCTCCCTATGTAATGGGTTCACAGAACCAAATGATATGTTCAAGTCTACAGTCATTCTGGGCACAAGAATATCTAACTTCCTCCTTCTTAGGAAACCCCATTACTTTATTCAGGTAATTAACAGGGATTCTTAAAAATAAAAAAATAAGCAAATCCAATCAGTAAAAGTTCAAGACTCAGGCATGTCTGTGAAATTAGAATAATTCATCTGCATGTAAGAACATAAGACCTTATGCAGCTGATTTTGGGATAGTTGGAAGACCCCCCCCCCCAAAAAAAGAGATGGAACTCTGCCAAGTGTAGCTTAAATAGAATGGGAGGAAGGAGAGTCATTGCCTACTTCCACGTTGGGAGAAAAAAACAACTTCAAAACAGATGACAGCAATAGCTGAAAAAATGTACCTGAGCAGGAATATGTTTGATACACACACAGATCAAACACAACTTGCTCTCACTGATGCATTGCTCTAGTTTACTTCAAAGATGGTCAAGGGACATGAATTTGATGCACATATGAAAAAAAATTACACAAAGGCAAGTGTCGACAGCAAAGTTACTCTAGAGAAAGCATTACAGTGGTGCCCCGCAAGACGAACGCCTCGCAAGACGGAAAACCCGCTAGATGAAAGGGTTTTCCGTTTTGGAGGCGCTTCGCAAAACGAATTTCCCTATGGGGTTGCTTCGCAAGACGAAAAAATCTTGCGAGTCACCGCGGGTTTTTTTCGCCCTTTTCCTAAGCCGCTAAGCCGCTTATCAGCTGTTCCGCTGATAAGCCGCTTAACAGCTGATCGCTGAAAGCCGCTAGACCGCTGTAGCGCTAATCCGCTAAGCTGTCAATGGGCTTGCTTCGCAAGACGAAAAAACCGCTAGACGAAGAGAATCACGGAATGGATTCTTTTCGTCTAGCGAGGCACCACTGTAAACATAGTCTCCTCCATGCATACTCCTTTCATAGAATCTTGCTATTGTATTCATCGAATTGTGGAGTTGGAAGGGACCATGAGGGGCATCTAGTCCAACCCTCTGCAATACAGGAATCTTTTGCCCAACGTGGGGTTTGAACCCACAACCCTGAGGTTAAGGGTCTCTTTGCGCAAGGGGAAGTCAAGTAGGACTGGTGTATAACATAACCCCCCACAAAAATAAAAATAAAATCCCAATTCCAGATAGTTCTGTGGGGTTTTGATCTTGTTAAATGCTCTACCTATTTTATTTCCTGTAGAAATGCACCCATATGGCAACAGACATAAATCCAAGGATTCTTCCTCCCAGATGGACTCCATGATTCGAAGTATCTGGTAAAGCAAAAGACACAAGAATGACTTGGGCTGCAATCCTGTTCCTAACTGAATCCAGCTTGACGTGTTTCCGAGTAGACACGGTTAGGCTTGCACTGTTTAATCATGTCAGGGAACTGACATCTAAAGCGCCGCAGGTGCAAAGGCTCCCTGAGGTTGAGAGAGCAGTAGCAGCGGAAGAGGGAACCAGTAGAGGGCGAGCAAGAACTCCAAGGGAAAGTGAGTCGGAGGGATGGCTCAGAGACGCTTCAAGCGAAACCAGTGGGGAGGTCTCAGGACCTCCTATAGGGACACCCACACCTCGACGGAAACTGTCACGCCGAGAGGCCAGACGACGTGTTTCCGTTAAGGAGCTTTTATGTTGGAAACGTTTCCGAAAGCAGCCACTTTCGGATTCTACTAGTGATTGACGCAGCCATGCTGGAGGGGCTCCGTCACAGGCAGAGGTTTGAAAACCTGATCAAACTCTGAGGGACTTGCATTTTACGCACAAGCAGCTCATCGTCCCATCACAGCAATCCGAAAGTCACCGAAAGCCAGCTTGTGCAGAGAGAAGCATCATGAGCAACCCAGCCGGAACCGGGGGTGCAGGAGCAGCTGGAGGGGGTCCAAGCCTGGAAGAAAGGTACAGAGCGTTGGAGATCCAGTTGGCGCTGCAAACGGCGAGGCTTGAGGAGAGGAGGGCTCAGGATGCAGAAAAGGGAAAGGAGAAAACCACCCCGCTCGCCAGAAAGGTACCAGGATTGGTGCAGAAATTCGGGGGGGATCCCAGGAACTATCATGCCTTTAGAACAGAGATGCAATACGCTCTAAACTTGCAGTTTGATGACTTCCCCGACGAGGAATCGCGAGTGGCGTATGTGATTGGCCATCTCGAATCCGGGGCGAAAGATTGGGTTAGACCCCTGATGGCAGCGAATAATGAGATCTTAAAGGACACGAGGAAGTTTTTTCGTGCCATGGACCTGATGTTTTCCAGCGATATTGAGCAGGGGGTGGTGCGAAGGCAGTTAATGGCTTGCCAGCAAGGAAGCAGATCTGTCCGTGAGTACTGGACTGAATTTACTATGCTGATTCATAAATTGGGGTGGGACCTATCGGCGGAGCCCATCCAAATGCTTTTCGAAGAGGGGCTTTCTTCAACCGTCAAAGATGAGCTTTCCCGGGGGCCCAGGGCGGAGTCTATGGACCAATTAACCAAATCTGCGCTGGCCATAGGAGCGCGCCAGGAGGCGAGGGCTTTGGAAAGGCGGGAAGGGAAAGGAGACCGTTGGAGGGAGTTCCGCATTCCAGACATTCCAGAGCCATCTTTCCCGCCGGCAGAGCCGATGGAAGTTGGAACAGCGCGGGCGCGCGCAGTTTCAAATCCCAGTGAAGGGCGGAAGAAGGAGGGAAAGAGCGCCAAGAGATGTTATCTCTGCCAACAGCCAGGGCACTTTGCCAGAGTCTGCCCACAAAGAAAGGAATGGCAAGGGATGGCAGGAGCTGTTGGGGGAAAGGAAGAGGAAAGCAAGGAGCAAGTAAAAGCCAACGCCTGGCTGCCACCGTCGGGGCACAGCAGCCAGGCCAAAGAGCAATGAAAGTGCCCATGCCAGAACCTCCCAGACCTGCTTTAGTGATAGAGGTGTTACTAGAACTGCCAAACGGACACCCACTAAAGGTCAAGGCGCTTTTGGATTCAGGCAGCTCCTGTAATTTCATGAGTAAGGAGTTTGCAGCTGAGCACCAGATACAGACCATCCCTTTAAGTAACCCCTTGCAGGTGACTACGATTGACGGCAGAGAGCTGTTGGGGGGAGAAGTTAGCCAACAGACTGTCCCGATGATAATGAGAGTGGCAAGGCACACCGAACAGATAGCGTTTAATGTGGCCATCCTGGGAGGAGCGCCCATCATTTTGGGGATGAGCTGGCTGGCGCTACACGATCCGCTAGTGGGCTGGCATCAGAGGGTGGTCTCCTTTGGGTCAGCGCATTGCCTAGAACACTGCAAGGAGGGGAAGGTCTCGGGAGGAGACAGAGTCACCCTAGCGGGGATGGAAGTGATGGGCAAAGGGAAGGTGCCCCCGCAATACGCAGATCTGAGCAACGTATTCAGCGAAAGGGAAGCAGACAAACTGCCACCGCATAGACCCTTTGACTGTCAAATCAACCTACTCCCAGGGGCCCAACTCCCAGTAGGCAAGCTGTACGCCATGTCAGACAGGGAGATGCAGGAGCTGAGGGAGTTCATTGACAAAAACTTGAAGCGAGGTTTCATCAGAGAGTCCCGAGCGGTGGGGGGCAGCCCAGTGTTTTTTGTGGACAAAAAGAACACAGACAAACCGAGACTGGTGTGTGACTTTAGGGCCCTCAATGCAGTGTCGGAGCCCCTGGCTTTCCCTATGCCCCGAATTGACGACATTTTGACCAGAGTAAGGAAGGGAAAGATTTTTACAAAACTGGACCTGCGGGGGGCGTACAATCTGATACGCATAAGGAAGGGAGATGAATGGAAGACCACCATGTTTACCCCTTTGGGAGCCTTTGAATACCTCGTTATGCCCTTCGGTCTACAAGGGGGCTCCGCCTGTTTTCAAGCTTTTATAAACCACGTTCTGGGACCTTTGCTCTACAAGAACTGTGTGGCCTTTTTAGACGACGTGTTGGTGTATTCGGAAGATGAGGAACAGCATGTGAGGGACGTTCGAGAAGTGTTGGGCAGGCTGCAAGCCAACCAGCTGTGGGTGAAACTGGAGAAGTGCCAGTTTCATACCAAGGAGGTGGAATTCCTGGGGTACCGCTTGTCAGACAAGGGATTGGCCATGGATCCAGGCAAGGTTCAAGCGGTACTGGAATGGAAGACACCGAAGACCAAGAAGGACGTGCAAAGATTCTTGGGGTTTGGGAACTTTTATCGGAAGTTCATCAAGAACTTTGCCCACTTGACGGCGCCCATCACCGACTGCCTCAGCAGCAAGAAGAAATTTGTTTGGACGGTGGAGGCGGATCGAGCCTTTGAAGAACTGAAAAGGGCTTTCGCCTCGGAAGAACAACTTCTGCATGTGGATTTACAAAAACCCATGAGAGTGGAAACAGATGCATCCGACCGGGCTATAGGGGCGGTCCTTCTTCAACCGGGGAGGAGTGCGTCGGAGTGGAGACCGTGTGCATTCTTCTCGCGGAAACTGAATAAGTCCGAGAGGAATTACACGGTGTATGACAGGGAACTACTTGCCATTCACGAAGCATTCCGGAGGTGGAGACATTTATTAATTGGGGCACAACACAAGGTGCAAGTGTGCACCGACCACAAAAATTTAGAGTATTGGAGAACAGCTCGAGTGCTCAACCAACGACAAGTGAGATGGGCACAGGAATTCTCCAAATTTAACTTTGAGATTTGTTATGTGCCAGGCCCAGAAAACGTCAGGGCGGATGCGCTCTCACGCAAACCAGAATATTGGGAAGGGGAGGAGGTGATCGAAGAGAGACATGTCATCCCGGAGGACCGCTGGGTGTGTGGGGCGGCGCTGGTGGGGCAACGGGAACTGGTGGAGGAAACGGAAAATGATGAATATGCCCAGGATAAGCTCAGAGGTCTCAGGGGGGAGGGCGAGAGCCCCGGAGGTTTTGAGGAAAGAAATGGGGCATTGTATTACAAAGGGGCACTGTATATACCCGAAGGTGAATTGAGGGGGAGAGTACTCAAGCAGTTGCATGATAGCCCCACGGCGGGACATTTTGGGCAACACAAAACCATGTGGTTGGTTACCAGGGAATTTTGGTGGCCTAAGGTGAGGGAAGATGTAAGGGAGTATGTAAGAGGGTGTGACCAATGTCAGCGAGCCAAAGGGGAAAGAAGGGCGCCGGCAGGGTTATTAGAACCTTTACCCACACCAGAACGGCCTTGGGAAGCGATATCAATAGATTTTATGACGGATCTGCCAAGGTCCAAGGGGAAAACAGCCATCATGGTAGTAGTAGACCTGTTAACTAAGATGTGCCATTTTGTAGCATGCTCACATGCAGTCACAGCGGAAGAAACGGCGAAGTTGTTTGTGGAACATATCTTTAGGTTGCACGGGGCTCCCTCGAGGGTGATCTCAGATCGAGGCAAACAATTTACTTCCAGGTTCTGGAGGAAGCTCATGAGCTTGCTACACGTGGAAGTTAATTTTTCAACTGCCCGGCACCCTGAAACCAACGGGCAGGCGGAAAGGGCAAATGGCATTCTTCAACAATATCTTAGGTGTTATGTCAATGACAGAGAGAACGATTGGGTCGAAAAGTTGGCGTTGGCAGAATTTGCCTACAATAATGCGGAGAATGTGTCCACAGGGATGAGTCCCTTTTTGGCTAATTACGGGTGTCACCCCAGGGCATTTCCAGGGGAAGGAGGGGAGAGATGGAGCGTTCCAGCGGCTGAACATTTTGTAGAAGAGATGGAAGCCATCCATCAGCAGCTCCAGCTCAACTTAGAAAGGGCCAAGGCACAATATAAGAAGCAGGCAGACAAGAACAGAAGGGAAGGTGAAACCATAAGGGTGGGGGATCAAGTGTGGTTGTCAACCCAAGGGTTGCCGTTCAAAGGGGGTTGTAAGAAACTGAGGCCCAGAAGATTGGGACCCTTTGAGGTGATTCAGCAGGTCAACCCGGTAGCTTTCAAACTCCGATTACCCAACCACATGAAATTGCACCCAGTGTTCCACAGGTCGTTACTGTCACCATACAGGGGGGGACGTGAAGGGGAGCACGTCAGGGGACCAGCCTTGGAAGAGAGGGAACGCCGCAACCATGTAGCGGAAATCCTCGATTCCAGGTGGAAGGGTAATCAGGTGGAGTATTTGGTGGCGTGGGAAGGGGAACCGGAGTCAGAAAACACCTGGGTAAGTGCAGAGGAAGTCAATGACGAGGTTTTAACAGAAACGTTCCACCAAAGGTTCCCGAGGAAACCTCAGCCTATAGCAAGGTTTAGGAGGGAGTATTTCGGCACCACCGATGAGGAAGAGGAAATGGAAGGGTTCGCGGAGTCGGAGTTGGAAGATGGAGTGGACTCTGATGACGAAGAGTACCTAGAGAGTAGGAACAGCAACAAGTGGAAGGAAGTGTTCGCGACGTCGGAAGATGAGGGAGGTTCTTTCAGGGGTTTTACCTCCTCACCGCCAGTAGGAGAGGAGACGGGAGGGGGTGAAGGGGGCCCTGGAGGGGAGGTGGATGTCAGGGAACTGACATCTAAAGCGCCGCAGGTGCAAAGGCTCCCTGAGGTTGAGAGAGCAGTAGCAGCGGAAGAGGGAACCAGTAGAGGGCGAGCAAGAACTCCAAGGGAAAGTGAGTCGGAGGGATGGCTCAGAGACGCTTCAAGCGAAACCAGTGGGGAGGTCTCAGGACCTCCTATAGGGACACCCACACCTCGACGGAAACTGTCACGCCGAGAGGCCAGACGACGTGTTTCCGTTAAGGAGCTTTTATGTTGGAAACGTTTCCGAAAGCAGCCACTTTCGGATTCTACTAGTGATTGACGCAGCCATGCTGGAGGGGCTCCGTCACAGGCAGAGGTTTGAAAACCTGATCAAACTCTGAGGGACTTGCATTTTACGCACAAGCAGCTCATCGTCCCATCACAAATCATAACGATTAAGAAGCAGTTTTAATGTTACGAAAAAGATTTAAGACATATCCATTTTGTAGAAGAGGCAAGCTTACGGAGAAGCAGAGGATTTCAGAATAAAAAGCTAAATGTGAAATGTATACAAATCTTTCTGTCCTGATTTCACTGTCATCTTTCTGAATAAGACATTGATTCGTGGGAAGGGCTGAGACATTCCTCGTAAAATTGAAACCAAAAGCTGGGTGCACCTACACTATTCCAAGCCAGTCAGAATAAGGAAGCCCCATATGCATTCTCATCGAACATAGAGAAGGGGTTCAACACTGCAACTTGAAAGCAATACTACTTGGGCTATCCTGCAGTTGCAACTAGGATTCCTTCCCCGTTGTTCTTGGAGCTGCTGCAGTACCTCTTCTGACCACAGGAGTGGAGCTGGTTGGGACTGGAGTTGGGTTTTCCACCCCCCTCCTGCCCCTGCAGCCAAGGGGTTAACAGACCATGTAACCATAACTTTTATATGCACTGAGAAACCAAGAACATTGTGTGGCTTGCTTTATTGCGATATTCGCTTCATTGCGGTGGTCTGGAACGAAACCATGGGCGTAGCCAGCTGCCCCCCAATCAATAAAAATCAATTAAAATACTTAACTAACTGAGGTTCTGCCCCTCCTAACATAAAGCCTGCCTTGGCAACAAACATCCTGGCTATGCCCTTGAACCAAATTCACAGTATCTTTGAGGTATGCCTGTAAATATTATGTACCCAGTCTCAAATGTCTGGAAACAATGATTTAAGGCATTAAACTGTGGTTAAAAAAGTGAGCAAAAAATGACATCTATACATCCTGAGCCTGCAATGAAGGGGTTCACAGCATTAACACCCCAAAAGGGTCTTGTTTCTCCCATAGCTGCAACTTTGGATTCAAACAGAAATCAAACATTGCTCTCAAATGTTGCTCTGACTCTCTGTCCCGCTTGCTGCTTTACTTCCAGGTCACACCAATGCAAACTCTAAACTCTGGCTTTGTCTTGTAACTAACTGCAAGCTGGAGGAGGGGGCCCATCAGTTTGTCTTCTCACACAGAGCCCCCTTTCCTTTGTTCTCTTAATGGCCCATAAGCTGAACACAGGAAATTAGCCTGGCTTATATTTTAAACACTTGCTGGTTAGAAGGATCTTGCGTACAGGCCTACCTCCTCCCCTGCAAATTCACAACACAACACAATGCAGATAATACCTGTAAAATAAGCATGTCCTGTCGCAGGTCATCTCCATGTTTGAAGATGATGCCAATTGTTTCATTGGATAAGGACGTGGGATCTGCACATTTGAATTCTAGCCAAAGCGGTTTTTTCTTGGATGCCATTACTTTACACTTTTCTATCTGCAAGGTAAACATTCATATATTTCCTACAGCCAGAACCAATGTCCAAAGATTAACAAATCTAACAGTCGTTTTGAAATAATGCATATACCCCCAGAGTTCATAAATGTAAAAAAACTGTCTTTAAAATGATCTGCCAAAATTATATTGGGGGGTGGGTGTTTCACACATAGCCCAAGGTCCCTGTTGAAGGATTTGCCTCCCCCCAATTTTCAGGGCTTAATAATAATAATAATAATAATAATAATAATAATAATTTATTATTTATACCCTGCCCATCTGGCTGGGTTTCCCCAGCCACTCTGGGTGGCTCCCAACCGAATGTTAAAAACACAATACAGCATTAAACATTAAAAACATCCCTAAACCTTCCTCTCGTCTCCATGCAATTTAATGGAGAAATTCCTCTTGCCATTAACTTGCTGAAGGGGAGGGTGGAAGTGTGTTGGGGAAGGGTGCCTAGAGAGATACAGCCCTCAAAAGTGTTAGCTAATTTTGAATGTCGCCCTTGGGCACTGCAAAAAGGACTAGCATCCCTGCTCTACTCTCTCCAGGTTTTATTTTCCAGCTGGCTCTCAACATTCCATGACTCCTGCAGACAACTGAGCATGCTCAGTCCTCACTAAGCGGTTTATTCATTCATTTATTTACATCTTTGGGATTTAAAAAAAAACCCAAATGTTTTGTATGTCTGCATATCCTAGGGTTCACCTGATCATGCTGATACCTCCCCTTCTAGCTTCTCAGGGATCCTACTTTTTTCTCCAGTCCTGTTTGCAACTCAACCACCCAGGTTCATTATTTGAGAAAAATATATTTACCACAAGTGCTCCTGCTTTCAGACCAGGGTCATATGGAACTCTAAAGCATTCGGGAAACTTGCTGTCCTGTAGTTTCTCAAGTTTCTGTTTGAGCTGTGCAATTACTGAAGAGTGACAATTAAAAAAAAAAATCTGCAGTCAGAAACTACTAGTCAGGAGATAGTGGACAGCAACTTGGACAAGAGATTGCTAGTCCCATGGTACGCACACTCAGCCAGCCTACATCTTAACCAGAAGTGGATAAAAAAAGTCTGTACCAATGGGAGATGTGTTTGCCTCCAATCTTAAGATCAATTAGAACGTTTCTAGCAGCGCTGGAGAATCAGATCCAGCTAAAGAGATAGAACTTCATCTCTCAATGGGTCAACACTGACTACTGGGCAGGACCACTCACCCGTCAGTCACCTAATGTCACAATAACAACAGGTGACCCACTGAAAGTTGTGCATTGTGCAGAACTCCCTCCCAACTGAGATTAAACAGGCTAAATTTCTGGCATATGACTAAGACTTTATTGTTCCAGCAGGCATTTTAAGGCATTTTCAGCATCCATTTTATGATCATTTTTTACCGTTTTACTGTAGGATTTTGTGTGGATTGCTTTATGTACAATGTTTAGGGTTGCAAATAATTAAGCAGAATATGGAAGTCTGAAACACCCTGGTCCCATACAGTCTGAAATTAAACAGAGTGGGTGCAAGCCTGCTGTGCAGAGCTCCTGAAAACTTCAACTATCAGCTTATTATCAGTGCTTGCATAGAGATGTGTGCGGTGCTTTGAAGCCCCAACAATCAGCTGGTTGACGGGACTTCAAAGCAATACACAGAGCTCTATACAAGGCCTGGGTTTTGCAGGCGGTTGCAGCTTTTTTCTCCTTTTTGGTTTAGCCAAATTAGTAGCACAACTGGTCATCATGGCTTGACCAAATGACCACATAGGACAAATAGGGTGGTTTGGGGGGGTCTAATTTAGGCCCATGGGCAGGAGGATCCCCACTACCGTTTATGGCAGAGGTGTCCAAACTTTTTTCACAGAGGGCCAGAAGTGAAGGGCTTTTTTTAGGATTGAAGTTGAAGATTTTACCCTAAGAAATAAACTGCTACATGCTACAGGGGCCATATTAAACCGACCGGCAGGGGACAAAATACAAAGACTTATTGGAGAACAAAACACCGAGGTGGCTGTCACCCTTGGAGGCTAAGGCCCGAAAAAGACCTAATATGGAGGCCAATTGGCCAAAATATTGGGAAATTTTAGAAAGAAACGGAGACAATTGGAAATTGAAGAGTTTAGAGAAAATGAAAGATAAAGTGCGAGACTGGTTACACTATGCTCAGATTAAAGAAGTGTTTAAGAATGATAAAAAGTTAGGATTCCAGGTGGAGAAATCGAAATTGGAAACAGAATTGTTAGAACCTAAGACCAAGGTACTTTCAAAAATGTATAACTTGCTGCTGAAATGGAACACACAAGACGAAATGGTTAAATCAGCTATGATAAAGTGGGCTCAGGATATTGGGCATAACATTATGTTTGAGAACTGGGAAAGGTTGTGGACCACTGGGTTGAACTTCACCGCATGTAATGCTCTGAAGGAAAATGTAATGAAAATGATATATAGATGGTACATGACCCCAGTGAAATTGGCTAAAATATACCATTCGTCTGATAATAAATGTTGGAAATGTAAGGGAAATGAAGGAACATTCTTTCACCTCTGGTGGACCTGTCCTAGAGTGAAGGCCTTCTGGGAAATGATATATAATGAGCTAAAAAAGGTGTTTAAGTATACCGTTACTAAGAAACCAGAGGCCTTCCTTCTGGGCATTGTCGGCCAGAACGTGTTAAAGAAGGACAGAACATTTTTTATGTATGCTACAACGGCGGCAAGGATACTCATTGCTAAGAACTGGAAAACTCAAGATCTACCCACACTGGAAGAATGGCAGATGCAGCTGATGGACTATATGCAACTAGCCGAGATGACTGGCAGAATCCGTGACCTGGGAGAGGAGAGGGTTGAAGAAGACTGGAAGAAATTCAAGATTTATTTACAAAAGTATTGTAATTTGGCTGAATGCTAACAAAGATGTCAGAGTAGAAACAACTGTCTACCATTAAATTATATCTTATATCTGAGTTTAACCTAAATTATTGGATTTAAGATTATAAACAAAATGATAATTTGCTTGGAAAAATTTTCCTTTTAATGATGCAAGTGGAAGCAGGAGGCGTGAGGGAGTCCATAGTAGAATGAAAAGATGTCATAAAATTTACTTTGTTTGCTAAATATGTATTTGTATGAAAAAACCCTAATAAAAAAATTATATATAAAAAAAATAAAAAATAAACCGACCGGCAGGCCAGATTAGGTGCCCCTGAAACAGACTTTGGACATGAATTGAAAATGCTAACAAAGATGCTACTCAAAATGAGGGGGGGCTGCTATTATTATTATTCTCTTAATCCTGCTTTTCTGTTAAGACAACCAAAGAAACATCCAAGAGAACAAAATACAAATAAACAACATACATCGTTTCAAAACATCATTTCACAGACAACACTAGAATGGCAGCACTAAACCATCAGTAAGAATGCAATGGTTTAAAAGGAGCAGACCATAGAAAGTTCTGAAAATAGCAGATGAATGAAACACTTGGTTGGGGGGAAATGGTCTTCGTAAGCCGTATAAAAACAAAAAGCGAACCATTTGCAACTTTCCATTTTCCACTGCCTACCAAGGATGCAAAGGCACCACAGAATTTTGCGAGTTACCTTTCATTACACCAGAGGTACGGTGGCCCTCCTGAACTTGTTGAGACTCTACCTCCTATCAGCCCCCGAGCGCCTAGTCAAATAGCAAAGGATGATGGGATTTGTAGTTCAGGAAAAATCAAAAGGCCACAGCTTCCCTATCCCTGCGTTACACACAATAAAAGCTTAACATACAGGTGAGATTGTGCTTATAAGATCTGCATGTACCTTGAGGTGTGACGTCGTGCTTTTCCGCAGAAACTGACTTCATGTCCATGGTCACTTTATGCAACAGCTCAGTTACTTGAACCTGCTTCATGAAGTCTTGCAGCATGGCGTTCCCACAGCCTCTCAGATATGCTTCCAGGATCACAGCAAACCTTTGCTGATAGTGCATGGACTGTGCAATCTCGCTTCTCAAAAACCAAAACAAAAAGTGTCCTATTCTTTTGTTCTATTGAGCGGGAGGAAGAGAACGTATTAAAAGATGAGATGATCTTCTCAATTAAAAAGTCCTAATTCTGGCGGCATTTGTACATCTCATTTTCTTTAAGGAGTTTAGAATACTTACCCTTAAGCCTCGTTTTAGAAGAAATCGGGCTAATGCACTGTCATGATAAGGCTCAAATTTCACAGCCTGAAAAACAGATAACAAAAGTAAGTGGAGATTGGTTTCATTTAATTTCTGTGCAGTATGTGAGACAAAGACATCTTTTCTTTCCAGTTCCAGTTTTTTGGGTCTACATACCATTAATGTCGGGACGCGGGTGGCGCTGTGGGTTAAAGCCTCAGCGCCTAGGGCTTGCCGATCGAAAGGTCGGCAGTTCGAATCCCCGCGGCGGGGTGCACTCCCGCTGCTCGGTCCCAGCGCCTGCCAACCTAGCAGTTCGAAAGCACCTCCGGGTGCAAGTAGATAAATAGGGACCGCTTTCTAGCGGGAAGGTAAACGGCGTTTCCGTGTGCAGCTCTGGCTCGCCAGAGCAGCGATGTCACGCTGGCCACGTGACCCGGAAGTGTCTTCGGACAGCGCTGGCCCCTGGCCTCTTGAGTGAGATGGGCGCACAACCCCAGAGTCTGGCAAGACTGGCCCGTACGGGCAGGGGTACCTTTACCTTTACCTTACCATTAATGTCAAATACAATGTAAGATTATTAAGGTGACTGTAACCAGGGGTGGGGTGCACATCAGGATAGAATACACACACATACAATTTGTTTATGGGTTTGATTATGCTTTGATTTTTAAAGACACAATCAGAAAGTTAAACATGCAGACCATTTTGACTCAGAATCCATCGTCCCTTTACTAATGTGGCAAGACAGAACAAGAGCAGATAAAAATATGAAAGTAAAACGACCACTTCTTAAAGCTCTAGCAAAGCTACAGCTTAGTACCTTGTCAACAACTAACATCCTGGAAATGCCAGAGCAAATAATGATGTTTTAGTTGCTTTCAGCCAGGCTGTCCTACACCTGCACTGTGGGACAGATAAAAGCAAGTTTGCAGGCACCACCAGTCAGCTGGTTGACAAAGCACAGGGCAAGGCAGTGCTTTGAAAGGGGCAAGCAAAAATTTAAAAAATCACCTGGTGTCAATGTGTCTTCAGGTGATTGACAGGTGGGCAGCTCCACCCCCTGTCAAATTTGTCCCACGAGCTGCGGGGGGAGCGAATCATAGAATTGTAAAGCTGGAAGGGCCCCCTAGGGTCATCTAGTCCAACCCCTTGCCATGCAGGAATCTCAGCTAAAGCATCCATGACAGATGGCCTTCAAACCTCTATTTAAAAACCTCCAAGGAAGGCCAGTCCACAACCTCCTGAGGGAGTTCATTCCACAGTCAAATAGCTCTTACTGTCAGAAAGTTCTTCCTTACATTTAGTCAGAATCTCCTTTCTTGTGACTTGAAGCTATTGGTTCGATAGCAGGAGAAAACAAGCTTGCTCCATCTTCTATGTGGATAATCAAAGCTGGCTATGATATCTCCTTTTAGTCTCCTCTTTTCTAGGCTAAACATACCCAACTCCCTCAAATATTCTTCATACGGCTTGGTTTCTAGATCCTTGATCATCTTAGTTGCCCTCCTCTGCACACGTTCCCGCTTGTCATCATCTTTCTTAAATTGTGGCACCCAGAACTGGACACAGCATTCCATGTGTGGTCTGACCAAGGCAAAATAAAGTGGTACTATTATTTCCCTTGATCTGGACACTATACAGTACCTCTGTTGATGCATCCTAGAATAGCATTGGCTTTTACTTGCTGCTACATCACACTGCTGACTCATGTTAAGACCCCTAGATCCTTTTCACATATACTACTAGTAAGCCAGGTGTCACACATCTTATATTCTGCCTAAGTGCAGAACCTTACATTTGTCCCTATTGAATTTCATTTTGTTAGTTTAGGTCCAAGTCTCTGTTAAGGTCATACTGAATTCCGATTCTGTTTTCTACAGCATTAGCTACCAGTTTGGTGTCATCTGCAAATTTAATTAGCATCTCCTCAATTCATTCATTCAAGTCCTTTATAAAGACGCTGAACAACAACAGGCCCAGGACAACCGTGCAGTGCCCCCCTTTTCACTTTTTTCCAGGATGAGGAGGAACCATTAATGAGTACTCTTTGGGTTCAGTCAGTCAACTAGCTACAAATCCAACTAAGAGTTATCTCATTCAACCCACATTTAACCAGCTTTCTCACAAGACTATCATGGGGGACTTTGTCAAAAGCCTCATTGAAATCAAGATACACTACGTCCACAGCATTCCCCTGATCCATCAAGCTTGTAACTCCATAAAAAAAAAGAAATTATATTCTTCTGGCTTGACTCTCCCTTTTTATCACAATTGATGAGAAATAGATGAGTTCCCTGATTTCACAATCCAGCTGTTTTGACTGATGGTTTGTTGTCTTGGTTTAGTAAATTTGGATGTGTTTTTATCCTACTGCATTTTGATCTGTTGTTCACCACTTTGGAAGTCCTATTGAACTCAACAGGCTTTACTCCCAGGTAAGTGGGGTTAGGATTGCAGCCTAATATTGGGGAGGGGGGGTCTTAGACAGGATTATGTCAAAAGTAGAATTCTCACCAAATTCAAAAGCATTTTCATCATTTTCTTATGCTCGAGCAACTTCATGTGCCAATAAAAGTTACAAGACCACGTGATATCAGCAATTGCAGGGATTATTCAACTTCTCACTGCAATGCCACTCCTCACCATTCTGCCTTTTATAATAGGAGAGTAAAGAGCCACTTGGTCCATCAATTTCATAATCTCCAAAGCCCTGATAATAGACAACTTCATGTGACTACTTTTTGAGGATAATAAACTAACACAAAATTACTTTTCTCCACAGGGTTCTTGTGTTAAAAGAACCTTGCAAATGTGTGCACAGAGACAAGTCAGGAAGCTGTTGTGTTCTGAAACACATTTCATTTTAAGATGTAACATGCAATTTTACCACATTGGGGCACTTTCACCAAGGGTATATTTGTCAGCTGACAAGAGGAATTGTAATTTTTTGCGCAACACAGGCTACTTTAACCTAAACACAAGCTAGCATTTCCCTCCTTTAAATTATGCCCTTGGGAATTATTAAAACAACTGATATACTTCCTTTCATTTCAAGAAGATATACTAAGGTGGTTGACATACAAAGAAAAGCCAGCAGCAAAACAAGATTCTTATAGGGGATGAAGGTATACAAAAGGACATTGGTTGGGTAGAATGCTGTTCTACTACTCTTACACAGGCAAAGATTCTGTGGTAAAAAGAGAACTTTGGATATATTGACTACTCCATACATTTATGCTGAGCAATGGATGGCAGCAAAATCAATTGGAAACTTGCACTTCTGAATGGACACAACAAACATGAGATAAGTCATATCACTTAGTACTGGAGAACCTCAAGTCCAGGAGTCAACCTGAGCATTTCTGCCTGGATGAAATGTGTCACTGAACCCTGAAAATGCTGCTTGCTTGAGTGTGTGTGGAAATTAGCCTGTATAAAGGCGAAATTTACATTAACTGCTCCACCCACTTTTGCTTCTGGCCCCACCCCCCATTGGCATGTCCCCCCTGGAAGGTGGTTCAAAACAGAATGTCCACCTCAAGCTGAAAAAGATTCCTCATTCCAACTGAGTGGGACCTGAAAGGCAATCTGATCAGTTCACACATTCAGATGCACCAGGCAATAGATGTATGCCCATCATGCTGCCCAAAACATTTCATGTTCCCTTAAAAAGAAAAGAAAAAAATGGAATGAATATCCATCATACCTGAACTAGCTGCAAGAGATAATGAAGAACATCATCATCTTCTAAACTCTCCAGTTTTTGCACCGCCATCGCTCTCACGTTTTCATCGGAAAAGTTGCAGTCTAGAAGTTGCATTGTCAATCCAACATCCAAGGTGCTTTGGTCCCAAGCATCTCTCTTGGATAATAATTGGTATGTTTCAGCTACTATTTCTTGCTGTCCCCATTTCACAGAGCTAAGCAGCTTAGGGTATGCCTTTGGGTGCTTTATGCTTTCATATCGGAAATGCCACAGTAACTCTTTGTCTTCAGGGGTAAGTGGATTAAGCAGGTCGGTGGCTATGATCTCTTCAAGCTGTTTGCGCAGTTGGTTGGGCATTTCAGCTCTGGCCCTGTCCGCTTGTGGATCAGATGCTATCTTGTGTTTGGGCAAGGCTATGGGGTGGCAGTATTTGTCCAGGACAATGGAGACAGCCATGGAATTGTCCTTATCTGGATTTGTGGCTGAAGTAAGCTTATCAGCATTTATACTTCCCTGCTCCTCCCCTTTGCCTGGAAATTTCCACATATGAAGCACGTAGTCACCAGTCCGGAGCAGGGACCGGTGGTCTATCAACAAAATGTTTACATAATAGAGAAGCTGGGTTTTGCATTTAGCGTCAGAACTTGGGGAATCATGCAAATGGAGGTTAGCCTTTGCAGACGAAGCTGGTGCTTTGCCACAATATACCTGCAGGGTCAGAAGTGCCCCTTTGGGCAAGTCTTTAATCTTGATATCAAACTCAAGCCAAGTATTCCACAGGACTTCTTCAGTAAATGGTTTAGCTGTAGTTCTTTTCTGTGAAAGGAGCTGCTGCCCATGTTGAATATTAGCCTCCACAAATACAGTAAGGTCTGTGTTTCTCGGAAGCACAGGGATATCAATGCCAATTATTTTGACCCTGAATTTCCTGTTGCAATCCCACAATGATATAGTGAATACTCTCTCGTGATCCTTGCCATCTATTGTCAGCTGTTCATGGTATCCTGACACTCCAGTGCAGTCATCCACTAAGGGCCACTCCTCTTTTTGCACCTCATCCTGGTTTGGGTCAGGTGGCTCATCAAGAACCAGGTGAATTTCATCCTCATTCTTGAGGCACTGCCTTATCCAGTGGAAGTTTTTGAGAGGTGTGTCTCCTACAATATACTCATCCCTGCCACTCACCCTCAGAACAAAGTTCAGCTCGCTGTAATCTTCAGGGATATTCATCAAAGATTTCTTCTTTGCCATTTTGGTGAAAAAACTCTGAAGGATGAGATCTGGACTGTCCTCAATAGGTACTTTAATCTTTTGGCTAGTTGTTCCTCTGTGTATATTTATTAAAATATTATTATTGACAATTTTACTAAGCAAATAGTCTGGGAGTGGTTTGGATGTAATCCAAGGGTGCATTGAATACAATTTCGGATCTCTGCAGGTTACTTCAATTGTCCGTGGAGTGACTAACCTGCGTCGAGCAAATTCCAGCTCGTCATCGTGAACATTACTGACATCAGTAACATCATAGCCAATCAAATAATTGAGCTGCTTTTGAAACTTCTGAACGTCCTCTGTGGGCTTCTGCTTTTGGATCACATGAATTTTGCCCACTTTCTTCTGTAGCACTTTCCAATACAATATACAGTCAAGCGTCTGTATTATTTGATGTTTGTCATAAATTTCATACCACTGTCCCTTCTTTTGGTACTGAAGAACAAACTGATCTGGAGTGAATTTATGGTAGAAATCCGAGGTCTGGTTCCTCTCTATTGCTCGCATCCAAACTTGTGCTTTCATTTGCTCTACTGTACAGTTGCTGGCTATATCTATTAGCATGTTGCTTGTAGGGAGAATGAACTCAATGGATATCAATTCAGTTGAAGACAAATTGCTTGCTGTGGAGTGTGGCTTCATCCTTCTCCTTCTTCGTTTGTTGTCGTCTCTCATAACAACAGGTTGTTCACTGCTCACCAACTCCATACCACAGGAAGACTAGGAACACAAGAGAAAAGAGCAGGTCATTTTTAGTCCTTTGTTATCAGCATAAAAAGGTAAAGGTAAAGGGACCCCTGACCATTAAGTCCAGTTGTGACCGACTCTGGGGTTGCAGCGCTCATCTCGCTTTATTGGCCAAGGGAGCCGGCATACAGTTTCCGGGTCATGTGGCCAGCATGACTAAGCCGCTTCTGGCGAACCAGAGCAGCGCATGGAAACGCCGTTTACCTTCCCGCTGGAGCAGTACCTATTTATCTACTTGCACTTTGACATGCTTTCAAACTGCTAGGTGGGCAGGAGCAGGGACCGAGCAACGGGAGCTCACCCCGTCACGGGGATTCGAACTGCCGACCTTCTGATCAGCAAGTCCTAGGCTCTGTGGTTTAACCCACAGCGCCACCTGCGTCCCGTTATCAGCATAGTTCTGCTTAATTTTCAGTTAATTCTTTTCTGCTGAATTTTCATTGAATTCAATCATCACCATCAGGTTTACATCAATGACAGCAGACATGAGCCAGCCAAAGTTAAAGCATTTTTAAGTCCCTTTGAGTGCCTTCAACAGTATTTAAAACAGCTTAAGTTCAGGAAAAAATTGGATGCAACCCAGCCAAAAAATCTGGATAGAATGGCCTATATTCGCACTAATCATAAGTGGAGTTCCACTAATGGATTTCTCCTCTTAGCAGCAGACGACATAACTCTTCCTGATTTCACCTTCCCCTGCAGCCACCCCATGCCCTTTGGAAAGCATATCAGAGGGTGGGGTACATTCTGGGATAGGGTGGGAGTAGTACAAGGTGGGGTGGGGGCTAGCTGGGTTTTCTGCCCCAGATGAAGACTTCAGAGAGGTGCCATTGAGGTTCCCAGCCTGTGTGTGTATGCGAATATGCATGGGGAGTGCCAAACTGGGTCTTTGATTTGCCCCCTGGTGGAAGGGGCAGCTGAGCCTCTACTGGAGTTGGTCCCAATCTTTTTTTGGACCACACCTCCTTGCTTCAATGCCCCCTGTCCTATGAAATTTCCTATGAAAAGCATTATTCCAAACAGCAGTTTGAACACCCTCCCCCCAAGGGAAGATAATAACCCAATAAAATTCAAACAGTAAACATTAATTTTACATTTATTGAAAATCCAGTGAATTTTTATTTTATTTTATCCAACAAAATTGAATTTAAACCAGTGAAACCAGCTCTTCAAAGTCTGATAGTCATTTTTACTTACAGCACACACACACACACTTGCTTCCTAGTGCCTGGTAATCCCACTGCCCCCCAAGGAGTGGTACCACCTACTTTGGAAACCACTGATCTACTGGATCAGAATCCCTTCTGTCAATGAAAGGAGCTCTTTAATTTGCAGAAGGGCATGTCTAGATCCAACTCAAAGTAGGGTTTTTATATATAATCTATTGCCTCATAATGGCAGCAGATGACATATGGAAAAGCTTTCAGAATGTACCACAACACTATACTGATCTTCAAACTTCAGATTTGAGTCTGTGAACCCTAAACCTCAAGGTTAAAGAGATTCTTTCTTGGTTGAGTGAATGCTTTCTATTTCATTTATATCATCAACAAATTCATACGTAGGCTTCTGAGCCATTTGCAAAGTATAAATGCAAGTTACAGAAACATTTAAATTGTTAAAATATACAATAAAGCAAACTCGTTAACAACACCACACAGCAACTAAAACAGAAATTCCAGATCAAGGGAAAGACTGTGTAAACAACGGAAGAACAGGAAACTCATCCAGATATTGACCAGGCCAAAACCTGCTTAGCTTCAGGAATAGAACTTAATCTTGGAACCATTTTCTCTGCTATTCAGCAGCTTCAGTTATCATTTTTAAAAAAAATTATTTTAGACTTTCTGCTTGGTTGGTTCTTAAATAAAACATAGTCAGCACTCAAAAAAGCACCCAAAAATGCCCATTTTAATAACGTTAAATTGTAAGTCGCAAGCCATTCACTCAAATAATGTTTGCTAGGCTATTGTGATAATTACCCAAAGTTAAAAATAAAAAAAAATCCCCAGGGTTTGGTTGTGCTCAGCCACACAGTTTTTATTCTGGCTCCTAAAATACTAAAGCTGAAGCCTGGGAACTGAAAATATTTTTACAGCCCTGCATAAGAGATGTTAATATTCTTTCCCATCCCATCAACACCACAATTTATGTCAGTTTTCTTTAATAGGAAATTAAGCACAACCTTTCCAAATATTTAAGTTGGCAACCTTTCCTAGATATGCTAAAACCCTAGAAGCACTGTTGAATTATCAGCCTCGTGTTCCTGGATAACAATAATATTTAACAATGCCTTTACTCACTAATTGAATCAGTATGCAGATCAGAAAGTATGTACTCAATAATTTAGCTGCCCCATGTATATCTCTCTATATCTACTACATTTACAATAAAACACAAGCATTGTCAAAACAATAACACTGCTTGTCAAAGAGAGGTAAAAAGACTCCACAGAAGATCTGAAATACACAGGCAAGAGGGTTTTAAAACAACAACATAGTTAAGATCAGACCTAAAACCATCTAGTCCAGTATATTATTTTCAAGGAGCAGCCAACCATGCCTTCTGGGAGCTCAGAAGCAGAGAAGGTTAGATTTCCCCCCCAGTTTGTCTCAAGTACATTCTGTCTTTCCCCTTATCTGCTAATGTCCTTACTGTTTCAATTCTGCTACATCAAATGAAATGAAAGTTAACCAACCTAGACTATCCCTGGATTAGTTTCCCCTTCTTATATAGAACTGTGTTGCTCAACAATAGCATTTTTTCAGAATGGATTTTAAATGCACAAACCCCTTCCTCGACTTTAACTACCCAGAAAGCTTTCAATAGAAAGATGGGAACAAAACCAACCCGAAATTGGATGGCATAAATTACTGAACAGCATTCTTAGTTTTCTAAGAGCCAACTGATAGGAAACACCATTTTAAAACACGGACGCAACATTTAACAAAACATTACCCCCAGTTGCAAAGCAGAAACTGAGCTCCTGGAGAAGACTCATCTGTACAGATTTTAAGTCTGGCTGCTTTAAAACGACAATCATTCACAACATGAAGAGTAGTTTGTGTAGGCTGTTCCGCTTTTCTTGTTTGTCTTCATAAGCAGATGCAAAGGAAGTGCTCTAGTAACCAGGAAGGAAGCTTTAACCCACTTGGTTATAAAGAGGATTGCAATATATATATATATTTGATGCTTTTCCTGTTGCGAGTAGTCAAATACATCCTTACCGTAATAGCAACTTTTAAAAGAGGAACCGGTTTTTCACGCATACATGTGGAGACATATGCTAAAAGTTGCCCAAAAGAATAAATAGGAAATGAATTAATTCAGCATATAGGAAAACAGCAGACTGTGAATCATATTTGGTAATAAACTATTCTTAGTGGATCACCAACTGCACCATGCCTCCTTGGGAAGCACAGAACACTTGGGAGTGGATTCTGTGAAGTTCCAGGGAGGGATCCGACTTTGAGGCAGGTGCAGCCTTCTTCCCAACAGCCACCAATATTTAGCTGGGTTAAATGCCCCCTGACAGAGAGTCCTCCCTGATCCATGTTGGATCTAGAAGTCTGTCCCATCCCAATACATTTTGCAAAGTGCATCTGCTTTGTACTAATGGCACTTCCCTATGTGTGATTTAGGAGGGATCAGAGATGCTCTGTCCTATTCTTTTTCTAATGCCAATGCTGGATTCATGAGCCCACCCATAGATCCTTGCAAATAGCAGCAGTCTGAATGCACACAACATGCTTATGTGTAGAGCAAATTATTGCTACTGGGTTGGGGAAGCTAGATGTTAAATCAAGCTTAGAAGGGGGGGGGGGACCAAGCTCAAAAAGTCTGAGAAACACTGGCCTGCTAGTAACTTGTAGATAATAACAACCAGTACAGTGGTAGCTCGGTTTACAAACTTAATCCATTCTGGAAGTCTGTTCTTAAACTAAAACCAAAACCATTCTTAAATGGTGCCCTTCCACCGTTCGGATTACATTCTTAGACCGAGGTAAAGTTCTCAAACCAAGACACTATTTCTGGTTTTGCAGAGTTTGTTAACCAAATCGTTCTTAAACCGGACTCTTCTTAAACCGAGGTACTACTGTAATTGGATAAACACACACCATGCTGTTTAAGCTGTAAAATGGGCTCGTTCAGATCTAACACTAGATGCATTTTTGATCTCCTGTTGGAAGCCGCCCAGAGTGGCTGGGGAGACCAAGCCAGATGGGCAGGGTATAAGTAATATATTATTATTATTATTATTATTATTATTATTATTATTATTATTATTCTAAACCAAAGCTGAGCATCACATTAATGAGCCTCAGCAAGCCTAACTGAAGCACATGCTTCTATTCCACACTGCTACTTATGCCAGAGCCAGGAATCCTGGTTTAAAACAAGCAATGGTTAGTTGCTAAACAAGCCTGCTTGATAACCCATACCTTTATGGTATGAAGCTGACTTGGCTAGCAACTACTGTAACCACTGCTTGTTGCTAACCAGGACTCGCTACACCAAGATTATTTGACTCAAGGAGGGAGGAGCATGCAAACCACTAGGGCTACATACAAACCATATATTTATAGTACATTTCCCCCTTCCCCAAAAGAATCATGGGAATTATAGTTTATCCTTCACAAAGCTACAGTTCCCAGGATTCCTTTAAGAATCAATGTGCTTTAAATCTATGGTGCATATGCAGCCTAAGTCATCCAAAAATGTGGATGGTTTAGTGTTATATGAACCAGTATTTCCTCTTTTAAGCAAGGAATCTAAGGAAGTCAACAAATGGAGGAACTGGGCTTGTTTTTGATATATGTTATTAGTAACAGAAGCGATGCAGAACACCAAGATCATTGGAATAGAGCAAGCATCTACAGACTACTGCTCTGGGAAATAAAAATGGAGGGAAGGTTTTGGGGCCTGCAAGAATATAGATGGTACACACCATCAATTGATGAGAAGATCTGCAGTCTTTTAATAAAACTATTACAGGTTCCAGACATGCGCTTCTTTATTGATGGGTACTAGTCTAGACCAAGACAGCTAGTCACCCACAATGACATGTATTGGCTTTTTGGTTATTCCCACCCAAATCTGAGTGTCCTCCCCCCCCAAAAAAAATCTTGCAGAGGGCCCACTTGCAAGAAGATATTTTGCTGTCCCAAAATACTGCTGTCCTGAACTACGGAATTTGCTAATATCACTGAAACATTGTATTTTCCCAGAAGAAGAAAAAAGTGCTTGCTGTTAAGATGAACCAAGACACCTCTAATGATTTTGTCAATTAGTAAAATTCTGTCAGAGTCAAGAATGAGCTTTGAAGCTAACAAGCTCTGCTGGGGGCGGGGAGGGAAACAATCTTTGTGGTAGAAACAATTTGCCATATTCACAGAAAGTATTTTCTTGATATAAAAACCTGTAAGGGAACAAAGCAAAACAAAACAAAAGACAATGTGCAGTCACAGCAGTGAACTCATTTGGATCCAGCCCACTTAGCAGGCACCTGACAGCAAGGGATTTCAGCCACGTTTTCTACCTTATAAGAGGTGGAGCAACCAGCAACATCAGTAATTTAAAACCACTCAACATCTTCTACTTCTCACTGAGCATGAACTCTGGCTGTGCCTTGAAGGAGGCAAGTATGTGGTGGAAAAGAAAATGAGTAGGTGATGATTCGTTTAAAAGCTGTAACTAAAATGTTTTAAGTCTAAAAGCTGGTCCTTACTCTGCTTTGCACTTGGCTGTGAATACTAAGTATCTCTTGCAATTGACAGAGATACAGAAAGATCCCGTGCTCAGCTACTAAGGCAGAACATCCATCTTCATCATATGAGTGATGCAATTCTTATCTAACCTGGGATGCTACTCTCATCACTGGTTAGCAGGTCCACACTATGTATCTAAAGCATATTCAATGCACCAAAAGGCCTGATGGATCTCAAATACTGGAGGCTAGTCCTTTTCATCTTTGCAACCACCAAACTGCTGCACCAAGGCCAAGGAATCCCCACTGTCATAGCAATGCTTGTTTTCATTGTAAGGTGAGACAAGGCACTGACAAATCAATCAAGATACTCCATTGACAAGGGAACCTATAAACGCACATGTATTGCTTCCAGCATTACCATGCAGGGCCCAACAATCTGGCAATTAAGCTGCTTTGGCTTCCAACTGGTTCATGCAATGCCTTCAGTATATTTGAATTGTTAAGATAATAAAACAGTGTATAATAAAGAGAAAAGCCTTTCTCATGGTTATGTTCATATGAAACATTTGACAGTTTCACATGTGTCTAAAACAATAAGCCAGGGAATGGACGGACTTGCAACAAGCACATGGAACAAATTCTTTATGTCAACATCCATCTCCCAAAGGCACTGTACAGTAACTGGAGAGCCCTGGTAAAATAACTGCCTCCAATGAAAAGCTAGATCTGTTCATCAAAAGAAGCTACCCCTCTCCTGCACTTCAATTCACAGGGCATCTCCTTCATCAATTTCGATTTGCTTCAATTTGCTTTTTTGGTGACCCGAATCAACAGAGAAAAACAAGGCCTTCAGGGAGTCAGAGCAACTCAGAACACCTTGCTAAAACCACAATTTGACTTAGGCAAGAAAAAGCACCTGCAAGGCACCTGTTTGAGTTGTGATAGCTTATACAGAGCCGCTGAACACCCCTATTAAACATGCTTTTTCCAAAACCACATTTCTCTTTTGTGCCTCTAATGTGCTGTGAAAAACATTAATGAAGTTAGCATTGAACACTGGTAAGTGTGACAGACTGACCAAGGAGGAAACTGGTCTTCATTTGTAGAAATGAATGTTAAAGCACACAAATAACTTTGAATATGTTACTGCTCATTTGAATTTTTTTATTACTAAAATATACTTCCAAAAAAACCGCGCCTGACATCTCCTAAACCCCAAGCAGGAAGAGAGTTGTGTTTCAAAAATAGGGCATTCGCCCATGCCCTAATATATGCCCTCTTTAGCCATGCAAATACTTATTCCTCTCTCCACAGTCCCTGGGATAGAGCTTTTGCTCGTGTAAAGACATTTCCAGGAACAGGAGCTTAAACCGGAGCCTAAAATAATGGGGCAGAGTTCGAGAGACTACAAAAAGCCTTAGAAATGCACAGCAAGCGTATAAAACACTTTGTGCCCTTTACATTTGTAATAACTTCCAACACAAAAACACAGAACTACAATCTATTTCTTACTCTTTTCGAGAATAGGGATAGCAGTGATAAATTTGGGGGGGGGGGACTTAATCAGCAAAAAGTTTTATTTACATCTACCCAAACCTCCGTGTGCGTGCGTGCCTTTTTGACACAACACCTTTCCAACTATTAATTTTTAGAACATCCATCTTTATTATTATTATTCTTTCCCCCCCGAATTCCCTATTACAGCAGCAGCAGCGCACCAGAATGAAACTAATTTTTAACACGAAACCAACCGATCATTCAACTTTTTAGCAAACTTTTCTCACTGCCGCGAGACGGAGAGACCCAACTACCCCAAAGCTAGGCGGAGAGGTTTGCCTGCCGCTTTTCCTCCTCCAGGTGGATGAGCGGCAGGTACGACTTTCTGGAGGACGAGGAGGAGGAGGAAGTCGCCGCCAGAGAGAACGTCGGAGCAGGGCGACGAGCACACACGCGTCCACGCATCCACACATGCACGCTGCCGCCCCCCTCCTCCCGGTTCCTCGCTCTACTTACTGAGGCCGCCAAGGGGAGAGCGAGCCCGCCTGCCTTCCGAGGGCTGCGCTTGTTTACATGGCCGGCGGCCGGCTCGGTTGCCCCCGCGTCCTCTCGTTGCCCCGGCAGGGCCCTTCCCAGAAACGCCTCGGCTTCCTTCAGGCCGGAGGGCGGGAGCTGCCCAGCACCTGCCCAGGCGGCGGAGGCCTCTCTCTCGCCCCCTTCCTCCCGAAAGGCAGCGCGGCCTAGGAAAGGCGGGAAGAGGGTAGGCCCGAGCCAGCGCCGAGCGGCTCCTTCTGAGGGGAAAGGATCCGCCAGGAGGGAGGCCGCCGCAGGGCCCGGCCGGGGCCGCAGGAGGGTCGCGTTCACCGGCCGGAGGCGAAGGCTCGGAGAGGCCGCGGACAAGTTCGGCGGGAGTTTTCTTCCTCACCGGCCCTCAACTGTCTGTCGTGGGGCGAGAAGCAGAGTTTGGCCTCGTGGAAGAGTCCAGTGCGGAGTAAGGGCCGCCAGTCCGAGGCCCAGACGAGTTCGCGGGAGAAACGAGCTAAATAAAAATGCGAACCCGTCGGAGAGCCAGGAACGGATCCTCTCTGAAACAGAAGTTAAAACACAAGACATTAGTGTAGGAATGAAAATCACGGGAGACGAGTAGTAGGTGTCATGTGAGAGGCGTCTGCCGGGGAAGTCCCGGGACCTCTCTTTTATTGAATATTACAAAGCATTGCCACAGGTGTACTTGTGGTTGATTGGTTGATACAAACACAAAGAAACTCATTGCCTATTGGTTAATGCAAATGCAAGGCGGGAATTACATGTGAGGGGTGGGAATTACATGTGAACATTTATCACTGGTAGATTAAAGGCTGGGAAACGAGGTTGGGACTAGACAAGCATGAAACCTCCTAATTAATTATAACTAAAGATTAATATAACACAGACGATTACTAATGATTGATCATAACATGAAAGAATATAATAATCAAGTTCTATAGATGTGGTCAGCTATGCATGGAGTACAAGTCACCATGAACTTGAGGTGAACTGAGCGATGAGGGAATGTCTTGGTGTTTGGAGCAGGTTCGTACAGTGTGTGCAGAAACAGAGAGAAGATTATAAGCGAGACTTCCCAGAATGCAAGAGGAAAGAAGCAAGACTTCCCATAAGGCCACAGTTATGTGCAGAAGGAAAACTTCCCTTTATCTCCCCCTTTCTTTTCTTTTTTGCGAGGCGTACTGGGTAAATAAGGCAAAAATATTTCGGGATTAGTGGTGTGCCAGCGAATGCCCAAAATAAATTCGCCAGGGAGGATGGGACAAAAAATACTACGAGATACGTGGTTTGCCAACGCATGCTCGAAATAAATCTGCCCATATCTCCCCTTTGGTTTACTGTTGGTGTTGCCATTTCGCAAAATAAGCAGCAAGGATTTTATTGGGTGGCTGAGGGGGACAGAGAAGTCGAGAGAAAAGACTTATGAGGCCAGGAATGCATTGAAGGAAGCAGCATAATAAAATCAACATGCAAATTATGACGATAGCATATTGAAAGAGATTACGAAGCCAAGTAAGGTTTGGCAGCCAAGCGGTAAGCCACTGGGTGAAAGAATCCCAGAAAGCAGGAAAACCAACATCCTGTTTGATATGATGTATGAGATTTTGCAAATGAGAGATTTGTTTTTGAATAGCCTTAGAATTGTCAGTGACATTAAAGCAGCACATGTTTTCCACTTGTTCGCATCCGTAATGATGGAGCATCAATAGATAATCGATAGCAGCGCAATTCTATGAGTCCGTGATGCAATTCACTCTGTTCTTTATTCAAAAGGTGAAGAGCTTGTGAAGTAGAATTCAAGGCTTTTGCTGCGGAGCAAGCTAAAGAGTTAATATTCCTGCTATTCCGGACAGCCAGTCCAGGGACTCCTAGAAGAGATACAGCTAGAGAAATATATTCAGATCTGCTAGGGAGAGAGACAGAATCATCGCAATTATTATTCAATTCTATAGCACGTCGATATCGAGAGCGGGATAAATGATGCTTCTTGGGTAAAATAATAGACATACGGCTTAAGCAGCAGGGCGTGCCATGGCTAATGTTTGCAGGAATATAATTAAACGTGAAGCCTGGACACGACCAAAACCAGCCGTCAGGCAGCTCTGTGTATTTATATATATATGAAATATTTACATAATCAGAACAATTGAAGTTATCCTTGCCCATTTTTACACTGTTGGTTTTTGTGCAGCTCACCATACGGGCACAAGTAACATTAAAGGAAGCCACGTATGGGGTCATGGAATTGGCTGCGTGGAGAAATGATGCAAAACTTTAACAGCAGCTGCCAGCTCAGAATGCTGGGCAAACTTCTGTAGAAGAATGTAGAGGCTGTGCCATTTATCATTTTGTAGCCATGCAACGACCCCCCTGGAGGGGGCTCCATTAATAAACACAGTAAGGGCATCCAACAGGACAGGGCTACTGCGCTATGCTTAAATTCACTTTCAAAAACTACATATTGAGCAGCATTTAAAAGCATTTGGTTGGCTGCCAAATTTGGATTGGCTCTGGCAAGCAAGGACATGGCATGGCTCTGGCTGCCAAATTCCGCACAGGATTGAATCCTCTGAGCCGGATCGTATTTAGGACGGTTAATGATTGACTGCAAAGCCTTCTTACAGTAGGTGTTTGCATTTTCAAAAGGCAATTTTTCCATCAGTTCATTCTGGGCTGTAGTATTATCAACCTGCCTGGTGACTGCTTCTTTCAATCTATCTATAAATTGATGGTAGGGCTCTGAATGTTGTTGTTTAATATTAACAAAAGAGCTAATAGGGATTGCAGAAGGCAATTCCCCAGCCCACACAGATTCCTCCTCTAAGGACAGAATTCCTTTCTGCCTAGCCAGGGAAAGTGAGGTGCGCACAGCTCCTGTAGGAGAGCACGCAGGGGTTGTGGCAGGCAAAGGAGGAAGGGGAGGGGTGGATGGGTTTGTGGGCTGAGGTGTAGGGAGGGGTTGGCAAGGCTGCAATGGAGGCAAAAGCTTAGGATAAGGAGGGGGGGGATTGTCTGCTACAGCCAGAAGGGCAGGGGCCGAAGGAGACGCCTGGGGTCCTAATTTAGCAACGGCAGCTGCACATTTCTGCCAGGTGAGCAGACAATGAATTGAAGCCCTCGGTTCTGCAAAGAGGGTCTTCCCGATCTTTTGCCAAGTCCCCACCTCAAGGGACCCCCTTTCGGGGTAGGAGGGACATTGGCAAGCAATCTCACCAAGGAGCTGTTCAATTTCTTTTAAGGAAACATTAACACCCACAACTCGCTGTCTAACTAGAGAAAACAATTCCCTGGCATGTTCTTTCTGTAATTTTGTCAAATCGCCCCCCATACTCACGAAGTAAGCGCGCTGAGACTTTTCCAGTCGAGTGAAGTACAGGTGCTAGGCTGCGTAAGGGATCTGGCACGTCCGGGGTCACCAGATGTAGGAATGAAAATCACGGGAGACGAGTAGTAGGTGTCATGTGAGAGGCGTCTGCCGGGGAAGTCCCGGGACCTCTCTTTTATTGAATATTACAAAGCATTGCCACAGGTGTACTTGTGGTTGATTGGTTGATACAAACACAAAGAAACTCATTGCCTATTGGTTAATGCAAATGCAAGGCGGGAATTACATGTGAGGGGTGGGAATTACATGTGAACATTTATCACTGGTAGATTAAAGGCTGGGAAACGAGGTTGGGACTAGACAAGCATGAAACCTCCTAATTAATTATAACTAAAGATTAATATAACACAGACGATTACTAATGATTGATCATAACATGAAAGAATATAATAATCAAGTTCTATAGATGTGGTCAGCTATGCATGGAGTACAAGTCACCATGAACTTGAGGTGAACTGAGCGATGAGGGAATGTCTTGGTGTTTGGAGCAGGTTCGTACAGTGTGTGCAGAAACAGAGAGAAGATTATAAGCGAGACTTCCCAGAATGCAAGAGGAAAGAAGCAAGACTTCCCATAAGGCCACAGTTATGTGCAGAAGGAAAACTTCCCTTTACATTAGAAAGGGAAGGAATTCGTGCCCAACTGAATAAAGTTATGTGAGGCCTAAAGAAGAATAAAAACGCATAAAAACAAACAAGATTCCGACTCTTCCCTAGGAAGACACAGCATTCTTTCTTAGGGAAAGTCCTCACAATTGCCTATTTATCTTGTCCACATAAAACACATAAGTTGGCCTGTTTACCAGCAGTTACGCTTCTAAACTATCCAGTTGTCTTAAGTTCTCTGGGCGGTTTACAATAATAATAATAATAATAATAATAATAATAATAATAATAATTTTTATTTATATCCCGCCCCCCCTCAAGCCGAAGCCGGGCTCAGGGCGGCTAACAACAAAATAATACAACAATAAAGGGTCAAAACCCAAATAAAGAGGCAAAAACAAGGCAGGTTTCAAGTTAGTGGTCTCTGCACTGCAGCCTGGAGATGCACTTGCTTGTCTCTTGAAACAGGGATGCAAACAAAATAATAGTTAAAACTTATATGCCACCTTTTCAGCCGCCTGACCTTGTGCATGTTTAATCAGAAATAAGCATTTCTACATTCCATTTCTTCTTTGGCGATCCCTCGTAGCCGAGTAAGATTGTCTTCCATAAACACGGCTTTAACAATGAGTCCGTAAGTGACCATGGAGTCCAATTCTGGATCCACACGTCTTTCCACAGTGGGGACATTGGTTTCCGGGCGGGAGTTGATTTGCCAAGTGTGCCTTCCTCTCGGCACGTTTCTCCCTTGCGTCCTGAGTTCGAGTGTCTTCAAAGCCCATGACACCTTCCATGTAACAACTTCCAGTCTAACCCGACTGACCTGGGAGTAAAGCCCCTTTGAATGCAGTATGGTAGCTGGGTATTCAGCCCAACCCATTGCATGGTTACTCAGAAATAAGTTTTTGTTGTGGGACTTAGCAGTTGCGGATCTTGGAGCCTCAAATTTCAGTGGCACCTTGTGCAATGCCAAAATTTGGTGCACACACACAAACACTGCCTCTTGCCTTCCATTCTACATCATAGTTGCAGGACCCCTTAGTGGCCCTGAGGCTCCGTGCCCAGTGCCACTGAATCATTAGCACTCCACTAAATCCACCTCTAGACTTCTAACTAACTGCAAGATAATTCATTTTAGGATTGCAACCTTAGCTGCAACTAAATCTAAATGATTTCAATGAGACTTCATTCCAATGAAGGCTGCAGTCCAAGTGCATACAGCTAGTCCCAATGAACTCCCTCAATACATATATTAATTTAAATAGTACAGAAAAACTGATCCCTCAATATGCTTGTTGAGTCAGTCTATATGTATCTACTCAATAAGGCCGAGTAAAGTCTTGTGCTGTAAGTGCATTGAAAGATCGGGGAAGTTTGGGGGTTTTTTTTAACATAAGTTTGAAAAAGATTTAACTTAAGATGAAAATGACAGCTGTTGTTCAATTTTCAACCATACTTATGAATATTTGTTAGGTGATTAATTGTTAAGTAACCACAACTTTAATAATGAAACTACTGCAGTCAGTTGAACTGCTGCATGTTAGCAGTCTGCCCCATGGGGCCTTGCAAGGAAAAGGAATCCTGGAGTCCAGTGGTACCTCAGGTTAAGTACTTAATTCGTTCCAGAGGTCTGTTCTTAACCTGAAACTGTTCTTAACCTGAAGCACCACTTTAGCTAATGGGGCCTCCTGCTGCTGCTGCACTGCCAGAGCCCAATTTCTGTTCTCAACCTGAAGCAAAATTCTTAACCTGAAGCACTATTTCTGGTTTAGCGGAGTATGTAACCTGAAGCATATGTAACCTGAAGCGTATGTAACCTGAGGCACCACTGTAATTCCATCCCCCTCAATGACTGTGCAACTGGACAAATCAGTTGTAAGGTCTAAAAGGTCATTCATTCCATCAAGCTTCTGTAAAAAGAGAATGTCTCAATACCGCAATTTACATGCGGGTTATGTTATAGGAATCACACCTAAAGCCAAAATCGCATATAATCAAAACACATTGGATTCAATGGCCAAAGTCTTTTTCCTGCTTTTTGCCCTCTTTCTTTTTATTTTATTATTTGCCAAGTGCATGAAGCTGAATGCACCCAAGTTAAATGGATTTGCAAGTTGTGGGCTTGCTGTGTTTCTTTTTGCTCTTGGTTTTAATGTCTATATGGGGAGGGGGTTGTCTGTCTGTTAGTTTATTTGTTGGTCGGCAGGTCGCTTTGGATTGCCCTGGCCAAGATAAAGCGATAAGAAATTGAATTTATAATAACCTTACTGCTAGTACATTCACTGGGACGCAACAGGTATATTCACTCTCAATCTCTACTAAACTCAGCTAATTTGCTGCCGAATTTGGCAGCCAACTTCAGTTTGCTTATCAACCCACTCTTACTGTATCTAATTTACACATGAACAATAAGTATAATGTGAATAATTTAAATTTTAGCAAGTAATTACATATCTTATTTTAGTATTACAAATACAAATGATCAGACTTTAAAAATAGATACAAAGATACGGCACAGTGGAATTTGCAAGTAAGTACAGTGGTGCCTCAGGTTAAGAACTTAATTCGTTCTGGAGATCCGTTCTTAACCTGAAACAGTTCTTAACCTGAGATACCACTTTAGCTAATGGGGCCGCCGCCGCGTGATTTCTGTTCTCATCCTGAAGCAAAGTTCTTAACCCGAGGTACTATTTCTGGGTTAGCGGAGTCTGTAACCTGAAGCGTCTGTAACCTGAGGTACCACTGTAATTACAAGTGGGTTCTACTATAACTATACAGTGTGTGGCTTGTCATACGTCAGGAAAATTCCTGATATGTCCTGGTTTTTGGTGTAAAAATGGTGTTGGGGGGAATTTTGGCAGATCGGCAAAATGTCTGGGGAAAATTGGATGTATGGGAATGTGATGGAAAAAGCAGCGGAAACAGCAGTGAAAGCTGTTATGGGAGGAGGTTTCCCCCCAAAAGCTCAATAATTTTACTTTTTTGAATTATGGCAACCCTAATATATGGCAATGTGGTATGCTCCTGTTCAGGATTCCTGTTACTTCATTACATTGCCCCTCCTATCTGGTTTTCCATTCCACACACCCCAAACAGGCCATCTGAATTCCATAGGTTCAGTTCTAATTGCGGGGGAGGGAATCTTGAAAGGTGTTTTTTTTACTTCTGCAAAACTTGAGTCCCCCTCCACACCTACTGATATCTCCCTCTTGTGTGTGGGTGCTGTTATTTTGGCTACGTAAGCCTAAACTGATGAAACAAAAGTCTAAATGTCAGAAATAAGAGACAACATAATAAATTACTTGCGTCTCACTCTTGGGAGGTGCACGTGATGTTCCTAAACAGTATCCGATTCCAAGTAATGACTCCACCTTGGCCTACACATATTCACAGAGGAAAATGTTTGAGGCCTCTGCCCCTACATTCAACCCATACACAGAAGAAATAGATCATAACAGTACAATATTGAGAAAAGTGTAACTCCTCTGTTCATAGCTGTCAACTTACAGATTTGAAAATAAGGGACCAGCAGCCAAAATAAAGGATTTTGGTCAACCAGTTAAAAGGGACCAGATAATTTTGGAGAGCAGCGCCAGTTTTTAGCCCTTCGTTTCCAGAGGTTGCTGCTCAAGACACCAGCAGATGAAACACTGCAATTAAATAACTACAAGCAGCAACCACTTTTTGCACAAAACGAAGTCCAAGCTACAAAGATGCTGCTGCAGTTCTGTATCTTTTCTCTCGTGCTCCATCTGCAGCTCTCAATTCCATCAGGTGGGGCGAGAGGAAGGGGGGGGGGAATAGCACCCGAAGTAAACCCGCAGATCAGACCATCTATGCTAGTCTACCACTACAAATCTATGGGAGAAGCGCTTGCGGTCCTTCCCTTGTAGCCCTTGAAACACCTGCCCGCACCTCCGCCTCCTCCTCTTCCTCCTCTCTCTGAACTGCTTTCTCTATGGTTGCCCTCGCTCTCCTCTCAAGGCTCCTCATCAATTCATAGACCATGCCAGGCTGCCCATCTCATTCGAGTCCTTCGGCGGCACACCCGCAGTACGGCCTAGCAGGAGCAGCAGGGACGGGCAGAGGGGAGACTCCAGGCAGAGACGCTCAGTTCGGCGGCCGTGAGGAGGATGGTGGCGGAAGGCCGGAGGCTCCCACCAGTCCCGGCGGGGAGGGGTTCCCGGGGGCCGAGACTGGTGAGAGGAGGCTGGAGGGGGGCGGGCCGGGCAGCCAAGCAACACAGTTGGAGCCTCCCTCCTCCCTGGCCGGCAGGGAGGGAGGGAGAGGAGCTGCTTCCTTTGAAACCCGGGAAATTTAAGGGACATCCATCAATAAGGGACAGTAGCAGGACATGGCGCTGGGATAAGGGTCTGTCCCTCCAAATAAGGGACGCTTGACAGCTATGCCTCTGTTACCTTTTAAAGCTACAATTAATTTTAGTGCATATTGTTGTCTTGTTTTATGATAGAACATATGCCTAAACACAGCAGGGGGGGATATAGCCAAACCTCCCCCATTTTATTATAGTCTGAAAACATTCAGCTGTTTTGGGGGTTTTTTAACTGCTATTAGGTTATTGTTTTTTAATCAATTTATAATGTTACTTAGATCATAACATGGGAGCAGGCTTCTGGTCAGTTGGCACCTCAAACTCTTACAAAACTGCAATGGATTACTTCATATTGCTGTTGCCTTTTTTTATCCAGTATTAAAATTTACTAGAATGATAGTCACATTCTTTCTTAGAATTTTAAATAAAAATATATCAATCCAATAGTGCTATCTAAATGCACAGATTAATGAAAGTGAAGGCCTCCGATTTGGTATTCAGATGAAGCAATTTTAATCAAAATTAGTCATGCACACAGGCAATCAATTTGCTAATATAAACCAAAGGAAATGCAGCCAGGATACTGTACAGTTATTTGCCCTGTATTTATTTTGTGAGAATAATTACATAAGGCTTGTGATCATGAACTTAAATGGAAACAAGGAATTGCAAGGAATGTGGCACTGTGATTTTCATTCTGGCTCTCTCTTTCCATCACAGGCTCTCTCTTTTTAAAATGCATATTTAGCTCCCCAGCTGAAACATCACATTTGATGACATTTGCTGTAATGCAGTAGGGTTGCCAATTTTGTTTTTCTAACAAGGCTCTTGACAGGCAGAAATTTCAGCTGAATAATCCAGTGACGTTTAGCATCAACAGTGAAGGCTTGATTTCCATTATTTTGTGTGTGTTTTTTTCTAGCTTGTGCTCCTTACAATGCCAAATATATAAGTAGAGTTCCCCTAATATTATTACTAAAAACCAGAGACAGATCTTACTCATAAAGAAACAAACTCCAGAGGTGTCACTTGATTAAAGAAACTGTACTGTGCAATTGTGTGCATGTCTGTGCAGAAATAGGTACCACTGAGTTAAATGGGGCTTACTCCCAGGTAAGTGTAATCCTATGCACATGCACCTGGGAGTAAGCTCCACTGAACTCAATAAGGTGTACTTCTAAGTAGATATGTATAGGACTGAACCATCAGGCTGAAAGCCTAACCACGACTACTAGAAGTAAGTGACTTTGAAGTTGTATTTTGTTGGTTGATTACATTTCATACAAGTAAAAGCAATAGTTCTGAAGTCAAAAAGCCTCATTTTGCTTTAAAATGGTAGACACATCTGCCTGCCTGAGAGCAAAAATCATAGAAGAGACATTGCTTTCTGTAGGAAATAAATTTGTAGGTTTTTTTGTTAATCTGCTACCTGATTAATAACTAATGAAACATTGTAGTCCTAGTTTTAATGGGAACATTTGCTCTTCTTCCAAGATAGAACAGTATGAAATATCACAAGTTGGGTGGTGTTTAATATTTCAGTGGCTTAATTGATTCTGATTTTACTATTACTCATCCATGTTAAACCATCCTCTTAAATTGCACTTCTACTTAATTATCATTTAAAATTGCACTTCTACCTCTTAAGTTTGATATTTTGTGTTCATAAAAGGGAGAAATCTACAATGTTGCCTGAGTGACGTAGAGCTTAACATATAGTTGCACAATCCCAACTTCTGAGCAGTGTAAGATTCCTGGGGGAGTTTCTGGCTTTCACCCAGTGTTCATGTTTCCTTTTGGGAATGAAGCACAGCAGGGAATGTGGAGTCTTTAGGAATATATAGTTTATTTACACATATATACAACCTTAGCTATGCTGAAGGGGTTCACGGCATCAACACCCGAAAAAGGTATTATTTCTCCCATAGCCACAGCCCTGGATTCCAGCAGAAAAGCAAACATTGTGCTCTTCCTCTCCACCTTTTACAGCTTGTCATCTCTTCGCCCCTAGGCCACATCACAGCCAACTCTAAAACTCTACTTCAAACTCTGGCATTGTCTTCTAACTAACCCATTTGCTGTCTGGGACAAACTCACTCTCTTTTTGGCTTTCCTAGACAGCATCTTAAAAAGCAGAGACATCACCTTGCCAACAAAGGTCCATATAGTTAAAGCTATGGTTTTCCCAGTAGTGATGTATGGAAGTGAGAGCTGGACCATAAAGAAGGCTGATCACCGAAGAATGGATGCTTTTGAATTATGGTGCTGGAGGAGACTCTTGAGAGTCCCATGGACTGCAAGATCAAACCTCTCCATTCTTAAGGAAATCAGCCCTGAGTGCGCACTGGAAGGACAGATCGTGAAGCTGAGGCTCCAATACTTTGGCCACCTCATGAGAAGAGAAGACTCCCTGGAAAAGACTCTGATGTTGGGAAAGATGGAGGGCGCAAGGAGAAGGGGACGACGGAGGACAAGATGGTTGGACAGTGTTCTCGAAGCTACCAGCATGAGTTTGACCAAACTGCGGGAGGCAGTGGAAGACAGGAGTGCCTGGTGTGCTCTGGTCCATTGGGTCACAAAGAGTCGGACACGACTAAATGACTAAACAACAACAAATGGTTCATCACCTTCCTTTCATTTTGCTAATGGCCTATCAACCTTGGCCATTTTCTGAGCATGGGAGGCTGGGTTTTGGGATTATGAGTCTGGCATCCAGACCCTGAGCCCTGATTAGATTCTAACATCTACTGGACCCAGGAATTTAAGGGGAGTCTGGCCACCACAAACTCATAACAATATATTGCAACAAAGATAGCCGCTGGCTTCTTGTTCCTTTTCACACTCTTTTATGACCAAAAGAAAGGCTGGGTCAGAGCTATGCAGACAGGAATATGTTTAGTTTTCAGCAGCTCCTACTGAACCTCATTGAACTCTGTCCCTTTGCGACTGGAATATGTGGCATTGGGAGTACAGTCGTACCTTGGCTCCTGAATGCCTTGGGAGTCGAATGTTCCAGCTCCCAAACGATCAAAAACTGGAAGTGAGTGTTCCGGTTTTCAAACATTATTTTAGAAGCCAAACGTCTGATGTGGAGCTTCCTGTAGCCAATCAGAAGCCATGCTTTGGAAGTCAAACGTTCTGGAAGTTGAACGGACTTCTGGAACAGATTCTGTTTGACTTCCGAGGTACGGCTGTAATTTCCGTAGATGAATCTGCCCCCAGCAATGTCTCTGTGTCTCTTCACAGTTGCGTCTTGATACAGCATGACCACAATTGCATGCCTCTGGCAGGTTCGTGGTAGCTTTTTCTTATTTTAAATCACTAGAGTTTGGGAGGCTTTTCACTAACTGTGAAGTGTGAATGTGTGTGCAGTTGGCTGCTCTGTCCCATATGCCTTTGAGAGAAAGCGACTGAAAGCTACAATCCTATACCTACATAGGGTAGAGATTCAATCCAGTTTACAATAAAGGCACTATATGAAATCCACACTTGCTCAAACAATATGAGTACTAAAATGCAGCGATTATTTAAAATTAATGCTTCTCCAAATGTTGCAATGCAATTCCCCAACCAATGTTTTAACATATATATTTATTTGGCATGCATACAATGCATACATTAGTGAAGATAACATATAAAAATTCATTATATAAGAAGAAACTGGTTGCAAAAATATGTTTGGAGAAATTTGCACTAAAATGGTGAAGACCTTTTGTTCATTTTTTTTAATTGAATTACTGCATAAATGTGGAGAATGGAATTCAGGATCTTAAAAATTAGAAACAGAAGCAAAATTGACATTGCTACTTCTGAGTAACGTTTAGGACAAGAATGGGGAAGCTGTGGCTCTCCAGATATTTCTAGACTACAATTTCCATCTTCCATGACCATTGACCATGTTGGCTGGGCCTGATGGCAGGCGGAGACCAACAACCTCTCCTTTAGGGTTACGCTTCTGGCCACCAAAACAAACTGGGATTTGATAATATTAAGACATTCCTTTGGAATTCATTATTTCAGGACATTTTCATCAATGTTTCTTGTGGATTTATAGCTGTGAATATACACATTCTTTTATTTTTATTTTTTTTAAAATCACACACTGACACCTGCTGGACAGGTAGAAAATAAATTTGCAGTTTCCTCCCTTATCTTTTAAGATCATCTATTTTTTAGATCTGGGATGTAAATAATGTTTGGGCATGTTATAACATTTGGAAGAGAATATTTAATGGTCATCTGCCATTAATTTTAATTCCTATCATTTTTTGTCCGATTTAAAGACTGTGGATGCTACACAATCCAGACTTTGTAACTATAGTTTGCTTTTTAAAAACTGAAGTTTTAAATAAGTGTGGGTTGTATTTAACTAAGTGCCAAGCAAAATAAAGTTAATAGAGGATTTAAATTTATAAAGGATAGGAAAATAAAGGTAATTTAGCAACATGTCCAGAAGGAAAAGCTCTTGCATAATTGTTCTGCCATGGGATCTAGAACTACAGATCTAGAATTACAGAATTACAGAGAAGTTCTAGTGGTAAGATTGCTTCTCATTTACAAATTTAAAGAGTCTGGTTTAGTAAGACAACCAGATGTGATGCAAAAGCTTTCCCATCAATGCAAAATTCCATACTGAAGAGTCATTGATATTACTCCTTAATACTAGATTGTTTGGTGTTGTGCAATCTCCATGTAAGCTGCCAGCAATAAAGAGGTGGTTAAGATCTTTCTGAAGGAACTGCCACATGCAATGAAGTACTGGTAATTGGTTGTTTCACAGCCTCATCAGCACAGAAGAGAAGGAATATTGCAAATATTTTGGAGTTTGAGAGGTGTTAAGATGCTAACAAAGGGACAAGGGTGGCGCTGTGGGTTAAACCACAGACCCTAGGGCTTGCCGAAGGTTGGTGGTTCGAATCCCCGTGACGGGGTGAAGATACCTAGAAGATACCTGCGCTGTGAATAAATGTCACCTGCTGGTTTTTGCAGATCAAGCTGCTCTTAAATATATTGTTATCTAAGGAATTCTATCCTGCAATTCCTCTGGAAAGGTGTAAGAGGAAGTTTCAAGGTGAGTCCGATACTATCAAGATGAGTAATTCAGGAAGTATTGGGAGACAGGAAACAAAGAAGCAGAAGGGCAAGAATTTGGAAGGAATAACCACCTCATGTACATAAGACAGAGTAGCTGAAAGCAATACTATCAGAGATTGCATTCTTCAGCATAGTTACCCGGAATAAAATTATACTGAAATAAGCCTAATTTGTTTCTAGGTAATCCTGGTTTAGGATTAGTGCTAGAATCTGCGCCCCAAATAAACATTGGTTTGAATTGGTTCAGCATTTGGTAATTTTCAGGAAAAGTCCATCTGTTTTCTGAGGCTGCATCCATACTAGTGTGTTCATGTGTACCTGGGTCACTGTTTCTGTGGGATGTGATACATAAGTAGCAGTCAAGTACAACATTCCTTGTTTTCCTAGAGTGGACATGCGAGGGAATGTTTGGTTCAGCCAGTCGAAAACTTCCTGTTTCCTCCTGGCTGGGGCATACTTCCTTTGCATGTGACTAGAGGTGGGTGTGACCTTACCTGTCCAGGTAAGAAAAAGACAGGGCATACAGCACTCTCTCCCATCTTTATTTCGTCGTGTGAACTGCAGTGACTGGTAGCTTGCAGTCCCTGGGATTATTTCCCCATATGGGGTAGATCCACATGCATATATTACTTATAACTAAGTCTGCCTTAAGGGAGCCAATAGAAGTCTTTTATTGACTTTAAATAAGATTGCCGTGTGTTTATTCTTTTAAGAGGGATATAAGGGATCTTAAAAGGTAAAGGTAAATGGACCCCTGACCATTAGGTCCAGTCGTGACTGACTCTGGGGTTGCTCGCTCATCTCGCTTTATTGGCCGAGGGAGCTGGCGTACAGCTTCCGGGTCATGTGACCAGCATGACTAAGCCGCTTCTGGCGAACCAGAGCAGTGCACGAAAACGCCGTTTACCTTCCTGCCAGAGTGGTACCTATTTATCTACTTGCACTTTGACATGCTTTCGAACTGCTAGGTTGGCAGGAGCTGGGACCGAGCAACGGGAGCTCACCCCGTCGCGGGGATTCGAACTGCCAACCTTCTGATCGGCAAGTCCTAGGCGCTGTGGTTTACCCTACAGTGCCACCCGCGTCCCTATAAGGGATCTTACCAGGAACCTAATAGTGAGAGGCTTACACAAGCCTGCAACCAGCTAACCACTGTGCATTTAAAAGGGGAATGTAAAACCCTGCTAAGTAAAAGAACTTGCTAGCGCAAGTTAGGAAGGATATTAATAAACAATATATCCTCTCCTGCCTCCCTGAACATTCCCCCAGTTTCTATGTGTGCATTTGTGTATCTTCACTGACGCAGAAGTGTTTTCAGTTCTATGCCTCCAAAATCTCAGTGTTTCCTATCCACTTTGGTGGATGGTGTGATAGGAATTTTATGGTTTTAGATATATGGCAACGTTCATAACCACACGTACATAGATCAGCACAGTAAAGCCAACCTGGAGCCATTTTGATTCCTAAACTGAGCAAATGTTTCTCTGCATGGTCAAAATGGAAAAGCTTCCCCATTGTCTCTTCCTTCACAAATCCTGTCTTAATCTGTGTTTGAATAAGGGTGTGAGCCTTATCATTACAAGACTGCCCAGGCTCCCCAAGAAATCCAATCAAGTAACCTGCCAGACAGGAAATAAACAAAGCGACAGGAGAAAACAACATGCAAATGTTCTGTTTTAGACCGCCTTATCTGAGGGGTGGTCTTAGGTTACACCCCTTCTGTGATGTATGTATGATGTTTCTGGGGGTGGTCTTGATCTACAGGGTGGCAATTTCAAAAGTCTTTATAAGGCCTTGCATGCCATTTTTCTGGGTCTCTCCTCCCCTCCTGCGTGTGAGGGGAGCACCCTGTTGCAACAGATCAATAAAGATCAAGCTTACTAGCTGCTTGCTTCTCAATATTCTCTGGTTGGCCTCTGTTATTTTCTCCTACCAATAGGGAACCTATGTAAGGACTCTATATGGGCTCTTGGATACCCCATAAGGGAAAGGGCATATTTTTATTTACAACAATGGTATGTGATGGGACATATTCATGCTGTGGGTTGTTCTCCACTCACTTAATCCTTTCCTAGCCACCATAAGTTTCTAAAACCTGAGGTCCATTATAGACATGCACATGGGCATTTGTTTACCTGTGTCTGAACACCTGTGATTTAATATATATTTTAAATAAATACAAGTTATTTTAAATACCATGTTTGCACAAAAAGGATTTGCAGTCACTCCCATGAAAGACGGGTATTTCTTTTCCTTCCCTTTCTGGCCTCCTATACCTGCAAGGATGAATTTTATTTTTAATGCAGCTGTTTTGTACTAGAGGCCTTTGGCACAAAATAGTTACTGGTATTTAAAACATTTAAATACTGCAAATGTGCGTTCAGCAACAGCTACTTGTAAAGGGAAGGCTGCATCATTTCCTTTGTGTGAAATGGAAGTGGGGGGGGGTAATGCCAATGGGTGGCACCCAACAAAATGTTACAGCACAATTTAAAAAGACACCCACATAATTCACTTCAGTATGTCCACAGTCAAGCAACATACACATTTATATGGGGCTTTCTTGTTGGATTATCCATGGATCAGGAATATCCAAATTTAGCAGGGGGAAAGTATAGACTGCCATTCTGAGGTAGATGTTGTGTGGATGCCACAAAAAATATAAAAGACAGAAGAGGTTTCAAATCCACATTAAACTTCAATGTGGGTGAGCCCTGAGGATTCTCTCTTAGCTCATAACGTTGCCACGTGAGCATTGATTCTGCAGACCAGTTGAATTATCATATTTCTGGGCGAGTTTACTCTTTCCTGCAACATTGCATTAGCACCAACCAACTTTTGCAAGAAGCAAATTTAAATCGGGAGATCTTATGGATCCAATAGAGAAGATACCAAACAAAAGGCTGCACCATCAGGTGGTTTGATCATATAGTTCATTGCAATGAGCAAGAGTTTATTGGAGTATGCAGCTGTCTGAGACTGAATAATGCCTGCCCATGTATCTACAAAGCAACAATCAATGAGAATGTTATGAAGAATAAGGAATCAACATTAAAGAACTCCTGTGCAAGTGCGTTGAGCATCTGGTCTGCTGAACTGTGTATGCTCAGTAAGCTTGATGGATAATAATAATAATAATAATAATTTTTATTTATACCCCGCCCTCCCCAGCCAAGACCGGGCTCAGGGTGGCTAACACCAGATATAAAACAATTGATTAAAATACAACTTAAAAACAAGATTAAAATACAACATTAAAATGCAGCCTCATTTCAGTAGAAACTCAAATCAAAAACTTTTTGGGGATGAAAACGTCAAATCTTCATCAAGGCCAACTATCCAGACTGGTCCTACGTGGGCCAGAAAAAAAGCCAGGGAAGTCCCCAAATAGGAGTTCCATCACAGAAGGAGAATGGAAAAAGGAAAGATGGGGAGGGGATCAATTTGATTCCAAGCCAAAGGCCAGGCGGAACAACTCTGTCTTACAGGCCCTGCGGAAAGAAATCAGATCTTGCAGGGCCCTGGTCTCATGAGGCAGAGCGTTCCACCAGGCCGGAGCCAGTGTTGAAAAGGCCCTGGCCCTGGTTGAAGCTAATCTAACTTACTTAGGGCCCAGGACCTCTAGAGTACAGTGGTACCTCAGGTTACATACGCTTCAAGTTACATACCTCAGGTTACATACGCTTCAGGTTACGGACTCCGCTAACCCAGAAATAGTACCTCGGGTTAAGAACTTTGCTTCAGGATGAGAACAGAAATTGTGCTCTGGCGGCGTGGCAGCAGCAGGAGGCCCCATTAGCTAAAGTGGTGCTTCAGGTTAAGAACAGTTTCAGGTTAAGAACGGACCTCTGGAACGAATTAAGCACTTAAGCCAAGGTACCACTGTATTGCTTTTAAGGTCCTCCGTGGGGCATACCAGTAGAGGCGGTCCCGTAGGTACGAGGGTCCTAGGCCAGTGGCCGGCCTAGACCAGCAACCTGCTCTCACAATGGCCAACTAGATACTCTTCCCTCCTGGAGTTTCTAGCAAGTGGTATAAGTTAAAGGTAAAGGGACCCCTGACCATTAGGTCCAGTCGTGGCCAACTCTGGGGTTGCGATGCTCATCTCGCTTTATTGGCCAAGGGAGCCGGCGTGCAGCTTCCGGGTCATGTGGCCAGCATGACTAAGCCACTTCTGGCAAACCAGAGCAGCGCATGGAAATGCCATTTACCTTCCCGCTGGAGTGGTACCTATTTATCTACTTGCACTTCGTGCTTTCAAACTGCTAGGTTGGCAGGAGCAGGGGCGGGAGCTCACCCGGCAAGTCCTAGGCTCTGTGGTTTAACCCACAGCGCCACCCGCGTCCCATAGCAAGTGGTATAGGCAGCCCCGTTTACACACGTTCACTATGTGTGCAACCATGTTTATGAGCATCATGCTGAACCCGTAAGTGAAGCCGAAATGTCATGAAAACATCACTGAAGTGTCACTAAAAGTGTGAAATAAGGGGGGGGGAGGATTATACATGATTTATTCATTGGGAGATGCATGAAGATCCCCCCCTGCCTTATTGTACATATTGCTGCTGTTGCTAAATATGTATTACATTTTATAGCTTGACCTGAGATGAATAGATCATAACCTATATTGCATTTCACAGAGGGCTGAGTTATAGAGCACATTGCTGTGCTGACATTGTGGATAATTTGATGTTGCTGTTTCCTCTCCTGGACAGTTTTTTCGTATTTATATTTTATATTGCATTTATATATTTTATGGATAGCAGTATTTACATTATGTTGTCCTTACATTACCATATTGCCAACCTGCCAGTCGCCTTTTGACGAAGGATGGTATATAAATTTCTTCAATAAATATAATGAAGGATAATTATGCACATGGGTGTTACAGAGAAAATGTAGAGGTTGGAGTCGACAAAATGAAATACAAAAAGTACAATCTGTGACTTAGTACTTAAGCGCATGCCGAATAAGATTTGAAAAAACAATCAGCATTGCTGAATAAATCAACAAATGTATTGGCACACAAAACCATTTAATTATTTATTACTACATTTATATCCCACTTGTCATCAAAGGAGCTCAAAGTAGTGTACATGGTTCTCCTGCTCACCATTTTATCCTCAGAACAACCCTGAGAGGTATATTTGGTTGAGAAACCATGTTTGGCCTGAGGTCACCCAGTGAGCTTCATTGCTGAGTGGAGACTTGAAGCAATGCTCTAGCTAAGGTACGATAATACGATACAATACGATAATCTTTATTGTCATTGTCCCATACAGAACAACGAAAATGGAAAAAATCTACATCTGACATTCAAAAACCAACAAGCCTGCTATCCCAACCTGGTTAGCCCCCTAAAAACTCTGATACCCCATTTTTAAATACAATATACTCCCATAGAGACTCCTTACACTCCGTTTAAAACAAAAATCGCATTTGGATAAAAACTGTTTCTCAGGCAGCTAGTCCTAGTCTTTATAACCCTGTTATAACCCAGAAGGTAGAAGCTGAAAGAGATCATTTCCGGGGTGCGCACTATCCTGCGCTATCTCTGCCGCTTTCTTATGGCACCTGGAAGCATAGATTTGATCCAAGGTGGGAAGAGTGCACCCAATTATTCTCTCCTCGGTCTTTCCAACCCTGGACAGCATTGTTTTTTCCCTGACAGTGCAGCTCCCAAACCACACACACAGACCATAAGTTAATACACTCTCAACAGTACAATGGTAAAATGCCATCAACAGGTCCTTTGAGAGATTGTTTTTCCGGAGGATTCTCAGAAAATATAACCTCTGCTGTGCTCTCTTCATCAGGTCTTTGCTGTTTTTCCCCCAGGTTAGGTCATCTGTCAACTCCATTCCCAGAAATCAAAACACAGAGACCTGTTCCACACACTTCCCCTCAATAATGAGTGGCTGTGCTAAACTGTCTTTCTCTTCAGAAACTGTCTTTCTCTTCTCTTCAGTGTCTACCAGCAATACTGAGCACAGCGAAGGAGAATCATGGAGGACTCAAAGGGAAACTTGTTGAGTTCAGGGGTTCCAAGGCAGCTCTAGTCTTTGATTACAATGACTCAGGGTGATCCTGGAATGTGCACAAGACCACCAGGTACACAAAAGAGAAACCACAGTCTTGTTCTTGTTGAAGATGGAATTTGAAGATGTACTCAGAATCTTGGAACTCTTCATGGCTAGCCAATGGGAGATCGTGTTTCGTTGATTAGATTAGGAACTGAAGAATGGGTAAATAATCCCTATTAATTACATCAAGAGGTCACTCCCAAGTGAATAGTGGGTGGGGACATTTCCTTGTCCATTTCAATAGAGCGTTTCCACAAGGGCACTTTATCCCAGTTTGCAAGATTCTTTCCAGACTTGTTGACCTTTTCAGACAAAAAGACAACATTTTCAGCAAGGTACTCACGAGCACACAAAATGGTGGTGGAATGGTGTTGCCCAGCCACAAGTTATAACATTAATACATTTGTTGATTTGTGCATTGTGTGTGTGTGTGTGTGTGTGTGTGTGTTTAAAGCATAGAATATTATAGATGTCAGATGATAAGCCAAATAGCAGCTTCCTCAGGACCATGAATTGCAAACAGGCAAAGCCGAGTGGTACTGTTCCAGTTTTCCTTTGGGGCTGGTCCTACAGTCTTAACACTGTAAAGCACTTTGAGCCATTGCAGACTGATGGCAGTGGAGGAAGAAACTTGAACCATGATTTTTGACAGCAGCAGATGCTTCCAAAGCTTTTGAGAAAGAGCAGTCTCTCTGCTGGAATTTCAGCAGCAGTGGGTTGTCTCCAACTAAGTTCTCTAACTTAGTTATGCCTATTAATTTCAGTGGGTCTGCCCAGAGTATGACAAATATTGGGCACAACCCGGTACTATAAAAGTCCACAAGGCCCCACCTTTTTCTTCAGTGCTAGTTCTCTAGCCTGGGCAAGGGGACTGTGGAATTTAGGGCTCAGCCCTGGATGTAGACATAACTACATTTATATCCTATCTTTCTGGGATAGGATAGAAGACTCACACAGTTGTGTAATGATGTGTGCATTCAATAGCAAGTAGGATTTCACATTCAACACACATGACGTAGACAAGAGCAAAGGGATGACTGCAGCTTATGGGTGGGAGAAACCCCTCTGGAACAATATCTCACCCACTTTTTCTCTGCCTATGACTACAATGAGAAAACATGTGTCTGTTTTCCCTTCTGCACAAGTAATTAAAGGCATATACACATGTCTCTGCCTTGTTATATAACCCAACAGTTCCAAATGCGCAGACACCAAGCTAACAATGTAATCTCATGATATTTTCAGCAAGGACCAATGTTCATCATTACACCCTTGCATGTCTCAGGATGCCCGCATACTACTAAAAAATCCACTTTTTTCTCTTCTGAAACATCCTTCCTGATAAAGAACTGAATGACCCAGCTCTGCATGGGAACAGTGACCCAGTAAAGGTAAAGGGACACCTGACCATTATGTACAGTTGTGGCCAACTCTGGGGTTGCGGTGCTCATCTCGCTTTATTGGCCAAGGGAGCCGGCGTTTGTCTGGCGAACCAGAGCAATGCACGGAAACACCGTTTATCTTCCCGCCAGAGCGGTACCTATTTATCTAATTGCACTTTGAGGTGCTTTCAAACTGCTAGGTTGGCAGGAGCAGGGACCGAGCAATGGGAGCTCACCCCGTCGCGGGGATTCGAACCGCTGACCTTCTGATCTGCAAGTCCTAAGCTCTGTGGTTTAATCCACAGTGCCACCTGCATCCCCAGTCACCCAGTACTGACAACCATATTACCATGTGGCCGGGCTTCTGACCATATAGTTGTTTGATCAACTAGATTAATACGTACACCGTCCAATCTTTCGTCTGCCACAAATGTGTGGTAAAAGTTCAGAGCTTTAGCAAGTGTTGGCACATTCCCAGGTGATTTAATGGTCATTTGCCTTAGTAACCCATGTCTGATTATGTTGAGTTGTGGAGGTATTTACCCAAGCTAGAGTCTTACAACCACGGTTGTCCTTTAAGGAATAGCTTATCTTTTGTTTTGTTTTTCTTTCCATGGTTTTCAGATCTCAAGCAGCAATACAGTGGTACCTCAGGTTACAAACACTTCAGGTTACAGACTCCGCTAACCCAGAAGTAGTACCTCAGGTTAAAAACTTTACCTCAGGATGAGAACAGAAATCGTGCGGCGGCGGCGCGGCGGCCCATTAGCTAAAGTGGTACCTCAGGTTAAGAACGGTTTCAGGTTAAGAACGGACCTCCGGAACAAATTAAGTTCGTAACCAGAGGTACCACTGTACTACTTGTCACACTCAGAAGTAAGCACCATTGGACATACTCCCGAGTAAGTATGCAAAAGTCGGCGGTTTGAATCCCTGCGACGGAGTAAGCTCCCGTTGCTCAGTCCCAGCTCTTGCCAACCAACAGTTCAAAAGCACGTCAAAGTGCAAGTAGATAAATAGGTAAGGTGGGAAGGTAAACGGCGTTGCCGTGCGCTGCTCTGGTTTTGCCAGAAGCGGCTTAGTCATGCTGGCCACATGACCCGGAAAAACTGTCAAACGCCAGCTCCCTCGGCCAGTAAAGCGAGATGAGCGCCGCAACCCCAGAGTCGTTCACGACTGGACTTAACTGTCAGGGGTCCTTTACCTTTACCTTTTTTAACTTTTACTCAGAGTAGACTCATGGAGATTAATGGACCCAATTAGTCATGTCCAATAATTTCAATGTGTCTGTTCTGAGAAGCATTAACATTGATACTCGGAAGTAAATCCTATTGAATTTAATAGGGCTTACCCCCAGGTAAACCACGTTAAGATTTAATCCTTAGTTCTGAGTAAACATGTACAGGTTCTGCTGTCTATTTTTTGTTCCAAACCTTATTTTGAAAGATACAGTAGTTATCATGAGGTAGTTTTAAATATTCATGGGGAATCTAGTCTGGTTCAAGTTTACTTATTTTTAATGGGAAACTGTTGCCATAAGCTATAACATTACGGTTCTGAATAGAATATGAGAATGTGTGCATTATATATATTTACAGTTGCAATCGAAATTATTCAACTCCCATTGCAAATTGGGTTTATTATCAAAACTTGCAGACTTTCAGCTGTTTGCAATGAGCAAATCAAGGAAAAGCCATTGAAATAGCTCAACACAATGGATGCTTCAATTGGTTCCCCCAAATTCAGCGGAAACTGGAACAGCAACACAAATACAACAGGTGTTTTCTCAAGCATACCTGATGCAACTAATCAAGGGCTTCTTAGATGTGCTTCAGCTGCAACACATGAAATATCTGAGCTGGATTCAGGTGTCAGAAGCAGGGAAAAATCTGGACATATGGAGTGTAGATTTTGCCGAATTCCCTTAAAAATAGGCTCAATTTCTTTTGAGATTTTGCAAAAGAAGTTCAATAACTTTGGCAAGACTAAAACTAAAAAAAAGCTCAACAAATGTTGTGTCCGGAGGTTTGTGGAGTGCCAAATTTGACTGAATGTCAGAAATATGGCCAAGTCAAGAGCAGTGTTAGAAACAGAGCTATGAAAGCTGGGAGCTAAACGGCACCTTAAACCTAGGTTATGGGCGCCACAACGGAATGTCTAAGTGCGCTTGTTTATAACAAGAATACAGTGCTGAAAATGAATGTACCTCAGCTAAAATCTTACAATTTTTTGCATGGTCTAGTCATCATCTGAAGACTGCAAAAAACAAAGCCATGCTTCCCCCGCTCGCCCCGCTAATATTCTTAAAAGGGTCTCTTCTCAAGTCTTCAAAGGAGCTGGAAGTGGGGAGGCTGAAATAGGCCCTCCTTTCCTTCCACTGCAGTTTTAATCTGAAATCTTAGGTGCAGTACTGCTCTCAGAGCTCAGAAATGGCTCGTGCTGATGAAATTGCCTGTTGCAAAATGCGCCTAGAACAATGGGAGTTTCGAACACTGGTCAAGACGATGGTCCAAGAGGTAAGAGAAGAGATAATCACCCTTCATAAGCAAGGAGCAGGATACAAGAAGATAGCGAGGGCACTGAATGTTCCTAGAGACACTGCTGGAAGCATAGTTCGCAAGTTCAGAGGAACAGTGGTTACACTACCTGGACAGGGCAGAAAAAGGAAGCTATCTGCGGAAGCAGCCAGATTTCTGAGAAGATGGGCTGGGAAAAGCCCTCAAGTGACTTCAAATGAGCTGCAGCAAGACTTGGAGGCAGCAGGCACTTAGATTTCAGTGAACACAGCAAGCCACAGACTAAACACGTACGCCTTCCATGCCAGAACTCCAAGACGTACACCACTACTGACCCAAAAGCACAACAAAGTAAGTTCTAATATGAGCAAAATCATATAAATTAGCCACAGAAGTTTTGGGATTCTGTTCTGTGGAGCAATGAAACAAAAATTTTCAGCCCCATGGATCAGTGTTGTGTCTGGAGGAAGAAGAATGAAGCATACACTGAAAAGAATACAGTGAAGAATGGTGGTGTCTCAGTGATGCTCTGGGGCAGCTTTGCATCCTCTGGCACTGGAAACTTGCAGCGTTTAGAAGGCAGGATGGATTCAATGAAGTATCAGGAAATCCTAGGACGAAATGTCTTGCCATCTGCAAGGAAGCTGAAGCTTGGGTGTTATTGGACCTTCCAACAGGACAAGCATCCCTCAAATTCCACCAAGACTTGGTTGCAGAAGAAGTCCTGGAAGGTTCTACTACAGTGGCCATTTCAGTCACCTGACTTGAACCCCCATAGCAAATCTCTGGTGGGATTTGAAGAAGGCGGTTGCAGAAGGCAAACCCAAGAATATTACTGAACTGGAGGCCATTGCTCATAAGGAATGAGCTAAGATTTCTCGGGGACTCTGCCAGAAGCTGCTGTCTGTCTATGCATTGCATTTGCAGCTGGTCAAAAGGCTGCTCCACTAAGTACTAAATATGCTTGCCATGAAGGAGTTGAATAATAGTGAGATTGTAGAAGCCAGGACAAATTCCAATTTCAGCTGAATTTGGGGGAAACACTTGAAACATCTGTTGTGTTGAGCTATTTCAATTGCTTTTGTTTGATTTGCTCATTGCAAACAGCTGAAAGTCTACAAATTTTGACAATAAACCTGATTTGCAACGGGGGTTGAACAATTTCGATGGCAACTGTATATATGCATTTTTTTACTAGGAGGTGCAAAGCAAATACTATTTTTTAAGTTTATCTTGCTTAAAATTTGATTTCATTGTGCTAGTGTTGCATGCTCATTGCACATGCAAAATATGTGCATAATTTAGAATTGCACACAATAGGTGGCTTCACAGGCTTAAAAGCAATAATGACAGACAGAGAGAGAGTGAATGACATCAAAGAGGGGGAAATGTTTTATTGACCTGTTTGCTCATACTGCTAATGTTACTGTGCCAAACTTTAAAGTCAGCAAGAGCAGAAGAAACCATTTACATCCATAAAAACAAACAAGCCAGGAAATGGTGACATAAATGTGCAGCAATGCACGGAGGGATAGTCAGAGTTTGAAATTTGCCAGGCGCCAGGTGCAACCAAGTGAAGATGCCTGGGCGCCCGGATGCTGCCTGATGTCTCCCCCATCTGCAGGTGCATGCCTGGGGATCTTTGCACTTGGGCTGTTTTCACACACTAATACCCCATCCTGTAGAATTATATCCATTATATTTTATCTGAACAATCAGAAGGAATTTCAGGAAGCAAAAAGTCATAATGAAAAATACAACTTTTGAACCGTCTGGTCTTAAAAATGGCAACCAGGCATCCCATTTTGGCAACTGTAACCCTGGTGTAAAGAGCCATTTGGCGCCTAGCTTATATATCTGAATTTCTGACACTGTGCTCAGCAGTGGCGTAGCATGGGGGGTGCAGGGGGGGCCGGCCGCACCGGGTGCAACACCTGGGGGTTAGGGTTGGGGGGGCAAATCCACGCGTTAGGGGGCGCAAATTACTTGCCTTGCCCCGGGTGCTGACAACCCACGCTATGCCACTGGTGCTCAGAGTGGCTGGGGCAACCCAGTCAGATGGGTGTGGTGGTAATAATAATAATAATAATAATAATAATAATAATAATAATAATAATAGTAAATAAGTAAGTAAGTAAATAAATCCCCCCCTCTCAGACCTCCCTCCATCAGCTCAAATGCAGTGCTTACTTGCCAAGCTTTGTGCTCCATTGAGTTGCATACAGATACACTGCACTTTTATATGTTTAAAAACAAAAATATGCACTTTTATCAATTAAAAAAAGAACAGAGTTAGAGTACAAATTCTGTCTTCTCTGCTAGTCCTGCCCCCCTGGCCTGGCAAGACACCCAACCTAAGCTAAAGCAACATTTTTTTATTTTTCCAGCTGATTACAATAGACAGATCTCACATCCTGGGATGCAAAGAGTCTGCCAAAACCAGGAAGTTCAGGTTGTGAGTCTACCCATCCCTCAATGAACTGCTGCACAGCTTTGCCACTACTTTCTGGCTTGTCTGTTTATGTGCAATAATATTTATGGACTACCTGTAATTACCTATGACACCTTTGGGCAAAGAACAACTATCAAAGATAATAAGTAATAAGATAATAAGATAATAAGTAAATAGGTGTTGCCTGAAGAGCTCATCTGTCTGGAGCCTATTGCTATTAGATGAGAGGTGTTCTACTGTTCTTGGCCAATTATAATTTTCTAAACTTTTGTTACCTTTCCCTCTCTCAGAGATGGGTAACTGTGGAACTCCAGAAGGTTCCCATCATCCCTGACCATTGGCCATGCTCTTGGTCTGGAGGGCAGATTCACCATCCTTGAAAGCCATCTCAGTTCTCTGGTTCCTTTATGTAGCCCCCAAACAGGACCAAGAGGGAGCTACCAGGCCCTGCTTATGGGTTTCCCAAAGGCATCCGGTTTGCCACTGTGAGAACAGGATGCTGGACTAGACATGGCAAAATGTCCCAAACAGCCTAATGGGGACCGAATGTGCTAAATAGCCCTGGAATGCTGACTTGGGGTGAGTGGGTGACCCCAAAAAATGATGTAGAAAGGCAAACAGAATGGAGTATCACGGAAGGCATGACTGACCGACTGGACCATTTTTGGGGCATGCCCTCCTTACAGTATCTGCTTTTTAATCAATATTATTGTACCATTATGTTTTCATGTTGGTAGACTGCCTACCATTGATGATGAAAGAACAGTTCATAAAAAAATGAAACTAAATAAAATTAAAAATGCAACAACTTTTTAAATTTTGCCAGAGATTTTGATCATTTTGAGGTTCTCCATTCTGCTGAGCCAGAAAGGTTAAGAATGGGGCACAAGAACCTCTGGACATACCAGTCTACTGAGGGAAACCAGCACATGCAATTATTATCCTTTAAGGGCATGCATATCTCCAATTATCATCAATTAGTATAACAATGAATGCTTATAAGCCACGTTGTGGTTTTTGGTTTGTTTTTTTCCTATTTAGTTCTTCCTACGTCTTAAGGGCAAGCTTTTGAATTTCAACGTGAATTCCAACCAAAGAAATATAAAATGGCACCCAATTTCCCCTCACATTATGTTGTTCTAGGAAACCATCACGGTTTGCTCCAAGGAAGCCGGGACCTAGAAATGGAGATTATATGCAAGGAGGCCTTCTCTTCTTTTTGTGGAACCAACAAAGGCAACAAGATGATGCCAGATTGGAGTGTTACAAATCCCCTCATCCTAAACTGGGAAGCAGACCCCCCTTCACTGGTTGAGCCTCCAGGCCACCAACTCAGAGTCTCTCCCAAGCAACACCCTCCCAGACGTTTCCGCGACGGCCACGCACCCCAAGCGGGGCCTGGACGGGGCGGGCCTCCGCGCGTGATGCCGTTCAAACGTGCCAATGGACGGCCGCGGAGGCGTGTCAAGCGCGCCCTCCCCGCCAGGGGCTTTAAAAAGAGCACCATTTTGTGCCGGCTAGTCCGGGAGGCGGCGGGATATCGATCGGCGTGGTCCGCCTTGGGGGGGCAAAAAAGAAGTTGCGCCCCCCGCGAAGGGAAAAAAAAGAGCGAGAAGAAGAAGGGGGGGCGGAGGAGGAGGAGGAAGGCGCCTCCTGCTCCTCCTCTTTGGGGGAGAAAGAGGCAGGAGGCGGCGGAAGAGAGAAGCCGGAGCTGCTGCGCGCAAGTGCCTCGGCCGCAGTAGCTGCTCGACGGCAGGCGGCGGCGCTGGAGAGACCCAGAGGGAGCCGCCGGCGCCGCCGCGGCGCGAAGAAGGCGATGAAACCCCACGGAGCTGCCGCTGCCACCGCCGCCAGCCATGGAGCCGCCGCCGCCGCCGCCGCCGTCCGCGCCTGGCCTGCCCCTCGGGGCTCCGCGGGCTCGGAGGCGGAGAAGGTGGTGCACTCGCGCTCGCAGGCGCTGCTCTTCTTGGGCGGCGGCACGAAGGCGCTGGGCGACGCCTTCAAGCTGCTGGTGCCCAAGTCGACGGAGTTCATGAGCTCCGACGCCGAGCTGTGGAGCTTCCTGTGCAGCCTCAAGCACCAGTTCTCGCCGGTCATCCTCCGCAGCAAGGACGTCTACGGCTACGCCTCGTGCCGAGCCTCCGTGCCGGACCTGTCCCGGGGCTTGGCCGTGGCGGCGGCGCAGGGCAGGAGGGAGCGGCCGTGGAGGAGAGCCGCCGCCAGGGGGAGGCGCCTGCGGGTCGCCGCCGCTGCCGCTGCCGCCGGAGGAGGCGCGAAGAGGGCGGCCAAGAAGCGCTGCAAAGAAGAAGCCGAGGTTGCCCGCTGCGCTTCCGACGGGCGCCCCGAGCAGCAGCAGCAGCAGCAGTCCTCGGTTCCCTTGCCCGCGGGGACTCTCTTCGAGGGCAGGTCCCTGGAGAGCATCTGGCAGGCGGCCACCCCCCGCCAGCCGGACTCCTTCCCCTCCGTCCAGGTGCGCGGGAGCGTGTGGAACCGGCGCAGCTTGGAGGCCACCCGGCGGAGGGCGCGGCGCCTCTTGGGGGTCGACCTGGCGCCCGTCGTGAGACTCCGCCGCTTGCCGCTGGTGGGGCGCCGAGGAGCGGGCGCCCCTTGAAGGATCCGCCCCAGGCACCGGGCTTGGGGCGCCGAGAACCGGGATTGTGGTGTGTTTTGGGGGGAAGGATCTCTCCTCTCCTCGTAGCGAACAAGCGAAGGGAGGCGCCTGGCAGTCACCTGTTTACAATTACTTTGGGTCCGGATTGGGTCGTCCTTACCATTCAATGAACTGCACTTTAGGGCGAAGTCTTGGGAGGACTGTCGCCCCTTTCCCAGCCCCATTTTCCCCCATCTGGACTGGGAGGCCGCCCACAGCTGGCTGCTCTCCACGCGATCTGCAAGGGAGCCTTTTCTACTTACCTTGATAACCTTGGGCTGAGGAGGAGGCAAGAGATGCCGTCTGGTTTTTCCTTTCCTTTCGAGTCACTTTTTTCTTTCTTGCCATTGGGCTACCTCACTCACGAATTTGGCAAAGAGATCACTTGTTGCTCCCCCCCCCGCCCCTTTTCCAAAGGAACTTTGCTATCAGTTTAATGCCAATTCCCCCCCCCCCCTAAGAAGTAGCCAATGGACTATTATATATGACTTTTGTGCAATTGCACTAGATGCTCAGGGTTACTTGAATATGCTAAGTGTTTCCAGTTTCAGATAACGGGACTTAAGCTTTTGACCAAGGATGCTCAAGGAATGAAGACTTAATTAACAGCTCACGGCTGATTTGATGGTGCAAAAATGTTTTGCTCCTTTGTGTTTTGTACATGAGTTGGACTTTGTGATAACAAACTTTCAATATAATAATGGTTGAATGTTTTGTATGTAATAAAGTTTTATAGTTGAAATTTAACTAGTATTTCTAATAGTTTCTAAAAATGAGAATTGTATTGGATACTCCATTTTATATAATCTTTACTTTAGAGAAGCTCTCAAGCTAAGTGAAAACTAATAAAAGTGTAAAAGTAAGAATTTGCTTCTACAGTTTGATTTATTGAGAATGTTTGGGCTGGACTACAAGATGTTAAGGTTCATTGAAAGTGTTCAGGGTGACAAGTTCAGCAAGATCACTAAAATACAGGAGCAAGTAGGAATTTTAGATTGTTTGCTACCTTTAAAAAACCAATGTTGTGGCTATTCAGAATTGCTGTTCTGGCCACCTTCTGTTTCCCTTAAAATCTGATTGGAAATACAAAAGCCATTGATCTTCAATATGCTTACAGTTTAAAATAATCTGTATGGCCTTGGCATACAATACAAGCTGAAATAGTGTAGTGCAGAAAACTACTAATGACCCAATCCTAACCACATCTACTCTGAAGTAACTCTTTACTAAATTCAGTGGTGCTTGCTCCCAGCTAAGGGTTAGGATTGCCGTCTAAATGCTGAGCTCATTGTGAGCGTTTCTATTTCAAACGACTTTTCCCAAATTTGTAGACAAGGGTAGGAATGCAGGATAATGCACCAGCAGCAGCTTTGTCCAAGCAGTAAGTAAAACAGGCCCATTAGCCAAACTTAAAATGCTGGTAGCTGTGTTTTAGTAATGGCTGTGTGTTACCTACCACAATAAATGTATATTTATTAGGGCAGGCATAGGCAAACTCTGGCCCTCCAGATGTTGAGGACTACAACTCCCACTATCCCTAACCACTGGTCCTGTTAGCTAGGGATGATGGGAATTGTAGTCCAAAATATCTGGAGGGCCAGAGTTTGCCTATGCTTGTGTTAGGAGATCCATAAGAAGCTTTACCGACATATAATGGTGGTAGTTAAGCAAGAGATGAGCTGCTCTCGTTTGGATGCATGGCTGTTTGAATGGGTTCACACAGTATCTCATCCATGAGCTGGAGCCTTCTCTGCTCTCTCTCTTGCCTGCTTTGGAGCAACAAGGCTTTTGCAAAGCTCCAGATTGGAACTTCTTTCGTTATGATAACAGTCGGAATCAACTTTTGGGAAGAATATACAACTGCATTTATAATGCACCACCCATTGAGGAGAAAGCCGGAACTGGTTGCAAAGAAGAGCAAAGCCCCAAGATGAGTTTTGGCATGAAGGCAGTCCAGACAGAGAGCGTCATCCTTTTGGCTGCCAGCAGATCTATTAATTCTGAAGAACCTCTCAGGACACAAAGCCCTTCTGAGCAGTGTGGCTGTTTTTGGGTCGTACTAAGAGTCATTCGCGACTGGACTTAACTGTCAGGGGTCCTTTACCTTTTAATCTGCTACAGAACTGAAGTGTGAAATGACCTTGAGGTAAGTAGGGAAGTCTCTTGTAAGGGGCTACTCTTTCTTCTTGGTGAGTCCATTCACACCAGGTGTAGGGAATCTTCGGCCCTTCAAATGTTGCTGAACTACAACTCACATCCTGTCTCCAGGAAGCATTGCCAGCGGCCAAGGATACTGGGAGTTGCAGTTTAGCAAGGTCTGAAGGGCCACAGATTCTGCACACCTAGAACCTGTCAACTGATAAAACTGGTTCTAGGTCAAGGGTTTTGAAACCAAATTGCTTGGCCAAGGAGTCCAACTTAAAGCCAAGCAATGGGAATAAGTAATCTTTTGCTTCTCATCTGGCTCCCAACATCTCAAATTTTAAGCTTTAAAAGTGGGGACCATTTGGCTTTACATACAGCAACATGTATGCATTAGAACATGGGTAGGCAAACCAAAACCCGGGAGCCAGATCGCTTTCTAAATCCGGCCCACGGACGGTCTGGAAATCAGTGTGTTTTTACATGAGTAGAATGTGTGATTTTATTAAAAATGCATTTCTGGGTTATTTGTGGGGCATAGGAATTTGTTCATTCCCCCGCCCCCAAAAATATAGTCTGGTCCCGCCCAAGGTCTGAGGGACAGTGGACCGACTCCCTGCTGAAAAAGTTTGCTGACCCCTGCATTAGAGTGGGCAGAAACCATAAATCATCTGGTGAGTTGGGTTGCTGCTGTCCACATTTCCCTCCACTGCTGGACAGTGAAGTTCTGTCAAAATGGTGCCCACCTGTTCTTCCTTCTGATATAACCCAGGGTGATTGTATCTTCATAAGAACAAGAATTAGATATTGGAGCCCTTCTCTCAGAAACAAGGTAAGCTGGAGGCATGAGGACTCATCTCCTTCCCAAAGTCTAGTTAGTGCTTGGCCAGCTTTGGAAAGGAGATGGAGAGGGGACTCTAGGACCCTGCCAGAGCCTCACATCTGCTTCTCAAAGCCTGACCTCACTTACCAGGCTTTGGGAAGGCAGCATGAGGGCTGGTGTATATAAAATTTTGGCCTTGCTTTCCCCTCCCACATGACAAGGTCCACGGGTTCCATGTCAAAGTACTCTTGTGGCATGAAAAGTTGGACTGCACTGGAATATTAAAGCTTAGGAGCAAAGCAGGTTATTTCTGTTCTCTGAAATGACCAAAGGAGCCAGGGAGAGTTTCCAAGAGCAACCATAAGTAAGCCTGTCAGCTTCTCAAAGCCTAAGATTCGGTGGCTACAGTTTTAAAGAAACCCCTCAATTCGTGGGTACCTTAAGGAGCTCCCAGATGGATAGCCTGGTAGCTGCACTGGTTCCTGGTTGGGGACAAGGCCTTAAGGGACAAATCCAGCCAGTCCCAACCCCCACAATTTCTCTGTACCAGGTTTTCAAATAATTTGGCCTAAGGCAGTGTTTCCCAACCACTGTTGCCTGGTGTGCCGCGGGAAAAATTTAAAAATTGAAAGATTTTTTTTAAAAAAGTCAAATTTTCGATTGGGGCGCCGTCACTAGATGACCCCTGGGGTTCCCTCCCTCCCTCCCGCTCTGCGCCTCCCTCCTGCTCCTCCTCCTCCTCCGGGGAGGCCCTTCCTGGCTCTCGGCCAAGGCTTGGCGGCTGCCACTCACTCACTCGCTCGCCCACCCGTCCCTCCATCCCTGCACCCGGCCTCTCCTCCTCTGTCCCCGGCGCGGGGGCTGCCGGGATCCGTAGTCCCCTCGCCCTTGGGCTCCGCGCCCGCGCGGGGTGCGCAAACTACGTTTCCCAGCGTGGCCTGGCGGGCCGGGCGTTTTATTTGAAGCGCTCTTCTCCCGGCCATGGAATGAGCGCAGCGGCGGCAGCCGGGCGGGCAGGGGCTCTTCCGCGCAGACCCCGCACAGCCTGCCTGCGCCCTCCGGAGATCGGGCGGCAGGATGGAGCCCGGGGATCCCCGCGGAGGCGGAGGCTGCCCCCCAGGTAGGGCTGCGTCGGGGGTTTTTTATTTTTGCAATGCTGCATCCGCGCCGGAGGGGACGCATCGGACCGCGGGGAGACCCCTTGGCGGGCGTGCAAGGCAATGCATGCGTGCAGGCGTTGCATGGAGTGCAGTGCAATGCAATGGCAACGCGGCGCCCTGCATGCATGCATGCAACTTCCACCGGCGCTCCGGACTTGGCAGGTGAGGGGGGTGCCCAGTGGGCGGCAGAGAGAGCCGGGAGGGCGAAGGGGAGCCGCGGGGGGAGCACCGGTGCTCCCCGAGCCCGGGGGGAAACTTCGACGTCGTTGCGCCGGGTGTTGGAAGCGGAGGCTGGAGGGGGCCCCTCACCTGCAAAACCTGGTCACCTCTCATATATTTCGTGCATTGCATTCATCGCCCGCTTTCTCCTCCAAGGAGCTCCCGGGGGCGCGCGTGGTTCTCCCCGTGTTATCCTCGCAACAACAGCCCTGCGAGGTGGGTCAGGCGAGTGGCCCAAGGGAGCACCCAGGGATTGTCCTGGCCAGGTGGGGTGATTTGAACCCTGCTCTCTGCCCGGTCTTCATCCTCATTTAGCCCCATGTGCATGACTGTGCATGACTGAGGTTTTCCCCCCTCGTCTTGGCTATGGTGTGAGTCTGTGCTGTTAATTAATGGGGTTCTGCCTTCGGAGAAGATGAGCCAGCCCTCAAGGAGGTGATTATGTAATTTGCTAGCAATTCATGTCCCTCCCGGCGTGACGCTGCGCGCTGACGTCACGGGGCTGTAATGGTGGTGTGCCTCGAGATTTTTTTCATGAAACAAGTGTGCCTTTGCCCAAAAAAGGTTGGGAAACACTGGCCTAAGGCAGCATTTCTCAAACTGGGCCAGGGATCACCAGTGGGCCTCAGGTTAGCAGGCCATTGCCATTATTACCCTGCAGTTCAGGCTTTGGGTTCGACTGCTGCCAACAGCTGCTCCTCTGATGCACAGCAAATGGGCTTTGTGGGAGCAGGAGTTGCGCACAGAGTGAGGCTGTGTAATGCAAAGTTGGAAGAAAGGAAATGAGCAATGGCAGGACAGAGTGGCCCTTTGTGAGAGAAGGAAGAGACAGAATGGGAGACGACAAAGAGGAGGTGTGTAGAACTGAGCGAAATGAGGAATATTTAAAACCATTCAAATATTTAAAATTAGCAGCCTCACACTCGGAATTCTAAGAAACAAACCAGCGCATTTTTAAAATTAATGGTTAAATTGGCACAGCTTTGAAACGTCCAGTCCACCATCTTGATTTAAAATGGTGTCCAATTATGTCTTAACATGGATAAAAAACTTCTCCTTGGTATCAGAAACCATCAAGCCAAATTGGGTTATGGTATCGTAAGAGGTATCATGGAAGAAGAGCTAACATGGATAACATGCCTTTCTAAAAGGCATTTATCTCTCCATAACCCTTTAGAGGAGGGACGCGGGTGGCGTTGTGGGTAAAACCTCAGTGCCTAGGACTTGCTGATCGTAAGGTCGGCGGTTCGAATCCCCGCAGCAGGGTGAGCTCCCGTCGTTCGGTCCCAGCTCCTGCCCACCTAGCAGTTCGAAAGCACTCCTAAGTGCAAGTAGTTAAATAGGGACCGCTTTACAGCGGGAAGGTAAATGGCGTTTCCGTGTGCTGGTGCTGGCTTGCCAGATGCAGCTTCGTCACGCTGGCCACGTGACCCGGAAGTGTCTCCGGACAGCGCTGGCCCCCGGCCTCTTAAGTGAGATGGACGCACAACCCTAGAGTCGGTCACAACTGGCCCGTACGGGCAGGGGTACCTTTACCTTAACCCTTTAGAGAAGATAATGAAAAGGTAGAGGAAGGGACAACCAAAACTATCTAGCGGCTGCAGCAGCTTCCTTTTGAGGAAAGCGCACAATGTTCAGAATTTTTTAGATTAGAAAACAACGCAAGTGTTGGGGGACATGATGTGTTAATAAAATTAGGCATAGCGTAGAGAAAGCAGTTAAGTTTTTCTCCATCTCTTAACACTAGAAGCAGGCACTATCCATTGAATACAAATGTTGTGAGATTTAGGACCACCAAAAATCACATAAAGCCAGCATGGCCAAACTTGGCCCTCCAGATGTTTTGGGACTACAACTCCCATCATCCCTGACCACTGGTCCTGTTAGCTAGGGATGATGGGAGTTGTAGTCCAAAACATCTGGAGGGTCAAGTTTGGCCATGCCTGACATAAAGCATGGAATTCACTGCCAGGAGATCTTACGATGGCCACCAACAAGGATAGCTTTAAAACAGGATTATACAGATTCTTGGAGGACTACATGGTGGACTACTACCTCTGGTATCTGAGGGAGGTTGTCCTCTTGAGGGGCTTCTCACAGGTATCTTGCTTGGCCACTGCATGAGCAGAATCTTGGACTAGATAGGCCTGTGATCTAGATGGACCTGGGCTGGGGCTGCTCTTAAAAAAGAAACAGAACAAATAATTTTTCTTCCTGTCCTCATATAAGAACCTGTCCAAACCCTCTAATAGTTCCTTATGTCCCTTAAGCAGACCTTTAAGCTTAGGGTTTATGGAGCCTTCAAAGGTTCCAGCATGAGACCCCTGTCCTACTGATGGCGGAAGAACAGAAGTTTCTTCTGCAGGTGGTTGAGCAATTAAAACCATGCAAGTTTTGCCTAGAATGCATTCGTGTTCCTCAAGATAATATTTGTTTTCCCTTCAAAGTGCAAGTTAAATGCTATAACATTTGCTATAGCACTGTCTCAGTATTCAATATATTTAGCAGGTTCCTTCCTAGGGGAAAATACACACAAGTATCAACTCTATTTAATTTAGAGGTGCTCTTCATTCTTCCTGACAATCAATTGCTGCGAAATCTGGACCCAACTTGGCTCCACCTTGCTGCTTAGAGACTTGGCAGGTGTATCCTATGATCTTTTTACTATTATCTGGAATAGAACTGCATCTATGAGTCTACTTGGAAAGCATACCAATATGGTGAGGGTGAAAGAAAAGTTGATTCTTCCGTTTGCTAACATCGGGGAAGAATGTTTCTCCAAACAGGTCTGGGCAGTGATTTAGTCTGAAGTACAGGTGACTCCCCACTGCTTACTCTCATTTGACCCGGAAATGGCAGGAAAGAGCTGGAGAGTCTTTGTGGAGCTGGTGACCCTCGCTGGAGCCCGAGAAACATAAGTTAGGGTGAGGAAACCCCAAAGAGACTTAGATGTGCAGTGGAGCTTTGTTTACACTGCTCAGCCTCCCCAACTTACAGCTGGTGTGAGGGGTAGCATAGCTACCATCACTTCCCTGCATATGGCAGAGAGGGTGTCCAAAGCAGGGTTAAGAGGGTGCTCCCCACTTTACGTGATTTCACTTATGAGCTTGGGGTCCCTGAACGTAACCCCCCATTAGAGGAGAGTCATCTATACCTTTGAATGCCCAAGCAGCAGCCTCAGGTTTTGTGCTGTTATGTAGTAAAGGGTCTACTCTAGAATGATTTATCTTGTGGGTTCAGTCTCATTAGCAGAAGGTAAACTCTTGGACTCCTCTCAAAAAATGGATAGTATTTTATGAGATCAAGGGATAAGAAAACAACTTAGCATGACAAAATCAGCACAGCTAACATAGGCGCCAACTCCCAGGGTCTGAGGGGTCTTTGTTCCCTTCCCCATAAAATATTTGAGGGGCAGCCCCCCCCAAGTCAATAGGCATTGCCATTCAGATGGTGTGTGCACACCGTGTCATGTGATTATGTGGGGAGGGGCTTACCTGCCCCCCCATATTTTATTCAAGTTGGCACCCCTGACAACTGATTTATCCTCAAAGCAGAATTGAAGCTATACTTTACAAACTGCTCATTGCTTTCCCTCCCTCCCAGCTATCCACTACTCCAACATAACTCCCCCATCCCAGGATTCTGTTCTGTTGCCTTGGTAACCAACCACACTCACTCCTTCCCAACTAGCCCTTCCCTCTTTCTTTATTACAGGATGTTCTCTCAGCTGTTCACAGATGCCCATGATGGGATGTGCACTAGATTTGCAAGAGTGCTCACATGGAGCCTTTTGAGTAAAGGTCTAATTGCATCCTTGCCTGCTTCTAATATATTTTAATATTTTAGTGTTTTAAATAGCCTTTATGCTTTTAGTGCTACACTCCTTTTTTCACCTTTTGCATTTCTTGTTGCAACCTCCACCAAGGTTTGTTTTTTGTCCTCCTCATGTGGGGAAGATTTCCATTGTATGAAAAAAAAAAAGCCTTCTTGCCTTTTATAGCTTTGTTGACTTCCCCCCCCCCATTCATTCAGTCTTTATTACGGTCCAGAGACCCAACAAATCATTACAAAGCAATACACAATTCATACAGCCTACCTCCAGGTTAAACAAGCATTTTGTTCAGAATATAGGGATTATTTGTTCTGGCAATCACCGATAAAAACTTTGCCACTGCTAATGTTGTAGCATTTGTCTGGTCTTCCAGTAGGAACCTGACATAGTGAGCCTCTGATTTTCCTGGGAAAGGTACCAGCAAGGGTAGTATGAGTTCAGCCCTGGCTTGCTCATATTTTGCACAATGCAACAAAATATGATTTATGGAATTGATGTCTTGAGCACACGAGCAAAGTCTGTCCTGGTAGGGAACTCCTCTCAACCTCCCATCCAACACTGCAGAAGGAAAAACGTTTAGTCTGGCTTTGGTGAAAAGCCTTCGATAGTTTGGTACTGTCAGGTTTTTAATGTAAGATGTTAACTTAAGCACATATCCATATTGTACTCCTACTGCCAGCGGACTACAGACTGTGTGTGATTGAGATCTCAAGTCACTGTGTTCATTATCCCATAATCTTTGCTTTAACATCTTTTGGGCGCCTTCATAATACACTTGGGGGGAGAGGGTGACAGACCAATAGAGGTGGCTTTTTTAGCCATGGTTTTCTGCCATTTGCTGACAAATTCCTCATTGGTCAGGTGTTGGTACAAACCCTTCCCTAGATTAAACACTGAAATCCTGAGCCAATGTTTTAGGGCAGCCCACCACGCTTTAGTTGAAGTTGGGCTTTCACCAGCTTCTAACAGAAGTATGGAGGTTTTTTTTAACCATGCAGGCATCCTCTTGTACCTAATGGTGCATTTTCTGATCTGCTGTATTTTCTGGTGCATTTTCTGATTCTAGCGGAGTTTTTAAAATAGTGGCTTTAAATATCTCCCACGCATACTGGAGAGATTTGATCTTCTTGACTTTTCAACTTCTTTTCTACCACTTCTCAAATTTTACACACTTACCCGGTTTGTGAGGGTCTTTTAAGTTGTCCATTCCTGCAATCCTTCCTCCTTTGAATGCCTCTTTGATTCCATTTTCCAGCTCAAGTCCTAGGCTTTTTTTTTTCCCAACAGCCAAGCCATGGACCCCCTCCTTTTGAAAATTTTGATATCTCTATGCCAGTTTTTATTATGTGAATGGCGCTGGAAAAACCCCTGAGTGGGTAACGTGGACACCCTGGGGTCTGCGGACCACTAATTAGGAACCACTGCTGTAGAGACATCCACCCATTTGGGGGTTTCTTGTTTGACTCTCTCCTCATTGATATACAGATGGACACCACCCTAAGTCCTTCCTACAGTGATGCCCTCTTTCAAAGCTGTATGCTCCAGCTTGCCCATCTTGGCTCACCTGTTTCTAGCACTGGCATATAAAACATTTATACATGGTGCCTCTTTTCAAATGTATCTGACTCGTATGTTTTTCCCTGCAGTACTTTGAGCTTTTATTTTTGAATGGCTACCATGTCCACTTTCATTTCCTACTTCTATCCCCATTCCCATTTAGATAAAACATCTTCATTCTCACCTCCAAGAGATGATCCATCTTGAAATGTGCATTCCTCAGCTCCTGACAGCTTTTCACAGCTATCAGTTTAAAAACTACTCTGAGGTTCCATGCCTCCACACCAAATGTTTTAACTACCTTCATTGAAAAAAAGTGTTGTGTTTAAGGAGGCATTCCATGAAAAGATCTGCAGTGATAGGTCTGTGATGGCTCATTCATGCTGTCGTCATCAAATGATGGACAGTAATATATGGAAGAAGGACAAAATTATGGGTACTTAAAACCAACATTATATACAGTGGAACCTCGGTTGTCTAACGTAATCTGTTCTGGAAGACCGTTCGACTTCCGAAATGTTTGACAACTGAGGCACAATTGCCAGTCAGCAAAGTTCATTGAAAAAATTGAGAAATGCACCTCGGAAGCTGTTCTACTTCTGAGGCGCGTTTGAAAACGGAGGCACTCACCTTGCAGTTGTCAGCATTCAAAAGCTGAAATGTTCGACTTCCGAAGCGTTTGACAACCGAGGTTCCAGTGTACCCTGCTTCTCTCTCCCCCCCTCTCCTCTCCCCCAACATTATGTTGTCTGTTAGTGTCTCACACATCAAATATAACTGATCTCTAGAAAGGACTCCATGAACTGAAAGCAGAGATGCTGTATGTACTTTTGTAACCCAAGAAAATCTTAATAAAAACATTCTTAATATAAAACACCACCACCGCCTTAAAGAGATTGTTACAGTACTTCATAAACTGAATAATTTTATATTTTTAATCTATTTATTAAAATATAGATGCTTCATTTTGTCGAAGGCTTCAGACACTGTTTTGTGAATCTTACATGTAAATGCATAAGACTGGCAATGGAGTCCTTTTACAATTTCTGGCAGGGCACAGAGCTATAGCTAGTCCTAAGCAGTGCTTTTTTAATGGGGAGACGCAGGGTTACGTATACCCCTAAACATTTTGTGAATCTTTGTACTCTTGTCCATTTGCTGTATTTATTTTTCCCAACTGGAACTATTAAATGGTGATTTTCTGGAGTCAAAATGAGAGTACCCCTAAATATTTTAAAGAAAAAAACACTGGTCCTAGGCACTGGATTTAAGAGACTATTCATTTTGCGTGTTCTTTTAGGGGAGATAGAAAAAGGGTGTTCAGATCGTCGTAACTTTGTAAACTAACTCTCTCTAACTAGCGACATTTTTTTGGGTGTGGGGAGCCACTGAATTATGATCGCCTCTCTTACTGCTGAGTCACAACACTAAAAATAAGCTCCCTGGCTAAGTCTATAGGATCCCTGGCTCCAGTGAAGCCCTGGATCTTTGGAGCTGATCCAGTCATTGTTTACTTCTGACTGATCTTACGGCATTATGAAGAGAACTGTGGTACACATTGTCCTGTAGAAGGAACAATTAAGAAGATTCCTGAAATCTAAGAGCTCCTGATGACAAATTGTTTTAATGTCCATTTATTAATTATAGGCATTGCTTGATCTGGCCCTATTCACTGAATGCAATTCCAGCCACCATTTCCCCCCCCTTTGGCAGAGCAATCCCAACTCCCTTGGTTCTTGACTGGGATGGGTGGAATCGTCAGAGCTGTTTGTCCACTCCTGCCCTAATGAACACAGGATTCTGAGCTCATCCCAATGTTACACATTACGCCTGTCTGCATTTCACACAACTCCCCAACTACTCTACCAATATGTTGGAGAGGTTGCTGAATCCCTGGCATGTATGTACATATGTGGTGGACTTGCTCTTGGGTTCAGCAATTCTGGGCTTCTATTTCTGATGAAATTCAGAAAATTACAGTATACCTCAACATTCAATTATGAATCCACAACTGGTACTCTTAAACCCTTTTTTCTTTATAGGAAACTAGGTGTCTCTGACAAAGGTCTAATTGGGCACTTCTTAATGGCCGCAAGACTAACTATCACGAAATACTGGAGGAACACAACTGAAGCTACACTTCCATGCTGGTACCACAAAATGTGGTATATCGCTCTTACGGAGAAGCTCTTTTATCAGTTAATAATACAGAAGACAATTCACAGCCTCCTCCCCCATACTATGCAAATTAAGAACGCTTAACATCTATATTGATGTTTTAGCACTGAATTCTCATCTTGTTCATTGCGCAGACTGACGGTGACCTTGTTCCTTTATATCTTGTCATGTAAACAGTTTTCCTGTCCTCAGTTGCGTAGCATGGGGGGTGCGGGGGGGGGCCCGGCCGCACTGGGCGCAACATCTGGGGTTAGGGTTAGGGGGCGCAAATCCACGGGTTAGGGGGTGCAAATTACTTGCCTTGCCCCGGGTGCTGACAACCCACGCTACGCCACTGCCTGTCCTTATTTATCTTCTTTGTCTTCCACTCGCAACAGAGTTTTGCCCAAGTGTTATTCCGGAGGAGGAATTGTGTGTGGATTGCTAACAAAAATTAAAATTTTATGGGGTGTGTGTGTTGTGGCAAGGTGAATAGTTGTTTGCTCTGTTGTTACTTGATGTACCGGATTCATCAACCTTTGCAATAACAGTTATTGACTCAAAAATGGCAAATATCTGTACTGTTGAAGACATTTTAATTATTCTGTACCTCTAATTTGTGTATGTGTGTGTATATATACACACACACACATAACACAGAAGAAAGCAGAGGGTCATTATATACTAACTTGAGTGGAGGCAGAAAAAAAGATTGGCAGATTATAATTTTATAAAGCAAATTTGCTGGTGGACTGATTTTTCAAATAATATGACAAAACACATTATTTTACTCATAGGAGTGACTGGCAAGAAGTTTATGTGGAAACCAGCTTTTGTTTAGATTTGTGATATTTGGCACCTTTTTTATAATTTTGTAGGGAATACCTTTATCAATGCTAGGCTCCATCCTGGATAATGTGGCAACAAAACTATTGCTGCCACCTTCTGAAGTTGCTCATGAGGTACCAGGGATTGGATGTGCTCCTGTGAAAGGGGCATTTGGAATAGTTCAGGTAGAGGGTCCCAAGTTGTGGTCAAGATTCAGGCAGTCTGCCGCGTTTCTGTGGATTTGTGGTTGAAGATGGGAGGCAGCATCTCATTGAATACCCATGTTGTGTGGTGTTTTTTATTTTTATTTACGCATTTATGTATTTTGTTGTGCAACTTGAATATTATGGAATTAAACTGTACAATATGCAAGAATAAAGGAAGCAATAAAAATACAATTGCATTTTTTACAGCATCTAAAGCAGCGCATTACAATTGCTAAAACAAGAAGAGAAAATAATTAAGTGGTCCATCAAGGCTATCTTTGAGATTTTCAAATGCTCTATGGGGCTGGGGAGTTTGGGAACCATTGGTCCTGTCCAAATGAACATGTATGCAGCTATAATGTAGTTTCCCTTCACTCCCCTCCCCGAATTAGGAACTAAGAATGCCAGGAACTCGGCGTTGCTTTTTTTCCTACAGTGCAATGCTGGAAGTTAAGGTTATCTATAAGACTGAACATTCTCTCTATCTTAAAGAAATCTTGAAGGGTTTTGTCATTCTCTCTCAAGAGGTACTAGAAGAATGAAAGGATGTGTGCTCCCTTTGAGAAGGATCGCATGAAACATTCTACATGACCTTTTTGTAACATCTTCCAATGTATCACTTAAGCAGATTGCTCAAGGACAACAAACTTCAATAAGGCAAGGCATAGGCTGACTTAATTAAACAACCATACTTGAATTTATTAAGGGGTGTTTACAAGGAGATGAAAAGAGAACCCTTGAACTCTTAGCCTGAATCTTCTGAAGAAGGTTTAGTGTGTATGTACACACTAGCGACTTGAAACATGAGGTCGTTTCTCCCCTTTCTGGCAGTGAAAAATGGAAAATCAATTATATGTTTAGCCCGGTCAATCTGTTGTGAACAAGTAATTGAGAGGAAAATAGCAGAGGGTTGCTTCACAAGTTGCCTTTTGTATTTGGTAACAGATTCTTTCCAAAATCCATACTCTTAAAGCCACGTATGAACAACATGTACAAATTGTTTTGTTGTTTTTGTAAGAGTGGTTTTATTGCTTTTAGAATTTGTTGATTTTGTTGTTTTCAAACCTGTGTTTTTGTGTTTCATTGTGTTTTTATCTTCTACATCCCTTTGATGACATTATGTTGTGAATAAATATGAATGATCATGACTTTTGGCTATGTTGCAAACCAGCAGCCCCAGCCCTGAAAGGGACATTTGGTGGCATGTAGTTGTTGTTGTTGTTGTTGTGTGTTACATTTTATGTACATACAGTATAATGCATATGTCTACTACTGTAGTATTATTATTGTTGTTGTTGTTGTTAATTAGATTTAAATACTGCCCTTCATCATAAAATCTCAGGGTGGTTCACAAAATAAAATTTAGGACAAAAACAAGTAAATAAGTACCGTGGTACCTCGGGTTACATACGCTTCAGGTTACATACACTTCAGGTTACAGACTCCGCTAACCAATTAATAGTACCTCAGGTTAAGAACTTTGCTTCAGGATGAGAACAGAAATCGTGCTCCTGTGGCGCAGCAGCAGCTAAAGTGGTGCTTCAGGTTAAGAACAGTTTCAGGTTAAGAACGGACCTCCAGAACGAATTAAGTACTTAACCTGAGGTACCACTGTAAATCAAAACAGCAAATCAATACCCCCCCCCTTCCCACGGATGCATTTAAAGGCTGTGAAACATTAATCAGCCAAAGATCTGGTTGAAGAGGAACATTTTTGCCTGGCATCTAAAAATAAGTAATGAAGGTGCCAAGCAAACTTCCCAGGGGAGAGCGTTCCACAAATGTGGGGCCATTTCAGAAACGGCCCGTTCTCATGTTGCCACCCTCCTAACTTCATGTGGAGCAGAGCCTCAGGTGATGAACATAGTCTGGGATGGTTTACATGGGGGAGAGATGGTCTTTCAGGTTCTCCAGTCCTGAGCTGTTTAAGGCTTTATAGGTCAAAGCCAGCACTTTGAATTGGGCCCAGAAACCAATCTGCAGCCAGTGAGGCCAGCTCTATCCCACTCCTAAAGAGCTGAAGGTAGCATACGTAATCGCTTTATAATAACAAACCGTGAGGTAGGTTCAGCTGAGAGCCATTGACTGCCTCAAGGTCACCCAGTGAGCTTCATGCCTGAGTAGGAATTTGACAAGAGCTTCCCAGAAGAAACTTTGTCATCTTGAAAATGGTTTCAGAGCACAAGGGGTCATGGAACCACCGTATTTTTTGCTCTATAAGACTCACTTTTTCCCTCCCAAAAAGTAAGGGGAAATGTGTGTGCGTCTTATGGAGCGAATACCAGGCTGAGCAGCTATCCCAGAAGCCAGAACAGCAAGACGGATCGCTGTGCAGCGATCCCTCTTGCTGTTATGACTTCTGAGATTCAGAATATTATTTTTTCTTGTTTTCCTCCTCCAAAAACTAGATGTGTCTTATGGTCTGGTGCGTCTTATAGAGCGAAAAATACAGTAACTCTAAGGTATCCAGTTCTGTCCCTCAGCGGAGGGAAGATTCTTTAATCCCACAGAAGCTGCCCTTAGCATAAAGGAAGCATGGAGTGGGAAAATTTGTAACTTTCCTTCTGTAGTCCCAACCGTCCAATCTGCTCCTATTCCCATCACCCCCCAGTGCAAATTCTAGGAAATTAGTATTGCGCGCACTAAGCTACACTTCAGAATGAATGCATCAAGAATTGGGGCATAAATCATGTACCCCTAAGTAAATTTCAGAATAAACAAGCATGGCGTAGAAAAGGGTCAATTAAATTAGGAGTTTCCAGACTCCAGGGGGTGATAGGATCAAAGGTCAACTGTCTCTGTGTGTCTGTGAGTGAGAGAGAAGCTAATGCTTTGATCCAATCAGAGCTTTGGATCAGATATTGCAATTGTATTAGCTGGAGAACAAAATTAGCATATAAGAGTTTATGTAGATGCTAGTGAGGTTGCATGCAAGACAAAAGGCATGGGTAAGGAAAAAGCAAGGAGTGAGAAGGTGAAAAATGGCTTTGTCATGTATAATGAGATAAGAATCCAAGGTCTTTGTTCAGACCAGGTGTCTCCATGGTTTTAAGTTTGGTGATAAGTTGCAATTCAGCAGCTTCTCTTTCCAGTCTATTTCTGAAATTCCTTTGTAGTAAAACAGCTAGCTTTTTCCTGTAAGACCTATTGCAGTCGTTAAGAGTCGTCAACAGGCTCATCACAGCTATCTGCCAATCACCCATTCCCACCACCCTTCTGAGTAATACCCCTCCCCACCTTCTCACTATATAGAAGGGTCTGGAAACTTCTGTTTCAGTGTATCTGAAGAAGTGTGCATGCACACGAAAGCTCATACCAAGAACTGACTTAGTTGGTCTTTAAGGTGCTACTGGAAGGAATTTTTTTTGTTTTGACTATGGCAGACCAACACGGCTACCTATCTGTACTTTTAAGACACCGCTTAGTCAAGTCATTCCCAAACTGTGTATTGCAAAAGAGAGTGCTGCTGTCAAATCAATTTATTACAGACTCCGCAGAGGAGGCTGCTTGTGACATCTCTGAATGATTCCCTGGTCTAGTCTTACCATGCTCTCTGCCTTGGGTGTATGACTGGATGATTCCATCATTACCAATGGAAAGATGCAGCAGAACTGCAAGCTCTCAGGGGAGGCTTCCCTTTCTACCTCTGCAGGAGTAGCTGCCCTGCCCTGGCCTCCTTCCAATAAGGAGATATGCCCGGAATAGGACTCTTTCAAGTCAAAACACAGAGGATGGGCTCTACTGGGTAGACTCATCCTAGTCTCCATGCTCCATCCATGCTCTAAAAACAAGCCCATCTGGGGGTGAAGGCTGTCTTCCGTTTTCAACCCATTTTAAGAAAATGCCCCATTCTTCAAAGCAACTCCCATTACGGGGGCCAGGCTTTAAACTTGGGGAAATTTAGACGTGGCTCATCATTTGGTATCAAGGGGAAAGCTGTGACTAAAAGGATTGCGATGCTGTGGATCTATCAACACGTTTTCCTGGATTGTGGCCAAAGTGCACATAGGCGTAGCTGAGGAAACAGAACTGGGTTCCCTGCTTCCAGGGCTGGATCAGCCAATAAAATTATTTACGTGTACTGCAAGAACCGTATCGGAAGAAGTGTTCATTGTTAACGGAGAAATCTGACGGCTCCCTTGGACAAAAAACAAGGACACCAGCCAGGAATAGCAGAGCAAAACAGCAGCCAGTAGGCTTGGTCTTTACTGAAGACTGTTGCGACAGGACTCCCACCTGTCACAAGGTGAAACAAGATGGAAGCCCCGAACAAAAGAAAACCCAAACTTTTATCAGATGCTAATCCCCATGTTACACCCCGCCCTACACAACATCACTAATACATCATGGTTACATCATGAAAGGGGAGGTCGGGTGGCAGTAATCTGAGCATCCTGGACCCTGCCCCATGGTTCTCCTTGCCCTCCACCAAACACCCATCAAGTGTAACAGAGATATTTGCATTTCCCTGTTTCCCAACCAAGTTAATCACACCCTTTTGTCTTCATCTGGGTTTGTGGCTTCTGGAATGGCTACCTGTCTGGCACTCAGGTATAAGGATGCCAGGGATTATCCCTCAGGCAGAGGGGCTGCTGAGTAGCTGAGCTCACATGTCTATATGAATTTCTGAAGTTTTCCCAGTGAGCCAGAACATAGATATATTTATCAGTGAATTGTTACATTTGGTATTGTGCAGCAGAGGCCCTCTGAATAGATAGGAAGAAACTGTGATGAAGTGTTTTGTGGGGACAAGTCACAAAAGTGATTTTGGTGATTTTGGTATTGGGCTGCATGTGCATGATATCTGCTGGAGGGGCAACCCCCCCCCCAACCTATACATAAATTCCTGCAACAGCATGCACACGAAAGCTAGTGCCAAGAACAAACTTAGTTGGTGTCTAAGGTGCTACTGGACAATTTATGTTTTTTATTTTAATTTTATTTTGACTGCAAGAACCTTGTTCCCTTTGCCCTACAGCTATAGCAGGTTCTCCACCCATGGTGTGCAGGGTTGCTTGGTTAATTCTTCCTTGCAAATATAACTTTGTTTTGCCAGGCCTGTTTAAGTATAAGTACTGCATAAGGTATAAACTTATAGACTCAGATTAAGTGCCGACGTACACTTTCTATGCTGAATTTGTTTATGGCTTTCCGTTTTCTTCATCTACCCTGTCAACTTTGACTGTTCAGCAAAACTGTTCAGCTGGAAACAAAACCTCGCTGAAACTGCTAGATGCCAGGAAGTTGAGTAATCTGAAACCTTGCCCTACGAATCTGACACCCTGTTTTCCACCCTGGAGAGATCCCAGCGAGAGTCGCCACTGCCTGAGAGAACACTCTGCTCCTAAACATTTATCTCAATCATATTGATAGAAACTCTTGAGATAAGTCATTTGGGTGTGGCCAACAAATGCCTTCCCTAGTATGCAGCTTGCCCTTGGCTCCTCCAGAAAATACCTGGAGATTAAGAGAAGACACACCATGGCAACTAATTTGTATTGTAAAAACCAGCTTGCCTCCCTTGGATCCAACAGCAAATGGTTAGTAGTACATCTCAACAACTCAACCTGATTAACAATTGTAAAGTGGATAATCTGTCATCTTTTTATAATATGAAGATAGTTTCAATATATTCTTAAACACTATGCAATCTGAGCCTAAGGTGGAGGTCTCACAGCATTAACACCCAAACAGAACTGGCTTCTCCACTAGTCACAACTTTGGGTCCAGCATAAATCAAGCATGTCTCTGTTTCCTAGTTTCTCCTTTCTGTTCAGCTCACACACAACTGCCCAGGTTTTTGTCCTTCTAACTACCAGCCCACTCATTTGCCATCTGGAGCAAAGCAAAGTATTTGCTTATATGAATGAAGGCACTTAAATAGCAAGCTAAGTCCATTATCTTATAATTGCCTAGTTGGAAACAGAACCCTCCACCATCTTTAAAGCCTTTCTGAGTACAGGACCCCAAGAATTGGAAGTGACTCACAGCATCACACAGACGGACCCCACCTCAAACCTGCTACTATATGTACAACCATTTCCTGATCCTAAACATGTTTACACGCAAATGTTTCAATGAATTTAATGGGATTGGCTTTCCCATGAGCACAGGACTTCACTTAAAATAGCCAGCACTACACTACAGTACACTAGCAGCTTACATCGGATAGGGTTGCCATATGTCCTGGAATTCCTGGACATGTCCTCTTTTGGAGGTCCTACATGCCCCTCTGGGGGAATTTTACATTTTAAAGCAAATGTCCTGGATTTGGGGTTTGTTTATTAAAAATTGTGCGCTGGTGTCTCTGGTTCACGCTCTGACATGGGTGGCTTGGGCTTCGCGGCAGTGGCAGGGTTATCAGGCAATTGCCCTAAAAAAGCTCAACAACTTTTAGTGTCCAGATTTTCCCCTCCTGAAATACGGCAACCAACTCTACATCAGCAAAACTAAACTTCTAGCAGTAATGTGGAAAACATAATAAGAACAATTGGAAGGGGAGCATGAAAGTCGCACCTACTATATAGATTTCAAGAGACCATCACCACCAAACATTTACTGTATATATGTCGCACTTGATGATGCCCTCATCTTAGTGTGTTGAAGGCACAAATCAACACATGACAATAGTGGAAATACCACAATTACCTTATTTGGCCCATTCCACATCCTCTCTCCCATCCACAAGGCACAATCATGTTGTCAGAAAGAGGATACACCCTTCAGTAACATCGAATGCCACAGTTTGCCATATTCTTTGTGGTGCAATTTATGCCTATGTAATGACCTCAAGAAGGGACACGGGTGGCACTGTGGGTTAAACCACAGTGCCTAGGACTTGCCTATCAGAAGGTCGGCGGTTCGAATCCCCGCGACGGGGTGAGCTCCCATTGCTCAGTCCCAGCTCCTGCCAACTTAGCAGTTTGAAAGTACGTCAAAGTGCAAGTAGATAAATAGGTACCACTCTGGCAGGAAGGTAAACGGCATTTCCGGGTGCTGCTCTGGTTCGCCAGAAGCGGCTTAGTCATGCTGGCCACATGACCCGGAAGCTGTACGCCAGCTCCCTCGGCTAATAAACCGAGATGAGCGCCGCAACCCCAGAGTCGGTCACGACTGGACCTAATGGCCAGGGATCCCTTTACCTTTACTAATGACCTCAGGCTCCATCAGCAGCTTTCTTCATGACGTACATGCCATACATTTAACGCACATTTAAAGCACAAAGGCTCCCCCACAAAAGAATCCTGAGATTTGTTAAGGGTGCTGGGAATGGAAGTTTTGTGAAGGGTAAGGTACAGCTCCCATGGTTCTTTGGGGGGATCCATGTGCTCTAAATGTGCTTTCAATGTGTGGTGTGGATGGGAATCAAGTCAGAGACTGCAAAGTCACTAGCTAAAGAGTCAGACCAGGTTCCTGACTCTAAGCCTGATGCGGGAAGTGTCACTAAACCCAAGGCTGGCAGGCAGGACCCCTCTGGACCAGATCCAACTGCACCGAAAGTCTAAAGTAATATAAAACAAAACGTGAATTTGTCAGTGCAGCCCATCATAGAATCATAGAATCATAGAGTTGGAAGAGACCACAAGGGCCATTGAGTCCAACCCCCTGCCAAGCAGGAAACACCATCAGAGCACTCCTGACATATGGTTGTCAAGCCTCTGCTTAAAGACCTCCAAAGAAGGAGACTCCACCACACTCCTTGGCAGCAAATTCCACTGTCAAACAGCTCTTACTGTCAGGAAGTTCTTCCTAATGTTTAGGTGGAATCTTCTTTCTTGTAGTTTGGATCCATTGCTCCGTGTCCACTTCTCTGGAGCAGCAGAAAACAACCTTTCTCCCTCCTCTATGTGACATCCTTTTATATATTTGAACATGGCTATCATATCACCCCTTCACCTTCTCTTCTCCAGGCTAAACATGCCCAGCTCCCTTAGCCGTTCCTCATAAGGCATCGTTTCCAGGCCTTTGACCATTTTGGTTGCCCTCCTCTGGACACGTTCCAGTTTGTCAGTGTCCTTCTTGAACTGTGGTGCCCAGAACTGGACACAGTACTCCAGGTGAGGTCTGACCAGAGCAGAATACAGTGGCACTATTATTTCCCTTGATCTAGATGCTATACTCCTATTGATGCAGCCCAGAATTTCATTGGCTTTTTTAGCTGCCGCGTCACACTGTTGGCTCATGTCAAGTTTGTGGTCAACCAAGACTCCTAGATCCTTTTCACATGTACTGCTCTCAAGCCAGGTGTCACCCATCTTGTATTTGTGCCTCTCATTTTTTTTTGCCCAAGTGCAATACTTTACATTTCTCCCTGTTAAAATTCATCTTGTTTGTTTTGGCCCAGTTCTCTAATCTGTCAAGGTTGTTTTGAAGTGTGAGCCTGTCCTCTGGGGTGTTAGCCACCCCTCCCAGTTTGGTGTCATCTGCAAATTTGATCAGGATGCCCTTGAGTCCATCATCCAAGTCGTTGATAAAGATGTTGAACAAGACCGGGCCAAAGCAGAACCCTGTGGCACCCCACTAGTCACTCTTTTAGGAAGTGTCAACACTGAAATCCATGATGTTCATAGCAGCCAGAAAGTTTTGTATTTCTTTTGTGCTTGCATAAGCAATAAAACAGTGCCAATCTGCCACAAAATAATCTTTTTATTTTGTTACTTTAGCAAGATGTAAATTATTTTTCCACCAAAACGAGTTGCCAATCCATCTTACACCACTTAATTAACATGGCGTCCTCTAGGTCCTTCCAATATTGAGCAACAACGAGCCAGCAGTTGCAAGAATAATAAGTTTGAAATTGCAACCCGGCCTGGTGGAACGCTCTGTCTCATGAGACCCGGGCCCTGCGGGATCTGATTTCTTTCCACAGGGCCTGTAAGACAGAGTTGTTCCACCTGGCCTTTGGCCTGGAGCCAATTTGATTCCCTCCTCCTCTTTCTTGGCCTTGGCTGGAGAGAGCGGGGTATAAATAAAAATTATTATTATTATTATTAGAGAGGCTCTGTGCTGGCCATTGAGGAGTGGCTTGTTCCACCTGCCTTGCGCTAGGAGCTCCTGAAAGGGATACTCTGACCTATCAGTAAGCTATATTCTTACTTAAACCTTTGTATATGATAAATGAGCTGTTCCTTCTTCATTGTTATGTTTCCGTGTTGGGTTGCAGCGATATTATATGTCTTGTGTACCATTTGGAGTTTTGTGTGTGTGCGTGAACCGCTTTTGAGGGCAGATGGACTTGCGGGAAAGGTGGGATATGAACAAAAAACCCAAAGGCGAAACCGAAACCAGTCTTCCTGCTGAAATACACTCTCCTACACAAGTGTATAAAAGTCAGTCAATGTTTATTACGGCAAGCAGCCTGCATACGTTGAAAGGCCTGGTTTATCTGACTGCCTCTTTGAGGCCCTTTGGGCTCTATATTGTATTCAGGGCAGGACAGACTATGTTGCTTCGTCAGGTGACAATCACACAATCACAAACACACCAACAAGCTTTGTGCTCCCTCAATACCTCAATCTCAGTTGTGGGATTCCCTCCCCACAGAGGTATACTCTGCATTTTCACTATACAGTGCTACTTTGGTTCTCAAACTTAATCCGTTCCGGAAGTCCATTCCAAAACCGAAGTGTTCCAAAACCAAGGCGCGCTTCCCCATAGAAAGTAATGCAAAATGGATTAATCCATTCCAGACTTTTAAAAACAATCCCTGAAGCAGCAATTTGACATGAATTTTACTATCTTACAAGACCATTGATCCATAACATGAAACCAAGAATCAATGTGCTGTACTGTAAAATAAGTAAGACAGTATTGTAGATGATAAAAATTATTTTTTTTTCTTACCTGCACTGATGATAGTCATTGTTTGAATGGGGGGCTTTTATCAATTTCCTCAGTCAATCAATCAGAAGCTGAACTGGGATCTACACAGTCACAAAAACAAATTAACCCAAAAAGCCTCAAAACAAAAAACGCAAAATAAATAGCAAAAACAAAAGCACCAGATATAAGCTCCAAATATCACCTCAGAACACTGCAATCGGAAATGGAAGGCTTGAATTACAATGGGGGGGCACAATTTAGCAGCACAACAAGAAACACAGGGGGACTCAACATGGAGCAGGTTATGTACTGAAGTTCTCACCCTGGGCCAGCAGGGGGATACTGTAGATAGTTATGCAAATGAAGGATCGAAAGTGACATTCAGTGATTGGATAGTTTTTATGCAAATGAAGGATCGAAAGTGACGTTCAGTGATTGGATAGTTTTAGAAAGTCGCTACAGTAACGTTGTACTGGAGCTCTATATAAGCAGGCTGACTTGAGCCCTTGAGTTCAGTTCTGTTCTGGCCTCTGAATAAACAAGAGCTGTTTGAAGAATCGCTGTGTCGTCTGATATGTTCACCCACAACTTAACAGAGCACGTTCGGCTTCAGGGGGAAAAGTTCAAAAACTGTGTTACCAGAAAAATCCGAGGGCTCCCTTGGACAAAAACAAAGACACCAACCAAGATAACTTGGAGCAAAACAGCAGCCTGTAGGCTTGGCCTTTATTGAACTGTTGCAACAGGGTGCTCCCCTCACTTGCAGGAGAGAGGAAAGTCACAGAAAAAAAGTGTGCAAGGCCTTATAAAGACTTTTGAAATTCCACCCTGTAGACCAAGACCACCCCCGAGAAACATCATACATACATCACAGGAGGGAGGGGTTGAGGGAGGAGTTTTGGTGGTAACCTGAGTGTCCTGTCACCTGGCTGGACCCCCTTTCCCCCTCCCCATGAGTACTTTCCAGGTGACAGAGGGGAGTTTGCAGTTTCCTGCCCCCTGAGGGAAGAGCTGATTATTGTCCTTTGTTCCAGTCTGTGCTGAATCCACTCCCATATGCAAGTTCTTTGTGATCTTGATGGTCTTCTGTCTGGGACCATCAGGGTTGGCATAGCAACTGGGCAGGGCTCCTGTGGATGTGCTGGTATGCGCAAGGGATTATGGCTGCCCTGTATCAAACCTTCCCCATTTTGTAGTCCTTCCTTCATGGAGTAAAATAAAAGTGGAACAGTGCAAATCCGATGTATGGTTGATTTTCTATGAATTTATAACAGAAGCGTAGCGTATGTAGTGTGTGAGTGTGAGTGTGTGTGAAGTTTGTACAAACTGAATGATTGGGTGGGCGGGTTTCCTGCTACAACTGGAACACCTACTTCTGGTTTTGCAGCGTTCGGGTTCCAAGTTGTTCATGAACAAAGCTGTTCAAAAACCGAGGTCCCAGTGTACATCTCCGCCCCCTCTCAAATTCCCAAATGTTCCTCATAAATTCCATTTTTTAAAAATAGAATCAACTTCCCATTCCATCTCCCGTGATGTTTTTCTTATCCCCTCCCCCTAGTAAAAAAATTAGTAAGTCTCCAGCCTCTCCCATTCCATCTGCTGACCTGAGTGAAAGTCCAGGAGCTCTTTTAATTGCATGTTGTTGTTTGTTATGTTGCTCATTTGTCTTCTGTCTTTCAAATGAATTTTTACTAGGGTGGTTTTATAACACACACACACACACTCTCTCTCTCTCCTACCAATGGGACAAAATCACACATTTGTCACCAGACATGAAGTCTGTGGGCTGAGCGGTCTTTGCAACAGGTCTTCCAGTGGTTATTATATTATGATCTCCTCCTTCATGAGAACCCTGCAAAGTCCACAGGTCTCATGGCAACTTCTAACAATCCAAAGAAAAATATAAAAATTAACCTCACTAGAAAATATTAAAAATTATACCCACACATATAATAGCCCTGAGAGATTGCTCAAGTTGGTGGAGCACGAGACTCTTAATCTCGGGGCTGTGGGTTCAAGTCCCACCAAGGGTGAAAGGACTACAAATCTGTGAATCTGTGATTTCAAAAATCACACCCTCTAGAAGATGACAAGAAGTGACCATAAGCCAATTCCCTTCAAGCACCCCACCCCCCATGTACAGCAGTATTGTTGCCATTAAAACAATGAACTAACAAACAAAAAGATTGTGTACTATTAATTTAGCAGAGTCATAACTTTTCAGATTAGGAAGGAAGATGGAATAGAATAATTATATATGCTTACTGTTAATGTGATAATAGAATCAGTCCTAAATGTTTTGCTGAGCAAGAATTTCTGATATGACTGAGACATTCTGTTTCAAACCGTTATCATTCTTTCCTAAAAGCTTTGAAACTTGTACTTCTGCCTTGGAGACATTCCAGAAAGAGAGATTTAGCTTAGTAAAACAGAATGAGGCATCTTGCCAGAGCTTCTGTTAGGAAAAAATATACTGCAATTCCAGATGCTGTGTTCATCAAGGCTGTGTGACTAGTGTTGGCACCTATTGGCTAGCACCTGTAATATCAATAGTTATGAGGAGTGTTCACATAACTCCCCACCCCACCATTTTGTGCTCTTTTTACATAGGTGCAATTATTATTATTTAGTTTTAAGATTAGGACATGTGCGCCCTTAAGAGTGGGAATACTCATTTTGCCCTTTAGACAAACAAAACATGGCAAAGCTCTTTTCTCTCTCTCAATAATTTTTTATTACATATTTTGTTTTACATTTTAGAATATTCATTTAAACAACCTTAAAATATCAATGACGTCCCTTCTTCTCTTGCCATGGTTCATTTTGCATAACATAAATCCCTGCATATTTTATATACGGTAAACTAAACAATTCAGTATTCCATTATTACATCCATCAAAACTTATTTACACCATTGAATTCATCCTAATGCTGCCCATGTTTTCAAATATACACAGTTTTCCTCCATATATTCAATAAACATTTTCCAGTCTTCTTTAAACATATGATCTCTTTGTTCTCTTATTCTATTTGTTAGGTCCACAAGCTGCGCATATTCCGTCAGTTTAAGTTGCCATTTTCTTTCTTTAGTTGGCACTTCACTCATTTTCCATTTTTGGGCTAACGAAACACAAGCCGCAGTAGTGGCATACATAAATAAACTTTTCTGACACCTGGGAATTTCTGCCTGAATTATCCCCAACAAGGAGGACTCTGGGTTTTTTAAAGTACTTTTAAACATTTTTTTTCCAATTCATTATGAATTATTTCCCAATACTCTTTTACCCTTTTACAGGTCTACCACAAAAAAATGACAAAACTCAACAAGTCGACCCCCACCACCTCAATAAAGTCCTTGCCTATTCCATGGCTTTCCCTTGAGTTTCTATGGCTGTCTTCTACATGCTAGTGGTCACTGTGGGAGCACATATGGCTTTGCCAATGGACTGGGTTTGTGCGAAGGCACAATTTGTGTGAACCAACACTTATTAAGCCGCTGACATTGGGGCTTGTGGGTTTCTGACTGGCACCTGGTTGGCCACTGTGAGAACAGAACGGTGGACCAGAGGAGCCGTTATTAGGTTCTGATAAACAGGAACATCTGTGTGTATAAAAGGATCCACACAATTTCAAATAAATGGGGCTTCGGAGCAGTTGAGCAGATCCACACTGTACACTTCAAGAACATTCAACACAGCCAACTTCCCCAAAGAATTATGGGAACTGTAGTTTGTTAAGCATGCTGCATACTGTAACTCTGTGGGGGGTGGGACTACAGTTCCTAGGATTTTTTTTGGGGGGGAGGGTCATCTGCTTTACATGACTTTTTTATCAGACTTTTTTCAATGAATCTGGGGACACTTTTTAAAAAACATTCTTTTTAAATCTTTGTTTCCCCTCCTTCTCCTTGCAGGAACTTGCTGGCCTCCCTGCCATTGGCAGCCCCCGACCTAACGAAAGAGACCGGTGCCGACCTCCTCCGCTTCTCTCCCCCGCCATGACACCCGCCCTGGATCCGCTCCCTCCCATCCGTCCTCCCTACCTTGGGAACCCTCCTCTATTTTTTATATTATTATTAATTTTTTTATTAGTTTTCCAATACAGAGTAAAAACAAAACAACATACGCACATAAACAAACAAAAACATATAAACATGTATAATTTCAAATCCTCTTTTTCATAAACCTTATTTCTCGGACTTCCCCTTACCTCCCCTTCTCTGCATCCCTGTTTTAAATTTTTTTCAACAACCCTTCGCTCCAATTAAGTAATTACTTATTTTCTTTTTAAATTTCTTCTCATAATTAATCAATCAATTACAGCTGTAATTCTATATTTTCCTTTCCCTTGACATTTTAGCACTCATCAATTTTACAACAGTTCTTAAGATATACTTTAAATTTCTTCCAGTCTTCTTCCACCGTCTTTTTCTCTTGGTCCCGGATTCTGCCAGTCATCTCCGCCAATCCCATAAAATCAATCACCTTCGTCTGCCATTCTTCCAGCGTGGGTAGTTCTTGTGTCTTCCAATACTTTGCTAAGAGGATCCTTGCTGCTGTAGTGGCATACATAAAGAATGTCCGATCCTTCTTTGACACCAATTGGCCGACCATGCCAGGGGAACCCTCCTCTATCCCAGTATCCTGCACCTGCCCTCTGCAGGCTCCCTGCACTGCACAAAGACCCCGTTTTTCGGGCTTCTTCGAGGCCCGGCAGTCCATGCTAAAAAACAGCAGCCCAGGATTATTATTATTTTGGGGGGGGGATCATCTGCTTTACATGTGTGGTGTGTATAAGCATGAGGTCACAAACGCATCAGCAACCTCACTAGCTACTCTGACTGCTCCTGGGTGTTTTCATTTGACAGCTTGCTGTTTGTAGTGATGGGGAGGTGATCAGATTTTTTTCCAATGAATCCGGGGACACTTTAAAAAAAAAATCTTTTAAAATCTTTGTTTCCCCTCCTTTTCCTGCAGGCACTTGCTGGCTCCTGCAAATCCTCTGGCCTCCCTGTCAGCATTGCCCTTGAGCCAGTGCCACCAACTGGACTCATCCACTTCAGCCCCGACTGGGCTAGGCGAGCTGGGTAGCACTTCCAGAGACCACCTTCTGGACAGGAACAGGTCAAAGTGCTGTGGACTCACAACTTAGACTTGTGAGCACCGGATTCATTCCAACAAGAAGACAGTCGTCGCACAGCAGAGTACAGCAGAGTATAGCAGAGTATAAACGACTCGGAGAGCAGCTCTGTAGAATAACTTCTTTATTCTATCTACAACTATAATACAACTATATACAGAGCTAAATGGGTTCTTAGCATAAATGAATGCTGCACTACACTGAGTGTCTGCAGCTGCTCTTAGCAGCAACCTTATCTCTACATAAGATCTGTAACACTCAGTCTCTCTCTCTCCGACACACTGACTGACTGACTGGCTCTTTGATTTGGTGCTGGAGCAGAATAAGTAGAGAGTAGAAAACCGCCCCTCCTCTCTGGAGAATCAGCAGAGATCATCATGAGATTCTTGGATATGGGAGGGGTGAAATCTCCTCACTCCCTGCCCTTGGCGTCTCCCCTGGGGGCACCTGACCTGTGCCGGTCGATCTGAACTTGTTGGGATGGCAAGGCAGAGGGGCTACAAGGAGTAATACATCGAATAAAAATAAGGACTGGCATATGCCTCCTGCTTCCTGACTGTTCAAAGCACTTCATATACATGCTCAGTCGTGTATGTGAGAGGCCTCCAGATTCACACCAAGACACTGGCCCTCTGGCAAACTTCTGGCTTCTGTAAGAATATCCATCTGCCAAATAATTCCTTCAGTGAATTTGCACTAATGCATCAACACACAAATATAAGGAAGAGGGCATCAACAAGTCTCACAGTAACAACCCTGACCAAACAAAGTGTCTATGCACCTGTATGCCAGCAGAGGGCAGTGTTGAAGTGATTATGTTGTCATTCTCATTATCTAAAAGAAATCATAAACTGCCAAGCAAAGGCTGAACCACCAGTGGCGTAGCGTGGGTTGTCAGCACCCGGGGCAAGGCAAGTAATTTGCGCCCCCTAACCCGTGGATTTGCGCCCCCTAACCCTAACCCCTAGATATTGCGCCCAGTGCGGCCGGCCCCCCCTGCACCCCCCACGCTACACCACTGTGAACCACCACAGTGTTTGAGGCCTATAGATCAGGGGTCGGCAACGTGCGGCCCACGAAGACCGTTTGACCAGCCCACGAGCCGCCCCTGCACCAGTTGTGGCCCATCAGGCTCCCGTTCTCGATGCAGAGCGCCAGCAGGATGGAGCAGGTCGTGGACGAGCCCTTCTGGACAGTGGTGGCGTTCCCACTGGGCACCAGCATGAAGGAGCTGGAGGCGCAGCTGATGGAGATGACGCCGATTGAGGCATGCAGGAGCGTGCGCTGGCAGGCCTCCAGCAGCCCGAAGGATGGGGCCTTCTGGCAGCGTAGGTAGCCGGCACAGGATGCTGCGGAAGAGGAGGATCTCCAATGAAGCGATGCCCGAGACCTGCTTGGCCATGCGTGTGAAAGGCGCCACAATGCCAGCTGGCACAACGCCCCCCAGCAGTGCCACCAGCAGGCCCTTCATGCTCTCAGATAGGAGGGAGAGGTTCCAGGACGGGCGTCATGGCGGAGGAGAGAAGCGCAGGAGGTCGGCCATGGTCTCTGCCGCTACATCAGTGGCCCCTGGGGGAGATTGCCACATCTGCAACATTGTGAGGTAGGTTAGACTGAGAGACGGGGACAGGTCCCAGAGGTCACCCAGTGAGCTTCACGGCCAAGTGGGGCTCGAACCCTGGTCTCCCAAGCCACAATCTGACACTCTAACCATTATACCACATACCCAGCGATTCTCTTCGAAGTCTACCTTTCCTTTCTTGAGCTCAACCATCTGCCTAATATTCCCGGGGCGGGTGGAGGGAGCAGTTAGCCAAGGGCTAACTTGCATGGGGCAGGGATTTTCTCACACAGAAAGCTGCTCGATTCAGACCACAGTGGTCCATCCAATTCAATGTTGGCCCCGCTGAGCAGCAAGATTTCAGATGGGTCTCTCCCCCAGCCCTACTTTGAGATGGTGTTGGAGTCTGACCCCGGGGTCTTCTGCATTCAATGCAGGTATATCCCTGAATCGGGGCCCTTCCTCCATGCTCCCTAGGTTCAGGGTCAGGAGGGAGGGTGACTAGAAGCCACCCCTTTCTCTGCTCCTGCAGTGTCTGTTTTCAGGGTGTCTGGGTTCTATGCCTTGGTTCTAGAAGGGTGGGAATCTAGCAGTCTACGTGTCACAAAGCAGAGGTGGGAAAGAGAGGCAGCATTTATGAAGTCCTCTCCCCCCCCCCCCGTGACTCAGGGAGCAGGGATGGAGAAGAGGAAAGCGCTGTTCACAACCCTAGCAGCAATGCAAGCCTCAAACACTGTGGTGCTTCAGCATTTGCTTGGCAGTTTATGATTTCGTTTAGATCAAGGGTCGGCAATGCGTGGCCCACGAAGACCGTTTTACCAGCCCACGAGCCGCCCCTGAACAAGTCATGGCCCGTCAGGCTGCCATTTAGCAGCGTGCGCTGGCAGGCCTCGAGCAGCCCGAAGGATGGGGCCTTCTGGCAGTGCAGGTAGCCGGCACAGAGCAGGTGAAGGATGCTGGGGAAGAGGAGAGTCCCCGATGAAGGGAGGACAGAGACCTCGTAGCCCATGCGGCTGAAAGGTGCCACGAAGCCGGCCGGCACAGCGCCCCCCAGCAGCGCCCCCAGCAGCCCTTCCTGCCCTCGGATAGGAGGGAGCAGTTCCAGGGCAGGCCTCATAATCACTTCAACATTGCCCTCTGCTGGCATATATAAAAAACTGTATAAATTCTTCCAACAGATGGCAACCTGCTATTACTAATGATATTTTTAAGAGTCTCCAACCTTTGTCTTGTCACTTCATATTATAATTTTCACAGCAACTTCAAAATCCCAACTCACAGTAATTTGCTCCCATTTGGGTATCAGCTGTGAAATCCATTTGGCACCTGGGTTATAAATTTGAGGGATGCACTGACTGTGCTGAGAATAAAATCCCCCTGGTTTATGAATTGGCATTAGCACATTGCCAAATGAGAGGGGGGGGGGAATGTTATTTCTGTGCATGAACCGAATTGGTTTCTTTCTTCAGTTAGGAATTCTTGATCGAAACCTTCCTTAATCATATATAACTCCAAAACAATGTTTGACAATCTTTTCTGTGTTTCATACGGAATTTATGTTCAAGAAATGCAGTTAGGAAACATTTTGGGTGGCTGTGCAACTAAGGCCACAGGAAGAAATAGACTCCGGCAAACCATTTGCTCTAAGAATATCTATCTATAGCTGTGCTGGCAGAAGGATCACCTCAGCTAGACATTGAATTCTACCTATTTTCCTTTCTACAACAAAATGAGGCTTGCTTCCCAGTAAATACATTTAGCACTGGGGCAACCAAAGCAAACTCCAGCTTATTCTTATAGTCATGATTTAAGTAAGCTGAAAATGTGAATCTGCTTTTTAAAAAAAATTCAGAAGCTGTATACAAAAGATTCCAGCATTGGGGTCCTTCCTTGCATCTTTTCCACCCTCTAAGAGGTAGGGGGAAAGAAGACACACACCTCCTTGGCCCTGGGGTGTCTGTGTTCAAAGGGTTAGGCATTTCCCTAAACCCGCTTTCTGCATCCATGATGGAGACAAGCTGGTGGACCAATAGCTGTCCTTGTCACGTATCTCGAGTCCCTTGGCCTTTCCTTATAAAAGGTAACTGGCCAACTTGGGGCGGGGATGTGCTTTGAATGTGTGTTAAAGGTACAATGTGTGCACAATCAAGGAAGTGTGAAACAAGGCAAATCCTCAAGCAGGGATGTGCTCTGGAAAAAGTTCTTAGGGACAAAGAGAGAGGCTAGGGAAGCCACTTTTGTCCCCTGGGCCTGAGGTTCCCCACCCCTGCAGTAACTTCTGTTTGCGTCCAATTGATCAGAGGATGCACAAAATTCCCCTGTTGTCATGATACCACAGTACTATGGTAGACATAGAAACTCAGCTGGGCTGGTAGTGGCCGCTGAGCCTTTGTGTACCATAGGTCCGTAGGGATGGGAGGACATTTTTCAAAAGTTGCATGGTGATTCCTCCTTCACCGTTTTTGGAGCATTTGCTCCTTCTTTTGTCATTTCCTAGCAGTCTGTTCTGTTGTTTTTCAATGGTGTCCTCATCTAATCTTGTGCTGCCAACAGTACCAAGGTCCTTCCCCTTCTCCTGCCCATGTCTCTGTATTCTATCCAATCAAGGAAGAGTTCAAGGACGCATTGCAGCTAGGTTGGGACACTCAAGGGCTGCATACACAGTATACTTGGAAAGCAGATTGGAAGCACATTCTTTCCCTCAAAGAATTCTGGGCACTGCCCTTTGCACCGCACAGAGTTACAACTCCCAGCAACCCTTTAGAAATTCTGATGCCCATAATTCTTTGAGGGGGTCTTATGTACTGAATTGAATAGGATCCAAACTGCAGCAGTCTGACTGGTCCTAGAACAATAGGATCCAAAATGCAGCAGTCTGATTGGTCCTAGAACAATGCAGCAGTATGATTGGTTGGCAGGAACCACCCAATCATTCTCCAGATAGAAGTGAATCCACAACCTGATTGGCTTACAGTAGAATTCTGGAATTAGCCAATCATGGGCAGCCCGTTGTGTAAATAATGTATATAAAGCAGATACTTTGAGGGGACTTTCATTCATTCCTCCTCACCACTATGAGCTGAATAAAGAGCATGAAATACCTTGCGACTCTGAGTATATTTCAGGGGGGAAATGTTATTTGAGTGTGCTCTAAAGCCATAGTGTGTACACAGACTAAACACACACATCACAGTCATGCCACACGCAGTTTGAACTAAGTTAAGGGCCCAGCTTAACAGGAATGTCTTAGCTTGCTGACAGTTTCGGTGCAGAGTGTGGATCTCTATGGACAATATGCCATTACAAGTTGAAAAGTTAGAGCAGGAACATTTGGAATATGGGAGAGTGGTGGCTGGTAAGACAGAAGGCAAGGAGACCAACAGCTAGAGGAATAACAAATTCCACTTTGGTCGCCATCCTGCCTATGTGTTCTGATCAGAAAAGGCAACCTTTAGTGTAAGGAGGAGTAAGAAGACAGCGAGCTGCACCCCCTTGGCTGGTAGATAAGGAGGAGGATGGGAATGGCAAGACTGAGAGGTAGATTGGTGGCAGAGCCATAGCTAGGTGATCTTGCGCCCCTGGCAGAACCGTCCAGATTGCGCCCCCTAGCCACTGTTGTAAATAAAAAATATGCCCTTTTCCCTTATGGGGTATCCAAGAGCCCATATAGAGTCCTTACATAGGTTCCCTATTGGTAGGAGAAGATAACAGAGGCCAACCAGAGAATATTGAGAAGCAAAGCAGCTAGTAAGCTTGATCTTTATTGATCTGTTGCAACAGGGTGCTCCCCTCACCCGCAGGGAAGAAGAGGACCCACAAAAATGCTGTGCAAGGGCTTATAAAGACTTTTGAAATTCCCATTCTCTAGATCAAGACCACCCCAGAAACATTATGCATACATCACAGAAGGGGTGTAACCTAAGACCACCCCTCAGATACATCCCACCTACATCACAGAAATTTAAATGTTGTTTTTCTCCTGTCACAGTTTATCTCCTGTCTGGCAAGTTACTTGATTGGATTGCCTGGGGAGCCTGGCCATTCTTTTGTAGTGGTAAAATACTTATTTCCTGGGCCAGGTTACAGGCTCACACCCTATTCATATCTTAAAGTGTCCTTAAGACAGGATTTGTGAGGAAAGAGACAATGGGGAGACTTTTCCAGTTTGACCTTGCAGAGAAAACATTTGCTCAGTTTAGGAATCAAAATGGTTCCAGGTTGGCCTTCCTATGTTGATCTATGTATGTGCGGTTATGAACATAACCATATATCTAAGACCATAAAATTCCTATCACACCACGAACAAATTAGCTCTTCTTTCTGCCTCTCCTCCAACACCAACACCCCGGCACCCATTCAATTCCTCACACACTTCACCTTGTAATAAATTCTTTTTTGTAATGAATTCTGATAAAGGAGGACACCAAGATGGGGACCTACCTCGGGTTAAAAAAACTTTGGGTTACAGACTAACCCGGAAGTAGTACCTCGGGTTAATAACTACCTCAGGATGAAAACAGAAATTGTGTGGTGGCAGCGCTGCAGCAGCGGGAGGCCCCATTAGCTAAAGTGGTACCTCAGGTTAAGAACAGTTTGAGGTTAAGAACGGATCTCCTGAACGAATTAAGTTCGTAACCAGAGGTACCACAGTATATAGAAGTCTCCGCAATTACGTGCGGGTTACGTTCCAGGCCCCTACCTGCATAAGTGAAATCCCATAAAGTGGGGAGCACCCCACTTTAATAGGGAGAAGGGCCTAGGAGCCAAGGTTTCTTCATCCCCCCTAAAATATTTGAGGAGGTCCCCCCCCCCCGTTAATGGGCATTGCCATTCAAATAGTGTCTGAGAGCAGCCACCGCCCAGCGCGCCCCCTTCCCCACCTTGCCTGGGCTGTGGGCAGGGAATGCTGGCTGGACAGGGAGTGCTGGCTGGAGGGTCTCGGCAGCCGATTTTATGCCCCCGCCCGTTGGCATCGGCTGAAAGGCATACTGACACTGTGTGGTCAGGGAGCTGCAGGGATTGTAGCAAAGAACGACCATAACAAACACTTGTAGGGTTGGAGCACCCTATGTTGTTGTTGTTGTTGTTTAGTCGTTTAGTCGTGTCCGACTCTTCGTGACCCCATGGACCAGAGCATGCCAGGCACTCCTGTCTTCCACTGCCTACCGCAGTTTGGTCAAACTCATGCTGGTAACCTCGAAAACACTATCCAACCATCTCGTCCTCTGTCGCCCCCTTCTCCTTGTGCCCTCCATCTTTCCCAACATCAGGGTCTTCTCCAGGGAGTCTTCTCTTCTCATAAGGTGGCCAAAGTACTGGAGCCTCAGCTTCACAATCTGTCCTTCCAGTGAGCACTCAGGGTTGATTTCCTTCAGTATGGAGAGGTTTGATCATCTTGCAGTCCATGGGACTCTCAAGAGTCTCCTCCAGCACCATAATTCAAAAGCATCAATTCTTCGGCGATCAGCCTTCTTTATGGTCCAGCTCACCCTATAGGGATGTGTTAATCAGTTTGGGACTTCTTAGTTAAGAAGAAAATGATAACTGCTCTCTGTCTTGTCACCAGAGCATTGTGGACTATTTATATTGTTGCATGCCACCCCAACCTCTGAGTGGTGCAAAGTTCCAGGGGTGCTTACCCAGGATTCGTGTTTCCTTTTGGAAGTGAGGCACAGTGGAGATGGTGGCGTCTTTTATGATATACACAAGTTTAGCCTGGGATGGAGGGGCTCATAACATAAATCACCCATAGCCACAGCCTCGGATTCAAGCAGAGATCTGGCATGGCACTCTCTCTCTCTCTCTCTCTCTCTCTCTCTCTCTCTCTCTCTCTCTCTCTCTCTGCTTATCACTTTGCATCTAAATCACAGACATAGCTGCAAAATTCTGCCCTAAATTCTGGTTTTGTCCTTCTCACTCTCTGGGAGATGAGAGAAGGGCCCCACCTATTTGCACCTTAATCCCCCTTAATGACTCAACCCCAAGATTATCACCTTATGATGAAACTAGCCTGGCTTAATACAAGGGATGTACTGATATGCAGATTCCTTTTTTCTAGATGGATCTACCCATCCATTGACTTGAAAAAGGAAGCCCTCTCACCCAGAAGATGGAGAAGGTGTGGTGGGTGTAATGTTGTTGACCCCACCTACTTCTTTAATGGATGGTGTGTGGCTCCAGCACCCAAGAGGAGAACTCAGCCAGCAAAGAGGGGACTTGCACAGGAGCTGAAACTGAGTAATAGCAAGGTAAAGGCTAGAGACTCCCTTTGACAGTTTCACCCAAGGACAAGTCTGATCTCATTTAGAGCTCTAAAGCAAAGCATGGAGACGCATTGCAATAATTCCAGGTCCCTTGGGAGTTTCTCTTTTCAGGCTGAGCAGCAGAATATGTTCTTGGCATGAAGACTCAGAGTTTGGAATTGTGCTGCTCATAATCAATCCTAAAAAAATAAAATTCAAAAAGTGGTGGGGTATCCAAAATGAACCCCAAAACAAAAGAGATGGTTTCTCAAGCTGCTGACAAAATGAGGATTTTAAAGCAGCCTTGATGCATTGCAGCCAGTTATAATTTAAAGGCCTTCTTCATGACATCAGATCATGCAGCCAAAGCTCTGAAAATGTGTTTTCTATACAGGACCATCCTAATCTACTATGCATGCATGTACATAGCATGTTTTCGGTGCTGTAATAACTTTGTTAGGATGACCAAAAGGGAAGGGCCTGGAAACAGGCAGGGAAGGAAGGGCTAGTCCACGCAGCTGAGTTTGAGGGATAGCCAAACCGCTGAGCTTTGGAGAGCAAGATTTGCAGCAGAATTCCCTCCTTCTAGATGTCCTACATTGTCACAACATAGAGTTCTCTACCATTGCATCCTTGGGGGAAACCAAATAGTTTATTGATGCTAGTGAAGTTAGTGCTTGATTCACTGTCCAAACAGAAAATGGCATTCAGCAAGTGCAGATTATGGCGAGCCAGTAAAAAACACAAATACAGAACCTAGTAACTAATGTCAAATGAGGACAACCACCTTTCACCCTACTTTGCTTCAGACCTTCAAATAAAATGTACAACAGTGACATGGCTGCACAGCCTTCTTTTGAAATCCCAGCAGTGACATCTTGCCTTGCTATCAAGAAAGAAACTGTATATCCCTCTTTCAGGTATAACCCACATTTAGGTAATTTGCATTAAAAAGCACAGACATCACCTGTGATGAGTAAGACTAGATCTCATACAGCACATGACAGAGTGATCAGAGCATGATACTGGAAGGAAGAACAGCAAAAGAGGCTTGAGCAACAGAGTCTTCCTCTTTTCTTTTGGCCTTAGGCCACCCCTGGCCAGTCGTCCATTGTCCTCCCTGGCCGAGGGCGGGCCAAAGGCCAACTCAAGCAGGTAGGTGGCACCCGCCCAGGTGAGCCCTGCTTGGTGCCACAAACTCCACCCACCTGTGGGGAAGGGAGGGTGGATATTGTCAAGCCTCAGGGTGAAGGGGCAGAAGCTATCAGAAGATTTAAATATCCGTATCCTAAGAAGTCACCTTAGGGCATTTGTGATAACAGCCAGGTGAGGAGCAACAGGGCAATAAATTGCTTCTTGCTCTACACTTGCAAACAGACACATCAAACAAAAAAACAAACCCTGCTCCCAAACCTTGAAAATTGCCACTACTATTACTGTACTACAATTCATTTAATTTATTAGAACCATGCACACACTAGAGAGGCTTTAACTGCAAAGAACTCATCACTTCTTCAGCTGCATTTCAAGTTGTTGTTGACATCTGTCCGTCACTCATTGGCTAAAAACACTAAAAGGTGGCAGCAGGTAGGCTGGCTCATCTTACAGAAATTGCTTCTAAGGATACTTGCACATTTTGCTTCATAACTTTTATTTTTCTAGAGGGGCTAGGCACATACTTTTTCTTTTTTAAAAATAAATAAAGTTCAGGCTCTGCCCCCCCCCCCCCGGCCAACTAGTTGTGAGCCTGGTACATCAGTAACCTCAATGTGGTTGCCTCAGCGTTCTGCTGCAATTGAAATGCTCCTTTAGGCTCTTAGCCCACAATGCCTTCAAGGAATTCAGCAGCTGTCTGACTCTTACATACAGATTCGCCATCATTAGGCTCCCCCACTCCCAACACCAGCTGAAGTATGTCACTTTGCAACCATGAGGACTCACAAGTTCCATTTTCGTTGTCAAGGTACTGTTTGTTGGGAAATTCAAGCCCTTCTCATGAGAAGCTGGCAGCAGTCCCAGGCACCCGGCTTGATTCCCTGTTGACCTCCCTGGCTGCATTCCCCAGCAAGCGCGGGCAAGGTCTCGATCGGTGATTCTTCTCAAACGTGAGAAGAACACACCCCCTCTCCCCCTGGCAGGGGAAAGAGATAGACAGAAACGTATTTACATGCTTTTATTTCTGTCTTTGCAGCGTTACAAAAAACATGACTGCCCTCTCCATACTCCAGCAGTGTTGTGACAAAAACTCCCTGTACTTCCTGTACAGCTCATATTACACTCTGAGGTAATTCCAGTGCTTCGCACTGTGAAATGACTGCCCCTCTGTTCCCACAGCAGTCCCAACATTCCCATCATGTTTACTCTTCAAGCTAGGACTTTGCAGCAGCATTGCTTCATTATTGTAACACTGTTTGCAGCACAAGGTTAGATGAGGACAACAGCGCTGACATTACAAAACAATGGAACGCCCTGCTAGGAAATGACAAAATAGGAAGTGGGTGCTCCTAAAATGGTAGGTTGCAGTGTGATGGGTGAAGGAGGAATTATCGTCCTACTTTTAAGAGTATCCCCTCCATGGACCTGGGTTACAGAGAGGCCCAGTGGCCTTTGCCAGCCCAACTGCAGGGACACGGAGCTTCAGTATCTATTGTATTGCTGTGGCAGCAGGGAACATACTCAGGGACCAAATGTGACTCTCCAGGCCTCTTTATCTGCCCTCAGAATTCTCCCAGGTGATGCCCCCTTTCTCCACGCCAAACTCCTCTTGAAGGGTTTGCCCTCTGCCTACATACGTATGCTTTAGAGCACATTTAAAGCATGTTCCACCCGGGGGGGGGGAGAAGTACACTACAGCCCTTGTGTGTCTATCCACCACCACCACCCAGGTGGAATGTGTCCTTGAACTCTGATAATAACATGTGCTTGCCTGGCTGAAGGACAGAGACAGGTGTGTGAGTTCATGTAGAAATCAGCCCACTGTACAAAGGGAAGTATGAGACAAGTGTATACTAGTACATGGTCAACCCAGTGTCTTTGTGTGGTTGTGCTTCAGGTTTACTGAGCAGGAGAGCAGGTGCAGCGTGACAACTAAGCAGGGAGGACGGATCTGATCTGGCCCCATAGTTAAGGCCACAGCCTTTCCTGTTCCGGCCACAGCTGCCCATGCAATGTTCCATTCCTTGTTTGCTTGTTGCATTTTTTACTGCCTTTTTGCCAAGTTACTCAAGGCCATTTACAAATTTAAAGCAACTAAAACAAATGATACAAAGGGAGGAACAGACTGCCTGGAGCAATTCCTGAGCTTACCCCTGGCTGGCTGGCTGCCTGCTGCTGCCTCCTTCTTCCTTCCCAGAGAGCAGAGGGTGTCCATTTAGTCCTGCTGCAGAGAGGTGGGGAAAAGCAGTCTGACTGAAGAAGACCCTGAAGTTGTCTTTGACCGCCTCCCTCTTTTGTCTTTTGTTATTGTTATTATTATTTTCAAGTGTGAGGGTAGCAATGACAGGATCCAGAAAGAGAACGCTCCATGTCTACAAATGAAATACAGAATATAATAAATAACTGCAAAACAATTATGGAAATGACCAGTGGCGTAGCGTGGGGGGTGCAGGGGGGCCCGGCTGCACCAGGCGCAACATTTGGGGGTTAGGGGGCGCAAATTACTTGCCTTGCCCCGGGTGCTGACAACCCACGCTACGCCACTGGAAATGACACAGAGTATCTCTTACATATATATCTTATTCAAACCTTACATTAGGGTTCTAAATGTACTCCCATAGTCCATGGAGACATCACCCTAGTTACACCCTTCATGACCCACCCCCATTTGTGACATCTTTATCACAAGTTAGCTCCCTGTGGTTTATAAATTTACATATCAGTGCTACTGATAACACCCTAATTAAACTTAAGTGCTACAACATAAGGGGTTTGCCAGTGGTTTAAGCAGAGAAGCTGTAAAACTGAACTGCACTAATATAAATCTGGAGTAATGGTAAGAGGTCCCTGTTTGCTCTTTATATCAGCGAAAGTGAGTGCAAAACAAATAGTCCCGTATCAAGTCATCAGTATCTTTGCCTCAGCACCCTCCAGCAAGTACAGGGCAGGAGTGCAATGGACTTGATAACCTTGGTCCAAAGTTTTCCTCCACAAAGGTATGCAACAGAACAAGCGTTGGGGCTCACAGTGAAAGTACCCTGGACTGAAGAGCAAAGGCCACACTGTCATAATAAAGTGTTATCTCTGCTTTGGGGAAATAAAGCCGTTGACTCTTTGGCTCAAATGGTATTGGGTCATGTTTATGCGAGGCCTCACAGAGCTGCAACTTTCAGAGTGGTTTAACAATCCATCCAATTCCATCGGGACTCTGGGAATTGCAGTTCCATGAGGGAAACAGGTTTTCTAATAACTATCGGCACCCTTGAGAAACTACAGTTCCTACGATTTTTGAGAAGAAGCCATTATTGTTTATAGTGGTATGATACTGCTTTAAACTCTCTTTACCTTTACCTTTTAATATCTAAATCTTTGCATGGGATAAGTTCAATATATAAGATTATAAAAGAAGAAGCCAACAGGGGGGGAAATATACCTGAATGTGTGGTGTTCTGGATTTGGTAGATTAATTAGTACTGTGATTCGACTGGGACAATTCAGGTCTTCTTCCTGGTCCCCACCCCCACGCCCCATCCTTTGATTGATGTATTTAAATTTTTACAGCTTTGAACTGAAAATGAAATACACACTTTACCTGTCAAGCTGTGTTCTGCTCTCTGCTTTCAAGAAACGGATGTCTTTTCAAAAATTCCTCTAAGAGGAAAATGTATTTTCCTTTAATGAGCTATACTGAAATACTGAATAAATATTGAGGTTTGGTATTTAAAAATTAATAAGGCACATTCCGCAGCATTTCCAGGTTCAGTCTTCCTGGTTGTTTACATTTTCTACATTAGGATTAATTTTTTGACAGTTAAAGTGTATATTTCATTTTCAGTTCAGTTCAGCACCAACCAGGGCTGTAGCTAGGGGTTTTTGAGGTGGGTCCCTGCCAGGGGCACAGGCGAGGGGGGGGCCTAAAATCGGCGTCAGCCATTGCTCCCTGCCCACAACCCAGTCAAGGCGGCGAAGGGGGGCGCGCTTCTGATGGCCTGCCCCGTCTCGGCTCTTTGCTGTCCATATCAGTTAGTATCTTGACCCTCCTCCACAAAAACAGCTGTTTACTTGGCCGTTTTCCTGTGTCCTGAAGGCTGAAATTTCAATTCAGTGGAGCAGGGCCAATATATTAACTGATACGCATGAAATTTCAGATATAGCTATCTAATCCCTAGTTTAAGGTAAGACCTTTGGAACCGCCCTACTGCCCTTTCCTCCAATGGGCTTCCTGCGTCCTGGAAAGTCAGCCTGTGTGAAGAGCATGAGATTAGGCCAAGTAGATTAGGCCTTGCCTTCGCCCCGCCCCCTGCATGCAGCCGATTGGCCAGCTGGGTTGGGGGCGGGACCAAGGCCAGGCCAGGCCGAATCTACTTGGCCTAGTCTCCTGTTCTTCCCACAGGCCGACTTTCCTGGCTGCTGAGGAGGCCATTTTAATTTCTTTTTTTTAAAAGATATTTATTGCAATTTTTAAACAATATAACAAACTTCACAATCAAATCCCCCCAAAAAGAATAGAAAAAACATTATCACAATCAAATAAAAACAGAAAGATGCAGTACAAAACATAAAAAGTAGAAGAAAAAAGACCTTGAAAAAAACCAAAACATATAAATCCAGTTTCTTACTTATTATTTTCATATCCTTCTTTCCAGACTTCCTCACATCTCCCTTTTCTGTGTTCCCTTTTCACACAATCATATTCAGCAGTGCCTTGCCCTTTTTCAAATCTTATTCTGTGTTATACCTTTCAACTGTTATGTCTCCAATTTTTCCCCTTATAACTTAATTTCAGAGAAAGTGTTTAATTTAAAAAGGATCTGTCCTATAGAATAACAGTGGTCACTGAAGGGAGTGGGCAGGGGGGGTGCATTGACAGTTGGAAGGCAACGCCCGGAGAGCAGGAGGAGAAATGCATCTGGAGCAAATAAGATATGCAGGTTTGACTGATAAGCGAAAGGAGTGCACTGCCAAAATGCTCTGGCAACACCCAATGAGGCCATAAGGCAAAGGGGGGAATATGATATGATACGTTACTGGTGGTGGGGTGGTTGGGAGGTGCTGCTAGGGTATAAAAACTGCTTGCTTACGTGTTTTAGACGCCCCCAGCCTTTGGAAATAATTCCGCTGGTGGTCTCTGCGCAGATCACAATAAACTTTTTCTCCGAAGGAACTGAATCCCTGGTGCTTCTTTGTCACCTCTGCGTCCTGGGTAAGCGGGCAAATGGATCCCAAGTAATTAAGGCTTCAGATTTGGGGGCTCGTCCGGGATTTGCCCATACCCATTGGACCGGAGGCCAGGCTCGACCGCGGTGAACAGCTTGGGCTGGCGCTCGCAGCTCCAAGCGCGCACCCTGCCAGTTTGTAGGGGGAGCCAGCCACGCCGTCCCGAAGTGGAGACACTGGGTCGAGGGAGAAAAAGGAAGGCCGAGGAAAGGGACCCACAACAGGAGAAAGGTGAGCCCTAAGGGAAAGGGGCTAGAGGCTTGATCAACCTCACCTGGCCGTGGCAGTAAAACTGCCGCCAGGAGGGTAGGAGGGGAGGACAGAGGGGAGCCTGTGTTGTGTGTGGTGTGAAAGGATGAATGTATATGTGAGGCCGGGGCTTAGCGTCCCCTTGGCCAAGCGTGTGTAGGATTGTGAGTTTCTTGGCAGCGCGAGCTCGTCCAAGCCACAGTCTGTAGCAAAACCGGTGTGTTTGAAGAGAAGTCCCATATAGGAGCAGAGTATTTTGTTAGACATGGGATCTGGAGGCAGTAAATGTACCCCTTTGCAGTGTTTACTGGATAACTGGAGAACAGCTACAAAACATGACTATTGGGGTTTTAAGTTGCAGAAAGAGAGACTCAGAACTTTATGTGAAGTAGTTTGGCCCACGCACGGAACTGGCTGGCCATCAGAGGGCACTCTCGACCTGCAGTTAATAGACCCCCTGTGGCAAAATATAGTTAATGTTCACCCAGACCAGATTCCTTATATTTCCACCTGGAAAACTAATGTGGAAAAAAATCCCTCGTGGCTGGAGTCCTGCCGCAGTAGAATAGACCAGGGCGCCCGCCTGTGTGTGGTCAGAACGAAGCCAAAACCCCCGGTCTTACAGGACCCGGAAGAAGAAGGTGTATTGAGACCTCCTCCCCCATATGCCCCACCAACGGCAGTGCCAGGGGAGGCCAAAGATGATGAATCAGATGAGGAAAAGGGAGAGGATGAGGAGTTTAGACAGACTATTGGAAAGTTGACAAAGGGTGGAAAGAGGTGGACTGAAGAACAAAGGAAAAGAGTTAGAGATTTTGTAAATGACTTTAAGGAAGAAATAGACGTTAGTGGGCACTTAGTGAGTGCCGCAGAGTGTAAAAGGGAGCAATGGAAGAAGAAACAGAGACATTGGGAACAGGCTTGGGATAGAGCTGCCCTGCATAAGGCAGCCAAGAAACAAAAGGAGAGAGCAGAGAAAATAGCCCCCCTGCGCCGGGTTTATGACCCACCGGGACCCCCAGGGGTGAACGGGGCGCCAGCGCCACGAACATATACGGTCCAACATGTGCCTTTCTCAAGTGCAGATGTATGTAATTGGCGCAATCAGAATCCCTCTTTTGAGGAGAACCCAGCGAAAATTATAAAATTGTTTGAAGGGATTTTTAAAACTTATAATCCCACTTATGATGATTTACAATATCTCCTGGACTCACTACTAACTACAGAAGAAACTAGGAGAGTCCACACTGAGGCAAGAGCGCATTTGCGGGCTCAAAACCTGGGTGAGGTGGCCATAAATATCGCCTACCCCCGAGAAACCCCTAACTGGGATTACCAAGAAGTGGGAGGCCAAAATTCTTTAAATACGTACCGCCAACATGTATTGACTGGGATGAGGCGGGCCTCCCGGAAGCCTACTAATTTGATGAGAGTTAGGGAAGTAATTCAGAAGCCTGAAGAACCACCTGGAGCGTATTTAGAAAGACTGAAAGAGGCATATAGACAGTATACTCCCCTGGACCCAGATGACGGAGCAAATGCCCCCATTTTGAAGGCCGCCTTCGTAGCCCAGGCAGCTGCCGATATTCGCCGAAAAATCCAGAAGAATGAAGGGTTCATGGGACATTCTTTGGAGTGGATGTTAGAAATAGCACAGACTACTTATAACCAGAGAGAGGAGGAAGCTCAGAAAAAGAAAGAGAAATACCAAGCTAGGAAGTTAATGGCGCTACGGACTAGCGGTCCTTTGGGAGGAGAAGCAACCCGGGGAGGAGGGCGAAATCGCTTGGGACGGAACCAATGCGCGATCTGCCGGCAGGAAGGGCACTGGAAACGGGAGTGCCCGCAAGCACAACAAGAAGCCAGGGGACGAGGAGCTAGGATATCCGAACCCGCCCAGGCTACACCAGGCCCAGGTCCAAGACCCTGGGCTCCTGGGAATCAAGGGAGGGGTAGAGGAAGAGGCCAAGGGCCTCCATGGATGCCACCACCGCAGCGGCAGCCGGGAGCCATGAGCCTGAGGGAAGATGAAGAGACTTATTAGGACAGACCGGGCCCAGCTGATATAGGTTCCCGTGAGCCCATGGTCAAGATACAAGCAGGGAACCAAATGATGCCTTTTTTAGTGGACACAGGAGCGGCTTACTCTGTCGTCCCAATCCCCATGACTAAGCCTACCACCAAAACAATCAGTGTAATTGGGGCAACTGGGAAATCACAAAAAGCCCCCTTTCTACAGCCTGTAACTTGTAAATTAGGAGGCCAGGTAGTACAACATAAATTCTTGTACATTCCGGAATGCCCCATCCCATTGTTGGGCCGAGACTTATTGGCAAAACTACAAGCTCAAATTTTCTTCAACCCATCTGGGGAAGTTGCCATGTCCACTGGGCCCATCGGAGAGTGGGCCTTAGAGGTACCATTGAGGGAACATTGGCGCCTCATGATGGTAGAAGAAGAGGAGGGAATTGTCCCTGATGAACTCCTCAATGAGGTAAACCCTGAAGTGTGGGCAGAGGACAACCCCCCCGGCATGGCCAAAAATATACCTCCAATAATTGTAAAGCCAAAGCCATTTGCCAACCCAGTAGCTGTGAACCAATATCCTATCCCGAGGGCGGCAGCAGAGGGAGTATGGACCCATCTAGCTCGGCTTCTTCAGTATGGCATTCTGAAACCATGCCAGTCACAGTGGAACACCCCCTTACTCCCTGTAAAGAAGGAGGGAGGAGCATACAGACCAGTCCAGGATTTGAGGCTGGTGAATCAGGCCGTGGAAACGCTCGATCCAAATGTGCCAAACCCATACACATTATTGAGCCTTATTCCACCAACAGCTCAGTGCTTCACAGTGCTGGATTTAAAAGATGCATTTTTCTGCTGCAGATTAGCAGAAGAAAGTCAGCCTTTATTCGCATTTCAATGGACTGACCCAGGGACTGGCACTAAGGTTCAATAGACCTGGACTAGGCTCCCACAGGGGTTCAAGAATTCCCCAACCCTTTTTGGGGTGGCATTGGCCTCAGATTTGGCTAACTTCCCCACCTCCCCAACCAGGGTCTTATTGCAATACTCAGATGACCTTTTATTGGCGTGTTTGGACAAAACAACATGCATGAAAGCCACCAAGGACTTGTTAAACCACCTGGCTGAGGCTGGATACCGGGTATCCAAGAAAAAGGCGCAGATATGTCAACCAACTGTAAAATACCTTGGTTTTGACATCTCTCACCAACAACGAACTCTAAGGGAGGAAAGAAAACAGGCTATTATCCAAATACCAGAGCCAAAAAACCGCAGGGAGCTCCGTGGTTTTCTGGGATCCGCAGGGTTCTGTAGGATATGGATACCTAACTACAGCAGCATTGCTCGGCCCCTGCATGAGTCAACTAGGGGAACAGAGAAGGATCCTTTTATATGGGGCAGGGAACAGCAGCAGGCTTTTCAGGATCTCAAAGTGGCATTACAACAAGCCCCAGCGCTTGGCATCCCAAACCCCGAGAAGCCTTTTACCCTGTTCATAGATGAAGACCAGGGGGTAGCCAAGGGAGTTTTATGCCAGAAACTGGGCAATTGGCAGCAACCCGTTGCATACTTGTCAGAGAGGCTAACCTCAACAGAACAAGGGTTGCCCCCCTGTATGAGAGCGGTTGTGGCAGTGGCCACCCTACTCACAAAGGCAGATAAATTCACGTTCAGACAAGACACCACTTGTGTGACTCCACACGCAGTCCCAGCCTTACTTGACATGAAAGGCACCTATTTCCTATCACAAGCAAAAATGAGGAAGTGCCAGATGTTGTTATTACATCCACGCCTGAAGTTTCAGGTTACCACAGCCCTTAACCCAGCTACCTTATTACCGGTAGGAGAAGGTGAGGGACCGACCCATGATTGTGTAGAGGTCATGGATGAAGTGTATTCCAGCAGGCCTGACCTGAAGGATGAGGCAAACCCACATTGGCCTTCATGGTTTGTGGATGGAAGCAGCTTTGTTGAGGCTGGACAGCGAAAGGCAGGATATGCAGTAGTAGCCCTTGAAAACAACGTGGTTGAGGCCAGTTCACTCCCACTGGGAACCTCAGCCCAACTGGCTGAAATAACGGCACTTACCAGGGCCCTGTGTCTAGCAAAAGGGGAAAAGATCAATATTTATACTGACTCAAAGTACGCTTTCCTCACCCTGCATGCCCACGGGGCACTGTGGAAGGAAAGAGGTCTGCTCACCTCCAGAGGGGGTCAAGTGGCGCACCCTCAGGCGCTCTTAGACCTTCTGGACGCTGTCTGGGAACCTGAAGCAGTGGCAGTGATACACTGTTATGGACACAAAACTGGACCTAGTGAAGAGGCCAGGGGAAACCGCCTGGCTGACCGGGTAGCAAAGGAAGCAGCCCGGGGTTCATCCCCAACACCTTTCATTGGGGCCCTGGTACCAGAAGAAATTCTGGATAGCACCTTGAAACCAAGGTACTCTGCCCATGAGGTGGCTACCGCAGACGCTGAGGAGCTAAGGCTCTCTAAAGAAGGATGGTATCTCACCCCTGATGACCGGATATGGATCCCAGGATCATTATCCCGGCAAGTAATTCAGCGGTACCATGAGTCCACCCATGTGGGACCTGATGCCACGACCAAGCAGCTGGAAAAGTGTTTTTATGTGGCCAACCTTTACCAACTGGCTGCCCAAGCTTCCAGGAAATGCATGTTGTGCCAAAGGAACAACCCTAGAACTGGATACTTGGCTCCACCAGGAGTTCAGCACAGTGGGATGGCACCCATGGAGGACCTTGTTGTGGACTTTACTGAATTACCTCGATGTGGATTGTATCATTATTTGCTTGTGGCAGTATGTACGTACACAGGATGGGTTGAGGCATGGCCCACTAAGACTGAGCGGTCATCTGAAGTCACTAGATGTCTGCTGCGGGAAATCATTCCCCGCTATGGTTTGCCCCGCTCTATAGGATCAGATAATGGCCCAGCGTTCGTGCATTCAGTTTTGCAGGAATTAGCAAAAATAATGCAAATAAACTGGAAATTACATACTGCATATAGACCCCAAAGTTCTGGGAAGGTGGAAAGAATGAATAGGACTTTGAAAAATAAACTGTCCAAATTGACCCAAGAAACAGGGTCTAATTGGGTGTCCATGTTGCCCTTGGCTTTGCTTAGAGTCCGTAGTCTCCCATCGAAACGTACTCACTTGTCACCCTTTGAAGTGATGTTTGGAAGATCGGTTCCTTATGTGCGCATGCTTTCACCTATCCCTGTTCAAGATGTGGAGTTGAATAATTATGTACAGTCACTCTCCCAAGTTTTTCTCTCTCTCAATAGGTGGGCCCAAGCTCGGACTCCTTGCATTTTAGTCGAGTCCTTGCACCAGTTCAACCCAGGTGATGAAGTGTGGGTAAAAGACTGGGCCCAAATCCCGCTGCAACCGTGCTGGAAGGGACCCTACACTGTTCTCCTCTCTACACCCACTGCTGTGAAGGTTGCTGGCGTTACCCCTTGGGTCCACCACTCTCGAGTGAAGAAAGTAGTCTCTGATTGGACTGTGTCCCCACATCCCGAGGACCCCCTCCGGCTGACCATCTTCAGGCGCCCAGCGGACGACCGCTCTGCTGGTATCACTCCGGACCTCTAGGCACGGCTGGAGAAGTGGATGGGAGGAGCGCCCGCCGGCAGCGCTCCCAACGTACCTGCAGTTCGAGTAACACCACCTGATAATGTTTTAAATTCCGAAAGAACTCTAGTGTGTATTATTTGGTGTGAGGAAGAGCCCGTGGGTATTTTGACACCAAGTGCCACCTACTCTTGTGGGTGTGTGGTAATCTACCAACCTTGGGCTCCTTCCCCGTGGGGCTTGTGTTTGCCCTCCACCCACCAAGGATATAGTCACCCCGCAGGACTAGAAGGGTTCTATTTGCATACTATAGGTTTTGATCCTTGGAGGTTTCCACGACCCCTTTTATCCTGATCGCCCTGAACGCCCAGGCAGGCCAAATCCTTCCCCAGACCCTTATCATGATTAAGGAATGGTGGGAGGAACCTTGGAACCATCGGGCATGGTGGATAGGGGTGACATGTACTGCCTTGATTATATGGATGCTGTTATATTTCTGTTGGCACGAACGCCATAGGTTTTCTGGAAGGAAGCGATCCCCCTCCATCCCCTTGATGATCCTTCTCCTATTTATGGTGGGAGAATCCACTCCCAAGGCCAAATGCTTCCAGGCCTTAAATCGTAATAGCATTTTCCCCACACATGAAATGAGAAGACAGGGGGCTCAGAGTCTCTATAACAAGTGGCTTCAATTGGCAGAAATAGTAGCCCATGAAGCAAATAAAACTGCTTGTCTTGTTTGCACCCTTGGACCCTTTGATGGAGGAGGAGGAATGCCCATGCTCCCCGTACCCCTCAATCGTTCTCAGATCCAATATACGTATAGTCCATCCCGCCCAACTCCTTATTGGAACCATTCAACTCCTTTACGAGTTTATAGGGTCTCTGGATGGTTCTGTACTAATAAAACCCGAAATGCCGTTTACAACCATACGAGGTTTTTAGGACGGTCATCATGTAATTGTACATGTGGTCCTTTGGACATCTCTGAATGTGGCGGGGCTTGTACTAACCTTGCACTCCTGGAGGGAGATTCTCGAGCCAGCTGGGCCTCTTCTCAGCGCGGCAGTAATATTTATTGGATTTGTGGGACAAAAGCTTATCACCGCTATCCACGGAACGGATATGGTGTCTGCTTTCCAGCATTTCTTGTACCTCCAATGTGGATACCCTCTTCCCCATCCCATCGTAACCGCCGCTCTGTTGATATCTCCAACATCGCGGGGGGTAGTAAACAAACCTGGGGAAAGGACGAATGGCCACCTGAACGCATAATTGCCCACTATGACCCTGCCTCCTGGAATCCCGATGAGTGGGTGACAGGAGCCCGAGAACCCATTTACAATCTCAATCGCATCATCCGGCTCCAGGCAGTGGTGGAAATCATAGCCAATGCCACGGCCACTGCCCTCCGCCTCGTGGCCACCCAGTTAGATGAAACCCGCACTGCCGTTCTCCAATTACGCTTGGGAATGGACTTTATTTTGGCCAAGCAAGGAGGATTTTGTGCGGCCCTCAACCTGACTGGTGGAGCATGTTGTTTTAACATTTCAGATCATGGCGAAGCCATCCGTAATTTGGCTGCTAGCATTGAAAAAGTAACCCATGTTCCTGTACAAACTTGGGAAGGATGGGATATGTCCTGGCTAGACAATTTCCTCCCAACAGGGTGGCTCCGGGGGCTCTTTGCTATGCTTATGGGACCTTTGCTAATTTTGCTTTTGCTATGCTTTTGTATGCCCTGCTTGGTCCAATGCTTGCAAAATATGATGCAAAAAATGATGTCCCGAATGATGGGACCCCGTGTGATTGCCCTCATGCGAGAGTATAGGCCTATCCCTGCGAACGAACCTATGGATTAGGTTGTTCAGAAGAAGAGGAGGGAAATGAAGGGAGTGGGCAGGGGGGGTGCATTGACAGTTGGAAGGCAACGCCCGGAGAGCAGGAGGAGAAATACATCTGGAGCAAATAAGATATGCAGGTTTGACTGATAAGCGAAAGGAGTGCACTGCCAAAATGCTCTGGCAACACCCAATGAGGCCATAAGGCAAAGGGGGGAATATGATATGATACGTTACTGGTGGTGGGGTGGTTGGGAGGTGCTACTAGGGTATAAAAACTGCTTGCTTACGTGTTTTAGACGCCCCCAGCCTTTGGAAATAATTCCGCTGGTGGTCTCTGCGCAGATCACAATAAACTTTTTCTCCGAAGGAACTGAATCCCTGGTGCTTCTTTGTCACCTCTGCGTCCTGGGTAAGCGGGCAAATGGATCCCAAGTAATTAAGGCTTCAGTCACAATACATTGAAGACAAATAAATATTTGGCGGAGGGGAGTCCCAGAGCCCAGCGCCCAGCGCCAGCATCCCAAAGAGGATCAAATGGGCGGACTGTTGTCCTCCCCTCCTCCAATGTGTTTCGTTCCAGCTGGGGTTCCTCTCTGCGTCACGTCTTCAGGCTGTTCCAGATAATACAGAGCATGGTGAAATCACAATAAATAAAACCTCCCCTTCAGTAGTTTCAAGCACTGCTACAGGTTCCACATAATATCCGTACTGCATTGTTTACTGGGACAGCGCCTTTGCTAGACTCTTTTCGGGCACCTGCTAAAAGCATTCTTCTTTAGGCAAGCATACCTAGATGCTTAGGAAGTTGAAGGAATTTTAATCTTAATATTTTAGCTTTTGTATGCTTTAAAGTAGGATTGTTAATTTTTCTTGATTTTACTGCTGTGGTTTTTTTTTTGTTTTTTTTTTTGTTTCAGTAAACCACTTTGCAGATTTTGAAACATAAATTTTATTAAATAAACAATAAATATAAATAAAACAACACAAACCAAAACACAATCCATCCTGTAGATTTTACAGTCGCCTGCTTGTTATCAGAGGCCCAGAATCCACATTCCTTTGTAAGAAAATATGAAATAACGTAAAACTATTGTTGTAGGCAAAAATAAAAATAAAAAATCAATGTGTGTGTGTGTGTGTGGGGGAACGACACAAGAAATTTTCCACACTGGGTACCACCTGACCTTCCTACGCCTCTGCATCTAGGGCTGCAATGCTGTGCAAAATTTCCTGTGAATATGCCCTATTTAATACCACAGGACTTACTTTTGAGTAGGCACACATAGGATTGTGCTATGATTAACTGATAATATCAGAGTTTGAAGCTATATTTCTAAGCGTGCTTACTTGGGAGTGAACCCGGGAACATAACACTCCAGTAAATAAGTACTACAGCACACTGATTTGCAAACCTGATAGAGAAAGCACTTAAGAATCTAAAGGAGGCCAAAGAAAATAGTGTTATGTAAGTAACCTGTTTACAGCTGTTTGGATACAAATGGATTAAAATGCTGCTGAGTCAATCATCTCACCCTGAGAAAGGGTGAAAGTGCCTTGTGATATAAATCGGTTGAACTTCAAGCAGAGCAATTTCAATATATATATATATATATATATATATATATATATATATATATATGCAGGTTTTGGTGTCCTCGGGTGTCTTCCCGTGTAAAAGTTGGGGTGTCTAGGCGACGTTTCGACGAGGTCTCACTCGTCATCTTCAGGCTGGTGCTTTCGGCTTCTTATGCTTCTTGTTTCCAGTAACAAGAAGCCGAAAGCACCAGCCTGAAGATGACGAGTGAGACCTCGTCGAAACGTCGCCTAGACACCCCAACTTTTACACGGGAAGACACCCGAGGACACCAAAACCTGCATTCCTGTACCCGTGAAAATCTACGAAAGCAAATATATATATATATATATATACATGCCCAAGCATGTATATATATCTGTAATTTGACCATACTATGGCAATGTTATGCTAGTTGAGACGAAGCTTTAAAACAATTGTTTTGTTAAAAAGAAAAATCCCTATCATTTTTTTTGGTAGTAGTAGCAGCAACAAATATATTCATTCCTACTTAAACACATTTGCATTTTTAAAAAAGGAGATGCATAGCTTTTACATTTTGCATTTCTTGAGACTAACATTTCTTACACCTTATGCATTTCTCTGGAAACACCTGGGTTGGTTTTTTCCTTTCAGTGAGTAATCATACTACAGATGAGCAAGCACAGATATCATATTCTATGCCTTGCTTTTCCTTTTATCTTGACTTTAAAAGGTTTCGTATAGATTTGCTTTAAGGTTGAGCTAAGATGTCCCTTCATGTTAAGTGTCTGTCTACAGTTACTCCCAAGGGGAGCTGTACTAGGCCATAAATAGATATATTCAGAAAGTTGCTCAGGGTGAGAATAGAATGGTGCCATCATCACCAGGGATTGTCACCGGTACTGTAGAATACAGGCCCATGGAAGCTGTGGCCCTTCAGGCTCTTCTTATGTTCTTACGATCATGAATGATACCAAACTTTGTGCGAACACCCGATCGGCGTAGCCCACAGCAGCAGCCCTGAACTCCTGAGCTCAAGCGATCCGCCAGTTGCTGAGCCAGGTAAAGTCCCTTAGCGGTTAGCTGAAGAGGTGCAGGCATTTCTCTACAGGGAAGGCCATTACCCACAGGGAGTGCAAAGCACAGACCCTCATTTTCTAAAGGAAAGGGGAGAGAACGCTTCTTAATAGCCTTAAAGGGCCTGGCATGCAAGTCTCTCTTCATGTTTGTAGAAAACCATCTGAGAAGTTGGATACCAGTTTTTTTGTGGGGGCGGGCGATTGTTGTAAGAATTCTAAGTTGTTGTCATAAATAAGTTGAATATTCATAAGTGCACAAGGTAAACACCCACACATAAGAATATAAACCACACGTACATGAAAGCAATCCCAAAGCCATCTTACTCTTAATGACCCCAAAGGAAATATATTGGAAAAACCTCTCCCAATGGTTCTTTTGAATTACAAATCCTTCAAATCCTGTCAAATGGGGATGTTTTGTGTATGAACAGGGTAGGCCTGTGAACTGGATTCAAGAACTAAGACATATACCATTTCAAATGAATGGCCCAGCCTGGCCAAGGTGGGGCAATCAGCAAGACTTATTAGATATCTTGACAGACAGGAGATAAGCTACACTGTCGAATTTCTGTTGTAGACCATCTCTTTCTGAGATACTTTTAGAGGGTCTTTGGCTAAGGGTTGGGCAACATCTAAAGTCTTTAAAAGCTGTTACACACCTTTGTTCTGGTTCCTCCTCATCTCCTTGCAAGGGGTATGTGTGTGAACTCTGTTCCAACAGACAAATAAACGTCAGCCTTACTTACTTATGTATGTGTTTGCCTTGTACATTGATGAACATTTATTTTTTATATATAAGACCTTAGAATTCCTATACCAGGGAGTAGGGCTGTAAAAGCCAACCCCATATTTTTTGTATAGCAAGGAGCAATGGGAGCTGTAGCCCAGCAAACATATGGAGAGCCACGGGATCATCCCCGTGCTATAAAATGTACCCAGGGACGTCTTAACTGTGCTGTCACCTGATGTGAAAAGGGCTGGTAGCCAGCCTAAGAACTGTGCATGAAACTGATGCTTTTGCTTTGAGTGGTGCCATTCACACTGAGACCAAACACAGTGACCCAAATACTGCTTCTATCTTGACAAGCGCCTTATGCAACATCATGGCTCGCATGCTTCTACGTCCACACTGGGAAGGGGGAAACGGCAGAAATTCTACCAAATTTTATATTGCAGTCTGGTGTTATTCTGAGATGAACAGGGCCAGTGGAGAAATGGCATTTTAAGGAGAACTGTCTCCATTTGCAGACTCTGTGGATTTAAGCCCTCTTGGGAGTGCTTAGTTCTCGAACAGAGGACAGCTTGTTGCATGGTTACATTTTAATCTCCCCAGCTCCCTTCTGAGTAGCTTTGTTGCATTTTCAAGATTTTCTTTCTTTCTTTTCTTTTGAAGTTGCTGTTATTTTCAAAAAGCCACAGTAGATTTCTGTCCAGTTTCAGATCAGTAAAGGGTTTGACATAAAAGAAAGGAGTGTGTTTCTTTGCATTTTCCCCCACCAGGCTTTCTTGTGATGAGCTGAGATGGATAGTGGCCAGAGGAGATGTGAATTCCCCCTTGATGATAACAATAAAATATCGGGGCTTTTGCTGCAAACATCAGAAGGAGTCATCGGGCTTAGCTGAGGTGGCTAGCTTTGCCCATCTGAATTATGGCTTTGGGAAAAGTACTCATGTGAGCTATTAGCCAGGTATTAGCTCAGCAGCATTTCTCAAAATGGAACTATCTTTTTGTTTTGTTTTTTGTTCCATTTAACTTAGCAGCATGGCTATATTTAATGATACTCATTCAGCCACTTTGCTCTTGGAACACTCTTCAACTTAGTATGGTAGTTTTGATGTGCATTATACAAGGCAAATCCCAGCTATGGAATTATGCTGGAGCTGTGTATAGTAGCTACTCACACAGCCACAAGTGACAGTTTTTGTGTCTTGCCTACATAATGGGTGTTAAGAGCTTTAGCTTTCTAAGTATAATTAAAGCACTTTCACACTTGAATTTATTGCAGGCATAACATACCACAATTGAGAGCAGTTAGTGATATATGGAAGGGCAGATGGAGGAATAAGAAATTAAAAACACACGCACACGTGTTCAGGTGAAACATTAGTTGAAGGCTTAATATTTCAGCTGCTTTGCAAAGGATTCCTGTTCGGCAGGCTGAGTTGCAGGGCAGAGGACAGTACATATCAAAATATTAACCTTTTTGCTGAGCAGGTATATTTTAAAGATGTGGGATGAGGGGGCAGTCAATAACAATGGTTAGAAAATGACAAAAGCCAACTACTAGTCTCTGGCAGGCCACAGGTTCCCCATATTAACTTAAGGCAAGTTAGTATTTTTATACCCTGTACTGCAAATGGGAAGTCAGAGGCTGGGTTGCCAAAAGTCAGCTACTGAGTTTATGGCAGAGAAGAGATATGAATACCTCCTTGTTCGCACCACAGTCTTTTCCCCCAATATGCTACACCAGCTTTGTGTTCTGTGTTGTGTTATGCTAGTGCAAATTGCATGGGTCATTGAGATCCTATTACTGAAAATACAGTGCTTGGGTAATAAGAGTTCAGTAGTCAAAAGTGGCACACTCTTTTAGATACCTGTTTACCACCTTAGTCAGAAATAGGCTTATATGTGTCCCAACAGAGTGTGGAGTAAGTGATAAAAGGCAATGAAGTGGTATCTTTGGGGGGGGGGGGAACATTATCAGGGCAGAAGTGAAGCTAAGTAGACACTAACTGCTCTATGGGCAGACTTCCAGCTTGCTGGAGCTACTTTGCTGTTTACAAGAACTCCTTACTAACCAGAGCAAGTTAGAATTAAGGTACAGTGTTATGAAGCACCCCTAAAAATATCCAGCTTTTGCAAACATAGCCAGCACCAGAGAAGCATGATTTGATTTTGACATGGAGACCTCAAGAGAGACTTCATTACAGGAAGCCATGTTCCAAGCAAGCAACAGCACCTGGTAGATGGTTTCTGTTACTCTAAATGTCTACCCTCCCTCCTGTAGCATTTGTAAATGCAAAAGAAACAAAAGCACACCAGGATCTTTCTAAGGAGTGTTCAACAAAGATGTGATCACCTAGGGGTTAGGGCCTTCCTGTTCCCCCCTCCTCACAATCACCAATCATGCTGTTTTCAGTGGCCTGAGACTCCTTTCTGGGGAGCTCAAAATATATGTTAATCTCTTTCCCCCATCTCACCTGGGCAGCAGGATAACACACATTTCTAGAAGCTATTTCGCAAACATTTTAGATAGGCTCTCCCTGGCTGGCACCTTTTTTTAATTTTAAGCCCTCTCACTGTCAATAAGATGTGATTTTCAGCCTTTTTTATGTTTTAAGCCCAATTTAAGCCTAAAAGTTGATGCTTTTCACCCTGCCAACTAGGAATCTTTGGCTTACCAAGAGACCTCTCCTCTCTGCCCAGAAACTTTTCTGTGGACTCCCACCCTGCTCCATTTTCCATCCCTTTTGTTGCTAAAGATGTACCCACTGAACCCCAACCACACAGAAGAAAGACAAGTCTGGAATCTTCCTTCATCCCCACTTCCTGCTCCTCCTCCTTCCTGTTATCATCTCTTCCCCCTTAGATGTCTCAACTCCCAATCTAAGATACCCAATTCCTCACAATCCACAGTAACCCTCTGCAAAAACAGACCTTTACGTTTAGCCATTGCCCCAAACTCCCCCACCTGCTTTGCTCTCATTTTTATCTCAGAACTTCGCCAAAGTCCACTACGCCAACCGCCCCAATTCCTCTTACATTCCCTTTCTCTTTCTAAAAGCAAGCAGCTCTAACCAGCGCCCATTTTTCTCTCTGAACGCACACGAGGTTTTCCCTCAGAAATTCCAGACATGTTTTAAGAACAACTCTTGCATTGGTTTTCAACTCTTCTAAACTCCACCTCATAATACAGTGTTGCTTATAAAGGTCTGCACGTTTAGTAAATTCACTAATTCCCTCTTGACATAATAAATTTTATGTTTGTCTCAGCTGCCTGTGATAACTCTTGGGGTGCCAAACTCTGTGTACAGCTCTGGCTACCTTCACCTCAAGTTGGCCCTGTGAGAACAGTCTGGGGTTGTTTCTGAATCCAACTTTGTCACTGGGAGGCAAAGTTGCCACGGTGGCTAGAAGCTCCTTTTGGGAGCTGTGCCTGGTATGCACAACTCTGACCATTCCTGGACCTAGGAGAGCTTGGTCACATTAGTTCAGGCATTGGTGACTTTCAAACATGGATTACTACAATGCACTACTGTATGTGGGGCTTCCCTTGAGCTGGATCCAAAAATGTTGCAGATAGTGTTGAATGCTGCAGCACAGTTCTTGACAGGAGTGTGACCTTGTCTGCTGAGAGATTTCCACAGGTTACCGATTTACCAATTCAGGGTGTTTCTACTGGTCTATAAAGCCCAGAACAACTTGGGACCAGTTTATTTTGTGGGATCGCTTTACTCCACATGTGTCCACATAACCGCTTTGATTTGTAGAACTGGCACCGTTACAGATACTAGTCATTCCACACTTGTAAGAAATTGTTCTTCTTGTCTAGCAATACTACATTTTAGGACTCCCTGCATATTGACATCAGACCACTGACTTCAATGTCCTCTTTTCAGCGCCTGCTATAACGTTTTTGTTTAGGCAAGCCTACCCAAGCGTGTAGATGTTGATGCCTTTTAATCTCTTCTTGTTTATTTTAATCATTTTAATATTATTTTAAATTGTTGTTAACTGTTTTTTAAAAATATTTCTTGCAAACTGCTTGGAGGTTTTACTACACTCAAGTGGTGCATACATTTTGTTATACAATAAATGAATGAATCTCTAGTGCAAATCACCAAGAGATCTAGGATCCTAGTCTACATTCTGCCTACCTCTGCACAAAAATGAGAAGCCGTGACAAGGAAGACCAGGCAAACCAGTTGGAGGATTGGGTTGAGGGTAGGAAAAGTGTGGGAAATAAGTCATTGAAAGTAAAACCTGGAATGCTCCTTCAAGGCAATTCCTGCCATTTTCATCTTGTTCAACAAGGCTTGTGTTTATGAAGGGAAGACAATAAAGAGACATTTGTTTGAGACTGAATGTTTACCAGAGGGAGACTTATCTTGGCTAAGCTCAGAACACTTCAGGGAGGTGATAAAACGAAGGGATACCTTTCTCTTTCTCGCTGAACTTTTCCCACCCCTGCAAGTCCAACAAGCCTTTGGTGTAGAAGAGACTACAGGGATCATAGAATCATAGAGTTGGAAGAGACCACAAGGGCCATCGAGTCCAACCCCCTGCCAAGCAGGAAACACCATCAGAGCACTCCTGACATATGGTTGTCAAGCCTCTGCTTAAAGACCTCCAAAGAAGGAGACTCCACCACACTCCTTGGCAGCAAATTCCACTGTCGAACAGCTCTTACTGTCAGGAAGTTCTTCCTAATGTTTAGGTGGAATCTTCTTTCTTGTAGTTTGGATCCATTGCTCCGTGTCCGCTTCTCTGGAGCAGCAGAAAACAACCTTTCTCCCTCCTCTATGTGACATCCTTTTATATATTTGAACATGGCTATCATATCACCCCTTAACCTCCTCTTCTCCAGGCTTAACATGCCCAGCTCCCTTAGCCGTTCCTCATAAGGCATCGTTTCCAGGCCTTTGACCATTTTGGTTGCCCTCCTCTGGACACGTTCCAGTTTGTCAGTGTCCTTCTTGAACTGTGGTGCCCAGAACTGGACACAGTACTCCAGGTGAGGTCTGACCAGAGCAGAATACAGTGGCACTATTACGTCCCTTGATCTAGATGCTATACTCCTATTGATGCAGCCCAGAATTGCATTGGCTTTTTTAGCTGCCGCGTCACACTGTTGGCTCATGTCAAGTTTGTGGTCAACCAAGACTCCTAGATCCTTTTCACATGTACTGCTCTCAAGCCAGGTGTCACCCAATGACTCACCAAAGGCTGTTTGAGGAGAACCATGTGCTTCGCATTGTGACTGGCGACATTGCTGAGTCAATGGAATGACAGCAACACGCCATTACTTTAAGCGCTGGCAACACAACCACCATGCATAACAAGATGCCTACGGTCAATTTTGTTGTGAGTCAATGTCATACGCCCTAGAAGAAATATGTGGGGAAGAAATATGCACCTGAAGTGTGCAGCAGCTCCACCCTGGAGGCAGCACCATGACTACTGTTCTCTGTGAAGTTAGAAGAAAAGGAGTTAACAAGCAGAAGGTCAACAAGGTAATCCTAGGCTACCACCCTGAAGACTGCAAACAAGCGGCATGTCCAGTCCTAAACAGTTTTATTCAAAATTAGCATTAGGAAACTTTTTGCCCTCTAAATGTGGCTGAGCTACAAAGCCCATCAGTCTCAGTAAACGTGGTCAATGGTCAGGGATGATGGTACTTGTAGTTTATCAACATCTGGTGGGCAAAACTTTCCCCACACCTGCCCCAAATTAAATCCCACTGTAGTCAAGTTAGGATTGTGACCTATTTCTTCTTTGGTAATAGCTGCTCTGCTTACTTTTTGACAATCCCCTGAGGATTTTTGAAGAAGAAATTTGCATAGCAACACCAGGTGGTGTTTATAGGCTGCATGGAGGGTAAGCTTAAGCTAGATGGCAGAGTATGTGAGGAACCCCTTCTGCACACCTAAAGGACTCCTGATGATGTCCCAAGAGGTTATAAGTGGATTAAAGAGCAAACTACTGTTCATAAAGTTGTGATGCAATGTGTTTTTGTGTGTTTTTTAAAGCTTGTGCGGAATATTTTCCATTAAACTGAAGCACAATAATCTTCCTTTAATACCGTAATCTTTTGATCTTTTGGGCTTTGATTTCTCGATAGCCACATCAAACAACCAAATGAAAAAGGTTGTTCTCACTGGTGAAAACGTTGCCTTTGTGCCACATAAATGCAAAGCATCTCTCCTTTCAGCCCCTCTTGGCAGAAAGAATGTCCAAAAATGGTTATGCTACATTGTTAACAAAAGAAAACAGCATCAGTGTGTGGTTAATAGGATTATTTCTTTCAAGTAAAGGGTTGGACAGTGGTTGTCAACATGGTGTCTTCCAGATGTTGCTGGACTACAACTCCTATCATCCATAACTTTTGATCCTTCTGGCTGGAGCTGATGGGATGTGGAATCCAACAACATCTGGAGGGCCACAAATTTCACAAATGTGCACTGTAGTCCACAGTATATGTGGGCCATAATTAATTTGGTAGACTCTAACGTGCCACGAGATTTACTTGTTGGTTTTGCTGAAACCACTACAAATAGGAACTGACTCATGTTAGTGTGTTTTGTGCTATGCTCAGCAGCGGCTACTTCCTGTTACGAAGTCTTCAGTCTGCATGGAAGCCTGCAGTTGTCACATGCAATCCTAACACTCAGTTCTAGGGATTTTCCCACAGCGCAGGCTGGATGTGCTCTGAAAGATGGCACCCCAAGTGTCGACAGGAAGATCAACCCCAAGTAAATTTATTATATCAAAAAGGGAATTAGCTTATTTCAGATGCAGAACAGAATCGATTGGAGAGTTTAAACAGAGGAAGCCAACTATTTTAAAATAATGTCTGAGAACAGGTAGGAAAACTAGTATGGGGTCAGGAAAAAAAGGTGGGGAGAGGAATGTAATTTGGAAACTGTTATGTACTGAGTTGAATAGGATCCAAACTGCAGCAGTCTGATTGGTCCTAGAACAATAGGATCCAAAATGCAGCAGTCTGATTGGTCCTAGAACAATAGGATTCAGAATGCAGCAGTCTGATTGGTCCTAGAACAATGCAGCAATATGATTGGTTGGCAGGAACCACCCAATCATGCTCCAGATAGAAGTGAATCCACAACCTGATTGGCTTACAGTAGAATTCCGGAAATAGCCAATCATGTGCAGCCCATTGTGTAAATAATGTATATAAAGCAGATACTTTGAGGGGACATTCATTCATTCCTCCTCACCACTATGAGCTGAATAAAGAGCATGAAATCACTTGATGACTCTGAGTATATTTCAGAAACAATTATATTTCACACAACTAGCAAAATTTATGATGGGCTGGATGGGCTTCCCTGGGGATGGCCTTCCCCAAGTACCCTTTGCCATGTCTGAAAAGGCCCTGATTTCTGTGCCCAGCCATGCCGTTTTCAGGATACTCCATTCCAACTACCGGAGCCCCAGCTCTGCAATGGCACAAAGGTTTTTCTGCAAAGTAGTTCTGCAAATCTGGAGTTTCCCCTCCAACATGTCCTCCTATTTTGCATTAGCCCTGTTTGGGATACCTAGCCATCACAACAGATTTCGAATACAGTGGTACCTCGGGTTAAAAACTTAATTCGTTCTGGAGGTCCGTTCTTGACCTGAAACTGTTCTTAACCTGAGGTACCATATTAGCTAATGGGGCCTCCCACTGCCGCTGGAGCACGATTTCTGTTCTCATCCTGAGGTAAAGTTCTTAACCTGAGGTACTATTTCTGGGTTAGCGGAGTCTGTAACCTGAAGCGTATGTAACCTGAGGTACCACTGTACACACACAGTGCTTTTTTTCTGGGGGTACACATACCCCTAAACATTTTGTGAAGTTTGGCCTCATTGAGGGGCAGTATTTCAGTATGATAGGAAAAGGAGAGTATCCCTAAACATCTAGTGTGTGTGTGTGTATTTTAGAATTACGTTTCCCCAGAGCACATTTTATGGAGGTTATAGTTGGAAACGTTAGGACTTTATAGTGTCGCCCTGAGGCTGCCATCTTCTGCTCACTTCGCTGGCAGCAAACCCTACTGAATTTAGTAAGGTCTACTCTCGAGTAGACAAGTGCCTTTGGACATAGCAGGACTTGCACTTGGACCGTTCGGTGTTTTTTGTTTTTTTTTAAACGCAACCCCCAAGCACGGTCACAAACCACCACTGAAAGCTGAGAGGTTAAAAAATATATTTGGTTCAGGGCCGAATCACACCCTACAAGCAATCTTGAGGGGATTTACGGGAATCCCAGCCGCTTCCAGGAAACTCAGAGCCCACGAGGGCGCAGAGGGGAGGAATGTCCCTTCGCGCTCCAGGTTCGCTTTCCATTCCCCTCAGACGCCTCAGCAAATTCCGCCCGTGAGCTGAGGAGAATCGAAAGCGTAGCCCAGGCGGCCGCTTGCCGCGCATGCGCGTAGATCCCTTTCTCTCTCGCCTCTCTTCGCCATCCGCGTCGAGCGCCGCCTCACGCCCGCCTTCCTTCCCTCCAGTCCTTCGCCCGCTAAGCCCAATCGGAGGGACGCAAAGCGGAGCGCGAGCCCCTGTGACGTCAATTCCTGAACCCAGAGGAGGACGAGGGGAGAACGCGCGCGCGCTGCTCGTCGCGCGACGTCTCCGGCCCTCCACCAACCCCACGCGCCCTCCGCTGCCGAGCTTGCGGAACCAATTGACGGAGACGCCGAAAAGCCCCGCCTCCTCCCGGCGGTGACCTCACAGCTCTTTCTCTGTACCGTCCCTCCCGCCACTCTGGGGACGGCGTCCAATCCAGGGCGGGGATGGCGGCGGCGGGGCGGTCCCTCGGCCCTCCGTGACGTCGTGGCCCCGCCCCGCCGCCCGGCTGCCCCCTGAGGCGCTTGGCAAGCGGGCAGCGAAAGCGAGTCAGTCAGCCAGTGGCAGTCAGCCTGCCTGCCTCGCGGCGAAGCCCCTCTTCCGCGTCCCTCCTTCCCCATTCAGGGGGTCGTCGTGCTTCTCCGTCCTCAGCCCCCGAGCAACATGGAAAGTGCGACGGGGGGAGCCGAGTTCAACATTCTCCTGGCCACCGACTCCTACAAGGTTGGGGGCGAAGCGGGAGGGAGGGAGAGAGGAGGGTCTGGGGCGGGAGGGGGGAGGCCTGGCGGGCGGGCGAGGGGCTCCCCTGTGGCCCCTTGGGGAGGGAGGCTGGCTGGGCTCCCCCCGCCGCCTTGGGCTTCTCCCCCCCCCCGCTCCTTCCAGTCTCCTTTCTGTTTCGTGTTCCTGCCTCGCACCCCGCCCTCGCCAGGCCAGGCACCGGGCCAGGACGGGGCTGGGGCTGCCTGCATGGCGAGGGGGCGCCGGAGCTACGTGTGGGGCTGCTCGCAGGCCATGCCCACATGCAGGAGGCTGCGGGGGGGGGGTGGGAAAGCCGCCCCGCTTGGCCTTTGCCCTTCTCTCCTGCGCGCGCTCTTTCATCGGGCTCGCCTCGGTTTATGCAATGCAAAGCGCAGGCTGAAGCTTGCGGTCCTTTGTACACTTTGGCTTGCTAGCACGCCTGCAAGGGGCTGTTTTGTTTCCTAAGGGCAGAATTGTCAGCTCTGATGGCTTGGTCTGGCCATTGGAGTCCGGGGGGGGGGGAGCTGTTCCCACCTGCCCACCCCATTGAATGTATTAAGTGGTATATAATTTCAATGGAGAAGGGAGCGAGCGACAGTGAAGCTCCTTGCTTCTTTTGGGTTTATCATCCACAGATGCTAACATAGGTGGAGGGTGGGCAGGAGACACTGGCTTTACTCCTTCTGCCCCCCTCCCTTTATGCTTTGTGCTGAGAAGCTTCTAGTAAGTAATAGGCAAGTGCAGAGAGAGAAAATGGGGCAAGATAGAAAATGACACCTGTGGCATGGAGGAGATGCCTCCCCACTGTAACTCCTACTGCACTTGGATCTTTCATCTCACTTCCAAATTCTTGCAGGGGGAATGCAATGATAGTGAAACACCTGCCTCCTTCACTTACTAGACTTGTGGGAAGCGCTAATATTAGTTCTCTGGTGGCAGGAAAGGGAGTGTTTCTGAGGAAAGGTAATCTTTGCAGGCAAACTGACTTAACACTTATCTGATAGTAGAAGTACCAGGTTTCTGTGTGGGAAAGAACCTGATCAAAGTAAGCATGCTGTTTGCTTTTTATCAAGATAGTAGATTCTAGCTACTCATCTGTACAGAACTGAACAGCTCTGAAAGCGTCACTTATACTATTGGTATTTCCTATACTTTTGGTATTTCCTAACTGTTACAACAACAGTACAGTGTTGTAGAAAAACAAAAAAGAGGAGGTTAATGAGAAAAGATAAGGAAGTTAAGCTCTTCCGGCAAGGTTTTAAATCACAGGGTTTTCGCTTGGACTCATTACTGGTTTAGCTATCCTTCAGCATACATATATTTGTTTCTTAGCAAGACCTGCCTTTGGTGCATAAATGGTTGGATTATAATTACAGTAGTGATAGTACTACCCAAAGTTTAATTCTGTTACACATTTGTCAGTCTTTAAAAACTTGGAGCTGTATATGGTGGTAGATCAAGCATTGTGAAACTGAAACCATTAAACCAGTCGTACAGTTGTTACTGATGATAAAAGCATTAAAATAGCCACATTGATTTCAGGGGAAAGTTCTTCTTGTGGGAAACTATGACCAATTGATGGAATTAAAATAAATGATAAATGGAAATAATTGGCTTAAAATTATAATTTCAAATGATGCATTTGATTCAGATTTGCTGTAGTGATTTACCTGCTGCAGGCAGATATCAGTGTAATTTGCAATGTAATCCTTTACATGTCTACTCAGAACTAAACCACATTGAGTTAAGTGCAACCTCATAGGTCACTGAGTATAGGATTGCAGCCTTAATTGCTAGATTGTGCCCTGCTAGAAACAATGACTAGCTTTTATGGGAATAGCAGTGAAAGAGATCCTTCTGTTATGTATAAGGAGTCTCCTAATCTTTGCCCAAGAGACTTTGTCATTTAACAGTAAATGAAAGCAATTCAGAGAGAGCCTTATGCTGCTATAGTATCAAATAGCAAAGGTTGTTTAAATCTTGCTTTCAAGCGTTCAAAGCACTTCATCTGTATTTAGCTGTAATTCTTACCAGCAACCCTATAAGGTAAGTCAGTATTTCTAGGCCCCCAGATTGCAGCTGGACTCAAAAGAGAGAGGCAGCTAGATGCCTGTGGGCATCTAGTGAATTCAGAGTGAAGACTAGATTTGAATGGACTAGTCTTGTTTACTTACAGTACCCCTGTAATCCCTGGCTTAGCCTTGTACAAAGCCCTACACTCCTTACTGCTAAGAGTCTAGTAGCCTTCTTTCCATGCTGACCCAGAAGGAGAGCCTTTCACCAGTAACCAGCATAGAAACACAGACTGCCAGTAAAAAGAGCCCACTCCCAAGTGAATTGCTGAAGGAGTGATGGACAGATCCCTCCAACCTCACCAGCCTGATCACTTGCCTGCATGGAATTCTTGGTGGCTATTGGAGAAATACAGTGGTACCTCAGGTTAAGTACATAATTCATTCCAGAGGTCCGTTCTTAACCTGAAACGGTTCTTAACTTGAAGCACCACTTTAGCTAATGGGGCCTCCCACTGCCACCGGCCCGCTGCTGTGCAATTTCTGTTCTCATCCTGAAGCAAAGTTCTTAACCCCTGGTAATATTTCTGGGTTAGCAGAGTCTGTAACCTGAAGCGTATGTAACCCGAGGTAGCACGGTATTGCTGAAGGTTTTTTCCACTTGCTGTGTATTGCCTTGATGTACTCGTCCAACATTGTCCAATATCTTGTCCAACATTTGCTTCTGAAGCAAGTGTGCTAGTAACCTGGCTGTACGCTTATTACAGAGGAATGCTGAACCCCACAAGTGATCTGATTTTATTTAGGTAAAGGTAAAGGGACCCCTGGCCATTACGTCCAGTCGTGACCGACTCTGGGGTTGCGGCGCTCATCTCGCTTTATTGGCTGAGGGAGCTGGTGTACAGCTTCTGGGTCATGTGGCCAGCATGACTAAGCCACCTCTGGCGAACCAGAGCAGCACACAGAAACGCCATTTCTCTTCCCGCCAGAGCGGTACCTATTTATCTACTTGCACTTTGATGTGCTTTCGAACTGCTAGGTGGGCAGGAGCAGGGACCGAGCAACAGGAGCTCACCCCGTCGCGGGGATTCGAACCGCTGACCTTCTGATTGGCAAGTCCTGTGGTTTAACCCACAGTGCCACCCACATCCCACTGATTTTATTTATAGCAGACCTAACTGCAGTTCAGACAGATTCGTCAGCCTCTACTATCTAGAGAGGGAGATAGTTATGAATCAAGGATGGCAGGGAAGCAGTACGTTGTGTGTGTGTGTGTGTGTGTGTGTGTGTGTGCAGATGCTTAGGGAATTTTGAATTCTGATCTGAGGTGACCTGATCTGCACCCCCACAGCTGACTGGAACTTAGTTATCCACCAGCGTTTGCACTTTCTGAATGTTTGCACTTTCTGAATGTTTCTGACAAAGTTTTCAGCACGAAAAATGCTCATTTTAATAGAAAATTGGTTTAGAAATCTATTTGAAGATAACACATTTGAACATGTGTATTTAAATAGTTGTTTAACATGAATTTTCATGCACATTTGTCTAAAATGTAGAATGTGGAAATGGTGTGGGCTTATGAATGAAGAAATGTGAAAATGTGAAAATGGCATAGACATTCAAATTAGAGAATTTCTGTGTATATGTACTAGTGAATATTTATCACCAAAGACATTTCATTTGTACAGACCTTTAGATGGAGGATAAGAAACTTGTAGAGTGCATGTGTACTGATCATTTTAAAAAAACGTGCTCCAAACAGCTGCCTGAAAGGCAAAATAGAGGCAATTGGCATTTTAACCCTGGGTACCAGTATATAGGGACAATTAAAAATTAATGTCGGTGTGCCATAAACAAAAAAACCCCAAACAAATGGTTGCCCTATGGACCTTGCAGTCTAAATTTTTACACTGGGAAGGCAACATGCAGCTAATATGAGGTGATAAATGTTTTAGAGGGATCTGAAGATCTATAAAAAACACTTTATAGATGTTCTTGGAGTTGCTTAAAATTTAAAAGTAAGCTTATCCAAGTTTATTATTGATTGCATTTACATTCCACTTTTTCCTCCAAGAGCTCAAGATGATGGTGTACATGGTTCTCTCCCTCTTCATTTAGCCTGGTGAGGTAGTTGAGATCAGATAGGCTAGGCTGAGAGTGATAAGACTGGCCCAGTGTCACCCAGCGCACTTCATGGCCAAGTGGGAATTTGAATCCTGGTCTTCCAGGTTCTAGTCCTACATTTTAATCGCTGTACCACACTGGCAGTCTTTTATTTTCCTGCACAAAACTTAAGCAAGCATGTTAAGTTCATCACTGAAAGTCAAGCAAGGATGTTGGTTGAACTCCTTTAGCAAGAGATTGCCGCAAAACCAGACCTGCCACTGTGAAGGCCCTGCTCCTTTCACAAGTCACTAGCACTCAGAGCAGGACTTCCATTTTAATGGGTGGAAAGACCGTGCAAAGTCTTTAGCTGTGGGTTAAAACACTTGCGTTTTGCCAGAAAACTAACTGGTTGCCATTGTGGTCAACACAAAGCAGGCGTTATATTCATGGTGCCTTTTCCCAGTTGAACAGAGAAGCTGCCATGTTCTCCACTAGCTGGACCTTTCAAATACTTTGGAAGGGAAGCCGCATAAGTGTTGGGTGGATAAGAACACAAAGTTTGGCGCTGTGTTACCTTGGAAGAGCATTTGTGAGACATTTTGCTCATCTGATTAGAATGCTTTTCCTTTTAGTATGGAGACTTTGTTGATGGAAATAAGTGATTGTGATTCAGAGGAAATATAAGACACTAAACACATTACCTGGTTACAGATGACCTTAATTTGTAGTTTGGGTTAAACCAACTCGCTGGCATACAGCAGCACATTTATTATTTATTTGAAACATGTTTGCCCCAATCTTTTGCTAAAAAGGGTTCCAGAGTGGCTTACGAAGATCAGTAGGAAAATAGTAAAAAGGTAAAGGTACCCCTGCCCGTACGGGCCAGTCGTGACCGACTCTGGGGTTGCGTGCTCATCTCGCTTAAGAGGCCGGGAGCCAGCGCTGTCCGAGGACACTTCCGGATCACGTGGCCAGCGTGACGAAGCTGATCTGGCGAGCTAGCACCAGCGCAGCACACAGAAACACCGTTTACCTTCCCGCTATAAAGCGGTCCCTATTTATCTACTTGCACTTAGGGGTGCTTTCGAACTGCTAGGTGGGCAGGAGCTGGGACCAAAGAACGGGAGCTCACCCTGCCGCGGGGATTCGAACCGCCAATTGGCAAGTCCTAGGCACAGGTTTTACCCACAGCGCCACCCGCGCCCCAGGAAAATAGTATCTGCCTTCAAAATGACAGTCTGAAAGATGTGACATACAAGGGAAAGCGGTTGGGGAGGGAAGAGAGAAAAAGTAAGCTCTCGAAAAAGTTCTGAAAGTTACAGTTCTTAAAACAACCAGCTAGAATGGAAACAGTTCAGATAGCCTCATTACCTTCTGTGGCAGGCCCTAAGCAGTGGAATTGTCTGTGAGTGTCACCTTAATTGTATAGTTTGTGTTGTACACTGAAAAGACATTTCATCGCCCCTGATCCTTGAAATATAGATATATATGAAATATATGTATTTTACTACCCACCTCGTTCTTGATTATAACCTGTTTTAACCATTCGTAGTATTGCATAATGATCAGTGCCATGAAGCTTTTAATATAAGCTGCATAGTGTTCATTATTTGGCATCACATTCCAGACTGAAAAATACTTCTATTTGCATTCAGGGAAACTCCCTTGATATGGAGCTAATTTTACTATGCATCCAGGCTTTAATTTGCTGAGTTCCTGTCTCTTTTTGCACTAAAAACACTCTTCTAGATTCTGCAACTGGAATGCTGTCTAGTTCAGAGAACAATGTGCAGGCGTACATAGTCCTGCCTGAAAAAGTGTTTAATCAGAGTTTTTGCAGAGTTTTGGAAAGCTTTAAAAAATATTCATATGTTTTTAGTCTTGATAGGTTCCATATCACTTTACATAGTTCAAGGAAGTTTAGGATGCAAGATTTAAAAGTGAACATAGTAGCTCCCGGATCAGAAAACTAAATTGAAAAAGATACTGTTTGCTATCCAGAAAACATCTATGGTGTAGTGTATGGACATTCAGTTTTTCAAGCAAAGATAGGCTTAGTTCGAGCATTACACTAAACCATACATTAAAAGGAAGGTGCTCCAAAGCTCCCACGTTAGTCCTCAGCTCCTGCCGCCACTGTGCTGCTGTGTCATGAAACAGGCTCATAGTTTGTTTCTCTGCAAACGTACATGAGTGTCAAACCAGTTTGGTCCTGACTCACTACTCTCTGGTTTATTTGACGGAAACATACACTGAGCCTGGGTTCAGATGATTCAACAAGATGCTTTGTTCAAGGGGTGATGGCAGCAGGAGTGGCTACTTTTGAGTAGCACCATGGTCTGTGGGATGTGTGAGGAACATGTAAGCAGCGCCATGATTTAATGTGATATGTGAACCATAGAATGTAGTGAAAGAGCTTTCTTATCAAGTGTTTTCAGTTTAGGCATATTCCTTAGAGTAAGACCTGGATGTGACATTTAATCTTCAAATATGGCGCTCAAAAAAAAATTCCAGACTGTGTGGAATTCTTAAAACTTTTAATAGCATTCCAACAAACCTTCTGATCTGTTATTTCAGAGAAAGGTTGCTGGTGTTAGCTGTGGACTGCAATTCAACCAATTGTTGTAGCAAATGCTACCTTTGGAGATGACGGAACAAAATAATTCCCCATTCTGTTTGTTTAATTAATGGGTGTCCTGCTTGTAGGGCTACATCAAACTCTTTAGAGTGGTTTGCTTAAATTAACTCTAAAATTATGAAGTTGTTTACACATTGTAATACGCCAGTAATTCAAATTTAGGATTTTTAGAATTAAAAAAGCTGACTGAAAATATTTTCACTATATTAATTTTTTTTTACCATTATCAAACATTCCCTTGCAGTGTTGGAAACCCAAATATTACAGCATTGTGCTGGTGTGTCAGAAACAGAGAGTGAAACTGACCAGTCTAATTCATTTCCCAACCTGAGAGAAATGCAAAAAAAATAAAAAAGCATAAATGGTGGAAAGGAAATTTGGCTTTTAAAAATCTTTTAATCTACAGCTTTAGTTTGCAGGTAAGGGAAAAATAAAATGCTTTTGTCTTGAAAATGTCGGAAGTACATATTTTAAAGTAAGCTGGGAAATCTTTCTCAGAAGAGGTGCCATCAAAATGATGTTCTATGTGTAAAATTATCCCATTTTCATGTCTTATTATAGATTTGTTTTAGTTTCAATAGAACGTTAGCAGAGTCATTTATTGAAAACTGTATCAATCAAAGCTCTTGTTTTTTCTTAAGCTTCCTGTAATTTTATAACCACTTATAACATTGTTGCAATTGAGGGGGGAAATATTCTGTACCATGTCATTCATTACCTGTGGTGTCACTAATGTGGACAATAAAATTTGGTTAATCTTTCTTCCCCTGCTTATATGGAGTTCTCGTGTGTAGCTGTGCAATTTCCCCAGGAAGCACACAATTGACAGGTGAAGTTTAAAAGGAGCTTGTTTATAGACAAGACAAAGCACTTTATAATTGCTGTGCAAGTAAAAAACACGCAACTGCTCATGGTGGTGGGTGTTGAGATCATATGGATCTTCCACCAGAATAACTGGTTGCAAGCAATGCTTGTTACATTCGGTTTGTGCTTGAAGGAAAACTTCTAATGAGGACAGCAAAAATACTGCAGATCCCTGACACCTCTAAAGTCAGGCTCCTATACTATGTTTGACACTGGAGCCCCTAAGCAAAAATTAACCAAACATGTCGCTTTTCCCATTTGTTCTGAATTCTGGTCAGTTTCACTTCTCAGTTATGGAAAAGTTGTTAGATAAGCAAGATAGAAAAGGAACCCCATAGGTAATATAGTAATGGACATTTTTGCTTGGTCAGCTGAAAACTGGACAGACAAAGGGATGTCTGGTTGGAAATCGTCTGTTCGATATGCTACAAGAGATGCAGAGTGCTAAACTGCTCCTTATTTTCCAAATCCTGGAAAAGCTGAACTACTTCAGCTTGCCAGGCTGAGCTGGAGGTTGAAGGGTGAAAGGGATCCTCACTACAATGTGTTTGGATAACCATTTTGTACAAGCTCGTTTGGATAACCATTTTGTATGTAGTGAAATGTTTTCTTACCCAAGTTTTTCTCATTTTAGGTGACACATTATAAACAATATCCACCCAATACAAGTAAAGTTTATTCCTACTTCGAATGTCGTGAAAAGAAGACAGAAAACTCTAAATTCAGGAAGGTGAAATATGAGGAAACGGTTTTTTACGGGTTGCAGTACATTCTTAATAAATACTTAAAAGGTATTTCATGTTGGAATTTTAAATAAAATTACTCACCCATTCTTTAACTTCATAACTTTTTTCATGGATCCTTTAAGCAGGAGCAGCTATGAAGATGTCTTCATTCATGATAAAATAACTATCAAAGGGTAATATTGTTTGATACTCTAATGGTTGACTTAATTTAAGACTTAGGTCAGGGGTGGGCGACTGGATATGGTCACTGGATCCTATTGTTGTTTCCCCCACCCCTCACAGGCCAGGAAGAACTTTCTGAGAGTAAGAGCTGTTAGACTGTGGAAGCTTCTCCCTCAGAAGGTGGTGAACTCTGTTTCCTTGGAGGTTTTTAAGCAGAAGTTAGATGGCCACAGGTCATGGATCCTGTAGTTGAGATTCCTACATAGCTGGGGGTTGGACAAGGTGCTTTTCAACACTGCAATTCTATGACTCTTCAACATATTTATTTAAAAAATATTGATAAAGTCAAATGCTCATTCTCTGCTGACCTTTCAGCAGCAGGCAAAGACATTTTATTCAAGAGTGATGGCCTTTGGCCTTATAAGCTGAAAGGTACGGCCTCAGTAAATGCTGCAATTCCTTCAATTTACTGTTTCTATTTATATGTTTGGTGAGAAGGCGGCATACAAATGTAACAACGTTTGAATGCAGTTTAATGATTACCAAACACAATCTTTGCACAGAATCTAATTTTAAAAATTATTCCCAAATATGATAGTGTAACTTGGCAAAGCATTTTATGGAAGTACTTTACATTCTTCCATAATGTAATAATTCTTCCAATACTTTACAGCAGCTAGACTGGTGACTGGGAGTGGCCGCTGAGACCAGATAACACCAGTCCTGAAGGACCTACTTTGAATTGTGCCCGGAAACTTACTGGGAACCAAAGTGTTGGTGCTGACTTTTAAAGCCCTAAGTGGCCTCAGCCCAGTATACCTGAAGAAGCGTCTCCACCCCCATTGTTCTGCCCAGACGCTGAGGTCAAGCTCTGAGGGCCTTCTGGTGGTTCCCTCACTGCGAGAAGTGAAGTTACAGGGAACCAGGCAGAAGGCCTTCTCGGTAGTGGCACCCACCCTGTGAAATGCCCTCCCACCAGATGTCAAAGAAATAAACAACCATCTGACTTTTAGAAGACATCTGAAGGCAGCCCTGTTTAGGGAAGTTTTTAATGTTTGATCTTTTACTGTGTTTTTAATATACTGCTGGGGAAACCAAGCCAGATGGATGGGGTATAAATAAATTATTATTATTATTATTATTATTATTATTATTATTATTATTATTTTATTTTATTTACATGTGGAGCTGTCTCGTTTATCATATCAGCTTCTGCAAGTACAGTGATGATAATATATATCTCTATAACCTGGGTTAGGGTCATCATTTTGTCACTGGCATGCAGTCAGGTCGTCATTTTCTTGATTTATATTGATCAGCATAGTGTCTAGAGACCCAATCTGAAGGAAAAGCTTTCTGTTTGCTATGGAATGTAATGGTAATCTAAGATTTACTATGTGACAACTGCAACTTTCATTCGAGTACATGAAATCGCTGTCAGACTCATCTGATTACAGCCAATGGGTAGAGATAAGCATGCTATTTTTGCTGGTACATTAACTGGCTATTTGATTTACTCTATGTCCTAATTGTAAATCATTCATTTGAAATTAAATTGCACTTTAAGCAATGGAATCTGTTGTTGAGTAAGTAGTGTTTACAATCTGGATGATGCACCCAGCCCAATCTGTGGCACGTTTACTTGGACATATATCCTACCAATTTTGTCAGGTCTTCTCCCAGCAGCAGCCCAGCAATGCAACCCTTGGCATGTCTAATCAGACCTGCTGCATTGATTTAATAGGGCTTACATTCAGGTAAGTGGTATAGGACCGCAGGCCTGTACTGTCCTAGAGAGAACGGCACTAGCCGTGGCCAAGAAATCACAATTTTTGCAAACTAGTTTGGCTAGTTTGTTTCCCCTCAGGACTTCCATAAAACAATAAATGGCAATGCCCAACCAACTTTTAGAACATATTCTTATGATTCAGTATTTTTTTTTGTAATTGTTATACATCTTTTAAAATTTTTCACCATAGGCAAAGTGGTAACCAAAGAGAAAATCCAGGAAGCCAAAGAGGTATACAAGGAACACTTTCAGGATGATGTCTTCAACGAAACTGGCTGGAACTACATCCTTGAGGTAAAAAAATAATAATGAACACTTCAAATGTGAAGACACAAACACACTAAACTGCCTAATATTATCTGGTCTTAACTATGTGGTTGTAGCTGACAGATGCTTAGCTTCTTCAGTTTGATGGGAATAGCATAGCTACTTTGTTGGTATTGGTTTTTGTGGGTTTTGGTTTTTTTAATAGTTCATAGAGCAAAGGCAATGCCTATCCTTTACTGGGAGTTGTTATTGTACACAAAAATATGTGGGAATTGAGCTTGAGGTTTTTTTGGTGGGGGGGGGGGAGGGAATCCATTTAGAATTGACAACTGACACATTTGGAAAGAGCATTATAATCTTGTTCTATGCCTTTTGACTGATAAAAAACAGGTGGTTTTTTTACAATATTATATTAATTTAAATTCAGAGGTGAGTTGAAACTGGGCAACATGTTGATGCACCAGCAATTTGTCACTGCCCTTCTAAGGAAGCTTACCCCACAGTTTGAAGGTACAGCCTTAAATTCCCTTGTGAAATCACTTGCTTTTAAAACCGCACTGTGACTCATGCACAAGTTCTGCATGTGAGCTAAGCTTTGCTAAATTTAAGTTAAATCAATTATAAGCATTGTAACTGAAAAGAGAAAAAGTAGTGTTTTTTGAATCAAATTTGAAAGTTGTGTAGCTTTGTACTTTGATTAACCCCCATTTAAAGGAATATACTGTCAAATAAAAAAAATACTCATGGATACAAAACCTATTTTTCACCCAATGAAAAAGTCTTCAACCCCTTTTCCAAATAATTATTGTATCTGTTTACAGAAGTACGAAGGTTGTCTTCCCATAGAAGTCAAGGCTGTTCCTGAGGGCAGTGTCGTTCCCAGGGGGAATGTGCTCTTCACTGTTGAAAACACGGATCCGGACTGTTACTGGCTCACAAACTGGATCGAGGTAATTAATGAAAAATTATCTCTGTGATTGGTGATAACTTTCTAGCTAATTTGCTTTATTTTCAACATGTCCTGATCATATATTTGAATCCATGTTTAAAGATGTCATTCTGCCCTTTGATATGAGGGAACACATAATTAAATACAAGTTGTGCTAATTGTACTGCGTTCCATGTGCTTTTAGACTACACTCAAAAGGCATTGGCTTATTCCTTTGCATGCGTCTCTTTTTCCCAGATGTATGTAAGGCTGCTTGTATTTCTTACTGATTGGCCCACAAGCTGCTTAATCAAGTTTCCTAGGGTTACGAGTTCTAAGATTGAAGCCATGTGTCCCCTGTTTGGTATAAAGTGGTGCCAAGGCATCTTTTATGCGGAAGAGAGCCTGTGCTATGGACAGGCCTCTTGTCAAGTTGTCTGCATGGTTCCACCTCTCCCTTCTGTCCCCAAAGGGGCAACTGGTTCTTTAGGGTGTCACTATTTCCCCCATCTCTTTATGCTAAAACTATATCAAGCACATCTGTAAAAGCTGGTTGGCGAAGAAAATCAGGTTTGGAAGGCCTGCCTCACATAAAGCGCATTGTAGAAATAGAGCCTTGAGTTTTCCAAGATTTACTAGGCTCCTATCACAACCACCATCTTTTGCCATCCTTTTCCCCTCCCAAACTAAGTGAAATTAAGCCCAGTCGTGCTTATTTCTCCACAGACGGAATTTTTGTTGTGGGATGATGGAGGTATATTTCTGCAATTACTTCTTAAATGTCTGTGAGTGGGTTTGAAAACCTTTAGTTGGAAAGCGCCAATAGAAACCTGAATTACCTTTGTGCATATATGAAAACTACCTGCCATATCTAATTTGATTCTGTATTGTAGTTTCCATTTAGTGGAAAGGTTCATTTTCCCTATTGTGTCTAAGAGTGGGTATCTTCACACTTACGCATGAAACATTTTTCATCTTTATAGACTATTCTTGTTCAGTCATGGTATCCCATCACAGTGGCCACAAACTCAAGAGAACAAAAGAAAATCTTAGCAAAATATCTGCTAGAAACCTCAGGCAGTTTAGAAGGTCTGGAGTACAAACTACATGATTTCGGTTACAGAGGAGTCTCTTCGCAAGAGGTAATGCTGTTTTAAAAAATGTATTGAAATTACATATTATCTTTTTTTCTTTCCAAAATTGGAATCCATAAACTTCCACAGTATACTGTATGTTTCTTCTTGCAGTCTTAAATTCTTCAGTAATAGTCAATAAGTGTGGCACTTCATATCTTACTTACATTGTCCAGCAGATATTAAGACCAAATGAAGAGAGTACCTATTAATGTGGACTTACTCTGCTCTGAAATGGAATCTTCTAGTGATTGCCATTTTGGTTTTGCATGCCTATAATTCATAATTGTGTCTTATTCTCAGACTGCAGGAATAGGAGCCTCTGCACATTTAGTGAACTTTAAAGGAACTGACACAGTAGCGGGAATTTGTTTAATTAAGAAGTACTATGGAACGAAAGACCCTGTGCCAGGCCATTCAGTACCAGCTGCAGAACACAGGTATCTTTGTGTTTCTTTTGATGCATTGTATGTGGAAATCAAGTGCAGATTAGCTGAAGGTCTGGTCCTCCAGCATCTTTGAGGACCACATGTCCTGTTGTTGTTTTTTTTAAAAAAGGAAGCACACACCTTGAACTCAAATTATTAAACAGTTCATTAACAAGTTGATAAAACAAGTTCATAATTACAGACAAGCAATTATAGCTGTTGATTCTGCTTGTTTTATATGTTCAAATGTAGTAGCATTCAATTTTCTTTTTGACTCTGATTTTACATTATTTAATTAGTCAGTAAATTCTTGCCTGAATAGTTAGTTACCAGTTCCCAGGAAGATAGAAGTTTGATTCAGCAACTTTAATATGTAACATGTTTTTACAGCTTGTTCTTGCCATATTTTTGTGATCTGAGCAATAACCATTAGAATAATTATTTAATGTGTCACAATTGGCAAGCTTGATATTTAGTTAATTAGAAACTGAGTACCTCTTTTGTCAGCATGTCCAATTTTTCCATCGCTGTCAAATGCTTCCACTACAATATAAAAAGCTTGGGTTTTTGGAGTGTTCCAGAGCAGAAAGTTTGAGTATGTATAGCACAGCAAAATGAGTCAGTGCTGCTTAACCCAGTCCCCCCACCCCATTCCAAGTGCTCCTTAACCCATTAATAACCATGTTTCATAGGTCAGTATGAACAGATTGAATAACTTGTATGCAACCTTCAAAGAAAAGTCACGCTGGAAAAAACCAGGGTGCCTAAATATTTGATACTTGCACTTTTGTTCAATGTGTATGGGTGAAATGCAGCGTGGGGAATAATGTACCATAAAGTTGATAACTCGTTATGATCAGGTACATAACTAAATTATGCTGAGGTGAGCTGCTGAAGTCAGTGGTAAATTCCAGTGCCTTTCTACTACACACAGTCCTTATTACTTTTTGGCAAGAATATAGTTTGATTTTTATATTCTGTTTCTTACTTACACTGTTTTAGAATGTTAAAAATTTGGGTACTTTCTTTGCTACTCAACTGTCTAAGAGATACTTGGTAGACCTTGGAACTGTTTTTGTATAAGATGGTTCTTTAGTATACATAAGATCTCACTTCCTGAGAAATCTGATTACACACTTGGGATTAAGTGCAGATTTAATGTCCCAGCAATTACAGTCATACCTCGGCTCCCGAACGCCTTGGGGGAGTTGAACGTTCCAGCTCCTGAATGAATGAAAACCAGATTTCCGGTCCCGAATTTTGAACTTTTTTGGGGGAAGCCAAACATTTGGTGCAGCTTCCGCTAATGTTTCTGACGCGCCTGCACAATTGGAAGCCACGCCAGATTCTGTTTGACTTCTGAGGTACGACTGTAGCCTGACATTCTGCTGGTACCCCGTGTTTGCTTGTGTGCATGCAGTTGATGAGGGTGAGCATTATTACTGCTGTCTTGATACCCGCCCTCCAAACCTGGGCATAACCAAGAACTTCTAAGAGGTAGTTAAGATATTGGGCTTAATTGGGCAGCAAAAATTGTTCCACATGAATGAAAGCGGAACATGAATAAACTTTGTAGTGCGCCAGAAAGCATCACTGATTGAAACCTGTACTGTCGGTTGGTTAAAAAGTAGTGTGAAGATAAGGAATGGTGGCATTTGTATTAGCATAGATTAGAGTTGTCTGCTGCATGCTAAAAGGAAAACATAGCGCGGCAACTAAATATCAAATGAGTAAATCTCTTCTGTTCTTCCAGTACTATAACAGCTTGGGGGAAAGACCACGAAAAGGATGCTTTTGAACACATCGTGACACAATTTTCTTCAGTGCCTGTATCTGTGGTCAGTGACAGTTACGACATTTACAATGCTTGTGAAAAGATATGGGGTGAAGATTTAAGACATTTAATTGAATCAAGAAGTGCAGAAGCGCCGCTGATTATTAGGCCAGATTCAGGAAATCCTCTTGACACTGTGCTAAAGGTAATTCTTTAAAAAATCTTCAGTTTTTAAACTTACTTAATGAAGTTATTTGGGAAAGACCTTTTCTTTTAGTCTAATGCCATTTCTACTCTGTTACAAAATTGTATGATTGACAAAATGATTTATCTAAAATTACTTAGAAATATCTATGTGGACTTCACTAGCTGTGCCTACAGATAATTTTTGTTGGATCTGTTCAGTTTCTGTATCTAAATATATTTATGAGCTGTGCTGATGTTTATTAAGCTGGTGTCTGGCATATATAAAGACCTAAACATCTCATATAGTTAACCTGAAATTCATAAAGTGACCTGGTTCACACATTATGGTAAGCAAAATTATGCTTGGGACCATGCATACTGTGTTGACTTCCAGAGAGAAGCTGGCAACCCCTTTGTTCAGGCATAGGTAAACTCGACGCTCCAGATGTTTTGGGACTAAACTCCCATCATCCCTAGCTAACAGGACCACTGGTCAGAGATGATGGGAGTTGTAGTCTCAAAACATCTGGAGGGCTGAGTTTGCCTATGCCTGCCTTTGTTCCTTCCCAGTCCTTTTAGCACAGTGTAGTGGCCAAGTCAAGATTAGGCTTTTCTTGGTTAAGGGCTTTTCTTCCTTAACCACAGCCTGTAATGATAGCTCAAGCCTTTTCTGTGCTAAAAGGACTAAAAAGAAAAGGACTCTGGAGGAGCGTAGTGAGTGCAAGCATATTTGCATGGTCCCAATAAGTCATATAGATCATGACATAGGAATGAGGCCACCAACGCAAGATAATTCAGGCCATGCATGGGAACCAGTGACCTAATGGACATGTGGCTTTGCACTTGGCTGTGCAGAAAATGGATTTCACAAGCTACGTTGCTAAGAGCACGTAAAGATATGGTGTGTCATGTAGTGAACAGAGGACCTCACTGCCCTGGCCATATTTCATATAGACAACAGTTTTGTGTGGATAACTATTTGAACATGTTATAATAATATTTTCGCCCTATAGGACGCACTTTTTCCCCTCCAAAAATGAAGGGGAAATCTGTGTGCATCCTTTATTTCCTCTATTTGCCCCCAAAAAAACTAGGTGCATCCTATGGGACGGAGCGTCCTATGGGACGAAAAATACGGTAACTTTTGTTTTGATTTATTAGTGTATCCTTAATGATATGTATGTATTATATTTGTTTAATCCTTTTATTTTTTTTCTCTTCGTTAGCTATGCATTTTTTAAAAAAGACATTCATAACCCCGTAAAATCAAAATCCCAGAAAACTAAACTGTTTGCAATACATATATTTTGACTAGTACAGTGGTGCCCCGCAGGACGAACGCCTCGCAAGACGGAAAACCCGCTAGACGAAAGGGTTTTCCGTTTTAGAGGCGCTTCGCAAAACGAATTTCCCTATGGGGTTGCTTTGCAAGATGAAAAAATCTTGCGAGTCCCCGCGGGTTTTTTTCGCTTTCCCCCCCCCTTTTCCTAAGCCGCTAAGCCGCTTAACAGCTGATCCTCTGATAAGCCGCTTAACAGCTGATCGCTAGAAGCCGCTAGACCGCTGTAGCGCTAATCCGCTAAGCTGTCAATGGGCTTGCTTCGCAAGACAAAAAAACCGCTAGACGAAGAGAATCACGGAACGGATTCTTTTCGTCTTGCGAGGCACCACTGTAGGTTGCACCACTGAGTCTTTTCATTCTTACATATAGCTGCCTGTAAATTGATTGTCCTAACCCTTCCTTTCCGAACCGTAATGGATGGTAGCAGGATAGCATATTATTTAAGTGAAGTAGTTCTAAGCTATCAGTTTGCTCTTTTGCATAGGACACATCTCAATTATACTTACAAAAGCATTTTGGGGTGGGGGTGACATCACCATTTCCAGGATAATAGTTTAGAATGGTGACTTCCAGACTAGTTTCTGAAATTTGGGGATTCCAGCTTTGGCTTTCAGAAATTCAAAACAACACTGTATAGTGCCGCTGCGTTGCCAATAAAAGTTAATGATTTCAGTTTACCAGCACAATGGAGTGCTTGATAAACAATGACAAATGTTTCAGCTGCTGCTATCTACAAAAACAAATACAAATATATCTGGTTTGTTTAAATTGGCACAGGTTCCAGTGGCAGAATATTGTACAATTTTAAGGCATTACTGAGACCTGAGGAAAGACCTGAGTAGGCACAAACAATTTTGTAATTAAATAGAGCCGTAAATCTCAAATTAAGGCTTCGGATGAGCTAGTGACTTTAGCAGGCAGCCATGCAGAAGGTAACAAGAAGACTTGAACACTTCTTACTATAACAAATTTTCAGTTACTTTCCTATCAAGAGACACAAGTAGTTAAGGCTTAATCCTAAGTAAATAGGACTACCGCTTTTTGGAAGCCTTCTACAGTCGTACCTTGGATCCCAAACGCCTTGGGAGTTGAACGTTTTGGCTCTCGAACGCAGCAAACCCAGAAGTGAGTGTTCCGGTTTGCGAACGTTCTTTGGAACCTGAACATCCAACGTGGCTTATGCGGCTTCCGATTGGCTGCAGGAGCTTCCTGCAGCCAATCAGAAGCCGCACTTGGTTTCCGAATGTTTTTGAAGTCGAACGGACTTCCAGAATGGATTCTGTTTGACTTCGAGGTACGACTGTACTAAAAAGCCAACCTCGCAAACTTAGTTTACTTTTAAGAATATCACAGTCTAGTCTCCCTATACCAAATCATTGCATTGGTCTATCTTGTTCAGTGTTCTCCACACACTGAGTGGCAGCGGGTTTCTTGACAAGGAATATTCCTAGCCCTACCTAGAGATACCAGGGATTGAGCCTTGGGAGTTGTAGGCCTCAATACAGTGGCTGAGTTCCTTTATGTTCACCTTCTTGAAGCATAAAAGTTTGACTCAAGGCACACATTTGTATGACTGAAGTGGCTCATTCAATGGAGTAATGGACTTAATTGTTTAATTTGGCTTTCTGCAGGTTTTGGAGATTCTAGGAAGGAAGTTCCCTATTACAGAAAATGGAAAAGGCTATAAAGTGTTGCCCCCTTACTTAAGAATTATTCAAGGAGACGGTGTAGATATCAACACATTACAAGAGGTGCGCCTTTTTATTAATATGTAGATTGCGTCTTCAGTGTCTTCTCTGACACAGCAATTAAAATAAGATGTTCGGAGGGGGAAAATGATTAACAGCTTTGTTTTTGTTCACGTTTTTGTTAATATCATTCCCAAATGGGTCAGTGTGCCTGACTAGATGGTTGCTAGCCTGAGCCCACCCAGGATACAAGGGGGTTGGACTAGATGACCATTGGGTCCCTTCCAACTCTACGATTTTATGATTTAGGATTGTATGTCACAGCTTTGTTTCATCTGGCCTCTAATGCGATGCCAAAAATACCCCTGCCCTGCCAAGGGATCCCATTGAAAGCAGAAATCTGGCCGGCTGTTAACTGGCTGCATCTAGCCTTTGAAAGCTGTATTCAGGCTGAAGGCTATCCAGTGCTGTGAAAGACACTGCCTTGAAAGAAGATGTCTTGAAACAGCTGAGAGCTGCCTAATCTCAGGATAACACTCAATAACAACCCACCCCCAGCCTAAGGAGGGAAGATGCAGATTATCTGGTGCAGAAGAGCCTTTGGAAGGTGAGGAGAAGAGAGCGCACCTGGTCAGGCAATTCCTGCTGAAAGTTTCTCTGGGGCTCTTCTAACAGTGGTACCCAGTATAGACAGGAAGATGAAATAGGGTGTGAGAAATTGGAGAGCGCAAAGAGTTATGAAGGTGTAAATAGAGCAGGAGCTGATCTGTGCTTTCAAAGGCATTTCTTGGACCATTAAACCACAGAAATCAATTGCTTACTCATTTGTGTGTTTCTGTGGTTCAATAGATTAGTAACAGCTGTAGTGCATGAACATTGCTAGTTGTCACTTGGCATACAAAATTACCATCTAACCTTGAACTGAAATAACATGTGAGCAAACCTTAGCGGAAGGGAGGAAGTGAAGTCTGAGTGTTTGTCTTTCAGCTGGAAAAATAAATGGCGTTTTTATCCTCACATGTTGCTGTAAAGTCAGTATCTTTGTGTTTAAAATATGCCTACTTACCAGTGCAGTTGTTTTCCCCAAAGATAATTAATTGCACTTTTATGCATATTATGGTATTTGTTGGCAGCAGTTTGCTGTAATTACATGAAATATTTTCAGAAGGTTTGCGAAGTATCATTGAGCCTTAAATAGTATATAGTTCCTGTTCCCATAATATACACTAGTCTGTAAAAAAAAACACCATGGTAAATGCTTAATAGGAAAAATGTCTTATTTGTGCACCTCTTAATTTTATTTTATTGCTTTCTTATCAGATGGTGGAAGGAATGAAACAAAATAAATGGAGTATTGAAAATATTTCATTTGGGTCTGGTGGAGCTTTACTCCAGAAAGTAACTAGGGATCTCTTGAATTGTTCCTTCAAGTGCAGTTATGTGGTAACCAACGGCCTTGGGGTATGTTCTTTACATGTAGATTTTACATTAGAAAAAAAGGGCCTTGAATGTGCTCATCTTTTACTCATAGCATCTTTTTATTCCAAATTTTAGGTAAACGTGTTTAAAGATCCTGTAGCTGATCCCAACAAAAGGTCAAAGAAAGGGAGGTTGTCTTTACACAGGACTCCCGATGGAGACTTTGTTACGCTAGAAGAAGGCAAGGGAGACCTTGAAGAATATGGGCAGGTATGTATGTCTTAAACCCTTGATGTAGGGTGATATCAAAAGTTAGTCATGCATAGTCCCATCTGTGGACTTAACTAATTTTTATAGCATGCTGAATACAGTTGATGTTCATTAATTGTAGCATCAGGTGATTACTTGAACGTGTGAACCAATCAGCACCAGGAAGAACCTGAGTATTAGCCAATGCCTATTCCAGGGCAATCATTTCAATTGCGATAGTTCACGTTTTTAACAGAGCCGTAAAGGGATAAGACGTACAAGTGTGTAAATCAGCCCATGGGTCTATTTTAATATGGGTTTTAACTTAAATCATAATTGCCATGATACGTAAATTAATAAACTCAGAGTTAAAGCTGTAGCTTCGCCAGGTTTTGAGTTTATGTGCTGCTGAAGCAAGCACACTTTGCCAGGTTTGAGGAGCCCAGTTTGAAATAGAATATGTTAGACATTAATGTTCATTTAGGGGCTAATTGTCCATACAATTGTCCACTCTCAAGCCCTAGGCACAGTTAGCTGCTAAAAGAGGTAAGATGTTTTCTCCATTTATTCAAACAGATTTATATACTGCTTAACAACAACAACACTCCAAGTGGTTTACATAAAATAATACAAAATATTCATTAAAATACAGATAAAATCAACCAACGTTAAAAACAAGTAGGTAGAAAAGCAACAGTGTGAAAGACAGATATACCATATTTTTTGCTCTATAAGACTCACTCTTTCCCTCCTAAAAAGTAAGGGGAAATGTGTGTGCGTCTTATGGAGCGAATGCAGGCTGCACAGCTATACCAGAAGCCAGAACAGCAAGAGGGATTGCTGCTTTCACTGCGCAGCGATCCCTCTTGCTGTTCTGGCTTCTGAGATTCAGAATATATTTTTTTTCTTGTTTTCCTTCTCCAAAAACTAGGTGCGTCTTGTGGTCAGGTGCGTCTTATAGAGTGAAAAATACGGTAGATAATAAAATCTATGTTCTCTGCCTGTCTCTGGGGGACTTCAAATTCCTCCCAGCCTGGCTTATATGTGTCTGAGTTTGGAATGATGAGCTGTGTCGCTCTTGAGTGAAGGTCTTCATCTGCCAAAACAGACTCCTTGACATTGACAGGCCAAATACTGTTTTATTATTGAAACTAAGAGAAAATGGTGTCTGTTTGCAGGATCTCCTTCATACAGTGTTTAAGAATGGAATAGTAACGAAGTCCTACTCGTTTGATGAAGTACGAAAAAATGCCAAGCTGAAGATTAGTGAACTGACAGAGGCATCTCACTAAAGTTTCATTCCATGTTTGTATTTGTGTAACAACTGTGTACTGCATAGCTAATGATTTCTTGTACAGATCTGTGTGTTTCTGTTTGCCACATTATAGCCAAATTATTTGTTGGTTTATGGACATCACTGCCCTCTCTCTTCTTTTCCTTTATTTTTGCCAGCCTTTAGAAAAAAAAATGGAGTTGGGAAAACACTTGCAGTGTAAAATACGTGATTCTAGGGGTCCTTTGGTATTCAATCTGGTATTGAGCTCCTCATTGATGAGACACAACTGAGACTTTTTATACATATAAATATATATATATATAGCAACATACCACAAAACAGATCTGCATAAAAGTATCATTGCTTTATGTTTATATTTACCTTGTATTTTTGTACAAACAAGATTGTGTAAAATATATTTAAAAGTTACAATTATAATGTCTTTCCAACTTTTCATGATTTTTATGAGCACAGACTTTCAAGGAAATATTTTGGGGTGGGGGAATACATTGCCTTTGTGTCCATTGATCAGCAAATAAAACATGGCCTTAAGTTTTGTTGTGACAACTGTACTATTTGGAAGTTTAAATCAGGATAGCTCCCTCAAAACCCACAGAGAAAGGGACTTTGCTGTTCATTGTAGCTACTGGTCAGCGAAACCTGTTCTTGCTGAGGTGCTGTGAGAATATGTAAACACATAAACACTTGCTAGACAGTAGGCGATATAACTGGAATGCCAAATGAGGAAGGACTTCTTACTGCAACAAAGATTGCCAAATGCACCTCAATATTCCAAGAACACTGGAATCTGAAATCTGTGCAACTCTTTTCCAAGTAAGCATGAAGGAGATCTGGCAGCAGAACTTCTAAGGGATTTCCTTCCGCTACGGAACATATATTTATATCTAAAATATTGACAGGTAGGGAAGTGATGTATTAAAGTAACTACACTTCGGGGTTTATTTTTACATATATTGTGACAAACCTAAAAGCAGAATACTGGTCTTGGTTGTGCACTTTTTTACTTTTTGTATTTTGGTCTTTGATTTTGCCTTTTTGTCAGACTGGATGTTGACCTTGTATAGACGTCTTAACTATTTTTTTTGTTGAACAACTTTAATAAAACATTATACTAGCAAACTCCTTTTACATTGGTAGCCTCCCCTATAGGGGATACTATGCAGAGGTTAACTATTTTAAATACTAAAGGTGACGAAAGGTACTCTTTTCATGACTGCACTTGATTCACTTTCTACACATGCTTTGAATTTCTTACTAAAGAACAAGTCTGTTGGTGAATGACTTGGCATGCTGTATCAAGTTCTCAGGTGTACAGCCATACTTCAGGTTGGTAGAAGACATGGATTTGTCAGCCTTTCTAGAGGAAGCAATATAATTTTGGTTTGTTAGCTCTGGTGAGGGATAAAATCTCGGATCACTGTATAGGTGACGCGTAAGTGGGTTTAAACAATTATCTGGGAAATGGTTCAGAAGAGCTCTAACATAATGGAGAAAACAAAGATAATATACTTTTTAAAATGCTTGAAAAGCCATATTTTAATATTCCTGCTACGGAACATATTTAATTCCACAGTCTCGATCTATTTTGTGTTAGAAGGTTTTCTATGTTATTGCTATCAGAAATAGTGATTTGGTTAGCACTCTGAACAGTGAGTTTCACTCCTAGAAATCTCCTTACCCTGATAACTGAAGTAGCTTGTCTTGAGCTGAAAAAGTTCAAAACTGATGAAAGGCCAGCATGGTTAAGCTTCCACATAATGTACCAAGGAATGAACTGTATGATAAGTGGTACAAGAAACCTGGCAAGTCTCTCAACTGATATTTTTATATTTGAGGGCAATGGAGAGGCACTCTTTTATGCACCCTGCGTTCCCTGGGTGTTTGATTTCTAATTATTTTTGGGAGGGGCTGGTATGTGGTTTCCCCCCTCTTTGTAAAACACTAGGTTTCCTCGCCTATCCTAGTTGGAAAATCCTGGGCTCTTACCATCAAGGATTTAGTATTAAGACGGTTGACACCTGAAACATGAAGTAGTTTGGTGCTGGATACAACTTTACAGAGCTTGAACCTTAAATATCCTAATTCTTCCATGCAAAAGCAAGCAGTGTGTTTGGGTTTGCTTTTATCAATTAGGATCGTATGGACTCTGATCTTTAGCTCCCATTTCATTGTAGTGCAGTACTTGTTTTTAAAAACGGCAGTTGGGAAGCTTTGTGTTTAATTTATTTGTAACCTGTATTTAACATAAGAAATTATTTTTATGACTATTTTTTTCTCAGAGGAATGATTATGAAATTGATATGAAATCTTTTTATAGCAAAGAATCCACCTTGGAAGATTTGAGATGTATTTATTGTTTGCCAAAATTCAAAAAGTAAACAGAATTTTCTCTAGTTTTACATTCCTTCTTAACCTACTTAGCCGAGTAAGTATTCTTCACCTAAATCCTGTGTTTTAGTCAAAATGTACTTTGCATTGAAGACAAATGTAATAAACATGGAAATAAAGTTTTAGTTCCAGTAGTAAAACATATAGCTATTTGATTTTATTTCAGACTTGTGCTTTTTGTTTGTCAAAAATTACTTACGGAAGAAAGGGTGATGCTGTAAGCCAGGGATGGCTGGCCACTATATTCTGCTTGGCCACTTTATTTTCCAGGCCTGGCAATATATTTTAACATGCAACCTGAACCCATTGTGGAGAGTCAAGTTCTATACTCAAACTGGCACCACACTGCACTAAATGGCTTCACAGGTATGGAGCTCATTGGCTTGCATGGTGTGAGGTCACTGACTCGAGAAGCTGAACGTGAATGTGCTTCCTAAAAGATCTGCCAGATCAGCAGAGGTCCTTTGCCTGCCTTGATAAGGAACAGCAATACTATATATTGTCTGCAACACTCAGGGCAACAGTCCCCATCCCCTTGCTTGCTGCACCTTGAATAAAATATGATACGGTCATCTAGGATGACACATACTTTCTCTGATGCATCCAGGCCACAGCCTGCCAGCTAACCATCCCTTCTGTAACCCAAATAACCTGGTTAAAATATGCGGTTCTTAAAGATTTCTAGTGGTCTACGGTGTGTCTTGAGTCTCGCACTTTTTGATGGAACTCAAATATTTCAATAAAATACTTTTAAAAATTTGTGTTTGTGCTTTATACTTGTAAAATGGTGTGTAGCTAGCAAAACAAAAAGTTGATGACTTGGGAAATGTCTGCTTTAAGCATCTTCAACCTCTCTGACAAGCACACGTTGCGAAAGTGCTGTAGTTCTTCTAGAGAATGTGCATAGTATGACAAAGGTCCCAGGTTCATTCCCTGCCATCTTCTGATAAAGACTTCAGTGTGCGACTTTGGAGCCACTGTCCCTTCAGAAGTCGGCACTGGGCTCAACTGGTCTTTTCTTCCATAGAGCCAAAAATTCGTACCTGTGTTACAATTCATATAGCGCTTGTCTGAGATGTAAACTCAAAAATGAATGTTTTTCCCTGTGAAATCCTACATCACTCTCACCTTGACGCAGCTGCACAAGTGCAGATATATGCTGCTGCTTTTTAAAATTAAATTGGAATAGAGCACCATTATTTTCCTGTAAAGCAAAAGGAGTGCTGATCATGTGCTGTACTTAGGTCTAGTTTCATTGAGTTTCTTGAGACCAGTGGTGCAATTTCATGTGTAGGATTTATGACAAGGTGTTAACAATATGTGGAAATGCCATGTGCCTTTGTGGCAAAAGTCTAACCCTCCAGACCTGTAGCAAGCCCCTGACCAAAGAACCATGCCTCAAAGCTCTCTAGACGCCAACAATTATTTGTTCTTTGTGTGGTGGGCAGAATTGAGACCAGAATCTGCTACTGTGCTGTTAGGTCCAGTTGCAGACGACTCTGGGATTGCGGTGATCATCTCGCTTTACTGCCCGAGGGAGCCGGCGTACAGCTTCCGGGTCATGTGGCCAGCATGACTTCTGGTGAACCAGAGCAGCATGACTTCTGGTGAACCAAAGCAGCGCACGGAAATGCTGTTTACCTTCCCGCTGGAGCGGTACCTATTTATCTACTTGCAATTCGTGCTTTCCAACTGCTAGGTTGGCAAGAGCAGGGACCGAGCAATGGGAGCTCACCTCCGTGGCGGGGATTCGAACTGCCAACCTTCAGATCGGCAAGCCCTAGGCTCTGGTTTAGACCACAGCGCCACCTGCGTCCCTACCAACTGAGCTAACTGAGCATAAAAGCAGGCCAGGCAAGTCTCTGAACTTTGCCTAGGACTCATCTGCTGCTGCAAAGGGGACTGTTTGTGTGGGCTTGCAAACAGTCCCGCACTTCCGATTTCTCCGACGTGAGCACCATTCTCTGCCTCTTGGGTTTGCCATCACCCAAGGAAGATGACAGTGCTGTGTGTTTAGGTGCCATCTCAAAGAAATTCCTCCCAGAACGCCAACACATTCGCTCTCCCCCAACTTTCCTCAAACTCCAGCTCTCCACAGGCTTCAATGGTCAGTGGAAGGGCTCTTGGTTGGGATTGCAAATGCAAAGGCCCGTGGGATTGCTAGGTGATGTTTCGCGCCTTTTCTACTTCTTTGTGCCTCTTCTGAGGGCCGTTTTAGCGATTTTTAAAATTTGCGTCAGGCGAAGCACATATACCGTACATAGTCACGCACATATTGAATGCGTGTAAAGGGGGGGGGGGTTACCTGTATGTGCTTTAATGGAACATAGGTCCAACTTCCTCCCCACAGACAGCAGAACTTGGATTTGTTTGCATGACTGAGGTATAGGCCTGCCCTTGTAGGTATTGAGAAATGGAAGAGCATTGCACATATACAACCTGGAAGGCTACAACTTGTTTTCTTTTTGAAGCAGACAGCAGAGGCAGTCTTTCAACGGATGGTAACCATGCAAATTTCTACATCCAAATAAAAAGATATAAGATAATACACATGAATAATCTTTGGACCATTCCTTCCAGCAAGTAACCACAGAAGTGATGACTCAGTATAATGCATTCTGCCAAAAGATATGTTCAGGCAAAGCCTTGGCCCAGGTAACACAGGAAGAGGGTGTGCACACAAGTTCCTAACAGTTCATTTACACGGTGTTCTCCATGGAACATAACACAGGTATTACTATACTTGAAAGTCAACTTTTTTGCAGTGTAGAGAAAACTTTAGCAGGAATACTGCTTGATTCTGCCTTCAGGGAGTTGGCCTGTTATTAAGATACAAATTGCATTCCTGTAGCTTCACAACTTTCTTCCTGTGTAACAGGGCTCCACAACCTCTTGAATCTATGGGCTCATTTGGAATTTTGAGAATTGTGTAAGTTGTCACCATTGCAAATTTGGGGCAGACAGGAACATACTTATTTCACTCCATGCTTGGTGGTCTTCTCACAGGCATCTGGCTGGCCTCTGGGAAAACAGAAAGTTGGGCTGCTAGACCTGGGCTGCTCTTATAGAATCTTAGAATTGTGGAGTTGGAAGGGACGCCAAGGGAAATCTCAGCTAAAGCATCCATGACAAATGGCCATTCACCTCTGCTGAAAAACCTCCAAGGAAGACCAGTCCGCAAACTCCAGAAGGAGACGGTTCCACTGTCAAACAGCTCTTAATGTCAGAAAGTTTTTTCCTGATGTTTAGGTGGAATCTCCTTTCTTGTGACTTGAAGCCTACCCTCCAGAGCTGGAGAAAACAGGTTTGCTCCATCTTCCACGTGACAACCCTTGAGATCTTTGAAGATGGCTATCATAGCTGTTCTCAGTCTCCTCTTTTCCAGGCTAAACATACTCAGCTCCTTCAGTTGTTCCTCGTAAGGCTTGGTTTCCAGACCCTTGATCATCTTAGCTGCCCTCCTCTGCATATGTTCCAGCTTGTCAATATCCTTAAATTGTGGCACCCAGAACTAGACACAGTATTCTGACCAAGGCAGAATAAAGTGGTACTATTACTTCCCTTGATCTGGACACTGTAGATGCTACCTAGAAGCATGTGATCCACTAAAAACCCCTACATCCTTTTCACATATACTACTAGTAAGCCAGGTGTCACCCATCTTATTTGTGCATCTGGTTCTTCCTGCTTAAGTGCAGAACCTTACATCTGTCCCTACTGAAATTCACTTTGTTAGTTCGGCCCAGTTCTCCAATTTTAATGTAATTTTGAATTCTGATTCTGTCTTCTGTGGCATTAGCTACCTCTCAGTTTGGTGTCATCTGCAAATTTGATGAGCATCCGCTCAATTCCTTCATCCAAGTCATTTATAAAGATGTCACAAAATGGCTGCTTATGCACCCTAACCCTAACCCAGTGGAGTCCAAATTTTTTCAAAGAGGGCCAGATTTGAAGGCTGACCAAAGGGTGGACCAAAGTTATTGACATTGTTTTAGAATTGAAGTTGTTGAGCTTTTTAGGGTTTAGGCCCCTGAAACGGACTTGGGACATACCTGCCCTAACCATAACCCTAATACATACGTGGCCTTTCACAAACCACCCATTTCATTGATGGTAAACAACTTTTGTATCTGTCGCCAAGCCAGCTGTGTTACCAATGACAAAATACCCACTTTGCAGAAGGGAAAAGCTTCGTCTACCTGGCAACACATTTAACCCCTCCCCTCCCAAAAATCAATGAATAGATAAGCTTTCTCTTAGTTTCCATCTCTTGGCAGTCAAACATAAGATCTGTGACTGTTATCTTACCATTAAAAAAAAATTTCCAGTAGAATTACTGGAACTATGCTAGGATTGTTCTTTCTTTTATTTTCAAGAAACTTTTCTCCATAACGTACGTACAGTATTTGCCATTAAGCAATGCTTCTGATTTTAGATGTAAACTGCATTTGCCAAGTTCACAGTACAAATTTTGCTAATTCTGTTGTACTGAAATCCACACAACGCTGCACTCCTTTGGCTTAGGATATATTTCCAGTGTGGCGCTCAATCCTGAGCAACTTCTACAGCAAAGTAAATTAACTCCCCTTTTTGTTCTTTCCTCCCACACCTTCCCCAGAGTGGCTGGGGAAACCCAGCCAGATGTGTGTGGGGGAGAGGGTATAAATAAAATTAATAATAATAATGATAATAATTTCCGTTTAAAACCGTTTTATTGTTTTGAAGTTTGTACGCTGCTCTTCTCTAGGTTTCAAACCCCATTTCTTTTAACTTCTGTGCTTATGCTTTCTAAATGCTTTTACTGTACTATCATTTTGCTGGGGAAACCCAGCCGGATAGGCGGGGTATAAATAAATTATTATTATTATTATTATTATTAACACCCTGAGACACTATTTGAAGGATGGGTTATAGTTTTTATAATAAATTATAACAAATCTGCTTCTACAAGTTTTTCTTCACCCCATGACTTGTAGCAAGCTATCGGCAATGTAGAGTTTCATACTGTCAAGTACAGAATGTGAAACCAAATTTGAGACCACTAAGTTTGACTTTCCCTGTGCCTTCTCGTCTGCCTGCTTTAGAACCCCATAACCCAGAGCACTTGTTGGCTATCTTTTCCCTTATATTTTTAGCAGCTGCACTATGAACTCACTCTGCTATTTTCAGTTGCTCGTGACTGACAAGTGTTCCCGGCAGAGGAGCACCAAGTGGGGAAAGTGTTCCTACAGCTCGGTTTCTAGCTCTCAGACATGGCTCCCCGTGAGCAATGTTCTCCTAAATCCTGCTGTGCTGTGCCATTTAATTGACAAACCACCGCCCCAGTCGTAACCATAGAAGAGACCTTCTATTGATCCTCTGAGACAACTGGAGCGCAGACACTGGCAACAAGGTAGACAAAATGAAAAGGTACACCTATTTCTTCAGTCAGGAAATCAATGGTCCTGTCAAAACTCATTTATGGTGAGTTATAGCCCCCTTCTGCTAATAGGTGGGAAAGTAAATGGGTTGATTCCATCATGCAAAACTCAATATAATGCGCGATTGCTCGAATATGTATGGAGCCTAGCAAGCAAGAGAACTTGGGAATGAAGTTCACAGGAGTGTCCAACTGTCTCCACATATTTGGCAAGCTGCAAGGTTCACCTCTTTGGTATTTCTCTATTAAAATGGCAGAATGCCCAGTCAAGGTTCTCTTGAAAAGTCAAGGCCTTTCTGAATGCTATCCTTCTGATATATCAGAAGCTCATCTAAGATTCTTTCTCAAAGTTCAAAAATATTTGTTTTCTGATGTGCAATTCGGAGTTTGGACGAGCAAAATAAAATGCAATATTACCATTATCTAAATCTACATTATCTAAATGTAGAAAAACATGATGCTTTACAAAGCCCTGCATTTTTATTTCTTGCTTTTTATTCAGGCTATAGCATCATGAAAACAAATGTGGCTTTCTTCAAATTACAGTGGTACCTTGGTTTTCGAACAGAATGCCTTCCGGGAGTCCGTTCGACTCCCAGAACTGTTTGAAAACCAAAGTGTGGCTTCCAATTGGCTGCAGGAGTGTCCTGCAGCCAATTGGAAGCCGCGCTAGATGTTCTGCTTTCGAATATCATTCAAAAACTGGAACACTCACTTCCGGGTACATTTGGGAGCCAATTTGTTTGGGAGCCAAGGCATTCAGCTTCCAAGGTACGACTGTACTAATAAAAAACCAATAGGGTTTTACATTGTTGATTAAGGTTATAATCTGACATTTCAGAAAGGTGCCAGTGAAGAACAAAATAAACAATTGGGGGAGTGTATGTGTCTATCTAGGCAGGCTTCAATTTCCCCCTCCCCCTGCTTCTATTTTCTGGAATTTTTACCATAATAATGTGTATATTTTTGCTATCATACTTCCTGACACCTTGTTTAGTATTAATGTGAGCTTTAACACTTGTCTGCAATCCAAATCTTCATGGGCTCAATGCAATAGAACTGCATTAAGGGCACTGGAGTGACTCAGATTCCAATTCATCCCAATTTGCTGTCTGGCTCTTAAAATGACATGAGAATTTGAGGTTAAGGAACTAGGAAGGCAGGGAAATCAAACTGGTTTCAATAGAAACACAGATTTTATCATTTGATGACTATAATACTGGGCTTATTTTGAATGCACCTCACAAACATTCAGTCAATTTAGGTGCATTTATTTTGTTCAGAACCATGGCGGTTTATTTGATTTTTAAACCAGTGGCCCACAGAGAGCCCAGGGTAGTGCGTATGTTTTACCCTCACAACAATCCTGTGAAGCAGAATAGGCTGAGAGAGTGAGTGATCGGTCCAAGTGTGTCTAATGTCTGAATGGTGATTTTTGAACCAGGTCTTTCCAGTGGATCTATATCCACACGCTCACCACACCCACACCCTGAAGAACTGAGGCAATGGAAGCACAGTTGGGACACAGTAGACAGGATGAAGGAAGTGAGGACCGGCCCTATCATTAGATGGATGAGGTGGCTGCCTCAGGCCACTGTTTTTGCTTGTCATGAATGGGAGGCAAATGGCTGTGATACAATTTATTTTATTTCTTCTTACCGTCACAATGGGTGGGGGATCAATCCTTGTGGGATTTTTTACCTCAGGACCAAAATTACTCAGCTGCTCTTGACTACCACGCAGACTGTTCATGGGATGTGTCCGCACCATTTTCTGCTCTGCTTCAGGCAGAAAAATGTCTTGGGCTGGCCCTGAAAGAGTACAGCAAACTATTAAAAATGCCCCCTCTGCCCTTTAAACCCAACCCCTGCTAGTTTTTTTTTATATAAAAAGGTCTAGATATTACTCATGTACTTTCACGTATTTAACAATAATCTTAAGGGCTTTATTGAAAGAGCTGTGTGAGAGAGAATGAAAGCAATACATTTTTCCAGTAGATCGATGAATCTGTTTGTGTCTTTTCACCACAAAACTACGGTCTATTATTTGAAGCACAAATATTTTTTTTCTGCTTTTTCAGCCCTCTAAACTGGCGTTTGTTGCCACACACATTTCTCTGTTTCTAAGCACTCCTGTTTGCCGGGCTGGCATTTCTTGCTGCCATAATTTATCCGAGAAAACCAAAGGGAGCATCAGGGCGGAGGGTGTCGCAAGCGGGTCAAGATGGCAGGTTAGAACTTAGCAGAAAAGGTTTGCATATGTGTGCATGATGATATTGCTGCCAAATCCCAAGCACGGTGCTTTTCCTTACCCCACAGTTCAGCAGCTTTATCTGTTTTGTTTGCTCAAGGTGCTTAGTGATTATATTGCCTAGTTCTTATACACAACTGCTAGGTAAATCGTCTTCTGAGAGGGAGCCCTTTAGATTGCAGGTGTGAGCTCACATATCTGAATCATAGCTCTCAACTTACAGATTTGAAAATAAGGGACCAGCAGCCTTGAAAATAAGGGATCAGCAGCCAAAATAAGGGATTTTAGTCAACCAGCTGAATTACGAAGTTAAAAGGGACCAGATAATTTTGGAGAGCAGCGCCGGCTTTTAGCCCTTCGTTTCCAGAGGTTGCTGCTCAAGACACCAGCTGATGAAACACTGCAATCAAATAACTACAAGCAGCAACCACTTTTCGTGCAAAACGAAGTCCAAGCTACGAAGATGCTGCTGCAGTTCTGTATCTTTTCTCTTGTGCTCCATCTGCAGCTCTGAGTTCCATCAGGCGGGGCGGGAGGAGGGGGGGGGAATAGCGCCCGAAGTAAACCCATCTATGCTAGTCTACCACTGCAAATCTATGGGAGAAGTGCTTGCGGTCCTTCTTCCGCTTTCCCCCTCTATGGTTAGCCCTTGGAACACCTGCCCACGCCTCCTTCACCTCTCTCTGAACTGCTTTCTCTATGGTTGCCCTCACTCTCCTCTCAAGGCTCCTCAGCAATTCATAGGGCGCACCAGGCTGCCCATTTCATCCGGGTCCTTTGGTGGGGCAGCCGCAGTGTGGCCTAGCGGGAGCGGCAGCAGCGGGCAGAGGAGAGGCCCCAGGCAGAGATGCTCAGTTTGGCAACCGCAAGGAGGATGGTGGCAGAAGGGCCGGAAGCTCCCGCCAGTCCCTGCGGGGAGGGGCTCCCGGGGGCCGGGGCTGGTGAGAGGAGGCCGGAGGGGGGCAGACCGGGCAGCCAAGCAACACAGCTGGAGCCTCCCTCCTCCCTGGCTGGCAGGGAGGGAGGGAGGGAGAGGAGCTGCTTCCTTTGAAACCCGGGAAATTTAAGGGGCATCATCAGTAAGGGACAGCAGCGGGACATAGGGAGATAGGCGCTGGGATAAGGGAGTTTCCTGCCAAATAAGGGACAGTTGACAGCTATGATCTGAATACATAAATATAGAAAAGTAGCTGCTGTGGGGAAGGCCACTGGCCTAGTACGGTGCCCTTTCCTCTGGTATCTAAATTTCCCAGGCAGGGATTTATTTGAGTGGAAGAGCATTCATGTACATGATTCCTCCACCTGCAGTCTGAAGTAGTGCAGCGGAGAGAAACAGGTTTTCCTCCATCTGCTCCTTAAATTACCAATGTTTTCCTAGGCTAGGCCTCTTTACAACAATATATTCATTTCAGTGTGTTCCGAAAATGTGATCGAGACATTTTTTAATTTTTTAGATCGAGACTTTTTTAAGATTCAAAAGGAAGGAGAGAGATGTATTATGGATTATTCCGATTATTAAAAACACCTTTCAAGAAGAGAGTTATCTCTTAATCATGTGCATTCAAATCAAGGACAAGCTTTGGAAAATTATGAACAGGCTCATATGTCATGAAGTTCCTCAGATCATATCTAGCTCCCTATAAGCTTAATGGACATTGGCAGATAAAAGGCTAAAAAAAAAAAGAACGCGCCATGCTCGTTGACCCCACACATTAACAGTGTAATACAAAACCACAAGAGATCTTTTACCAGCAGAAACCATATTGAGTCTCATCTTTCCCAGCAGGTGGGGACCTTTAACTTGATTGGCATAATATACTAAGAACTTATTTACAGTATCTTAATATGCTGATTTCCTGTCGTTTCAAATATCAAAAGATTGCTATTATTTTAACAGAGGATAATAAGCGTTCTGGCTCACTGTATTAAGGAAAAAATAAGATGGAGTAGACAAAGCAGTCGAGTGTAGGGACTGTAATCCACTGGGTTATATAATGCAAGAACTTGAGGATTTTCAGAAAGTGCTTTGAATAGTTATACTTTAAAACCTGGGTAGGTAAGCTGTCCCTCCCTTACAGATATTGCTGGACCCCATGATCTCTCACCACTGGCTATGCTGGCTGGACCTGAGAGGAGCTGGTGTCCAACAACTTATGAATGGGCCCTGCCACAGTGTAATGCACACATAGCTGTCAACTTTCAGATTTGAAAATAAGGAATCAGCCTTGGAAATAAGGGATCAGCAGCCTCACCTATCCCGGGGACAGTCTACGGGATGTCTAACAATCTGGGATAGCAGTGGGAAGCAGCGGAAAACGGCGCTGGAATAAGGGAATTTCCCGCAAAAAAAGGGAAGGTTGACAGCTATGAATGCACAGCTATATCATGTGCATGAAATGTGTGACCATCATCAGTCAATATTCAGCAGTGGGATCTATTGATCTATCTATCTACCTATCAGTGCTATTTTTATAGAAAAAGAGGTGCCAGATCTCGCCACGAATGCCATACTACTCTGGAATTATCACCTGTGGATTGCATGTAGAGCCGACACATTACATTAAAAAGCAATATTTATTCCCCAAATCTTTAGACTAGCGACAACAAATTATTTAAATGACCCAAGAAAAGGAAACGTTCTGTGAAATAACGGACAGGGGGCAACTGTTTTGCGCTACTGTTGTTGTGAATATCACAGTGCTTAATTTTGCTTGGACAGAACAGTCACAAACTGCACCTCACAGTCATTTGGCCCCTTGTGCTTACAAAATCCACAAGTGTGTTTGTTTGCATACACACACACACAGCTGCAGAAAACATTTCATGGCATCTGATAATGTGGCCTCGGGCCTTATGCAGAAAGAAATCGGTTAAGCTCTTTGTTGCTTATTCTCTGGATTGTCCATCATGACCTCTGGCAAGTGCTGGAGGCAGTAATGCCTACCTAAAGGATTTGAAACCTCTCCATTCTTAAGGAAATCAGCCCTGAGTGCTCACTGGAAGGACAGATCCTGAAGCTGAGGCTCCAATACTTTGGCCACCTCATGAGAAGAGAAGACTCCCTGGAAAAGACCCTGATGTTGGGAAAGATGGAGGGCACAAGAAGAAGGGGACGACAGAGGACGAAATGGTTGGACAGTGTTCTCGAAGCTACAAACATGAGTTTGACCAACCTGCGGGAGGCAGTGGAAGACAGGAGTGCCTGGCGTGCTCTGGTCCAGGGGGTCAAGAAGAGTCGGACACGACTAAACGACTAAACAACAACAACAAGAAAAGGATTTGTCACAGATTCAAGTGGCTGTAGATCCCAGATATCTTCCCTTGTTGGGGTCTGATTCCTATCAGAATCTTTACTCATCTTTGCAGCCAAGGCATTACTGAAAATATGTGAAGAGCTCATTTTAAAACAAACCAGCTTTTATCCAATCAAGGATGCACCATACAGTAGGTAAACGATGGAGGAGTTCTATTATTTCGTCACTGGCTAGCTGAAACCCATCACGTTTGCTTGGCTAATGTTCTAGGCAAGGCTCCCCACGCAGGACTCTTATGGGTTGGGGAGCGGGCTGCCACAAAGACAACACTCTTTTTCTTCTCTTATTGGTGTTAATGGCAGTGCAGGCCTCATGCAGCGAAGCCCCTCCTGTTTCCATCCCTAAACTGCAAATTAATCTCCTGTTTCTCAGTTGTTAACCACAAACAAGATGGCCCACCGTTTCCCTGTAAAGCTGCTTGATGAGGTCTCATGTTGTGACTGTTCCCAAAAGGTGCTGATCTTGATGTTTGTTCCCTGGGGCTAAAATGACATTGGTATAATTGCCACAAGCTTATCCTTCATCATGTCCCAGGATAAATCAAAGGGCTGGACAAATCATTATATTACACAGTCTATATGCACAAACAGGACACACATACAGACACAGAATTCTCCTTTTCCCCTCAGTCCTAGCGCCATGATGGGTTCAGAGATCACCTCTCCCTGCTAATCAGATAATGAGGGTGATCTGATGAGAAAGAAAACTGGCAGGGCTGCAACACAATGGAAAACTGGACAAGGAGGTCTGGCATGTCACCGAGAAAGCCTTGGCAGGCTGGATCAGACCAGCAGACCAGGGATTCATCACCCCTATCATAGACACTAATAGAGGGACGCGGGCATAGCTGTCAAGTGTCCCTTATTTGAAGGGACAGTCCCTTATTCCAGCGCCGTGCCCCGCTGCTGTCCCTTATTGATGGATGTCCCTTAAATGATGTCCCTTAAATTTCAAAGGAAGCAGCTCCTCTCCCTCCCTCCCTGCCCGCCAGGGAGGAGGGAGGCTCCAACTGTGTTGCTTGGCTGTGTTGCTCACCCAATAAGAAGTCTAAGAACGACTGGGGGGGTGGAGCTTGCATGCCTTGTGTTTGGCTAGTTAATGCAAGCTGAGGGGGTTTTTGAATGCTGGACGCCATTTTGTTGCACATGCTGCTGCAAACTTTGAAGTGCAAAGCCAGGCCAGGGAGCCATCTTAAGTTGAGGCTGCATAGGCCTTGTGGTGCATGTGATTCAGATTCTATTCAGTTGAACCTCTGGTTACAAAGTTGGTTGGACAGTGTTCTCGAAGCTACCAGCATGAGTTTGACCAGACTGCAGGAGGACAGGAAGACTGGAGTGCCTGGAACAGGTGAGGCTGCAGGTCCCTTATTTTGGCTGCTGGTCCCTTATTTTCAAGGCTGCTGGTCCTTTATTTTCAAATCTGTAAGTTGACAGCTATGGATGTGGGTGGTGCTGTGGTCTAAACCACTGAGCCTAGGGCTTGCTGATCAGAAGGTCGGTGGTTCGAATCCCCATGATGGCATGAGCTCCTGTTGTTCAGTCCCAGCTCCTGCCCACCTAGCAGTTCGAAAGCACGTCAAGTGCAAGTTGATAAATAAGTACTGCTCTGGTGGGAAGGTAAACAGTGTTTTCGTGTGCTGCTCTGGTTACTCCAGAAGCTGCTTAGTCATGCTGGCCACATGACCTGGAAGCTGTCTGTGGACAAAACGCCGTCTTTCTCGGCTGAGCGAGATGAACGCCGCAACCCCAGAGTCATCCGCGACTGGACCTAATGGTCAGGGGTACCTTTACCTTTACCATTAGGTAGAATGAGGCACTTGCCTCAGGCAGTAAATGCCAGGGATGAAATCAGCCCTCTACCATTTCCCCTTAAGCTAACCTGTCTCCTAACCTAGCCTACTGCCAACAGGTACATTGCAGGACGTTGCCCCATCATCAGTGTTGAAGTAAGTTGAATTATGTGTATAAATGGAGGGACTCAAGCAGCACTATTAGCATGTTTGCCTAGACAGCACAGTTTACATTGAATTCCCGACATCGCTCCACAACCTGGCCCAAATCACTGAGCATAAAATAAATTGGTCTGTTTTTGGAAGCAAGCAGAGCTCCGCCAGCTATACATATCAGAGAGGTGGCGCACACTGTAATACACAGCTAGTGAGGAGGAGAAGGCTGTCACAATTTGCAAGTTTAAATGTCAAAATAATCATAGATGGGGATTCAGACAGCTTAAAACAGCAGTTATACTGGAGTGAAAATAATAGCAGGCTGTTAAACACATGTGTATGCACAAGGTAAGAAACAAAACCTGATCCGGACATAATATTGGTTCCTTTTTTTGAGGGGGTGGATGCCCCCAGGAACTCAAAACATCAACACATTAAAAAATGAATGAGTTTCAAAACAGAAAACATCACCCTCTGGGTGTTGAAGAAAAATGGTTCTACACTGAAATGGGGACGACGACGATGACGATGACGACCAGTTTTTGTCCACTAGATGTCTCACAGATCTGGAATGTTCATCTGGACATTTGAAAAATACATTCATCTAGACATCTGGATTCCATGCTGGAGTCTTTAATACTAGGAACAGGTTCATACATGTGCAAAGCCTTGGAGAATTAATCAAATCCTGATGCAGAATGTGCCGCTTCCACTATCCCAATAATGTCAGAAGATAAGTGTTTCTCGTAATGAAAGCTACTGAAAAGTTATTAAGAAATTCCAATGGGAGGTTTAAAAAAATGCAAAGAATTGGAGTTTTGAGCATAGTTTCATGTAACTATGCTCAAAACTCCAATTCTTTGCATTTTTTTTAAACCTCCCACTGGAATAAAATACATTCACATATTACTTTCTTCCAAATGATTATCTTGTTTTCCCTATAACTACTGCACCTTAAAAAAGGTTAAAACCAAACTTAGATACAAATGTTCAAGGAGTATTTTCTCAAAAAAAATATTTGGTATATCAATAATCTCACAAAAAGAATTAGGTGTATGTGAGGAATTGATAAAAATTAAACAGAATGCCATAAATATATGAAGAGGAATCTGGTATTTGTAATACATGAGCTCCATCTCCTGAAAATTGGAGGAAGCAGCAATATATGTTTCCAGATAAAGACTTCTGAAATAAAAATGTAGGAATTCTTCATGCATTGGCCAGGGTTCCACATAACGTCATCATACTTTACCAGTGGCGTAGTGTGGGTTGTCAGCACCCGGGGCAAGGCAAGTAATTTGCGCCCCCAACCCGTGGATTTGCGCCCCCTAACCCTAACCCCCGGTGCAGCCGGCCCCCCTGCACCCCCCACGCTACGCCACTGCACTTTACCCAATACACGTAGAAGCTTTGGGTTCATCTAACCTGTCCCCTTTCCTTTGCTGGCACGGCTGTGATGAGATCAAAAGCTTTCACTTCCATTTTAAACTAACCATAGTTTCTAGTTATGTCTGAACTGGGAGCTGTGGCTACTTGATTGCAATATGGTAACAACTACTGCTTGAAGTTGGCTTGTTTCAATAAACCATAGTTAATAACGACCTTGTTTTGCCCAGACTTGGACATAACATGGAATCACAGATAGCTGAAAATAGAAGCAAAAGCTTCCACTCTTGTTGCAGCCATGCTGGAGGAGGAAGGCAAGAAGTGAATGAGTGCATGCAATGCTAAACTATGGAAAGAGAGCTTGCACGTGGCTTCCGTAATATTTAAAGGGCCTGTTACTTGAGAGGAAGATAAAATTGCATGGAATTCTATGCATAGAATTTTGTTTTTGTTGTCTGCATATAAATGAGGGAAACTTAAAGAATTAAAGGTGTTATGTTAAACTATAGTTATATCTTCCAACAAGTATTATTCATGATTAAGCACGTGCTAATGACAGATTTTGAAACAGTTGAAGTTGATAACCTAAATAAGTATTGCATGAAAGATTGAGCTGATTAAACAAATTCTAAAGTACAAGCTTGTGGAACTGTAACTTTAAGGCAACTAATACATTTGCTGCATCTTACTCCATTTTCTACAATAAATTCTCAAGTGGTGGTTCTTTGTCATTCAATCCGTTTCCTTTTATTTCCTTCAAATTATATTAGATTTTGTGTGTGTGTGTGTTTTGATGTTGGTTATGGCCCCTGTTTTACATCCGTGTGGATGCTTTTCCAGACACTTATGGAATGGACCACAGAGCACTGGGGACTTTCCAGTGTTACATACTGTTTGCTCTTGCAAGTGCCAAAACTAATAACAACAGTTTAGCACGTGTGCCTGGGAAATCACAAAAGGGATGCAAGCCAAGGAACAAAAGCAATTGAGAAAGGAAATCTGATATACAGTATTCCACAGTAACAGGCCTAAGCTCTAGTCAAGGCATTAAGGCTTATCCACACATGAGCATTACTGTATTTAGATGTTTCCCCTCATTCAGATTAGACTGGAGTAGTCCAAAAACAAATGTATTTGAATTTGTATATAAGGAGCACTTTGGTCTTTCTTGATCTTACCAGTAGGCATTTCCTTTTGTTCTGACCATCTGATACATGTCTACTCAAACGTAAGTCCCATTGTTTTCCATGGAGCTTACTCCAAATAAGTGAGCACAGCTCTGCAGCCTTCAATCTTCAATCACAGAATTATAGAATTGTAGAGTTGGAAGGAACCTCAAAGGCCCTTGAGATATTTGAAGATGGCTATCATATCTACTCCCAGTCTCCTCTTTTCCAGGCTAAACATATCCAACTCCCTCAAACACTCCTCATAAGGCTTGGTTTCCAAACTCTGTATGTGCTCTGCCCATGTTCCAGCTTGTCAATATCCTTCTTAAATTGTGGCCCCCAGAACTGGTCACAGTATTCCAGGTGTGGTCTGACCAAGGCAGAATAGAGTGGTACTATACCTTCCCTTGATCTGGATACTATACTTCTGTTGTTGCAGCCTAAAATAGCATTAGCCTTTTTTTTGCCACTGCATCACTCTGTTGACTCACGTTCAGCTTGAGGTCCACCAAGACCCTGAGATCCTTTTCACATGTACTGATAGTAAGCCATGTGTCCATCTTATTTGTGCAGCTGGGTCTTCCTGCCTAAGTGCAGAACCTGACATTTGTCCCTATTAACATTCATTTTATTAGTTTTGGCCCAGTTCTCCAATCTGTTCAGGTCATATTGAATTCAGCTTCAGTCGTCAGTGGCAATATCTACCCACTCCCAGTTTGGTGTCACCTACAAATTTGATACCTTCATCCAAGTTATTTATAACGACGCTGAACAACAACAGGCCTAGTACAGAACCCTGCATCAATCCACTTATCACTTTTCCCCTCAGGATGACAAGGAACCATTAGTGAGCACTCTTTGGGTTTGGTTGGAGAACCAGCTCCAAATCCACCAAACAATCACTTTGTTCAATCCAGTTTTTACCAGATTTCTCACTAGAATGTCCTGGTGGACTTTGCTAAAAGCCTTACTGAAATCAAGATACACTATGTCTACAGCATTCCCCTGATCTAACAGCTTGTAACTCTATCCAAAAAAACACTCAAATGTCTGGCAGGACTTGTTTTTGAGGGGGGTCAGCTTCCCCTAAATTACTGGGTGCCAGATCCTTCCCATATTTCCTGGATGTAGTAAAAGTTAGAATTGATGAAGGTTTGGTTAACATTGGCCAAACACACAAAAAACCTTGGATTTAGTTATCAGCTGGGCAGAGCTAGCTGGGTGGGGCATTAGCAGGAGACAAAGGCCTGGTTGTTGCAGCTTGCCACAGCCTCCTACCATCCTACTGACTACCGTACTTTTCACTCTATAAGACGTATCCGACCATAAGACACACCTAGTATTTTGAGGAGGAAAACAAGAAAAAAAAGTATGCTGAATCAAATGTTGTTGAAGAGGCTTTGCGCAGCTATCGCTGAAGCCAGAACAGCAAGAGGGATCGCTGCGTAGTGAAAGCAGCAATCCCTCTTGCTGTTCTGGCTTCAGTGATAGCCGCGCAGCCTGCATTCGCTCCATAAGACGCACACACATTTCCCCTTACTTTTTAGGAGGGAAAAAGTGTGTCTTATAGAGTGAAAAATACGGTATCTTTCCCCTCACGTAGTGAATTTTGGTAATAAAATTGCTGTTGCCTCTTCCCTTGCCTCCTCCACCATCATCACGCAAACACGTGGAGTTTTATTATTGCAGTAAAAACACTTTATGCTGGCTTTTCTATAAAAAAATAGTATAGAAGATGCCTGTCAAACATTAGCAAATCTTATGCCTAATGAGACCAGCTCTGGCCAGGGAGGGTGGGGTACAAATAAAAATTGATTATTATTAATTACCCCTGACTATTCACCATGTTGTCTTGGGTGGGAGGGAGTTGCAGTGCAACAACAAATGGAAAGAAACAGATTAGCTACTCCTGTGTTGCTCGGTTCCTTTATTAACCATGAAATTATTTTGAACAAAAAACTATGTACTCCGATGTTAGGGCTGAGCACAAATGCTGCCATTAGATCTGGTTCTATTTGAAATGTAGGATTACCATATTCTGAGTTAAGCTGCTCCTTTCACATTACTGTTTGTTTTGTCAACTTTTTGGCATTTATATTTATACTTAGAAACTGATATATTTAGAGCAATTGCTCTTTGGGCCTGATGTATTTCTCCTTTTCTTACAATAAAGCGGCAGGAATATTTATTTCTGAGAGTAATAGTCTCGTTTGTGCTGGTCTGGAACATCTCACCTGACACGATACATTTGCTTCTGAGTCACACACTGCATTGAAAGCATGCAAAACTATTATGCCAAAGTCAACCAAGCTCCAACAAGTGACTTTGAACACAGTGTCATGCAGATGCCATTAATAGCTACGTTATCAAAAGTCCAGAAATCTACAGTACAATTGAATTGCAATTGAAGTCTTCAACAAAAGTACTTTGAAGGGGTGCTCCACATGAAATTGCTGAATTAGCATTTATTAGCAAATTAATTTCACTATGTCCCTGCCCCCTGGAATATTATACTGGCTTTTTGAAAAGATAATGAAAGCTAAATAAATTGTGTGATCATATATTATCGCTGATGTGAATGGTCCTTGCGTTTGTCTGATATGCAGTCCATCGAACCTAACACAGAATTGCTACAGTTTTGTTTCTTTAAATTTCATTCCATTTGGCTCCACCATTGACAATGTGTGCATGTCCATGTGCACATAATATGCGTCAAGTGATTACAACACTTCAAGCATCTGATGAAATGGGCTCTACTCCACCAAAGCTTAGCCACAATAAACCTGCTAGTGTCTGAAGATGCCATGAGACTGTTCCTTTCACTGCCACAGACTTACGCAACTATTTATTTATTCATTATTTAAGAACATTTATATTCCTCTTTTCAGCTCCCAAAGGGTCCCCCAAGGTGGCTTCCAACGTAAAAACAAAAAAGTGCAAACATATTTTAGAAATATAAAAACTAACACAATAGATCAGTTAAATAATTAAAACAACAGCACGGCAATGGCTTTCAGGAAGCAATTCCATCAGGCTGAGTGACACTACTGAGAAGACACTTTCAAGCTGATGTGGGGGAACATGGATCCTGGCCTCTGATGCTGAACACTGTTTGCAAGGAAAAGAAGGCAGTCCTTCAGATAACCCGACCCCAACCCATTCAGGTTGATTACCTTTCTGACAAACTGTGTTTTATACCACAAAAGCTTATGCACCAATAAATCTGTTGCTCATTAAAATGTCATTCAACAGTTAAACATGGGCCAGTAATGGAGATGGAGAGATTGAGCTTGTTAAGTTGTGGGTGAACATAGCACACGACACAGCGATTCTTCAAACAGCTCTTCTTTATTCAGATGTCAGAACAGAACTAAGCTGAGGGGCTCAGTCAGCCTGCTTATATAGAGCTCCAGAACAATTGTAACTGTTGCCATTTTCTAAAACTATCCAATCACCGAACGTCACTTTTCAATCCTTCACTTGCATACAAAACTATCCAATCACTGAACATCACTTTTCGATCCTTCATTTGCATAACTATCTACAGTATTCCCCTGCTGGCCCAGGGTGAGAACTTCAGTACATAACAGAGCTGAAAGCTGGGAATCTTGCAGCAATTCCTCACTCACTATGTGGTTCATAAACACTGTACTGTTCAAGAGAACGAACAATGACTGAGAAATCCATAGTTCAAAACTCATTTCATTCAGAGATCCAAAAGCAAGTTGTAAGACCCTTCTATTAATAACATTTTTTTCTTTATGCTGAACCTAATCCTATGATGCCATGATGCTAAAACGATTTGGGGTGGTCCCATTAAATTTGTTTTTGACTGCTCTGATAGAAACCCCCCACTGGGATGCCAAAAGCTTTTTGTAACCTCCCCAAAAACATGCTTAACATGTTTTTACTTATTTTCAAGAATTACTAACCATTCTGTGATCCCAAATGTTTTTTGACCACTCCAATATCCCCCAAATGTGACTATTAAAACAAATTCAAATTTGCTCCACTCACTTTTACACTTCAGCCATGCCCAGAAACAGCTTGCCAACTTTGCTATAAAACTCTCCACACTTCAAAACACTGACCAACTTCTACAAACATGCACCAAACAATTATCCTAACTCTCCACGACCTGAGGCATTGCTACAGATTTCACAGTGACTGTCCTCAGTTACTTAATTAAGCAGGCTTAAGTGATCTGCGGAGCACAGCTGGAAGAGTCATTCTGCTGAAAGGGCATTTATTTTAGGCTTACTTCTGCTGCATCCTGATGCAAGAAAGCAGAAACTGGAAAAAGTAGATCACATAATCTATTATTTTCAAAGGATGGGAATCTAGAGGTTCAGGCAGGGAAGGCAAGGGTCTTTTGCTCAGTCTAGAAAAACAGTTACAACTGTTTCCTGTATTGCAGAGGGTCCCTTCTGAATCTACAATTCTATGATTCAGAGGATCAAATTGCAGGTGGCTGAAAGGAAGCAAGAAGCCTGTCACTCATTTCCCTCCAGCCTCGTATAAAAGTGTCACTTTGACCCTGAAACCACTGTGGGTGCCAGGCTACAGAGACTTGGACACAGGAGATGGAAATGTCTTGTCCTAAATCCATGACAAGCTTTCTCAATGGCACAGAGGCTGAAGAAGAGAGTGAGAAAACACATTCTGCACTATTTCACCTTGAATTCATCACCAGGGCTAGATAAAGGGACTCGGAGAAAGTTGACAGTGATGCATATTGAGGGGTCCAGGGACAGCTTGCCACCCCCTCCCCTATCTGGTGAAGAACTCATAAAGTTAAGGAGGAAATCTTCCTCCTCTCTCCCCCCAAACTTACACATTCCCCATGGAAATGATTAGGGAGGCATGCCACCATTTGTAAGGGCCACGCAAAGTAGACATGCACTTAATACGGGGTAGGCAGCAACAAGGGCCATCTTAAGTATATTGGGCGCTGGGATGCAAAGATCCCTCCTCCCGCCGTCGCCCCCCCCCGTTTCCCAGAGTTGCACACCATTTTTAGGGAGGACGGCGCTGCCAGCGATGTGCCCAGCTTTGAAGGGCTGGAGGAGACAGGCAGCAGCTGGAGGGCAGCACCTCCGCCGGGGAAGAGGCAGAGGCTGGACGCGGCGGCTCCCAGCTCAGCTGGACGCTTCAAAGCCCTATACGGCCTAGGACCCTTGTACCTACGGGACCGCCTCTCCTGGTATGCCCCACAGAGGAACTTACGGTCTTCAAACAAAAACATCTTGAAGGTCCCAGGCCACAGAGAGGTTAGGCTGGCTTCAACTAGAGCCAGGGCTTTTTCGGCTGCGGCTCCAACCTGGTGGAACGCTCTGTCACAAGAGACAAGGGCCCTCCAGGACTTGACATCTTTCCGCAGGGCCTGCAAGACAGAGTTGTTCCACCAGGCCTTTGGTCAGGGCGCAGCCTGACTCCCTCCTTTGGCAATCTTTACAAAACTTTAGTTTATGGTTGCCATCAATTTTGATTTTAATTAATTTTTATAATGTTTTATAATGTTGCACTGTTTTAGTGTTGTTAGCTGCCCTGAGCCCGGCTTCGGCTGGGGAGGGCGGGATATAAATAATTATTATTATTATTATTATTCGTGCCGTAGTGGCCACAGCAGGCGGAGGCGCCAGGCACGGGGCTGCTTAGGCGCAGCATGGCAGAGGTGGGCAAGGGCGGTGAGCTGATGCCGGAAGGCGCCGTGTCCAGCCTCCGCCTCTTCCCTGGCACCCTCCAGAACTTGGCGCCCTGGCGCCCTTCACCACTAACACCTCTGGCAGCAACGTATCTTGTCTTTCCTCAACTTACTACAAGGGCGGAGGAACCAGGGTCTTACTGTAAAGGCAGTTCATTTTCACTTTGCCACTGGCATCAGAATGGAGATTGTGCCATCTGCTGGGCTAGAAAATGGGAAAATGTCCCCATTTGCAACTTTTCAACTGAGTTGGTCCATTTCTGGTGTTATTTAGCCACTAGAGGGCATGTCTACCCTTACCCAAAACTCCATAATCAACAGTTTAGCAATACGTTTGTTAGGACCAGCCAAAATCTCCAACCAAATTTGTGGCAAGCTTTCGAGTTCTCTGGTGCTCTTCGTCAGGCAAGAGGTTACACAAAACAGGGACTGAACAACCTGCAATCAACATCTTGGAACTAAGTCTACATATTGACCTCATGGCTACAAATATCTAGCCAAATTTTTGTACTTCTATGTTTTTTACTGTTAAATTCCCTTCCCTGCTGTCAAAGCTTCCCATAATTTAGTGGTATTTGGGTTGGCCAAAATGTCAATTTTTTGAGTTTTCTTCTTATAGACCAACATGCATTTTATCTTCCCAATAAATATTGCTAACAGAATTCCAACCCAGAAGCTTGTTATTCTGCCTGGAATTATAGATCAGGTTTGATCCTATGGGCCTGAGATTTCCACAACAATTTAAAGCAGATTAGAGTGCAGCTGATGGTTATGTTATGTCTGTAATAATTTTAAATAAAAATCAAAAGGGGCAGACTTTGCATTAATTTAATGGGAATCCTTGCAGCCTACAAAGGTTAAATTACAACACGACTCCAAAATAAGTTGGCAGATAACATATTCCCATTCAAACAGACAAGAACATAAAATATGAGCGGACTGTCAGGCCCCCTAATCCTAATTTGTAAGCAGTAAAGCAAGACCATTCAACCAATGTGGGCCTACACAAAGCTTGTGGCATGAATATCCACAAATCACTTATATCAAAGCATACCAAAGAACTCCGAGTTCTGAGGAAGTATAGGTGCCTACTCCCTGGGGCCCAGACCACCCACAAAATCCCCCATGAAGGGGCCAGGCACCCACAAATTTTGGCACCAGGGCCATGCACGCTTCATGGCACCCATGGCCCCGGGCACCCACGGTCGCAGGGCCAAGCTGGCATTCCTGTGAGGAAGTCTTCCTTCCAAGCACTGTTCACACCTGCAGACCATGTGCCAGGATATGGGATAATAATAATTTAAAGCAGATTGGCCAGTTGCATCAAGAAGGCCAGGGCTAGCAGAAAACAGCATAGCACTTCCAGGAGGAAGGACTGTTGACAGTCATGGGCCATCATACTTATAGACCCTCCCAATTTATCTTTTACAATGTAATTGCAGAAGTTCTAAGAAGACTTATGCCCCAGTTATGAATATGCTGAAATCTGTGTGATGGGGTGAGCTCCTGTTGCTCTGTCCCAGCTTCTGCCAAGCTAGAAGTTCAAAAGCATCCCAGTGCAAGTAGATAAATAGGTACCGCTGCGACGGGAAGGTAAACGGCGTTTCCATGCGCTCTGACTTCTGTCACGGTGTTCCATTGCGCCAGAAGTGGTTTAGCCATGCAGACAAATGCCAGCTCCCTTGGCCTGAAAAGTGAGATGAGCACCGCACCCTATAGTTGCCTTTGACTGGACTTAACTGTTCCTTTACAATTTTCTACCTTTATGTCCAAACAGACCCCAAACCATTACTGTGGATTAGGTCTGCAACAGTAAATAGGAATACTCTGGAGTCAATATAAACTCTTTCCATTCTATCCAAACTTATAAAATCAGAAGAAAAAGAAAATGATAGCTTTCCTGGTTAATCCAATAGGCCATTTAAATGATAACCATCCTCTGCTAACATTGGCCTCAGAGAAGTTACCTATAGCTTATTATTAAGCCATAGCATCAGGCAGTCAAAAGTATGTTGCTCCAAGGGGAAACGTTAGAAGACTAAAAAGCTTTTCTTGAATTGCCCTATTGCTGCAGCTATACCTCCCACATATAACTGGCTCTGAAAGCAAACTGGTAGAAATTGCACTGGAAAGGACTGTGGAATTGGTTTAGCTCAGGGGTCAGCAAACCTTTTCAGCAGGGGGCTGGTCCACTGTCCCTCAGACCTTGTGGGAGGCCAGACTATATTTTTGGGGGGAGGAGGAATGAACGAATTCCTATGCCCCACAAATAACCCAGATGTGCATTTTAAATAAAAAGACACATTCTACTCGTGTCAAAACACCAGGCAGGCCTCACGAATAACCCAGAGATGCATTTTAAACAATAGGACACATTCTACTTATGTAAAAGCACGCTGATTCCCAGACCGTCCAAGGGGGCCAGATTGAGAAGGCGATTGGGCCAGATCCGGCCCCCGGGCCTTAGTTTGCCTACCCATGGTTTAGCTTAAGGATGACCAACCTTTTGGCATGAGTGTTCCTCTACCTTTAACTGCTGCACTGGGAATCTCAGCAGGTGTAGCCTGATGTTTCATTGTGTTACAAGCATTTGAAAGAAACTCACTCTGCTGAAAATAAAGTTGCAGGGACCCTAATCTTCCTTCTCTCTCTTTATATCTATTCCTTTCTGGAACAAAAGCACCAATCATTGGAAGACAATACTGTTCTCTCTTTATTTTCTGAAATAGTTGGTTTTTTTCTCATAGCGCGGTCATCTTTAACCTTGCAAGACAGTTAAATTGGAAACTACTCCCAAGAAAGAAAGAAAGAAAGAAAGAAAGAAAGAAAGAAAGAAAGAAAGAAAGAAAGGCATTCTTCAAGGAAGGAGCAAGATGGGTCCTTCTTGGAGTGACCACCTCTTTCAAAGGGGGAGGGGAAATGGCCATTGCCAATTTGCAGGCAGACATTGACTTTAATTATCACTTAAAATATTAACATTTAAAACGGACTTCTTTGACTATTTTTATGAAGGCCACTAACCCTCCCTGTCTCTGTTTGAAAAATACTGGCTGTTGTAGAAGATTAAGGCAGAAATGAGCATGCCAGGCTTTACTCAAGGCTTCAGACCAGCTTGACGACTGCGATTCCCTCAAAATCCGGCTTTTTAGCGAAGGATTGGAAGGAGGCTGTCAGTGAACAAGAGGACTTCTTTATGACAGAGAAGCTTCGGCCTAGGTACTAAAACAGAAAAAAAAAACCAACCGCACATGGTTTTAAGCGGCGCATCCTTGCGTTGCATAGAGAAGAGTGCAGGATGCAAACACACCTGAGAGTCTCCAAGGCCCATTGTAAGATGGCAGTTGGGGAAGGAGGAGAAGGCGGTTCCATTGCCTGGGAGATGTGGGCGGAGCTTGAAGAGGCAGCCTATATAAGGGGACAGAGGCCGGGCGGTGTCTGCAGTGAAGCCCTAGAGAGGGAAGGAGGAGCCTTTGGTGGCCAGGCCAGGGGGAGGACGCCAGGTCTGGTCTTACACCTCGCATGGTTCTGTTTGTCCCTTTGGGCTCCCCTTCCACGCACTTCTCTGTCCTAATGTGTTCCCCTTCCTCCTCCTTTTCCTTTCTCTTGCAGAAAATGAGTGATTTTCACCTGGATCTTAGCCCGCTCAAGGAGCCCCTGGGGTTCATCAAGCTTCTTGAGTGGGTGAGTCTGCTGGCTTAGGGGGTACAGCTCATATGGGTCACCCCCCTTCCTAGACTGTCTTGCAGGGCTGTTTCCTTTGATATGGGGTGGGGGGCTGTGTTGTGTTATCCTAAAAGGGCTTGAGGGATGGTGGAATAAAAGGCTGAGGTTGCAGTGCCATCCTAATTGGAAGCAAGGCCTGTTGGGTTCAAGGAGGCTCACCCCCCAAAATGTGGGGTTAAGCTTGCCTCCGAAGTGGTGAGGCCTAGACCTGCGCATGCTTTGGAAATGACTTTTTAAATACAGTAGTTGCGTGTATTGTTAGGCCTGGCATGGCCTAAATCCATCCAGGAGCTGTTTCTAAGCCTGTGTTCCCTTAAAACTCCTGGCCCCTCTGAATCCTGATGTTTGTAATCTCCCAGTAGGTTCCTTTAATACAAAATATTAAATTACTGGAAATAATTTCCATTAAAAATAATAATTCTGATGCAGTAATGCCTGTGTCCAGTTGCTCCTGCAGCGCTGGTGAAAACCCTGAAAGCCGATGACTTTGAACGCTTAATTTGTAAGGAGTAAAATGTCTTTTTAAGCATTGGGGTCTCTGTGTAATCTCTCAACAGTCACGTTGCACAGGTCTGTTGAGCAAAATTAGTACCATATGTCCTACCAAATACCTGTTTTTTCAGTGAAAACTCGGTGTTTTAATTCATGTGAAAAACGGCCTTCTATAAAATAAAGTTGGGCTTCTGCATTCAAATGGGAAATCCATTTGAATTTGAGGGGGCTGTTTTAAATATAATGTTGTTGTTTAGTCTTCTTAGTCAAGTTCGACTCTCCCTGACCCCATGAACCAGAATATGCCTTGGAAACTCTTCTCAAAGCTTCTCCTTTTTATGTCCATGGAGTTTTCTTGGCAAAATACTGCAATGGTTTTCCAGTTCCTTCTCCAGGTGGATCACATTTAGTCTAAACTCTCGGCTATGGCCCTACACGGCATAGCTCATTGCTTCTGGGAGTTATTCAAGCCCCTTCGCCGCAACAAGGCAGTGATCCATGAAGGGATTTAATATAATAGATCTATACAATGCAAGGCAAACAGCCAGTCAGATTTTCTGCACCCTGTTACAAAGTGATGTCGTTCCTTCTGTTTTACAAATACTAATGTTAACACCCTAAAGCATTCTAGACCCAATTATGATTTTTCTGCTGCATCTAGCACACCCAGCCAGCTTTGTAGTGTTGCCAAGTTTGCGTGGTTTGTGCAGGAATGCAAAGCCTAACAGCGAGAAGTCCCACTGCTCCCAGGTCCTGCCATCAACAATAACAACAACAATAATTTTATTATTTATACCCCACCCATCTGGCTGGGTTTTCCCAGCCACCCTGGGCAGCTTCCAGCAAAATAAAAGATATATAAAAAATGTCAAGCATTAAATCTTCCCAATACTTAAGCTGTCTTCTAAAAGTTGTGTATTGAAAAACCCAACAGCTATTTTGCACTTTCCGCTTTCCTGCCAGTAACCTCCTGCTCTAGTTCCGGACAGGGTGTTTAGATAATTTTTTGTCACAGATATAGAATTTTGAAATCAAACTTGCACATTTCTTTTCTATTTGTCTCTGTGTGTATGCATACACACAAGCTATATTTGTTGTACACGGCAACGATGCATCAAATAAAGCGGTGGTCTCATTTTTGTATAGGACACGTGGCAATAGCCTGAAAAAGAAGCTAATTTGATGGGAATTCATTTTTGTAGTTTGTCAGGCCGCTTGCAAAAAATGTTATTAAAGACCCTACTGCTTTTTTCACTAGGTTAGTGCAAGGTCTTGCAAACCCTTAAAGTTGGCCCTGCTGTAACACCCCAATATGCCTGCCTCCCCCCCTGACCTTGACCAATTTCCTATATCTAGCCTTAACAATTTTATGCCATGATGGACTCACCCACTTGTTTGTAGAGTGATACTCTATACCAGGGTAGCCAACAGGGTGCCATCAACCATCACCACTGGCCCCCTGCTGATTGGGGGCCTGATGGGAGTTGTAATCCAACATCTGGAGGGCCACAGGTTTCCTATCCTTGCCTTAGGCAGCTACCTAGTTATGCTTTAAGGGTAGGGCTTGACTTTGCTTTAGGGCAATAGGGGAAAACAAGTAAGCTTTCTAATAGAAGACAAATGCCTAGTTTCCTAAGCAATAAGGTGTACATCTGATAATAATTTGACTGCCTCCAACTCCTTTATAATGAAAGCAACTTGAACATCTTTTGCGTGTTGCTAAACTGCTTATCGTGCAGCTGATAAAGGAACTGCTTCTGACAGAAACAGGTTTTAAAACGTTTTCCCCATAACTATTTTTAAATTGATTTTTAATTTCAAGTAACAAAACATTCTAGGTGCCATTGCCATTAATAACGATGCCAGCAGCCCTATAAAGAGTAAAGAAACATTCATAACTGTCTGTCAAACACCTTCCATAGGAACACTCAACAGATTATGCCAATATAAAATTGAATTTCTTTTTTCCCCTTTTGATAAACTTGCATGCTTAAGTTTGCTTACAGACATAGACTTTGTTTGGATAAATAGGACAATATTTGGAACGAGTTGGAATTATACAATATTTTGTATAATGCAGGCTGTTAGTATTTACAAATATATTAGGATAATATCAAACTTATAAAATAATGTATGGGGTAGGGTATTTTTTGTATACACATTTTTTTCTCTACACATTTTTTGTGCCTTGTTTTCATTTTCTTTATAATTGAAAACTTTTCAATAAAATACTAATATCAAAAAACTTGTATGCTTCATTTATATTGCTTAGGAACTCTGATAAAAGGAACAATCTTTCAGCATTTTTCAGTGCAGTCCTATATATAAACTGCTCAGAAGTAAGCACCACTGATTTGGCTGAGACTTTCATCCAGATAAGTGCACATAGTGTTTCGACTGTAGCTACACCTACTAAAGCTGTAAATTTGGATGGAATTAATGAGTCAAATTAAGATTGTATGTAAAGTGTTCCTTACATTTTGTTGAATTTTCCAAATGTACATAAATGTGTATAATAATGCATGTGGTGCATTTTCTCTTTGTACAGTTCTTCTCCATGTTTGCATTTGCTACATGTGGAGGCTATAAAGGTGTAACGACGCTTTTAGTATCCTGTAATGGACTTGTAAATGGAACAGTAAGAGCAAGTTTTGCTTATCCTTTCAGGTGAGCCTCTTAAATGGCAAGTGTCTAGTATATTTCTGTATATTTCCTGCCAGTGCTTGATCGTTGGTCACCATTACCTGATTAGCACTAGGTCAATCCAGCAATTTATAGTTGATAAATCTTTCCAGCTTTAATGAACTACTTAATATTGCTCTGATAAGGTCTTCTAGCAGAGGCTACATCGGTAATTAATGATAGAACATGAACTATACAAATGTACAGGACAAACAATCTTTTCTTTCTAAAATTAGGGCAGCGGGAATCACATTTCTCATGTGGCCTGGCACAACATGTGCCTGTTCTACAGATTATTATTATTTTTTAAATCTGAATGGAGAATGAATCCTCTATTATAGTGCCATCAGTGGAAAAAGTTTGTTTTCTAACAGAAGTTTGATGTACCTTGCATGGCAGTTGTGTCCGATGTGCATTCTCTCCAGTAATAGCAGAAATGGTCTCAGAATAAAAGTGTCTTCTCAGATATGTAGCATCCAGCCAGGGAGAACCAGTGTATTGGATTGACTGCTACTTCCTTTCATATCCTGTTTAATTTGTTCACTGCTAAGAGACCATTTTGCTTTATCTAGTGAAATACACCTGCAGCCTCCTCTGTCTATGCTCTCCTTCCTGTGTGGCTGCATTTTCTTGAAGAAAAAAGCCAAGCATGAATACTGTATATTTTTAAAAACATGCTTAATGTAACATATAGTTCAGTGCTCAGTTCTAGATAGATTCTGTAGTTAACCTGTTACTTTTCTGCTTAATCTGGAGCTGACCTGGATCAACAACAGGCTTGGGGATGGAAATTTCCATTAATTTTCCATTAATGTCTTTACTCATATGGGCAGACTTGCATAAGATGTAGACTATGAAATACCGTACTGGTTTGTCAAAACGTGTTATGCTGCCATCTTTGTTTGGCTTTGTGGCTGCTACTCTTATCACAGTGTCAAGGCCTCAACACATTGCACCCACAGCAGCAAAAAGCAGCTTACACAAAAAGTCAGAAAATTCTACTGGTCTTTATTTGTTTTTTAATGACTCCTCTCCTTCTATGTTTTAAGCTGTCTTTATTTTACCTGTAAGCTGCTTTGAGTCCCTATGGGGGGGGCAAGGTGGGGTATGCATATATAATAATGATAATCTACCTTAAGCTGTTCTGCTGTGTGCATTAAACTAGCCTTAACAGCTGAGGATGATGGGTATGCAGGCATAGGAGATTAACACAATGCAGTTCATTATTTTCCAATATATATATACCAGTGGAATGGAAATTGATATGCTAGCTGACGGTTGTACAGAAAGTGAAGTTTAACAGCCCAGTTGCCAGTGCTCTGTGATGACTGTAGTAGCTAAGACATGCTTCCCTTGATAATTTCTGCCTACCTCTCTTTTAGGCTGAACAAAGTGATCTTTGGTTCGCCAGATCCAACCCGATGCAATGGCACTTGGGGTGAAACCCACCTCGTGGGCAACTTCTCCACCACTGCACAGTTCTTCGTAACTTTTGGAATTTTGATATTCTTGTATTGCATGGCTGCCCTTGTGCTGTACCTTGGTTATATGCACCTGTACCAAAGCGGTGGCATTTTACCAATGATGGTAGGTTGATACTAAAGACAAATCTAAAAAATAATAATTTTGAATTTAAGTCACCAGAAGTTTAATTCTGTAACTCAGAACTCTGGGTTTTTTTACCTGTTTGATGTGTAAACTCATCATTCAAAATATGTGGGGGTTCTGTTGTTTTGATTAATTAATTAAGCCGTATGACTACCCCGAAACCCTTGCAGGCACAAACTGTATTGAAAGCAGTGCAGCCTATTATCACCCTAACTAACAGCATCATGAGCACAAGTCATCACAAATGTGCAGTAAGCAGGACATCTGGAGGGGACATCTGTCTCAGGAGCGTGCTGTGGGGATAAAATGGGAGATAGGAAGAACAGTGTGCACCACCCTAGGCTACTTGAAGGAAGGGCAGGCTATAAATGCAAGAAATGAGGAACAAGTCAGTGTGTTTAGGAGGTGTAATTCCTGCTTTGCATAGTATCTATTTGTTGGTGCAGAGAATTGCCCTCAAGTTCTGTGAATGGAGCATGCCTGCATGAACATGAAAAGTCTATCAGGTGTCCTTCAGATGTTTTTAACCACAACTCCCATCAACCCAGCTATTATTAAAACATCTGGAACCAGGTTGAGAAACGGTGCTGCTGAAGAGAATAAACTTGCATTTTCGTACCTACGGGACCGCCTCTCCTGGTATGTCCTACAGAGGAACTTACGGTCTTCAAACAAAAACATCTTGAAGGTCCCAGGCCACAGAGAGGTTAGGCTGGCCTCAACTAGAGCCAGGGCTTTCTCGGCTGTGGCTCCGATCTGGTGGAACGCTCTGTCACAAGAGACTAGGGCCCTGCGGGACTTGACATCTTTCCGCAGGGCCTGCAAGACAGAGTTGTTCCACCAGGCCTTTGGCCAGGGCACAGCCTGACTCCCTCCTTCAGCAATCTTCGCGGAGCTCTGGCCCAATGGTTGCCATTGGTTTGATTTGAATTAATTTTATAATGAATGATTTTAGAGTGTTGTGTTGTGTTGTACTGTTGTACTGTTTTATTGTTGTTAGTCGCCCTGAGCCCGGCTTCGGCTGGGGAGGGCGGGATATAAATAAAATTTATTATTATTTATTATTATTGAAATAGAGTACACAACCAGCATCTTTTGAGCTCTGTTTAGCTACCAGTTCTGCATCACTTTAGACTCTATGGTTTCTTCTTTGAAAACTGTAACGGCATCCTCAGTGCTACACCCAAGTGACTTTTTGGATAAAAAGCTGGAGTTGTGGATTTCTCAAGCGGTCTGTATTTTGGCCAAATAGTCACTGCTACATAAGGAAAGTGTCTTCCAGAAAATGGTAGCATGCATGCTAGGAGTGTGGTTGGATGGTTAGATACTTTACAGTAAAATGAACACAGCTGCTAAAGTGAAAACGGTTTTATGTCAAGTGATAGTAAATATTGACTACCCCCTCTCAACCCCTAAATGCATTTTAGACTGAAGCAATTGGTAACTTTGGACTGTCTCATTACAGGATTATATCTTCACTCTTAGTGCCGTCTTTCTGTGGCTAGTCAGCAGTGCTGCGTGGGCAAAGGCACTTGTTGATATCAAAGTATCAACTGGTCCACGCATTATTGAAGAAATATCTGCTTGCAAAATACCAGGAACCTCCTGTTTGTTTGATTCGGTAACCAGCATGGGAAGTCTGAATGTGTCTGTGGTATGTATGTCAGCTTTTGAGCATTCAAGTGCTAGCGTTACGAGCTGAATCTAAGTAGCCTCAGCAGATCAAACGTAAATAACCACCCGAGTCTGTAAACTTGGAGCCCAACTAGGCATAATGCAAGAGATCAGGGAACTAATAACCTTGTATATTGTAGTATTTAATATTAATGTTTAACTGATATTGCTCAGTGTCCTTGCATATGCCCAGACACACAAATGGGAATATAATAATGTAATAACTGCTGCTTCATCTCTAAACTATGGTCCAAAATACAATGCCCAGAATACTAGCTAGGGTTCCATTTAGAAATTGTATAACTCGTCTTATAACAGCTGCACTGGTTGTAAGTTTGTTTCCAAACTAAACTCAAGTTACTCACATTGGTATTTATAGTCTTAAACCAGGGGTCTGCAACCTTTAAGACAAAAAGAGCCACTTGGACCCATTTCCGAAGGGGGGGGGGACTGGGAGCCGCAAAACTCGTCATTATAAAAATAACTTTTTTGTCACTTTTTTATTATTTCTTTGTTTGACCCCTCAGAATTCTCCTCATAGAAATAAACGTTAAATTAACAAGTTACCATTTTGTGTGTGTGTGTTCTTCACTCCCCTTCAAAACAGTGACCAGCGTACATGCCCCCTTTCAATGCAGTGACCAGCGTACATGCCCCTTACAATGTAGCAGGCAGGCGGGAAGGTGACGTACGCACGCACCGCCCCCATGCCACGTCACAGCCAGTACAACGCCCGCCACAGTGGGGAGTGTCGGGGCGCACAATGCGCCTCCTCCCATCGCTAGTATCCGCTCCGGAGCCGCGGCAAAGGTGTAAAAGAGCCACATGTGGCTCCGGAGCTGCGGGTTGCAGACCCCTGTCTTAAACCATGTAGGCTCCAACAATCTGAAAGACCAACTCCTTCCCTACAGACTTTCTCAGGTGGTAAGGTCAGAGGGTGCCTTCTTGATAGTTTCAGCATCCTCAGGAGTGCTGGTGACAGAGGATATGGGATTCTTTGTGGCAACCCCTAAGTTATGGAACTCCCCAGTGTTCAGGTTTTTTTAGTGGGGGTAGATTGCAGTCTCTTGGAAACTTCCTGCCCCTGCCCTAGACTTTAACTCTGCAGATGTATCCTCTAGGACCCTATTCTTGTGACTGTCATTTGGTTTAAACTGTTTTTAATGTTGCATTTTGAATGGTTGTGACGCACCTTGAGACGTTGGGGTGGAGGGTGGGTAACAAATCAAATTGGTAAGTATTGGGCTGCACAATAAAAGTTTTTGAATTGTTAAGAGGAGAAGGCTTTTAGCTGGTTGTATTCAATAGTAATGTAACTATCTGATAACACACATGTCTTAAATTGCAGGTTTTTGGCTTGTTAAACATGGTTCTGTGGGCAGGAAACGCTTGGTTTGTATACAAGGAGACGGTTCTGCATAAACCTAACAATGCTTCTCCAGACTCCGGATTTTATCCACCTGCATCAGGAATTTAACTATAACAACAACAAAAAGCTGCATTCTGTTGACAATAGTTTAAAAACCTTGAAGTTCAATGTACTTTAGCTGTTTTTTAAAAATGGAAATTCATTTCAAAGTACATAGAAAAATCAGTAAGTTTTGGAAGGGTTGCCTATACTTGATTGAGTATTCACATTCAGTCTAACTCAGACACTTGATAAAAATTTGGGCAATCTCTCTGGAAGTAATATTTTGTTAGCGGCATTTGATTTCTACAAAACCTTGCCAGTGTAACTAGTACTCTTCCAAGCCTGTGCTGCACTTCCGTTTAACATGCAATCTGAGGAGCTAAAAATAATGTTGCCTATTTTAATGCTCAGAAACTGTAATTCTCAAGCTTAAACAGGTTTCAGTTGCTTGGTTTAAAAGCCTTTCCCCTCCAAATTTGGCACACTTGCATTCCAGCTTTTGGTATAATAGTTTAATTCTTGATTTAGAAGAGAGAGTAAATCTTGGATGACAAAAATACTGGGTCAAATTCTCTAAATCGGCCTTTGCCATCCTGGTTCTCTCCAGATGTTTTAGGCTACAACTGGCTTGGGGTGATGGGATCCAAAACTCCTGGAGGGCACCAGGTTTGCAAAGGTTGCTCTAACCACTTGTGAGTCGCCCATGCCCATTTAAAACCAAAGTTTCAACAGTGACAACATGTTTAAAATTGAAAAGCTGTTGACATGTGCTAAAATGAGAGAGATTCTCTTCTGGAGTATACTGGTTACGCAAACAGTTTTCCCTTTAGGAAGATTGCTCCTAATTCTTAAGTTTGAATGTATAAGCATGGCTACTTCGTTTTGAGGAAACACCTGTGACATGCCTGTATTTTGACTTCAGTTAAATAAATGGAAGTTTCTAGGAATTTTGTTTTGTTGGGAATCTTCTTCCTTCTGATTTCTTGTCAGCATTGTTAGACTATTGAAGTTCTTGTCCCAGGGTTATTGGTTTCCTCTTCTGACTGTACAGTGTGTCATTTTGGGGGGCGGGTGGGGGGGGGAGAGAAACTTAATTTTGGCAAATTTCTTTAGTAAGGTGCCTTAAAGATGTTTTTGGGTGCGAAAAATTCCAATTTGCTGTTATTGAGAAACATTTAACTTGGTAAGTGTACATTTGATGAAGTACAAGTTGCTTTTGGGAAACCAAAGAGTGTTAATTTTACCTCCTGAAAATGCCAGGAAACTGGAGTAAGGTACTCAGGCTAAGGCTGCAGTCTTATACACACTTGCTTTTGAGTCCCGCTGAACTCAAAAAGGGTTTAATTTTGTAGAGGTGTCTTGAGTTGCATTGTGATCATTTGCATGGCAGAAGATTGGGAGGGTTGTCAACTGGAATGCAAGCAAAAATACGAGCATTCTTTTAAAGTCACTTTGAATGTGTGACTACTAAGACGTGTACAGTCTCATTATACAGTTTTGGTGTATGTAGCCTTGGTCCTTTCAAAGCTATGAGGATGGAACATGAGTGCAACGATAAGTTCTTCTAGCAATGGCACCCTTTGCTTCATTAGAAGGTCACCCATGACAAAACTGGATGCATTTTATTTACATGAAATCAGTGGCAACAATGGCATTGTAGAGCTCTGAACGGTGAACTTGCATCATTAATGCTACCCGACCCGTTGTCGCCATCGCAACCACAGAGCCACAGTAAACTTTGGACATGTCAGGGCTACCCACCGGCTTTCAACCACCACACTCTTTATTGTGTGATTTTCAGATAAGGGGGGAAATGAATTGCAGTAGTAGAATGACATTTGTCTCCTTAATTTGTTGGCGTTTCCAAATAAAATAAATCATGCACTAATCTCTACCCTGACAATAGGAGAATTTACTTCTGCGGATGAAGGAATCAGTGTAGCTGGCATGTTTAATATAAAATATATCCTCCCGGAACTATCTGAGACCATGGTGCAAATTCCTAACATAAACATGACCTGGAAAGAACAGCTAACGTTTGCAGAAAAGATCAGAACATATGAACCCTTGTATTTGCCATAAAGATCTAGTTATCAGTCTCCTCTGTTGGTGGAAACAAGACATCACACAGGCTGTGAAAAAAATGCCTGATATAAATTTATGCTTCAGCAATTGTAAAAGCTAAAGATGTAGTATTCACAAAAATTAAGGTTGTGTTTTCTTCACTTCATTCTTGCCTCACAAAACATAATAGTGCACTAGAAGGAAAACAGTTCAAAGAATTTGGTGTCATGTTAGTCACTCACTAAGGAAGTCCTCTCTATAGACATTGGAATCAAAATATACTTAATCCTCAAGTTTTCAATGGTTGGTTAGCTCACAGCTCCAACAAGACCCGTCCTTGTTTCTCAGCGATCTGAAGGATGAACCTTACACTCCACTGGACCACAGGAACATTTGAGACACAATGTTGTCTTGCTGAAATGGGATTTTGAAGTGGAGAGCTTAACTCTTGCAGAAAGCACAGATCTCAATTCCTTGCCTTGTGACACCACACCTGCTCCAAGATCAGATACACCCACTCCCCTATTCTTCCTTTTAGCACTTTCTCTCGGCTTTTGGGTAGTTAGGGACTCTGGACTCTTGCCTGAAATTACTAATAGTATGAGAGATTTGTGAGCCACAGCTCAAGCCAGAATTGAATACAAGGGGCGTGGAACCCAAGTATGGGTGCTGACCCAGGGGTTACAAAAGAGGCTCACCGCCCTTGCCGCAATAGCTGGTTTATTGTAATATATTTCTGGAGAAACTTGCATGGCCGTTTTGCTTCAAAAATTAAGATACATAGGATGAGCCAAAATAGAGCCAACTGTTGTCAAAAGCCATTGTGTCCAAATTATGCTACTAGTATGTCTATGATTACACATATATCAAAAATCCCATAGCAGTTTGCAGCCACCTTCTATTGCAACTTTCCCACAGGCAAATGATCTTGTCACAAGAACTCTAATGAAATATACATGCACTTCACTCTGTTTTCTCAAAATCAAGATCAGTTCCTGCCCCACCCCACTGTTTCAGATCTGATTCATGAGATTGCAAAAGCCAAAGTTGCTTGTAAATTATACAAATCACTCACCATCCCATTGTATTAAGTCACTGGAATGGATTGTGCTCTAAACAGGCCTTCGCAATGAGAATTGCTAGGCAGCCAGAAGAGATCATTTGGTATCCTCCCTTTTGTGTAGGGGTGAAACTGAAAATGATTACAAATTGTCTGCATTACCTTTCGCTATTTGGACTAAGATTACAGGTGGGGTTTTTTTCTGGGTTACAAATACAACCCCCTTCATTTCTGTATAGACTGGTTCTCGTACTTGGGATATATTTTGGGAGAAGGGACCGGGGACTTGTGAGGGGGAGCAGGTGACAAAGACCCCTTGCCCAAAGGCTCTTCTTTTGGCTTCTGCAACTTTAGCTTGTTATTTGGGTCAGCAGTCTCTGTCTTCCTTTCTGTGGACTTTTGTGCCACCTTGTTTTGTCCTCCCAACTTTGGGCCACTGGGCTGAGTTTCCTGTTGGCTTAGATCCCGTTGGACTCTGTTCGTAGTCATCACCTCTGCAGTTGGGTCCTTTGCTTCCAACTTAGAAGGCCTGTTGGTATCTTTCCATCTTCGAGCCCCAGACTTGGAATTATATTCATACCATTTGCCAGTGACTATGGAGAGGGGAAAAACAATAACGTAGCTCTTCCACATCACAGATTAAGGGCGTAAGATTATATTTAGTTTATATTAACAGTGAAGCCAAAGAACCACAGTGACTGCCTGTTTGTGGAATACTCCTCTCAGTCATTTTCACCTGGTTCCTTTGCTGTCATCTTTTTGGTGCCAGGTAAAGACTTACCTTTCCCCCAAGATCTTTGAATACACTGAGATGATGTTTGGTTACTAGTGTGCTGGCAAAGCTTCCTGCAGCTGTTATTAAGGGGTTTTGGTTTTTATTGTATAAATGTACTCAAGTGTTTTAAACTGTGTTGTTTGTCACTTGGAGACCTTCAGGTAACAAGTAGCTAAGATATGTATGATGGTGATGTGGACCACTGTCAGGGTTCAGGCATACACAGACCTTAAACCACAGTACACAGGGGGAAGCAGGGCACCCCAACAGATCTTCACACCGTTACAATGCAAGGAGCTGTTGGATCTGGACACCTTGCCCCAAGACTAAAGACCATCACACCATCTGCCTGGGTTCCTGGCCAGCTCTCAGACCCTCGTGGGTAGGCAAACTAAGGCCTGGGGGCCAGATCCGGCCCAGTCGCCTTCTAAATCCAGCCCGCGGACAGTCTGGGAATCAGCGTGTTTTTACATGAGTAGAATGTGTCCTTTTATTAAAAATGCATCTCTGGGTTATTTGTGGGGCATAGGAATTCGTATATATTTTTCAAAATATAGTCCGGCCCCCCACAAAGTCTGAGGGACAGCGGTCCAGCCCCCTGCTGAAAACGTTTGCTGACCTCTGCAGTTTGACATCTCCCCCAGGACCAGAGGAGATAGTGAGCCTGGCAGGAGCTGCATGCTGCCACCAAACTGCCAGAAAGAGCTGCTTGGAAGGCTAATTGGGAGGACGGGAAATGGCACGGAATCACCTTCTCGGATCAGGGCCTGGCTCTTACATAAGCTCCCTGCTTCATTGGTGAAGTAACATCTCTCATTCAAGCTCCAGCCTGCCTGACCTTGGGAAAAGGACAGCAAGGATGCACATTGTCTCTCATCCTCATCAAGAAAGAAAGAAAGAAAGAAAGAAAGAAAGAGGAGCAATGCATATCCATTTGTCTTCTGGAGAGATGTTACAGCTTGCATTGCACTGAATATATTCATGTACTTAGGTGCTTATTTTATTCTTGTTCTTATGCTTGGTTAAATGTTTTAAATTGCTTTGGGTCACTTAAGTGAAAAAAGCAACAAAACCATAATCATGTGCTTGTGCATTTGGGTGGATTTGCTGTGGCTTTCCTTAGACAAGCAGAAGGTGAGTTTTGCACATGGAAAAGTTATTCCACACATGCAGTATTAACTGGTAGGCAAACCAATTATTCAATAGCGGCAAATATGTGTTATTACTTTAGTACACTTCCAAAGATTGCAGTTTGACTTTCCTATTTAAACTGTATGTCACTGATATTTGCCTTGGAAATGTCAGTGTCTCCTTGCAATTAAAGTTAAGCTCTTTCATTTCAAACTTATTTCTTTTTCTCATTTCCCCTCCCATTAGAAGTAGTGATACCTGGGTCTTTTGCTTCACCATCAAAAACAGGGTTTATGTTGGTCATCTCCTAGCCAGAAAAAGAAATCAAGAAATCAGTGTCATTTATTATTTTTTAAATGGTGAGAAGAGCAGAAATATTGACCTATATAGAATGAAGCAGATTTCAGAGACCTATGAAAGGCAGGTTGCTGGGAATCTAATCATTGTGCCAGGTAAATCGGTTGGTTAAAGAGAGAGATGCTGTTCTCAAGCTTTTCTGCACAAGGTTTTCCAAACAAATCTTATAGATTATCCATGCTTTCTCCATATTTTATAGGAAATGTAACTTAGAATGCAAGAAATAGTACTTTTACAGGTCTCAAAACCTGATGACAAGATGATTTATTCATGGCTCATAAATGTATCTTAACCGCCTATATGCAAATTAGGGCAACTTTTTTCAAAGCACGTTACATTCCTGATTCGCTTGTGAATGACAATAATGGTGTGAAGCAGAGGTAAGCAATGTGGTACCTCCCATATGCTGTTGGCCAGCATGGTTGATGGTCAAGGATGATGGGAGCTGTCGTCTGGAGGACGCCATGTTGGCGATTCCTCATAATCAAAGCATTACAAGGAAACAGCAACTAGGGAGTGGTTGGTCTCTTGCTTCTGTGCATTACAGCAAGAAAAGCAGTGACTCAAATGCTTGTGTGCTTTGTATTTTGAATGTAGGTTCTGAACAGAAAGGAAAAGCTTCTATAACATTAGGATGGGAAGAAAGAAGAAAGGGAGAGTCTCATGCTAGCAACACTTCTTTTTATTTTCTGTTTGATAGCATACATACCCAAACCACTTCTTTCTTAGCTTTCTTCTTTTCTATTGGAAAAAAGAGGAAAAGATGGTCTTGCTTATGCTAACTTTTAACAATACCCCAGATTTAAACTAGACCTGTAATTATGGGCATAATTTGATTTTTTAAAAAAACACACTAAATAAATAATATGCACCCCATTGAAAGCAATGTAGTGCAGATGGATGGATGAATTAGTGGTGGGTGGTTTCCACACTCAGATTGAATTCAAATGCACACCTGAATCCAGTTTGTGCCTCCAGTTACTGACCTAGCAAGTGATACATATGCGGAAGGAAGCAGGCACTGCAGCATCAAACAAATGTGGTGGAGAGTACCAGCCTCGTTGGCTATAAACTATATAACAAAACCCTGCCCAGCTCTGCTAATATTTGAAACTTTACATTCTGGTCTAGATTTCGATCTAACCTTGTTATTTGACCTCAACAGGACTTTAGAACATGCAAATCTGGACTGAAGAGTTATCTGAGAAATACGCACACAATTTGAAAAAAAAGGGGAAATGCATACCTGGTGGTTTCATCCTGTCGTAAAATAATAAATAAATAGATAAATGTTAATCTATTTAAGCAGTCATTTGGCAACACAATACACAAATGAGCATTTAATCCTATAATACATATCAAACACAATGGAGACTCCAAATTTTGGGCATTTGCTCATGATCCAGGTTTAAGTGGCAGATATCATAACAATGCAATTTAGTACAGATGACAGTGTGAATGAAGTCTGCCCCTAAACACAATATGCATGGCATAACATTTTAGTGCTTTTATGCTAGGGGAAGAAAGCAACATACCAGGGACTATGATGTTCTGTTAGGTGCTCCTCCTACTGAGGGTTAATTCCTGTTGTTATCTCATTCCCACCCATCTTCCTCCAGTTGCCTTGCTGCAGACAGATAAGAGCAACTGGGTGTTCACATAATAATTAATTTCTGCTACTGAATTTTGTCTAATGCAATTCATGTGAATGGGAAAACGTTGCATGTTTTAAAAGCAATTTTACTTTGTCTTTCTTGAACAAAGGCTACTCTGTATTATATTCAGTATTAGTATTTTGCGTTTTGCTTTCAGTTTTCTTTTGTGCAAAAAAAGACACGCTGCTGTAAAACAAATTCCATGTACCATGTGAGATTCTAGATAAAGTGCGTACAGTATTTTACATTGAAACTTGAATGTAGCAAAAACAATTGAGGGCATGTGATCTTGCTGACCTGCATGGATTCTTAGTGGAGGCAGTAATACATTAGTGTAGAAAGAAATGATACAAGGTGCATTGTTTCTGTCGGTTACTTACAGTGGCTGTTTATCAGCTCTAGGTTTTGGAGCTCTAGGCTTTGGTGGGCAGTGGGCACGGATGTATTTTGCCAGCCAAAAGGTGAGATATGCAAGAAGCCCAAGGAGGATCACGCTGCCAAGGGAAATGATGAATGGCACGTACCAAGCCAAAGCAGAATACACATTTTCTCTGCTAGTCAAAATGAAAACACGAGGCTTGCAAAACAAAATTTAAAAATGTCAAAAGAAACACATTCATAATGGAAGGTTAGCCTTTCAGTAGTAACTATATACTGCAGGTACTTTTGAGACTGTTAACGAGTGCAATTGTATGCATGTCTCTCTGTCCAGCTCAGTCGGTAGAGCATGAGACTCTTAAATCTCAGGACCGTGGGATTGAGCAAAAGATTCCTGAATTGCAGGGGGTTAGTTTCTTTAAGTAAACCCCTTGGGTCAATGGGACTTCTTCCCAAGCAAATGAATATAGGATTGCAGCCTTTGTGGATGTGTTTAGAAACTATGGTTTATTTTAGCTCAACGATTGTCATAGATAGAGAGACTTCTAAAGAAGTGAGCGGGGAGCATTTTGCAACCTGCGGGCCATATTGGTTTGTGGGCAACCTTCTGGGGGCAAAAGTGGGCGGAGAAATATAAATTTTTCATTTTTACAACCAACCAAGCCCTCCCCACCTCGTTTCCCTGAATTGAGGATAGAAAGAGACATTATCACAGTTCAAGGACACACCCCAGGCATGCAAAAATACTCAGAGCGGTGCGTGGCTAGGGTGGAGGCATGACTGAGAGAGAGTCCTGAGGGCCAGATTCAAACACACATACACACACACACACACACACACACACGGACAAAGGTTCCCAACCCGAATTCAAAATGGTAGCGTTAATGACACACTCCTAGTCAACAAATCGTTTCACTGGAAAACTACTTTGTGGAGAAGCTGTGAAGAGGTGGGCCCAGGCTTTTCACATCCCCCCTAGGGGAATTCAGAGATTCCACTTATTAAGAGGCATATTTACTGATGTCTCTTAATGCCACACAGACAGGGACTTGCATTCTTCAGCACACAAGAGCACTTACTGTTGTCGGGGCCTCTGTGGTTGGCTTTGGGATGACGTTGATGGTTAGAGTCACTGTGCCAGTTTCAATGCGGACTGTAGCTCTGTCTCCCACTGACAGTAGGTTATCGTCTGTTATGAAGACTTTCAGCCTGTAGTTCCAAATTTTATCCAAGCCGCTTTCGAAGTCAAAAGGGGATGCAAGGATGAGCCGCGAGACATTAGAGCCAGCATTTGGTGAGAAAGCGAAGTGGTTATTCACATTACCTAAAACAAAGCCAAGGTAAAATTGCAGATTAAAACGAGTAGCAAATTACAGGAAGGAAGATTCTGATTTTGAATCTCTAGCATGGATGGATTTGTGACATTTCCAATTAACCTGGTGGTTACTGCATAGAAATCTCAATGCACAAGTTTTGCTCCCCATTGACTTACGTTGCTCTGTCCCTTACAGCTGATGTATGTTTCAGACAACCAAGTCTCTGCCAGCTGCTATGCTGAGAAAATTTGTAATTTCTAGCTCAGCTGCAAGATCAGGAATTGTGGTTCTGAACCAACACCTTGATCCCTATCCAAGGTGTCCTGACCTTCTCATCTGCTTCTGGACCTAATGGTTTCCATGTTGCCTGGGCCATTATCTTCCCTTGACTACATCATCATGGACCAGAGCACATACTGATGATGGAACAGCATCCTCCACTGTACCTGAGAGCCATACCTGAGAGCAGCCGGCTAGTTTAGGGAGGCTGCATAGCCCACACAATTCTGTCCTCCAACCTCTTGCACTACTCCTTGCCCCACCCTCCAGCATCCACTGACCGAGGCAGTTGCTTCATTCTGTCTAAAGGTAGGACTGGCCCTGGGAACCAACGTCATATGCAATCAAAACCACATGAAATGTTTGGTTGTAATACACGCTTGATTCTATTAAAGACTGCTAGCAAACAATCACACAGGGAAATTCAAAAGTAAATTACCTGAATCAAAAGAATAACGGAATGATCTAGGACTTGAATCGCGATCCACACATGTAATATGGAATCCAGCAATGTTGCCAGAAGTTTGGTCTACTGGGATGTTCAGCAAATATGAATTAGGACTGCAGATTGGTGGCTCATCATTTGCTTCAAGAACATTCACTGTCACCTAAAAGAAGGGAGCAGGGTGTGTGTATGAAACCACCTTTCCTGTAATTAAGCTGGGTTACTTTTTTATACTCACTGGCAAGAACTGATCCTCTCCCACCCACCTTTTAGGGATATTGCGTGGTATTCAACACTAGTCCTACTCAGAATAGACATGACTAACTTAGGCTCATTAATTTCAATGGGTCTAAAAGATGTCAGGAGAGGGTTTCTTTCATAATTGTTTATCCATTCCAATGAGCAAACAGTGTGAACAAGGAGTGTCCCATTTCTGCAAACAGGAGCAGGTGGGATGGAGTCACAGGCCTACAAGGGAGATGGGGGAACCAGGGTCCAGAGCATTTGTTGAAATAGCAGCAGAGCAGCTGACAAAGAAAGGATAGGTGTTATACCAGCTCCAGCCAAGCAGAGGTTGATGAGGGGTTCTCCTTATGGGAAGCCTACTTGTCATGTGGGGTACTCAATCCTGCTAGCACTTAAGTCAGGTCTCATCCCTCAGCAGCAGACCTTAGTGAAGATGTCAGGCTGCCAAGTGACCACTCCGTTCTTCAGCTGACCATTTCTCTTCAGGTTTGCTATTGTCTTTGTTGTTTTTGGAGCTGCTGTGGCATAAGGGGAAGGTAGGCATGTGGCAAAGGGTATATGTTGGAACCCTTGAGTGCAAGGATGGCGAGCCCTTTATAGAGGCTGCCTCAGAGTCCTCGCTAGGTGGAACCAACTTCCTTTGCTAAGGAGGTCCCATTTGACTCAGCGTCCAGAAGCTGTCAGGTCTGGATGAAGGATGGCTCTGAGTTTTGGAATGGAATAGTGAAAATTGAAACATGAAACTCATCTGGCTCAGAAAACCCCCATGTCTCTGCACTCTTGGAATGCCTTGCAAGCCCTATTGTTTTTATTAGACACTTGGAAGAAAAGTGCACATATTAGAAGTAGAGATATTGGCCTAAAAGCCAGCATCTTACTCACTGGCACAGTTGCAAACTCGCCATTGTTGTCAGAGGCCTGCACCATGAGAATGGCACTCTGCCATGTTTCGTAGTCTAATCTAGCTATAATTGTCAAGTAGCCCCCTGTAGGATCAATCCAGAAAATTTCTGAGAAGTTAGGGTTGCCTTTTCCCACTGAAATTGAATATGATATTCCGGTGGATGGTACATCTTTGTCTGTAGCAATCACTTGTCCGATTCTGGAATAAACTGAAATGAAGCAACATTTGAAACACACACATCTTGGAGGGAAATATATTTCCAATATTAAAGGCGAAGGACTTTGCAGATTGCCTCAGCAGTTTCCATAACTGCTTTTCTTATTGATGGTTTTCATTATTATTATAACTGCATTCTTAATATTCTGCTGTAAGCTGCCTAGGGAATGTTTGGTGATGGAAAGCTTTATAAATTTGACAAGTAAATAAATAAATCTTCAACTACGTTTTACTCAAAGTAGACCCACAGAAATTAGCAGACCTAACTTAGTCATATTCATTCATTTCAATGGGTCCCATTCAGAGTAAAACTTAGTTGAATACCACCCACTATTGTTTATTTATTTATATACGGCTTATTTGTAAAATGGCTTCCAAACGGTTTACATCCAGGAGAATTTGCTGCGGTTCTAACCATGTTACAGGGGCCTCCTGTGCCTCTCTCCACACCCACCTCCATTTTTCTAGTTTACAAATAGTTCTGTTTTCCGAATCATAAGCACATTTACCAAGGAATGAGCCCCAATAAACACAGTGAGACATATCTCTGAATGAATACGCATAGGATTTCTCTGTCAGGGTGGATATGACATGTTCATGCACTGTGAAACTGGCAGAGGAAGCTGTGCTGCTTTGTAAACCGTGGTGTTTTGAGGCAACTCCTTTTATAAATGGTGGCGCAGCATAATGGAGGTTTGAATGAGGAGGATCTGCTTGCGGAGGTCTCCTGCGTCCTGGAGCTTGTGATATCATGAATCCATTCACCACCTCCCTAATCCATGGAACAGCTTGGCAACTCTTTTAAAAGTACATGATGTCACGTGTAGGGCAGGTGGGTGTGGCTTAGCCAAAGTGGTCTCCTGGCCCAAGTGGGAAGGATTGGCAGGTCTAATTAGGGCCATGGGCTGGGGGTTCTCCAGAGTGGAAAACTCTGCTTTATTAGGGCTGGCATACTTCTGGAATTTCCTGGAAATATCTGGGATTTGGCCCCTGTAAAGAGCATTTGGGCAGAAAAGCTCAAAACTCTGTGTGTGTGTGTTGCAAAGAAGCTCAACAACTATGGCCAAAAATTAAAAAAAACTCAACAGCTATGCCCCCCCCCCCAATTCTGTCCAGATTTTCACTTTTTGAAATATGGCAACCCTAGCTTTATACCATTTTATGCAAGGTGTTATGTACTGAGTTGAATAGGATCCAGAATGCAGCAGTCTGATTGGTCCGCAGGAGCCACCCAATCCAACTTCAGGTAGAAGTGAATCCGCATCCTGATTGGTCTACAGGTGAATCCCGGATCTAGCCACTCACATGGGGCCCAGTGTGTAAATAATGTATATAAAGCAGACATTTTGGGGGAACTAGCATTCCTCGCTACTATGAGCTGAATAAAGAGCATGAAATCCGCACTCGGCTCCGAGTATATTTCACAAACCATTATTGCAATAGATTTAGGGGGGGTCCCCACTAAACCCTAGAAATGACTAAATGCTGGGATTTTGATCAATTGGGATATGGATTAAAGTACAAGCTGCAGAGCTGTTCCAGGCAAGGAATTCCTGGGCTGGTTTATACAAACCAACCTGGCTGAGCTATGGCTATCAAAAGAACAATAGAGGGCTATTAGCAATACAAGAGAACTCTCCCCACCACCACCACCCTGAGATGTGAACAGGTTGCCAAGGTGTGTTGGGAATAAGAAGCAGGAAGAAGAGCTGAGATGCATCTTTGGAGGGGGCTGGTTGAAATGACCATGCAGTAAGATCTGGACTCCCTTCATGCAGACTGAAGGTGCAAATACAGTGGTGCCCCGCAAGACGAATGCCTCGCAAGACAGAAAACTTGCTAGACGAAAGAGTTTTCCGTTTTGGAGGTGCTTCGCAAAACGAATTTCCTATGGGCTTGCTTCGCAAGACGAAAATGTCTTGCGAGTTCCTGCGGGGTTTTTCCCCTTTACCCCCGCTTTTTCTAAGCCGCTAAGCCGCTTATCCGCTAAGCCGCTAAAAGCCGCTAAAAGCCACTAAAGGCCGTCAATGGGCTTGCTTCGCAAGATGAAAAAACCGCTAGATGAAGAGACTCGCAGAACGGATTCTTTTCATCTTGCGAGGCACCACTGTAGGTGAATAAACCATTTTCCTTAAAGCCACAACACTCTCCGCCATGCCTTCAATTCTCCAAAGCAGCACAGATCCTGTCTTGAGTGCCTGGGACCCTATGGGCTCTTGCCACTGCTTGGCAGAGAGGGGCAAACACTTGACTGGTGTGTGTGTGTTTGTGTAACTTACTAACTAAAATGAATGAATGCAGCATTAAGCACAGCACGACTACTTGCTTGAAAGGATGAGTGGCTGATGGCCCCATACAATCGGACATTATTTTGGAGTATACTTACATTCTACAGCCTTGTACAATTCAGAAAGAAGTGTTGTTACTTACCTGCTGCTATTTCTGACACGTTAAAAACATACGAAGCATCACTGAATACTGGCTTAAACTCGTTGACCGGTTGTATTTTGACATAAATGTAGATAATATCTGTAAATATAGCAATTAAGGGGAGGATGAAGGATGAAACAAATCCTGTTTTAAAGTTGCAAATCCTATTTTAAAGAGACCAGTTCCTTCAGAAGAAGAAGAATGTAGGAAAATTAAAAATAAAAATAATATATAAGAAGAATAAAAGAGATACTTGCTGGCATAGTATGGGAAAGCAATATTCTGCACCTCAGTGGTCAGAGTATATTCTTCCTTCTCTGCTCCATCGGTTGCATTTTCAAGATCCACATTTCCTATCAGCTGGATAAAAATTGGGAGAATTTTATTTGCTTGTGGCTTATTGCGATTTTACTATTGTATTGTGACTTTAGTGATAAGCTGCATTGGAAAGGTTTATTTCCTTAACAGAGTACAGTGGTACCTCGGGATGTGAACAGGATCCGTTCCGGAGCCCCGTTCACATCCTGAATGGAACGTAATACGTGATGGCGCGTCTGCGCGTGCGTGGGTCGCGTTTTGCTGCTTCCGCGCATGCTCGTGATATCATTCTGAGCATCTGCGCATGTGCGAGCGACGAAGCCTGGAATAACACTCTCCGTTACTTCTGGGTTGCCGTGGAGCGCAACCCCAAAACGCTCAACCTAAAGCACATTCAACCCGAGGTATGACTGTAATCCAATGGAAAGGGGAGAGGGAGGACAATTCATGGCAGAATGACCACTACCTCCTAAGCCCTGCTGAATGTACACTAGACAGGGAAGTAGATGGGGAGCAACTGCCCCACTTTTTGTACTTGGTTATTGTTAAGTTGTGGGCGAACATATCAGATGACACAGCGATTCTTCCAAAGCAGCTCTTTATTTGTAAGCTGGAACAGAACTGGACTGAGGAGCTCAGTCAGCCTGCTTATATAGAGCTCCAGAACAATGTAACTGTTGCGACTTTCTAAAACTATCCAATCACTGAATGTCACTTTTGATCCTTCATTTGCATACAAACTATCCAATCACTGAACGTCACTTTTGATCCTTCATTTGCATAACTATCTACAGTATCCCCCTGCTGGCCCAGGGTGAGAACTTCAGTACATAACAGTTATTCTTTTCAAAAATTGCTCCCTGGAACTGTTTTTAAAGGCCTCCCTGATCCACCCCAACACATTCCTTTTCTTCCCTTGTCAGAACACAAGCAGTGGAGAGGTGGTGAGAAGTTTTCCGCCATCAAAACAAGACGCCGCCCAGAGGTGAAGCTCCTTCTCCACCCGTGGGGCTTGGAGATGGAGATCTGTAGTATGGGAGGCCTCCTCAACTACCCTTCCCAGGAGCTTAGGATTGCTTCTTAAAGGTTAGTATTATTGAATTTCAGGAACACCAGTTACTCATGAAAGTTTGCCTCTATCGATCCTGAGCAACCTCTTCCCACCAGCTTGTGACCCCTCCTGGACAGAAGTAGTGTGGCCCTGGTAACTTCAAAATTTGACTATTGCAATGTATATGGGACTAACCTTAAATACTTCCTGGAAACATCGGTCAGTGCAACATGCAGCTGGTTACTAACTGGGACTGACTATATGAATCATACTCGGTCAGGTCTCCCAACAGCTACACCAGCTTGCAGTCCATTTTCAGGCACCATTCAAAATACTAGCAATTGCTAGTGGTACTTCGGTTTACGAACTTGATCCATTCTGGAAATCCGTTCTTAAACCAAAACCGTTCTTTAACGGAGGTGCGCTTTCCCTAATGAGGCCTCCCGCCGCCGGTGCCCTTCTATCATTCAGATTCCATTCGTAGACCGAGGTAAAGTTCTCAAACCAAAACATTATTTCCGGTTTTGTGGAGTTTGTAAACCAAACCATTATTAAACTGGAGTGTTCTTAAACCGAGGTACCACTGTATCTAGAAAGCCCTTGGAACCTGGCTACCTTAAGGACCATCTTCTACTACACAAACCTGCCTAAACTTTGTGATCAACTTCAAACCCCTCTTCCATGTTCCCCGCCATCTGAAGTTAGTTGGGAAGCAACCAGAAAGAAGGCCTTTTCAGTTGTGGCACCCCTCCTTGGGGTGGCTCAACAACCCTCAACCTTGATGTTATTTTGGCACCAGGTGAAGACCTATTTGTTAGCTAGGATGTTCTAGCATGTAGCATAAGGTGGATGTTGATTACAGTGGTATCCAGTTTTAATGCTGCTTCTAAGTGTTATCCGGTAGCAGTTTTATAGTTTCTATTATGTTATTGTATGCTGCCCACGATGGTGACAGCAGTCACAAAATTAAAAGACGCCTGCTCCTTGGGAGAAAGGTGATGGCAAACATGGACAGCATCTTAAAAAGTAGAGACATCACCTTGCCGACAAAGGTCTGTATAGTTAAAGCCATAGTTTTCCCAGTAGTGATGTATGGAAGTGAGAGCTGGATCATAAAGAAGGCTGATCGCCAAAGAATTGATGCTTTTGAATTATGGTGCTGGAGGAGACTCTTGAGAGTCCCATGGACTGCAAGAAGATCAAACCTATCCATTCTGAAGGAAATCAGCCCTGAGTGCTCACTGGAAGGACAGATCCTGAAGCTGAGGCTCCAATACTTTGGCCACCTCATGAGAAGAGAAGACTCCCTGGAAAAGACCCTGATGTTGGGAAAGATTGAGGGCACAAGAAGAAGGGGACGACAGAGGACAAGATGGTTGGACAGTGTTCTTGAAGCTACAAACCTGAGTCTGACCAAACTGTGGGAGGCAGTGGAAGACAGGAGTGCCTGGCGTGCTCTGGTCCATGGGGTCACAAAGAGTCGGACACGACTAAACGACTAAACATGCTGCACACAAATATTTTATTGAAGAGTAACACAGAAATTCTCCTCCACTAGCAGAGCTTTCTTTTGTGATTTAGATCTGTTTCCTGTAATTCATTTATGCAAAAAAAACTGTAGCAAAAAAACCCATATGCATACTTCCTGTTTTGGAAGAACAACAATTCCAGTTGAGGAACTATTTCACATGACACAGTAAGCCAAACTATGCGTACTGGAACTGTACAATCGTCAGGGTCCACCTGACTTACAGGTTTTCCTGTTTTAAAAAAGGCATTTGAGTACCTAGAAAGAGACTCTAGAAACTGTATTGTTGCTTTATTTTCTGTGCAGCGTTTGGTTTTAGTGATGCCTATGTTAGTTATACTTTAATTTTAATTGCTGTGTTGATAATTCTATGCCAGGTTGCTTTGAGAACCAGTAGTTCTAAATGCGTTTTTACTTTCTAGTATTTTAAGGTTGCCTCTGCTGTTCTGGCAATTGTTACTTCCATTACATATCTGTTCCCATTCATTTTGTGATTTTTTAAAAAAAATATTAGTTTCCTCTTTGTACAGAGCAATAAGCTCTGGGGGATCTAAATTTTCTTAATTTAGTAAATAAATATTTTGAGAATAAATCAATAATAAGCTGACCTTGATCCTTCCAGAACCAGGTGGATCCTGTGTGAACTTGCTACTTCCAACGCCAGACATTCCAGTGAAGTTAAACAGCTGGTTTTGTAACTCAGCATCATAGTCACGACAGTAATCTTTCAAATCAAGAATTATTTCTCCAGGGCGGTCTGTTTCTTTTATCTCTCTCCTTTTAAAGAAAGGCACAAATAACTGATAATCCTTATTCCAGGCCAAATTAATATTGTACATGGGATCAGTGGCGTAGCGTGGGTTGTCAGCACCCGGGGCAAGGCAAGTAATTTGCGCCCCCTAATCCGTGGATTTGCACCCCCTAACCCATGGATTTGCGCTCCCTAACCCTAACCCCCAGATGTTGCGCCCGGTGCGGCCGGCCCCCCCTGCACCCCCCACGCTACGCCACTGCATGGGATAAAAAAATCCATTATCCTTTGTTGTTTGTCAGCGAGTCCACTCTAGCCTTTGGCAGAGCGACTGTGACGTCACAGAATGTCTATAAACATTCTGGTGGGGGAGGGGGGAGCTTGGCTATTTAAAAAAATGACAAAGCACAGCTGCTTTGGGAAAAGCAGAAAGTTGGTCTGATTATGAAAAATCTAAAATACGTCCTGGGATGAAATATGAGCTGCTGGCATTTAGAAAGGAGCATTGTGGGAGCTGGAAAACATAAGAGAAGATAGCCAAAAAGGCAGGAGAGCTCAAGAGGGCAAAATTTGCTAAGAAGTTTTAACAATTTCCTAAGAAGTTTTGGCAGTGACTTAGGACAAGATTTTTAAATATATACATATATAACAACTATCCTACTACATTTTCTTATAAGGATTTTATTTTGCCATTTTATTATTATTACTACTATTATTTATTGAATTTATATATTTCAGTGGATAGTGTTGCTAGTACTGGAGAGCGGCCTTTATTAAGAAAATAATTTAATCCTAATGTTTTGGTGGGGCTTGGTTTTTATTCTAGCAATAAATTACAATAACAACTTCATAACTTTTAGCACAAACCCTGTGCTAAAAAAGATTCAGGAGATATAATCTGTTCTGAAAACTTGCTCAAATGTTGTGGAATTTGATAAAAGTGCAAAAATACAAATACCTGTAATTGTATTTGTCACATTCTGGTGGTTTGTCGTTAATATCTTCAATAGTTACAACAATTTCTGTTTCAGCATATTGTCCACCGCTAGGCCTATCATCAACACGAATGATCAATGTAATGTTGGGATGTTCTCGCAATGGGTCCGAGTCTCGGTCTATTCTTCTAGCCACCAGAAGCACACCAGTTACTGAGAAAGAAATATACTGTAAGCATTTCCAATTGTGTGCAGCACAAATATCTTCTGTGACTTAGGAATTTTATTTTGAAAGGGTGTTCCACATCCTACATACATTTGTTTCCAAACACCAATTCCTCCACTCTACTCTAAATATAGAGTTATGCACTCCCAGTTTTTCTGATCTGTGAGACATTCTAGAATCAGCAGCACTTGCTTCAGTCGGTAGGAGAGATCAATAGAAACTAAATGGCAGCTTTTCCCCTTAAATTAATTGCATGTAGGGTTTCGGTGCAGGAGGTCAACGAACACAGGGAAGGGAGAGTTCCCTCCACCCCACGGCTATGATTATCTCCGTCCCCACACCGAAAAATACCCAATGAATGGCAAATTGACTTGGGGAAAATATTTCTATTGCTTCCAATAGAAGGTTGGGATTTTAAATTTTTTTTAAAAAAGCCTAACTGCAGCAAAGGAGGAACAGGGCACTGACCATGTGAAGCCAAAGTTCACTGTGACTTGTTCCCTTAATGATAAACCACAGGTTTTTTTGGTTACCTCCAAACTGTAGAGAAGCAAGTAGAACAAAATCATAGAGAGCTAGAGAGAGTTTCATGGGCCACGTAGCCCAAGGTACTACTCATGGTAGGAAAGCCAAAACCAGAGTTTCCTCGTCGGTAGAAGAAGATTGGAAGAAATTTAAAGACTATTTACAGAAATATTGTAAAATTAATGAATGTTAGAATGATGTCGGAATGAAATTAAGTGGTTTTTAGCAGTAATGCTATAAAGGAGCATGTGAAAATGGATTGTAAATAGGCGAGAAAGTAAAGATATAATATATTAAGAGGAAGGATTAAGATAAAAACAAAGAGGGAAAGGATTTGCTGAATTAACAAACTGAACTGGAATACAAAAAAGGGAGGTGTGAGGAGGTATGGGAAATAAGTAAATGAAAGAAAAGCATGGAAAGATGGATTTATTTTTGATTGCTTTTGTTTTTTCTGTATTTTGTATTTTCTGTTTCTTTTTTCTATCTTTTTCTTATTTTTGTAATCCTTTTTTGAAACCTCAATAAATATCATTAAAAAAAAACACACCAGAGTTTCCTCAATTGTTGGCTGCCAGCCTTTGCCTGATGACCTCTAATGAGAGACAGCCCACCACCACCTCTCTAGGTAACAGGTTCCATTGCCAAACTCCTCTTTCTATTAAGACATTTCTGCCAAGGTTCAAGCAAAACCCTTACTGTCTCCTGTAATGTAAGCCCATTAGATCTTTTCCTGCCCCTTGATGCAGCAGAGAGAGCATGTCTTTGCCCCCTTCTATGCCAGCCCTTGGGACGTGGGTGGTGCTGTGGGTTAAACCACAGAGCCTAGGACTTGCCGATCAGAAGGTCGGCGGTTCGAATCCCCACGACGGGGTGAGCTCCCGTTGCTTGGTCCCTGCTCCTGCCAACGTACCAGTTTGACAGCACATCAAAGTGCAAGTACAGTGGTGCCCCGCAAGACGAACGCCTCGCAAGACGGAAAACCCGCTAGACGAAAGGGTTTTCCGTTTTGGAGGCGCTTCGCAAAACGAATTTCCCTATGGGCTTGCTTCGCAAGGCGAAAATGTCTTGCGAGTTCCTGCGGGGGTTTTTCCCTTCCCCCCCTTTTTCTAAGCAGCTAAGCCGCTTATCAGCTGATCCGCTAAGCTGATAAGCCTCTAAAAGGCGCTAAAAGGCGCTAAACCGCTAATAGCGCTAATCCGCTAAGCTGTCAATGGGCTTGCTTCGCAAGACGAAGAAACCGCTATACGAAGAGCCTCATGGAACGGATTAATTTCGTCTTGCGAGGCACCACTGTAGATAAATAGGTACCGCTCCGGCGGGAAGGTAAACGGCGTTTCCGTGTGCTGCTCTGGTTCGCCAGAAGCGGCTTAGTCATGCTGGCCACATGATCCGGAAGCTGTCTGCGGACAAACACCGGCTCCCTTGGCCAATAAAGCGAGATGAGCGTGCAACCCCAGAGTCGCTCACGACTGAACCTAATGGTCAGGGGTCCCTTTACTTTATGTCAGCCCTTCAGATTTTTGAAAGGTGATATCATGACCCTCCTCTTGCCCACTCTTCTCTGGGCCAAACAAACTCAGTTCCTTCAACATTTACTCAGTGAATTTGCCTTCCGTATCCCACAATGTTTCTTGCCATTCCAAATCCTTCAGAAATCCGTAAAATGAAATGCTGACCTGTATCTATGGAGAAATAAGGAATCCCTTCAGGAATGATGCTGAAGCGAAGACTACTAACACCGTCCTCATCATCCGGATCCTTAGCTGTTACATTGGCAACCATGTCTCCCGGTAGACTTTCTTCTAGAATATTGAAAGCTCTTTGTTTCCTGTTGTAGAAAATGAAGCCACAGATGTGAATGTTTGAGCAGCTCTTCCTTGTATAAAAGAGAACCGGCATCTTGGGTTAAAAATATCTAGACTCTAGATTATTGTCTCTTTAGTGTGACCAGTGTGAAGTTCATTAGGTGACGTTGAGCCAGCCACTATTTCTCAGCCTAACCTACCTCACAGAGTTGTTGTGAAGATTCATGACCACTACCTTGAGTGCCTTAGACAAAAAGTATGATAAATGAATAAAATCTAGATTTTCTAGTACCAGGACTCACTTTTAACCCCAATTTTAATGTGAGGGCCTGCATTTATTTAGTTTACTTTTCTCTTATTCACAGGTTTTTTATGTTTTGAACTGCCCTGAGATCTATGGATGAAGGGCGGCATGCAAATTATTATTAATAAAAATAAAAATAAAAATAAAAATAGCTGTCTGTGTTATTATTCTCTGTTCATGTAGTCTAGCCAAGATGTTTACACGTACCTTGAGCATAAAATTCTGAGATGCATGTAGTAGCTTTTCTACATGGTAGCAAAATAAAACACTTAGGCTATCCGTTGTGATGTGTATGTTTCCTCTTCCACCAAGAGCTTATTATTCTCATCATACTCTTTAGTGATGCATTTATTAAGATCAACTTATTCAACAAATATAGTTTTATGGGAACCACGAACTTGAAGTTCCCAATACCTTATTTTTTGTTGTTGTTGTTTAGTCATTTAGTCGTGTCCGACTCTTCGTGACCCCATGGACCAGAGAACGCCAGGCACCTCTGTCCTCTACTGCCTCCCGCAGTTTGGTCAAACTCATGCTGGTAGTCTCGAAAACACTATCCAACCATCTCGTCCTCTGTCGCCCCCTTCTCCTTGTGCCCTCCATCTTTCCCAACATCAGGGTCTTCTCCAGGGAGTCTTCTCTTCTCATGAGGTGGCCAAAGTACTGGAGCCTTAATACCTTATTACTGTATTCTCAATGAACTTTGTACGCTACTCTGGGAGCTTTTCAGTTGAAAAATTGGGTAAAAAAGCTTTCATTAAATGATACTTAAATATAAATATTCCTAGCCCCCAGATCCTTGTCTGTCAAGCAACTGCATGAGCACCTTAAATTTCACATACATGGCATCCCAAAATAAGTTTATGTGTCTGACATTTGGATATCTAAAAAAAGCCTGCACTACTCCATATCGTACAACCTATGACTGGAAGATTGTCTCCTTTGAGATGCAGCAGAATTCTCTCTGGCCCAAAGCATCCTTTTTGAGCAATATGCTTTAATACAGAGGTTTTCATCCACGCCCCCCTTGACCAACTGCATTCTTTCTGTGACACCCCTGTGGGGCTCAGGAGCCCAGTTGTGTCACCCCTTGCCTGCAGAGCTGGCAGCCTCTCACCCTTTTTAGAACACCCTTCCTTGTAGAGCATGGGTAGGCAAACTAAGGCCCAGGGGCCGGATCCGGAACAATCCGGCCTGCGGACGGTCCGGGAATCAGTGTGTTTTTACATGAGTAGAATGTGTCCTTTCATTTAAAATTCTTCCCTGGGTTATTTGTGGGGCCTGCCTGGTGTTTTTACATGAGTAGAATGTGTGCTTTTATTTAAATGCATCTCTGGGTTATTTGTGGGGTATAGGAATTCATTCGTCCCCCCCCCAAAAAAAAATTTAGTCTGGCCCCCCACAAGGTCTGAGGGACAGTGGACTGGTCCCCTGCTGAAAAAGTTTGCTGACCCCTGTTGTAGAGTGTTCCCTCAGTCTCGTCTCTTCTTCCCTCTCCTTGGGAGTCCTCAGGGCAGCTGCCACTGCTGCTCTTGGTCTCTGAGCTGTACTCCACCCCCACCCCAAAGATAGGTGCCCCCTTCACAGTGCCCCATAGGCAGTGGCGTAGGGTGGGTTGTCAGCACCCGGGGCAAGGCAAGTAATTTGCGCCCCCTAACCCGTGGATTTTAGAAGGGGCAGGGAGCTGCGAGTGCGAGCGCGCCCCCCCCCTGATGTTGCGCCCGGTGCGGCCGGCCCCCCCTGCACCCCCATGATACGCCACTGCCCATAGGGACTTGGGAATAACTCCCTGGCCAGCCCTTGAGGCACCATTCACTTGTGGAGCTTGTAGCCAGGGCAAGCCTTTGGGAGGCAGAGATGCAAGAGGGCATCAGAGGAAGGAGAGAAGGAAAGAGGGACAGAGGCCAGTGTTGCCTGTGGCACCTCTGGCCATCATTCAAGGCACCCCAGGGTGCCATGGCACACTTTAACATGAGAAGCCCAGGCTGCATTTATGAACTGGTGGAGGGGGTTTACACCTCAAAGTAACTTTTGTGCAGTGGCGTAGCATGGGTTGTCAGCACCCGGGGCAAGGCAAGTAATTTGCACCCCCTAACCCGTGGATTTGCGCCCCCTAACCCGTGGATTTGTGCCCCCTAACCCTAGCCCCCAGATGTTGCACCCGGTGCGGCCAGGCCCCCCTGCACCCCCCACGCTACGCCATTGCTTTTGTGCCACACTAGATGACACACTCATAACACTATCCCATATGTCCTAGTATCGTGACCAGACAAACAAAATTATTTGGTGAAAATCACTGTCTAGCATGCGTCCCACATGCTAATCATTGTCATTATATGTAAACACAAATATAGAATTGGGTGTCACTTTTCTGATAAAAATAAGAATGCCTCACAGCTGCTTTTGTAACAACAAAAACAACACCATCATCATCATCAACAACAACAAATATCTGGAAAATTCAGTCTTGAATCTGTTTGGCCCTGACATGCTCAACTGAAATAACCTGCCAAATATTGAGCAGAAAACTCAAATTAGTTAATCGTTGTGTTGGAACCATCCAAAACTCATGGATCATTAACACTGAAAGGGGACGGTTCCAGATGCCTCCTCCGTTTTGAAAGAATTCACAGAAGGAGCAGAGGGCATCTGGTCACATCCACCCACCACCTTACTCCAACAGTTCACACTTTCAGTGGATATCAAAAGGAGTTCTATGTATGTACAGATGTACATAGGTAGAGCTCCTTCTGATGGTGGTTGAATGTGGTGGTGCTGGTGGTGGTGCTAATGAGGTGATCACAAACAGGACAGGGCTTAGACTCATCTATCCCAGCTATGCATGGAGTGGTTTGTGTGAGCTGCTATCCACGTATAAAGCCAAAATACACTGTTTTGATACACCTAGAATTTTTCACTTACATGGTAAAATAAGGTTGTTCATCATTCCTGTTTATGATAGTGACTATCAGAGTCCCACTGGTATTCCGACCAAGGTGGTCTGTTGCCGTAATGTTTAACATATAGCTGTAAAACCAAAACACCCAAAATGTCACATTGTGGGTTCCATACGACAGATCTCTTCTCTGCTAACAATAATCGATTAAAAAAGCCAAGTTAGGTGCTCGTTTAGGGACTACCTACATAATACGTACTCACCTATGGGGATCTTTCTCATAATCAAATACCTTCAAGGAAGAAATGGTTCCAGTTCCAGAAATAGAGAACAGTGGTGACGCTGGGGTCATGGAATACTGAAATAAATGACACAAATTGGGAGATCACAGAACTGCTTTGTTGTGCAGTATGAATCAGAGAGATGCAAATGGCTAGTGAATTGTGCTCCATTTGGTAATTCACTCCCTGTTTTCTTTATAGGAAATGCCACAGAGCCATAATTCCTCCAGCAATTAGCCTGGGCAGTCTCACCAGGTTATACCTAATTTCTGCCTTGGTCCCACTGTGTTATATCATCACCTTCATTCTATTTTAACCCTGATGATTTTTCACATGTGCAACATCTTATCTTCACACATACTGTACACCACATAAAAACTGTTGTATTAAGCAATATATAAATTATTAAAATAGATACTGTATAGTAAAAAAGCCCACAACCAATATCAACTTCACACAATCCCACGTGAGATAACTCCTGCTTCCAAGACAGAAACAATAACATCGAACCCTCATGAGATGGGTAGGGAAAGAAGCTGATGCGATAAGAATTCCAAGGAGACCAAAACACATTCTTTGTAAAGAGGTAAGCAAAGAAGCATGTGGTCCTAATATATAGTTGTGTGACCTGCAAAAAAATCATTATTAGTTGTGTTACTTAGGTAGTGTTTGGGTATGGAGTGGAAACAAACTTAGGTCAAGAAACTGACTAATAGTTTAGGGTTGCCATACGTCCAGGATTTCTCGAACATATCTGGAATCCAGTGTCTGTGCAGAAATTGGAAAAATGTCCGGGGAAAATCCGGATGTATGGCAGCCCATGTCGGCTGTACTGTTTTTGCCAATTTTTCATAAAAATAGCTCAACAACTTTGCCAAAAAAGCTTAATATCTTTTCTGTCCTGATTGTCACTGTCGGTAATATGGCAACCCTATCATAGTTTAAGCAGGCCTTAATGGTATTCTTAAGGGCAATTATGTCTCTCTGTCTGGATTCTGGGAAGTCAGAAAACGCTGACAACGTCTTGGCTGAACTAAGACAATGGATCCAACCAATTTGTTTCATCAATGCAAGGATTTCCATTTGTGCAACAGAAATTCCACTCTCGCCTTCCATTGCATGCCCCATAAATCAGTTCTGAAATCTATTCTGGAGGTTCTTTTACAGGTGTTTACAAAAATGGAAACCAGATAGACTTAAGTGTATCAGAGTAGTTTATCTCCTTAAAAGCCTATTATTATGGGTCATTTTCCCCCCAGTCAGAGCAATGCACTATAGACTATACCCAAGCATACCAGCTCATAAGTTATTTTCCTTACTTGTTCTACGTATCTATTTTATGGTTCACGTTTCCTCTTTTAATTTTCATCTGTTGTTATAATTCTTCTCATTATAAAATACACTTTATAAAATGAATTTAACCATCTTTTTTAAAAAGAAGACGTCGTTACTTCCCAACACCTGGAAAACTTCCAGCTACTATCAAGAGGAAAATTATAAGGTATTTGCACAGTAATGTAGACACATCTGGAAAAATGAACCTTCTTTTTTTACTCAATCTAGTTTTCTGTGTGATATCTTAATCGCCGTCAAACTGAAAACTATTCCTACTCACCAAAGCTGGACTATGACCATTGTCACTTTTAATGTTGTTCCTCCACCCAGCTTGTCATCACAGCAACTCAGTCAATCAATGTCAAAGACTTCAGTGCTTCAGTGCAATAAGTTTCAGATATGCTGTGTGGCTTTTGATCATTTCTGATTACTGAATTCAGTTGAGAAGAGTTTTAACTGTTGTATTTCCTAGAACATAATTTTCTAAAATTAAACTCACATTGACTTACCTTTACAGGAGTGGTTACATTAATTTGGTATATGTTTCCACTTGGTGCTCCTTCAAATTGGTAGATCATAACAGCTGTGGAGATGAAAGTATAATGTGCATTAAATTAAAGAGGTTATGAAGATATTATGCAAGCATATAGGTAAGTAGGCCTGAACACATTATGACTTGATGCCTATATAATACCCTGTGCATCTTTCAGGTGTAACACAATAAAGGGCTTTTAAAATGCTTGCAAAGCTTGCTGCTTCGTTTAAGAAGTCTGTTAAGCGTTTATGGAAATGCAGCTTTAAGATGCAGTGTAAAGGACACTGGATGTGAAGCTATACTCAAAAATTGCACCCTCCTTGCAGAGTTCATTCATGTGAAGGATCACTAACAGAACTGTTATGTACTGAAGTTCTCACCCTGGGCCAGCAGGGGGATACTGTAGATAGTTATGCAAATGAAGGATCGAAAGTGACGTTCAGTGATCGGCTAGTTAAAGAAAATGGTTACTGTTGCATTCTAGTGGAGCTCTATATAAGCAGGCTGACTGAGCTCCTCAGTTCAGTTCTGTTCCAGCTTACAAATAAAGAGCTGCTTTGGAAGAATCGCTGTGTCGTCTGATATGTTCGCCCACAACTTAACAAGAACCATCCTATCAGGGCCCAGATTTCAAGGGCTATCATGGTTGGGCAACTGGGGCTTAGAAGGGCCCATAATCACTACCCTTTCCACCTTGACCAGGGCTCCTGTGCAGTATTGCAGCTGCCGACCACCACACTGGGACCTCCTACTTGGTGCTGCGGCATACTGGGACCACTAGTCACCCATCTTCCTTGGACATATCCCTGGCTGGTAGCAGCACTCTGGAATGGGAGCTGATCCAACACACCTCTCTGATCTATGGTGACCAGCTGCAACCTTAGATAGCCTAAAATACAATGCTCTACATAGATTGCTCAAAATGCACTGCCTGATGAGTAAGATGGCAGGTGATGCCATAGAATGGCCAAGGGTCAGACTGGCTCCCATCTTCATGAGCTGCCGTCGTCCAGTGCCTACTGAGAAATGTAGGGGGGTGATTTGTGGAGGCAGCAGCACAGTACAATGGCAGTGGCACAACGGTGGGTGGCAGCAATGCAGGTCAGGTTGGCTCTGGCCCGGGACCAATCAGCAGTGCCATGCTTGAGGGTCCACCAATGTGTTTTTATGCTGGCCCTGAAGCCTATGCATGTTTACTCAGAAGTAAGCATTGGTTTATTGCACCTCCAGCTGAGAGAGAAAACAGATGTATGTAAGTGTAAAAGAAATTCTTGTACTATGTGCTCGCTCTTATATTTTCCAGTGTTCCAAATGTTACATAAATGCCACCAGTCTCTAGTAAGCATCAGCAGAACTGGAGGGAGGTTCTAACAAGAACATAACATTAAAAAACCTATTAATTTAAAGCATAGATCCTAGAGTCTAGGTTTGTAGAGTTGGAAGGGACCGTTGAGGATCATCTAGTCTGACCCCCTGCAATGCAGGAATATGTAGCGGGGATCGAACCTGCAGCCTTGGCATTATCAGCTCCATGCTCTAACCAACTGAGCAAATCACAATAGACTACTCTTGTGCCTGAAGTGCTCAGTGAAAGGATGTGGTCTGATGCATCTGCTTGATTCACTGTTCACACCTTACCTAACTTCCAGTCAAACTGTTGGCTTAATGCCGATGCTGGGCAAAACCATGTAGGCTGGATGTGTGGAGGAGGAGAAGGAAGAGGGAGATCTTACTTGCTCTCTCTTTCACTTTTTACATGGTCATTAGCAATGCAAAATAATTAATTTATTTACTGCTTAATGCAAAAAAAATAGACTTCTGAGCAGTTTGCAAGCATAAAAACCAATTACACAAACACTAAAATATAAATCTCCATAATTAAAATACAAAATAAAACATTTCCCTTAAAAGACTAAAATATAAACTTCCATAATTAAAATGTGCACTAAAACAATCCCATTAAAACAGCACAGCAATTAAAACAGAAGACTCAGGACAGACATCAAGGGAGTGCCAGATGGGGCTTCCCACATTTAAGCAGGGAGAGCATTCCTTAAGTTTGTACTGTATGCATATATTGTATGCTGTCTCTACCCAATGATTAATTCAGAGTAAGACCATACATGTAAATGTACACAGGCAGTAGTGGAGGAAGTTGCTTGGGCTACCGGAGTGGCAAACATGATGTGCACCCGGGGGCGGGGCGATCCACCCACGGGGACATGCTGATCCTCCTGGGGGTGCCAGCGCCCCCCATCAATCATGCAAATATGCCCGGTGTGCGGCGCTGGCCGCCGGGGATGCGAGCACTGCCTGTCGGGGGGTGCATCCCCGGTGGCCAGTGCCGCCCGCTGGGTGTATTTGCATGAACAGCAGGTGGATTTTCACAACGATCGGGAAAATCTGCTTGCCGAGGGTGTGAGCGCCGCCACACTGATCCGCCCGGGGGGGATTTAGTCACCCCCAGGCATGACACCCGGGGCAGACTGCACCCCCACCCCACCCCTTGCGACGCCGCTGTACACAGGTTCCGTACATACAGAGCTAATCTGTGGAAGCTGGAAGTGGGTACAGTTGGCATGACACCTCACCTGCTCCAAAAGTTCAAATTACATGGTTTTGGACTGTGTGAAAGCAGGTGAAAAACTCCCAATGTGGAGATGCCTTGCTTGCCTTCAGAGAGAAGTGCCCATTGTGTATTTCCTTGAACAGGACCAGCGCTACCATTAGGCAGAATGAAATGACCACCTCCAGCGGTGGCCCGTATTGTTTCACTGCCAGAGGCAAAACAGGAAGGTGCTGCCCTTCATTAACCACAAACCCTAACATTTGGGACCCCCCCCCAAACCTGTGCCAAAGTTTTGCAGTGAAAATCCCACATTTTAAAGCACCTCCCAAAAAAACCTAAGTAAATCATATTCAAAGCAAGGGGTATCACCCAAGAGCCCAACATTGTCTAATTCACTCCAAACCAGTGCCAAGGTTTGGCAATTATTTTGCAGCATTTTGCAGGTGGCTTCTGGTGAGATCTCATGAGAACTTGTGAGATCTCACTGGAAGAAGTCACTGGCGGGTGGCGGGTGCCCCATAGGATTCTGCCAATCAAGGTGGCTACTTCATGTGTGAGCTGGCCCTGACCACATCAAGCAGGCAATGCTGGGGGGCCAGCACTGTGAACCCACTGGCTGTTCCCCCTGAGCCTCTGACACCCCCTCTTTAGGAGGATAGAGCTGTGTGAGACGCATGGCCTGTTTGGACCCTGCCCCCAACTCTCTGCAACCTGGCGGCAGCCATCAGGTGTGCTATCCTGTTACCATCAGCATTGAAATAGCATTCAATTGCCAATCCAATCAGCTTCTGCACATAGAATGGAGAGATGGTGTTTTAAAATCATTATTTCATTTATATATCATCTTTCCTCCAAGGAACTCAAGGTGGCGTCCGTCGTCTCATGCAGCAAAATGCCTTGGGTCAGCAATGCGCATGAATCACTGCCTGCGAGTGTGCTCCCTTCCAATCACAAGGCAGATGCAAACCTAGTGGTGCCTTCAGACTGGGACTTTGGGGCAGATGTCCAAGGCCCCATTCAACAGAATGAAGAGGGGGGCCACCAGATCAGTGGAAACATTATGGGGGTGAAGGCAGGGCAGATCTTTTACTATTACAAGTCTAATAGTAATGTGTTTCAGGTGTAGGTGAAGTCTTCTTCCAGTGGACCTGAGCTATCAGTAGTGTAGTAAGCACTCTTTTTATTTCAAGCAAATGACTTACTTTGATATTTCAGATTGCCAAGAAACATTGGAGGTTCAGGTATATCAAGCACTTGGATTGTCAGTATTTCTAGGTCATTTGCCCCAGCTTCGTCATAAGCAAGGATCTGTAATTCAAATCGATGTGGCATAGCTTCATAATCTGGAACAGGGTCTCCAGTGGTAACAACCTAAAATAAAAACGAGTAATTATTAGCAAACATTGGGTTAGACCCAGAATAAGTGAGTTGCAATTAGTTCCTAATGAAATTGATGGTACTCATGTTAATTATTATTTGATATAAAAATGGAAAATGTAATGCTGGTGGTCAACAAAAGAGGTTTAAAGACTCTCTCAAGGCAAATCTAAAAAAATGTAGTATAAACACCGACAACTGGGAAACACTGGCCTGCGAGCGCTCCAGTTGGAGAACAGCCTTTACCAAAGGTGTCGTGGGCTTTGAAGACAATCAAACTCAGGGCAAAAGGGAGAAACATGCTAAGAGGAAGGCATGCTTGGCAAATCCACACCGTGATAAGCTCCCGTCCAGAAACCCCATTGTGAAAACCCCAGAAATTCCCCATTGTGGAAGGACGTGTGGATCCAGAATTGGCCTCCACTGTTAAAACCGTGTATAGGGAAGACAATCTTACTCGGCTATGAGTGATCACCAAAGAAGAAGATTATTATTAAAGGAAAAAAAGTTATTGATGTTATAACAGTATCTTCCACCACCAGAATCTGACGGGCAAGATTTTGAGACTAAGCAAATATTTACCTGGTACAGAATTGTAGATCTAGGGTTGATAGCAAAAGCTTGTGTGAGTGGGTTTGAGTTTATTATTTTAGGATATCCGATTGCCACTGAAACATTTGGGGTTAAATCAACACCGAAAGTATACACCACAGTACCAGCTGGAGAATTTTCTGTTACATTGGCTGTATCAGGTAAGCCAGAAAAACTCAGTGTTCTTCCCCCTGCAGATTACAGAGAAATAAGGCATATATTGTTCAGAAATATTATTTTTAAGTGCAGACTGGTCGACAACGTACACTTTGTCTTAACAGTATCTTCCCATGAAATAGAAACCACTTTGCTTTCTAACTATATCCATCTGTCTACCTTAAGCTTTATGACTGCAAAAACATTAACCCATTCATAGCACAAAAAATGTAGTTTTTCTCAATGCAGTATCATTCATGCTTATGTTTAATATGCTGCTTTCAATCCATATAGATTCTAGATCCTGCTGTCCACAAAAGTGGACATGGTTATTTGATGTGCCTTTGAAAACCATTCCCTTGATTAGGTTACCCACATATTTTCCTCCCTGGAGATGTCCCAGGTGAGTGAAGTGGTGCTTGTGATCTTGGTATATGCCCACCTACAATATCACTGTGCAGGTGTGGACACACACACACACACACACACACACATTGCTGGGACTGCCTACATCTGTTTTCAAATGCACACATCGTTGGGTAACACAGAATCAATCTACAATGAGCTTTTATTTTTGGAATCTGTGAAACCAGTTTATCAATAAGTGCTTTTCAGGGGCAAAAAATATGCAACAGATCTAAATTATATGTGTACATATGCAACAGATCTAAATTATATGTGTACTACATAGGGCAGTAAAAATACTCAGTCTCCATTGATTCTAAAATAAAATGTTGTTGTGTGCAACCTAAATGCTGCATCTGGTCAAACGGCCTTTCTAAATAATCTATATCAAACAGCTAATATAATTATAGCAGCAATAAAATCAATATCAACAGCAAATAGAGGGGAAACCATGCAATCAATCCCCATGTAAAAGGAAGTAAGTCAGTTAGTCATCCCCAAATATTTTTTTAAAAAAGAAATTCTTTACTAACATTTAAAACACACACACATACACACACGAGAGAGAGAGAGAGAGAGAGAGAGAGAGAGAGAGAGAGAGGGAGGGAGAGGTATGAAGTACCGTACTTCTCACATTCATTTCCCTCTAGTCTGCAGTCAACACTGAGCTGCATTGATCTCACACCCCACATCCTATAACAAGGTCATTCCCAGTATACAATCCATCCGTCTTTACTTCCCATGTTTGCAATTGTGCACTATAAGTCCATAGCAAAACCACTAGGAAGTGACTGTCTAGTTCAGGATGGGCAGAAGCTGGATTGCGGCCCTTAGTGTGCCACCGACAAATTTATGGTAAATCACCTAGCACCTGCTGATGTACTTTCAGAGAACACTGGCTGTGGTGGGCCTTGACCTGATTCAAAAAGGCACTGTCTTATGTTCTTAAGCAATAATATGAAGCAAAAATATTTTTTTACGCTGATTGGTTATAGCTTAATTCAAGAAGTGGTCTGCAAGATCTAGCCATTCCGTCTGTGGCTTCACTTCCTTGCCTGTCCCAGGGAAAGCAATTAGACTTGAAAACAGCCTCCCAATTGAGGGAAGGGTCACAGTTAGGGAAGAGAGAGTGAACCCCATCAATTAAGCCTTAACTGTTAAAAAAATATTTAGCACTTTCCCTTTCATAGAAGAAAATCAAAGAGAGACCCTGAAAAACTGGGCTTTGGTCTACTGATTACCAGAATATTAAAGATTTACTGAGAACAATCAAAATAGTGTTCCATATTTAATCTAGGAATAAAATCATGTCCTTACCATATATTTCTCCTAACAAAAGAAGGAGGCAAAAGCACAGCATGTCCCGAGTCTTTCTTTGAATGTGGCCATCCATGATCAAACTGAGATATCTTCCTCCTAGCCTACTTCAATCTCATTGCTCAATTTCTTCCTTATCATGAAGTGACAAATCAAACAAAGATTCTGCTGTAGCTAGGAGAGTTTCTAAAACATCAGTCTGTTTACCATCTTGTGAATGGCTCACTGATAACAATCCATCACAACGTTAGTGATCCTCATAGAGTAGTAATGAAAGGAGGAGGGCAGAAGATTTTAGAAAGTTGACAGGTAGCCAGAATTGATTATCTGAATGGCCTTTTTTTCAATCTTAAACCACATGGAGAAATTCACATGGCAAAAACTGGGAATGTAAGATATGGTTCTACTAAAACAGGCTTACAGAATCACTTTTATTTATACTTATCATTATTATAGCTTTTAAAAAGACATTTGATGGTTCTTATAAGCAGTATTTAATGCCAACAGGATAAATAAAATCTATAATATTAATTTGGGGTATTGGAATGTTGGGTAATCTCAATGCTGAGTTTTGTACTGCTGGTGGCAATGGTTTAAAATCAAATTGGCATGGGCAAGTGTAATAAATAAGAGAATTTATTGGGGGGGGGTTGTATATTTTATACCACTGTATCTATTTCTTCTCTTTCTAGGGTATATGAAGGATCTCATGGATGAAGAGAGTGCTTTTGAAAAAAAGAGTGGTAGAATAGATCCCCCAAAACAGACAAACATACAAACATACAAATATTTGTATTCCACCTTTCCACAGTTCAAACCATGCTCAAGGTGGCTGACAACATGAAAAAATGCATGCAGTTCTTTAGGTAAAGGTAAAGGTACCCCTGCCTGTACGGGCCAGTCGTGTCCGACTCTAGGGTTGCGTGCTCATCTCGCTCTAGAGGCCGTGAGCCGGCACCGTCCGAAGACACTTCCGGGTCACGTGGCCAGCGTGACAAAGCTGCAGCTGGCGACCCAGCGCCAGCACAGCACACGGAAATGCCGTTTACCTTCCCACTATAACGGGGTACCTATTTATCTACTTGCACTTAAGAGTGCTTTCGAACTGCTGGGTGGGCAGGAGCTGGGACCGAACGACGGGAGCTCACCCCGCCGCAGGGATTCGAACCGCCAACCATACGATCAAGTCCTAGGCACTGAGGTTTTACCCACAGTGCCACCTGCGTCCCTACCCACCAGCATCCCTACAGTTCTTTACTGCATGTTTTATTTCATAATTTAAAGTAATGGATGTATTTTTTCCCCTATTTAAACGGTTATACAAATACAGCCTAACCATGGTTCACTTAATGCCTCTTATCAGTGGTATTAGGCAAGAACCTCAGTGCTTTACAGTGTAGGCAGTGGATGGGAAGAGTATTCTAATAGTTCACAGGTCTCATTTACAAGGCTTCCGATAAAGAATGCTTGGAACTGAGGTTTACTGAAGGTGCTGGGAATAGTAGCTGTTACCAGTAAACTACACTTGCCTCATACCAATCCAGATCAGTGGTCCATCTAGTGCAGTGTTGTTGTTGTTGTTGTTTCCTCATAGGACTAAATCTGAATGATCAAGTATAGGTATAGCTTAATTTTAGAACATACAATTTAGAATCTAGATATCTTCTGTTCCTCAAGATTTCCCCCCATTCTCGCAACTCTTTCCATATTCTTTGTTGAATCTTAATTCTAGGCTTGGGCTAGTGTTATGTACTGAGTTGAATAGGATCCAAACTGCAGCAGTCTGGTCCTAGAACAATAGTCTCCAAAAGGCAGCAGGATTCAGAATGCAGCAGTCTGATTGGTCCTAGAACAATGCAGCAGTATGATTGGTTAGCAGGAACCACCCAATCATGCTCCGGATAGAAGTGAATCCACAACCTGATTGGCTTACAGTAGAATTCCGGAATTAGCCAATCATGTGCAGCCCATTGTGTAAATAATGTATATAAAGCAGATACTTTGAGGGGACTTTCATTCATTCCTCCTCACCACTATGAGCTGAATAAAGAGCATGAAATCACTTTGCGACTCCGAGTATATTTCAGCTAGATTGTAGGACTTGAATATAAGGCAGGATCCAACCAGAGAATTTGAAAAGAGGCCGTAGGCGCAGCTAGACATGCCCTGTAGAAAGGTCAAACGAAGAACTCCAGGGATAGAGCTCTTGGCTTCTTTTCCTAAATGTGAACTTAGAAAATCATGCTGCCTTTAAATTTCCACATGTCTATCTCAGCGCTTCTTCATGGATGAATAAATTTAATAGAGGTAAGTCTTCGCACTATTCACAGAAGGGTTAATTTTTATTACATTCTTGATCAAACATGACAGTCCAAATTAACCCAGCATATAGCAGGTAACAAGACTTGGTGTTTGTTCTGACCCTGCTGTTCTTTAAATTTAACAGATGTGTAATCTCTCTTCCTCTCCCCACCAGAACAGACAGTGAAAGGGGAAGCAGCAAAATTGGACATCAGAACTCACTGTGCAGAATTCTCCCCGACACATGGACCTGATCTGTGCCCTGAGAAGAGATTTATGCTGTGAGCAATTAGATCTGGATTTATCTTGACATACAAGAAAGGCAACTAAACTATTTGGCAGGCTGCAGTACTTACAGTTTATTTACTGACTCGTTTACATACTGCTGTATAATTGCTCAGCCTCCTGAGCTGATGAGATTGGCAAATACACAAATGTCTATTTGAAGTAGCAAATGGCACAAAGGAAACAGAGTTGCTTAAATAGGTTTACAGAAACTGTGAGGTTTCTATGTACAGAAACTCATGCCTAAGTTTTTCAATGATGTTCTGTTCCCACAAGGAAATAAAATAAAAGCTTGGTCTGACAGTAGAAGTGTTGAACAGCATTGTAGCACAGCTGGATTTTTAAATGATGATGATGAAGAAGAAAACAACTTTACAGTGGCAGCAGAGATCTGGTTCCCAGAATGTGTTATCTCTTCATTCTTTGGAAAGGAACAGTTTTCCTGCTTTATTAAGTGGGTTTCCTCCACACATGATCTGAACCCATGTCTACTAAGAAGTAAGTTCTTACTCCCAGGTAAATGGGGTCAGGATTGCAGCCTATATTTTTTCACTCCCTGCAAATAAGATTTCATCAGAGGTTTTATAATGGATAAAATGTTGCTAGAATAACAATCAAAAATTATCTCCAGTATTCCAGGTAAATAATTACACTATGATGTAGAGTAATTACACTACTCTATGATGTAGGGAAGGGTCCCAGGTGGCGCTGTGGGTTAAAGCCTCAGCGCCTAGGACTTGCTGATCGAAAGGTCGGCGGTTCGAATCCCTGCTGCGGGGTGCGCTCCCGCTGCTCGGTCCCAGCGCCTGCCAACCTAGCAGTTCGAAAGCACCTCCGGGTGCAAGTAGATAAATAGGGACCGCTTACCAGCGGGAAGGTAAACGGCGTTTCCGTGTGTGGCTCTGGCTCGCCAGAGCAGCGATGTCACACTGGCCATGTGACCCGGAAGTGTCTCCGGACAGCGCTGGCCCCTGGACTCTTAAGTGAGATGGGCGCACAACCCCAGAGTCTGTCAAGACTGGCCCGTACGGGCAGGGGTACCTTTACCTTTACCTATGATGTAGGGATGCGGGTAGCGCTGTGGGTAAAAGCCTCAGCGCCTAGGACTTGCCGATCGAAAGGTCGGTGGTTCGAATCCCCGCGGCGGGGTGCGCTCCTGTCGCTCGGTCCCAGCACCTGCCAACCTAGCAGTTCGAAAGCACCTCCGGGTGCAAGTAGATAAATAGGGACCGCTTACTGGCGGGAAGGTAAACGGCGTTTCTGTGTGCTGCTCTGGTGTCGGTTCGCCAGAGCAGCTTCGTCACGCTGGCCACGTGACCCGGAAGTGTCTGTGGACAGCGCTGGCTCCCAGCCTCTAGAGTGAGATGGGCGCACAACACTAGAGTCCGTCAAGACTGGCCCGTACGGGCAGGGGTACCTTTACCTATGATGTATGAAAGGGATGTGGGTGGCGCTGTGGGTTAAACCACAGCGCCTAGGACTTGCCGATCAGAAGGTCGGCGGTTCGAATCCCCGCGACGGAGTGAGCTCCCATTGCTCGGTCCCTGCTCCTGCCAACCTAGCAGTTCGAAAGCACGTCAAAGTGCAATAGATAAATAGGTACTGCTCCGGCGGCAAAGTAAACGGCATTTCCATGCGCTGCTCTGGTTCGCCAGAAGTGGCTTAGTCATGCTGGCCACATGACCCAGAAGCTGTACGCCGGTTCCCTCGACCAAGAAAGCGAGATGAGCGTCGCAACCCCAGAGTCGTCCCGACTGGACCTAATAGTCAGGGGTCCCTTTACCTTTACCTTATGATGTATGAGATTTTGGCAAATGATGAAGGTGCACTTCCTTTACCTTGGCCTTCGACACCTGAAATGTGTGTTTTCAGAGCCCACCCTATTCTTGTGAATGTAACAATGTAAGTATTTTTATTCTTAATTTTAACATTGTTGTAACCCACTCTGAAATCTGCTCATGAAGAATGGGTAATAATAATAATAATAATAATAATAATATGCATTTTGTGCATAATTTTTAAAATCTCAAACTGATGTGGGATATGATGCAAACATAAGCTTGGGAAAATGAGGATCTTAGAGAAACTGACGGGTTCTTCTATCCCTTGTTGTAAATCAGATTCAGCATGCTACTGACCAGCTGTTGAGGAACAAGACCAGGAGAACTTGATATTTGATCTGATTCACCAGAGCTCTTTTTATGTGTGACTTGATAACTGAGGAATGAGCCTTTGGAAAGTGGCAGCATCAAGCCACTGCCAGATGCAGATGGAAAAGTATCTCAGGAACATAAGCCAATGGATGGACAGAGCAGAAGAGAGCTGGTTGACCAGATTCACTAATAGCACAATGTTGCTTCTGATGGTTCTTGCTTGCTTGGGTAAGAAAGAAAGGGGTCAAGTCTTATACACAGCAATGGGACATTTTCCAGTCTCCATTGCACCACTTCTCTGCTTAATCTCCATTTTCTAGAAGATCTGTGCAAGGGTTGAGAGAATGAATCTGTGCTCTTCATGGGGCTGAAGGAGCAGGAAAACTAAGACTGAAGCTACCAGTTGACAAAGTGGGGTGTAGACTGGGATCAGCAAGACCCTCCCTCTGTTTTACTTGGAAGCAACTAGAGCACTTTGTTTATAGTCCTATTTTAATCTTCCACCTTCAGGAGGTTGCCATGACATGTCTGAAAGACGTCCCTGCCTTCTTCTTCATCACTTTATGGCTTTGTAGCATGCTCTCAAAATATTTACTGAATGATTAATTCTAACAGTAAGTGCTGCTATGGCATTGTAGAAGTGTTTGTGATCTCTCAGCCTGCCCTGTAGTAGCACTTGCACAAAAATTCCATCCGACAGGCACATGTCCTTTACTAAATCACCACTGCTTTCCTGAAGCAGTTTCAATATTTACCTAGAGATGGAGCAAGCTACTGTTACTCAGGATTATTGAGCAAAACTGAGAGTCAATAATCTCTTCCCACTATGCAAATCTGTTCCAAGAAAAATGCATAGTAAATTCAAGAAAGAAAAGTGGAAATACATTATAGCAAATACAACAGAACTGGAAATCTCTGTGTCTAAACGACATTTTGTAAATCAATCTGTGCTACACATATTGCCAAACTGAATAAATACACTTTGACACAAGAAGGTGTCAAGCCTTCCCAGTAACAGAAGTATGGATATAGTATTGTATTTAGAGAAGGACAAAGAGACTCAAGTTCAAACCCCTCAAAGGTTGACTTAGCTGGGGTTTGGGGGGTATGTTGGGGTGGGTATTAATTTTGGAATGATTGAGAAACTCAACTAAATGGGGCACACTCTATTAACTTGTCATTTCTTCTGAAATGAATGAGTAATAAATGTTATGAATGGGCACTGGTTTTAGTATATGTGTGACTGTCACTTTCTATCCTTGTCCCCAATGTAAATGGTTCTTCCTCCCTTGTTCCTCATGTAGATCTTCACTCACTCCTTCTTCCCTGGTGGGGTAGCACCGTTTTGTGGTTCACCACAGGTGCTAAACTGCTTTGTGCTGGCCATGGTGAGGTCCATGCTATTTCTGACACAAACATTATTTTTGTATAGGAACCGTGTGTGTCTGTGTGTGTGTGTGTGTGTGTGTGTGTAGAGGATTGGCCCCACAACTGTAGAATATAAACATTAATCCTCTGTCAAACTGCCAAAGAGAGAAAGTCTAGTTAGGGCACAAATTTACGCTGAAGCTCCATTAAACAAAATGGGTATTTGTTGCTTTAAACACACAGCTCTTTCATAGAAAAACTGAAGTGAGACACTATCATACCTTCAAAAAATAAGATACTTGCACAAATAGAGAAAGTGACATTTTTGTGACCATTGGGCTCTGAAACATATTTATAAGCAAGTGGTGGGCTTTTGAATAAACATGCTTAGGACCATGCCTTGTGTTGTTTTGCACATGTTTTTCATTTTCCCTTATTATTACTAAGAATCCCTGAAGGGAAACTGCAGGAATCCAATTCTTAACCTGATTATGAAAAAAAGTGGGGGATCACCATTGAGGGATTCCATGATAGATAGATTCCATGACGTGATAGATTCCATGGGGTCATCCACACAGCACGTGAAAATCCGTTTTCTATTTTCAAATTGTCCTCTGCTGACCTCTGCAGGTCTGCCGTACCTGATCATTTTGTACACAAATAACAAAACCAGGGCTGTGCATCTCTGCCACACAACTCTAGAGAAAACTAGAACTAGGTTGCCTTGTTGTTGTTGTTTAGTTGTTTAGTCGTGTCCAACTCTTCATGACCCCATAGACCAGAGCACGCCAGGGACCCCTGTCTTCCACTGCCTCCCGCAGTTTGGTCAAACTCATGTTTGTAGCTTCAAGAACACTGTCCAACCATCTTGTCTTCTGTTGTCCCTTTCTCCTTGTGCCCTCCATCTTTCCCAACATCAGGGTCTTTTCCAGGGAGTCTTCTCTTCTCATGATGTGGCCAAAGTATTGGAGCCTCAGCTTCAGGATCTGTGCTTCCAGTGAGCACTTGGGGCTTATTGCCTTAAGAATGGAGAGGTTTGATCTTCTTGCAGTCCATGGGACTCTCAAGAGTCTCCTCCAGCACCATAATTCAAAAGCATCAATTCTTTGGCGATCAGCCTTCTTTATGGTCCAGCTCTCACTTCCGTACATCACTACTGGGAAAACCATGGCTTTAACTATTGTCGGCAAGGTGATGTCTCTGCTTTTTAAGATGCTGTCTAGGTTTGTCATTGCTTTTCTCCCAAGAAGCAGGCGTCTTTTAATTTCGTGACTGCTGTCACCAGCTGCAGTGATCATGGAGCCCAAGAAAGTAAAATCTCTCACTGCCTCCATTTCTTCCCCTTCTATTTGCCAGGAGTTGATGGGACCAGTGGCCACAATCTTCGTTTTTTTGATGTTGAGCTTCAGATGTTGAGCTTTCAACCTCATCAAAAGGTTCTTTAATTCCTCCTCACTTTCTGCCATCAAGGTTGTGTCATCTGCATATCTGAGGTTGTTGATATTTCTTCCGGCAATCTTAATTCTGGTTTAGGATTCATCCAGCCCAGCCTTTCACATGATGAATTCTGCATATAAGTTAAATAAACAGGGAAACAATATGTTGTACTCCTTTCCCAATTTTGAACCAATCAGTTGTTCCATATCCAGTTCTAACTGTAGCTTCTTGTCCCACATAGAGATTTCTCAGGAGACAAATGAGGTGATCAGGCACTCCCATTTCCTTAAGAACTTGCCATAGTTTGCTGTGGTCGACACAGTCAAAGGCTTTTGAATAGTCAATGAGAGCTAGGGAATATCGCCATCTAGTGCTATAAGGAATTCTCACTTCCTAGGCAAAGAGAATTGTGCAATTCTGCTACATATCACATTAGCATTGCAGCACAAATATCTTGCTGTGGAGAGAAGGAAGGTGCTGGAGGAGAAAGCATAAAATCCCAAGACACACTTCTGACCTCTTAATAACAGGGAAGCCAGAGAATATTCAGAACCTTTAGAGCTTTCAATGAGTGTGGATATAACAAGGCAGGTGCAGATTCCTGTGCTTGTTCATTCCCTGCTTCTATCATCCACCTATCCATATGAGCTGGAGGAAATATGTAGGAGAAAGAACACCCGCCTTGACTGCTCCTGCCTTGTGAGACGTACCCCCCCACCCTTCCATCACATTATAAGGACATCTTACAATAACATATTAAAAACACAATAAAATACGCTTAAAAGTATAAAAGCAGCAGAAAAACAAAATGTGGAGCCATAATGCTGGTCAACCAAAGTTAAAACACCTGGGGAAACAAAGTAATATTTGCCTGGCATGGGAACAAATTTGAGTGGGTGCCCACTAAACCTCTCCGAGGGAAGCATTCAAAAGCTGGGGTACCATCCTGAAAATACCTTTTCCCATGTAACCACCCTGTACCTTAGACAGTGGGGAAACCCAAAGAAGTACCTCAGACTGATGACTCAAAGTATGGACAGACACATGAGAAGAGAGGCAGTCCCTCATTTATATGAGTGTTCACCAGCTTTGAATCGGGCAACTCTTTTTAACCAAACTACAAGAGTATTGTGTTTGCTATTTCAATTTTTACTAAAGTGCTGCAGTCACGTTCATTAGTATAATTATCCTTGATCTCAGTGCTGGTGCTATCATTAGGCCAAGTAGGCAGCTGCCTAGGGCGCAGACCTCAGAGGGGCACAGTTTGATACCGATTAGGTTTTTTATAGCTTATAAATTTCTGGTAATATTTTACTTTATTTAATATTCTGAATGCAGTTTCTCAGAGCTCAAACTTATAAAAACTAACATGTTGCAAAAGGGACTAGGTGGCTTGGCAACTATATCAGTTGAACATGCCCAAGCATCAGCACTTGACCTGAAGGAATTGATGACAAAATTTACAAAGGAAAAGGCACGCAAAGTGAGAATTTGATGGGCCTGAAATTGGAACTTTTAAGAAATTTAAATTTTAACATCACAAATCACAAGATTATTCGAACTTATTTGTGTGCCAAAACATTTTATTTTGCATTTGAGAAATATATTCAAAGTGTGTTGTACAGGCAACAACCATTTCTCATGTGGGGTTTCTATTCCCGGCCCCCACGTGCGTTGACAGAGTGCATGTGAGTGCACATAAGCCTGCCCCACCCTCATTCTTCTCTCTTCCGAGTCTCTATGCGTTGGTGATCACCTGTCAATTGGACATGCCTAAAATGGTCACCAGGGACGCGGGTGGTGCTGTGGGTTAAACCACAAAGCCTAGGAATTGCCGATCAGAAGGTCGGCGGTTTGAGTCCCCGCAACGGGGTGAGCTCCTGTTGCTTGGTCCCTGCTCCTGCCAACTTAGCAGTTTGAAAGCACGTCAAAGTGCAAGTACATAAATGGGTACTGCTCCGACGGGAAGGCAAACAGTGTTTCCATGAGCTGCTCTGGTTCGCCAGAAGCGGCTTACTCATGCTGGCCACATGACCTGGAAGCTGTACGCCGGCTCCCTCAGCCAATAAAGCGAGATGAGCGCCGCAACCCCAGAGTCAGCCACGACTGGACCTAACGGTCAGGGGTCCCTTTACCCTTTACCTTTAAAATAGTCACCACCTCTGTTACTTATTCTTGCAATTTAGAATAAATTCAGAAGTTTCAAGTTTTGTGCTTTTCATTTTTTTCTACAGTTCTTTTTTTTAAAACTGGAGTTAGCCTTTCTTTGGAGGGGTGCAAATAGTTAGTCTTGCCTAGGGTGCAAAATAGCCTGGTACTGGCACTGCTTGATGTCCATATTACAGATGAGAGGCTGAAGTCAACAACAAGTGTCTTGTCCATGGCACAATCTGACAATGTACACATTAGTGGCTTGAAACACAGTAAGGTTGTCTCCCCCCGCCGTGTTTCAAGTCACATTCTTACGTTGCTCAACACCAGAGAGGGAGGTGATGTATTCACCTGAGGCAAATGACCTGATTTGTTTCCCTGAGCTAAACTCTAATTCAGTGAAGCTGTCATCTACACTTGTGCAACAACTGCCTTAAAAGTACACACCTCAGCTTAACCAAAGCTTATTTTTTCAATGTGGATGGAAGCTGGTCTAAGGGAAAGCACATCAAACAGGAGTATTTCTCAAGAAGTTATAGCAGGCATAGGCAAACTCGGCCCTCCAGATGTTTTTGGGACTACAACTCCCATCATCCCTAGCTAACAGGACCGGTGGTCAGGGATGATGGGAGTTGTAGTCCCAAAACATCTGGAGGGCCATGTTTGCCTATGCCTGAGCTATAGAATATGGCAAACATCATATGTACTTTGCTGGAGCCAGAGTAAATAATGATGTGTACATAGTCTCTGTTTATGGTTGAGCTGAGATTTTAACTAGGGATTTCAAGCTCATTGTCTTAACTGCTACACTTTATAAGCATGTTCTGGCTTGAGCATATCCTCTCCCTACATTTTATCATGGACTAGGGCAATTATGCTTCAAAGACTCTTCCTTTCAGTTTTTAAAGAATTCCTACCTCCTGTGGGCTAATAGGACTGGAGGTTTTCCTGGTTCTTCCTGCGCATTGTGTACCACCATCCATTCCTTTTGAGGAGTCAATACTGTACAGTTTTATACTTTACCAGAAATGTGGTTGTCAACCTTCCCTGAGACTCAGGAAATGCTAGCAGACAAATAATACTAATTCCTGAGTACACCTCATACAGATTTTAAAGAGACAATAGATTATCTTCCTGCCAGTGGCGTAGCGTGGGTTGTCAGCACCCGGGGCAAGGCAAGTAATTTGTGCCCCCTAACCTGTGGATTTGCGCCCCCTAACCCGTGGATTTGCGCCCCCTAACCCTAACCCCCAGATGTTGCGCCCGGTGCGGCCGGCCCTCCCTGCACCCCCCACGCTACGCCACTGCTTCCTGCAGAATTACATCTGTGCTCTTGTTATAAACTGTTCATTTTATCAGGACAGAAGACTGAAAGCCAGCTCCACTAGCAACCCCTCTGATTCCTTGCAAAGCAAAACAGGTGTCAAAAATGGTTGTGTGTTTGCACTTTGTTCATTTACTGAATCCACTAAGAAAAGCTTTGGGCAGGAAACAGCATCCAATTTTGAAAAGGTAAACTCTCTCCAGTCTGCCATGCCTGAAGGCAAAACTAAAATCACAGCTTGTTCTTATTAGGATGCCACAGCTGCTAGTGCACAGTCTGAGCAGGGACTCCACACAGTGTTAGCTCATTTTAATAGGGCAGCGATTAAGTTTCGCACTGCTAGGGTAAGAAAAGGCAGAGTGTCTCTGTCAGGCTCCAGCTGACCTCAGCTTCAGCAAAACCTGAAATGTTTGCATGTGACTAAAATATCTAATTGATTGCACTCAGAAAACATCATATATGTTATAGAAAGACTTGCTTTATATTGAAATCACAGTCTGCATTAACAAAGGCAAATTCAGATATTGGCAAGTTGAGAGAAATCATGTTTTCCTACCACAGCTTTAGCCTGGAGTCAAGGAGCTGAAGGGGGAAAGAAGGTTTGCTGCCAGTGCTGTGCATATTCACCCCACCTTTGCCTCTAGTAAACAAGACTTGCAGTTTCTGCAATGTTTCAAAGCCCTGTGAGCAGAAACCAAACCAAAAGAAATATGAATGTGCATATTAAAAGTTATATGGAATGGACATTGTCCTACAACTATATTTTTCTGCAGAACATTTTTTCCATTTAAAAAAGGTACAGTTTTATTTTTTAAAAAATGTGCTATAGCGAATAGATAAAATGTCGGGAAAACTGTTAATTTCAAATTAACCTTTTAGGTGGTTAGCATTAGGAAACATAGCACACACAGTCTATTTTAAAATTTAAAAGCACTCATAATCCAAATAGAATTTCTCTGTATGGGAAGACAAATCACATCCCAGCTCCTCACCCACACAAACATGTGAAGCATCAATAGATGATAAAAGTGGCAAATAGCCCCTTGTGCTGGTGGGGCAAATAAAGGGAAGGAAATGCCAAAGTGGCAGTGGCAACGTCCTGTAGGAAGTGTTTATCCAGACCTTGTTTCCTGATGGACATTGCCAAGCACTCTGAAAGTGTTGCCTGGAAGATAACTGAGTGTTAAGGAAATTTTCCAAAATGCATAAGCAGCAGGCAGTTGATCAGATAAGATTATGCAGTTCTTTATTTATTTTTCTGTGCTGTCCCTACTAAATTTGTTGTTGTTTTCAAATGCCGTATTGGTCAAACAGCAATCAAATAAAGCAGGAAAACAAACAACAACAACAAGTGTGTTAAGCTGCATATGAAATTAGCCAGATCCTTCAGCAAATACAGCAAGAAAAGAGTTGTCACAACCAAATGCACAGCCAATGCAATTTAGTATGTCTCTCATCTCCTCTGCTTCCTTCAAGTCCCGCAAAATCAAGATATAAATGTCCATTCAAAAGGCGTATCCATTCAAAAGCTATAGTCCCAAAGTATTTGTCAGCAGAACAGCCAAACTCATATCTGTGTTTCTGTTCCACATGATGAAAGGTTTCAATAAATGTGTGCCATAGGACATAAAATCTGTCTGGAGTTTTCTTGCCTGAGTCTTTCTCTCAGACACCAGTATATCCCATGCACTGCAATATCACAAGTCTAAATTCAAACCCTCCAGTATCTTCCATTTTTGTGCAATGGCTAGGTGAGAAGGTTATGCATGGGGGAAATGGAAGAAGGTGGGGGCGAGGAAAGACAGCAGTCGAAGAGGAGTAAATATTTAACATGGGTATATAGACTTGGGGAGAGTAACTTCAAAAAATCAGTCTCCAGAAGAGAAATTGTATACAAATAAGGAAAGCCCAGTATGGAAGACACTGGGCTCAGATGCAGTCCAGCAGTGGTCAATGGAAAATGCAGTAGGAGCAAAAGTTGCCGCAAACTACAATATTAGTTTCCATTCCCAAAAGCTGGTAAATCCTACTGCTCTTTGCTTCTGAAGATAAAACTCACAAAAACAAAACAAAACCAACACAGCTTTTCCTTCCAGTACATTTTAATCAGCAGGCTCCGACTGATTTTCAGTATCACTGAGAAAATAACTTATCTCAAACCAAATCTGCAAGAGACTCCAGTCAGTGAACCACCAAAAATTCACCAAGCTCCACCCGTAACAGGTCAAACCCCACTCCTTCCTCTGCCCGTTGACCTGGTGCTTCCTATGTAAACGTTGCTGCAGTCTAATTCTCAACACATTTCCATCCACTGCCATGATTACTTAACTGACCACATCAGAGCATTTTCAAAATGACATTGGAATTTTGGAATGTCAAAATTGCTTTTTGGTAGCTCCGGCCTGCTTTAAAAGAAAAAGAAGAAAAACACACATTAAATTTTTTGGGGAGTATGACTTGGTTGCCAGGTGTAAAGACCACTCCGAAGTCAAACCACTACTTTGGCAGCACCAAAGTGACCTCAACTGGGCACAAGCCTGGGCAGCTTGTCTGGAGGTCCTGGGCTGCCCAGACAACAAGACCCCCCTCTCAGCCTCACTGATGTGGTCCAAAGGAAAGCAGAGCAAGACATTTGGCACCAGCTTGGCTGCAGGAGTTGCCAGAAATTTATAGGACCACCCAACCACCTTAGGGACTCCTTAGCTTGTTCTTCTCCTGAAGATGTCCTGCAAGGCAGTGGAGGCTTAGGAACAGAGTTTTCCTTCTCTTAGATGGGCTGCCTTCCCAGGTGGATGAAACCCTACGAGCTGATTTGTTGATTCATTCAAATTTGTACACCCGCAGGTCTCAGGACGGTTCATGGGATGAAGCCACAATACAAAAACACAAAATGCAGAATCAAAATAAAATCAAGAACAGCCCAATAAGTCCCCCCCAAAAAAACTCGCATTTTAATACGGCATTGTAGGTTAATATTAATGAAACAATAACAACCCATCACCATGGCAGGGGGGACAAGGAGGGGCAGCTGCCCCCCTCCCCAATCAAGTCAATCAATACTTAACTAACTGAGGTTCTGCCCCCCCAAAACCCCCATAAATCCTGGCTATGCCCATGCCCCGCACTCCAGACTGCATTTTACCTTCATCCCGGTCCTTTGTTTTGTTGTTTAGTCATTTAGTCGTGTCCGACTCTTCGTGACCCCATGGACCAGAGCACGCCAGGCACCCCTGTCCTCCACAGCCTCCCGCAGTTTGTTCCCACCATCTCATCCTCTGCCATCCCCTTCTCCTTGTCCCCTCCATCTTTCCCAACATCAGGGTCTTTTCCAGGGAGTCTTCTCTTCTCATGAGGTGGCCAAAGTATTGGAGCCTCAGCTTCAGGATCTGTCCTTCCAGTGAGCACTCAGGGCTGATTTCCCTAAGAATGGAGAGGTTCGATCTTCTTGCAGTCCATGAGACTCTCAAGAGTCTCCTCCAGCACCAGAATTCAAAAGCATCAATTCTTCATCGATCAGCCTTCTTGATGGTCCAGCTCTCACTTCCATACATCACTATTGGGAAAACCATAGCTTGAACTATACGGACCTTTGTTGGCAAGGTGATGCCTCTGCTTTTTAAGATGCTGTCTAGGTTTGTCTTCGCTTTTCTCCCAAGAAGCAGGCGTCTCTTAATTTCGTGGCTGCTGTCACCATCTGCAGTGACCATGGAGCCCAAGAAAGTAAGATCTCTCACTGCCTCCATTTCTTCCCCCTCTATTTGCCAGGAGGCGATGGGCCCAGTGGCCATGATCTTCCTTTTTTTGATGTTGTGTTTTTTTTTTTAATGAATATTTATTGGTATTTTCAGCATAGATATAAAAATCGAAAACAAAAATAAACAAAATAAAAACAACACAAAAATACAAAAAATTCAAAACTTAACAACAATTAAAAACACATAAAGTTTCAATTACTTATTTTCTTTTACCTTATTTCTCGGACCTCCTCACACCTCCCCTTCTTGTATTCCAATTCAAATTGTCAGTTCAGCAAGTCCTTAACTTATTTCTCCACTTTAACTTAATAATTTGTTCTAACCTGCTATTATTTTACTTTTCTTCTTTCTTCGTTTTTTTGATGTTGAGCTAGAGAAGCTGTTATGTACTATGTCTATATTTCAGAAACCCAAACCCAAAACCACGCCAGCGAGGAAGCGCTCCGAAGAAGCGGACTCTCCTTCCTGGAAAGAGCTCCCATCTCCCTGCAGGGAGCCCTCCGCTCTCCCGGTGGTTGCAGTGGCGTAGCGTGGGTTGTCAGCACCCGGGGCAAGGCAAGTAATTTGCGCAACCTAACCCTAACCCCCAGATGTTGCGCCCGGTGCGGCCGGCCCCCCCTGCACCCCCCACGCTACGCCACTGGGTGGTTGGGATGATATTCTGAACCCCGGAGGAGCAGCGCGCCTCTCTGCCGGGCCAGCCTCCTGCGATGAGGGGAGGCTCTTCGGCCCACGCCTCAGGAGGCCCCGATCCCCGCTGCGAAGCGAGAGCCTGAGGAAAACTTTCCTCGCGCCCTCCCCTCCCCCCCAGTCACGCGACGCGACGCAGCGCGCGCTGGGCTTCGGGGTTTGATTTTCTGACAGGTTTTCCTCTTCCCGCTTCCCTCACGGAGGGCGAGGAAATCCGAGCACCGAGACGCGCTCGAGGGACAGCAGCTGAGGCGGGCGAAGGAGCCTCGTCCGTCCACGACCCTCCCCTCTGCCACCCGAATTCCTTGCTCCCAGCCTCGTCCCCTCAGCGCGGTCTCCTGAGGCGGCGGCTGAGGGGGAGAGAGTCCAGCCGGCGCCTCCTCTCATCCCTCGACCGGGGGGGGGGTCTTCTAGTCAGTGGACTGCGTGGGTTTGGTTCCCTCACCCTGCCCCTTCCCCACGCCCCCCCCTCTTTCTCGGCGCGCCTCCCCTCCTCGCGGACTCGGGCGGGAGGAGGAGGCGGCGGCCCTCTTCAGGGCAGCGGCTTCGCCTCCCCGCACCGCGCCTGCGCGTTGGCGGCGGCGGCCGGGGAGCCCGATCTGATAGGGAAAGCCAGGGCTGACACTACCCCCGTGTGGGCGGCGGAACGTCCCGAGGATGACGTGCGGCGTTCTCGAACCCCGTGTCTCGCTCGCTGGCTCCTCGCTCGCCTGTGCCGAAGGGAACGGGGGAAGAAGAAGCAGCCAGGAGGAGGAGGAGGGAGGAGGAGCGGCGGCGGCAGGAGCGGCGCGGAGGAGGAGGAGACGGAGGAAGAGGAGGAGGAGGAGGAGGAAGACTCTTGCCGGAGGAGCGGCGGCGGCGGCGGCGCCATGGCGGCCCTGGAGCGGCCCGTGCCCAGTCCCGAGGCGTTCCTGGGCCAGCCCTGGGCCGCCTGGGTCCGGGAGGCCGCCCTTCCGCACACGCATTGCGCCGCCCCCCCGCACAGTAAGGGCGCCCGCCGCACACAAGGACCGGCCAGGCGGGGCGGCGGGTGGGGTGCGGGGCAAGCCGAGGCGCCCCTCTCCCCGGACACGCACATGCGGGGTGGATGCGAGCGAGGGAGGGAGGGAGCTTGCATGCCCCGCCGCCTCTTCTCCCCCAGCACTCCACCGACCCATTGCATTGCATTGCACTTGCCTTGCATTGCATAGACCCCCGTGGCAGTGGGCTTTGCTCCCGCCCCCGTCACCCAGTTGCATGGAGACCCACCCACCCACCCATCGGTCCGTCCATGTGTGCGGGTGGTGCTCTGTGCCCGGCCGGTGCTGTCCTGCTGGGCACCTCCGGCTGCAGAAGAGGAGGAAGATGCTGTCTGGGTGGCTGGCTGTCAGATGGAGGGGGGGGGAGGGGCAGGAGAATGCCGTTGCATTTGGGGAGGGGGTGGGGTGGGGGGCGATCTGGGCCAGGGTGCTGCTGGGTGCGGAATGAGGAGGCAGGAAGGATGCTTGTTGCCTGGTTGAAGGCTGCCCGGGAGGATGCTCCTGCCTGGCAGATGCAGCGATTGTTGCATCTTGCCTTTTTTTGCAGCCGCTGGCTAGCGGAGCACCCTTTAACTCTTTAGCGCTCTCGTCGGATATAGCGGCCTCTGCCCTCCCTTGACTTTTGCTTCTCTTCTGCAGGTATAGAGCTAGAAGATGCTGGAAAAGAGGGTGGAAAAAGCAGGGAGGTGATGAGGCTTAATAAAGAAGGTAAGGAAGGGGCCAGGGGTCTGACCATATGTTCTTGTACCTTGCTCTCCGCGTGGCTCTGGTTAGAGAGCTCAGGGGTTTTTTGTTTTTGTTTTGCCAAGTATGGCTGGGGCTTCACAGCCATGTGGATCCTATTGAATCTAACCACAAATAAGGCTTCCTGGGCCTATGCATTGAGATAGTTCCATGTATGAATATTCAGTACTTGCATGGTTCTCTTCAGCTTTTGTTTTATAAGGAACTGGCTATCCCATTATTAATTTGAGACAGTGCTGTGTTTCAAATGTGCAAGTAAGTACACACTTATATCTGCTCATCTGCGTCCAGGCTAGTCAGCTTTTCATATTCTTTTTACTAACTTCTTCTGTAGCTGAAAAGGCAACAGCTGAATCAAGCAATCACATAGTTTTACTTTTAGTGTTGCTGAAAACAGTTCTGTCATAATAACCAGATGTTGGGTCAATATTCAACATAAGCTTTGGTTTTCATGATGATAAAGCTGTTGGTGCACAGAGGTTCAGTGAGTAGTGAGTATTTAAGTTTCAGGCAACTTTTCAAACTAAATGAGCATTTATGTATGAGAAACATACATAAATTGTAATTCAGAGAATTGTTAATATGGCACCAGGTTTGTGAGCATGTGTGCAGCTTACGAGTGAGTGAAGTTGGCAAACAAGCCTATACTTTCTATCAAGGAAGAACTTATGACTGCAGACAGTTCTTATTGACAGATTTGTTTTGTAATGTGATCCATAGACTTATCAGCAAGCATTTGTCAGATTTTATGTACATTGAAGAAGCTGCGTGGGTTCATGATGGCATGAGCAAGGGTTTGACACACCCTTTTAGCAGAACTGAAACTAACTAGTGTGTATGTTGTAGAAAAACACTGTATTTTTGGAACTTGATAGGACAAGCTAATGGCTAGATCCTGTTAACTAATGTGCTGAGACAATACTTCATCAAGATCAGGCATGTAGATTCCAGGACCATTGAAGGTGGATAGCTCATTCTGCCTTGCTGGTGCAGGTGCCGAACTCTGGCCCAAGCAAAGAAGCAGGATGAGCCACGGGTTTCTCCTTTTCCACTCTACTGAGCTGTGCAAGGGCTATTTTTTTTAAGTGGACGTGTGGGAATGAGTGAGAGTAAGGTTAGTAGCTTTTTAAGTGGCAACTGTCAGCATACTCCTGTTTTTACTCAGAGGTAAAGCTATAAACCTAATTGTGTCTACTCAGAAGCAAGTCCTCTTGAATTTAGTGGGGCTTCCTGTCAGGTAAATGCAGGTAAGGATTATAATCTTAGTTCTGCTGATGGTGTCCATACGACGACATTCTAAGGGTACATTTGTATTAGCGCTTAACTGGGAGTCAGCCCCATTAAATATGGTGAGGCTTACATTCCCAGGCTTGCACACCGCATGCCGTTTATCTGCCCTGAAGCCAAGAACAGTGGTGTAACTCTGTTACACCCTTTTGAGTTTTTGTGGTATTAAGAGGCTTTTGGAAGGGGCATCAATGCTCCACCAGCAGATTAGGATATATAATTATTTACCTTGAAAGAAAAATTCAACTCCAAGTATAGATACATCAGCTTCTAATAAATCTTAGTACAAGTCTAGGACCAATATTATTAATTATTTTCAGTATCACAAGCATATGTTTGGGGGATAGCTAGGGTTTTATAACATTTTGTAATATTGCTGTTGCCAGGATATATCATAAATTCAAATTAATCCGCCTCCCAAATTACATCAGACTGAGCTGAAAATTCTCACGATAACTGCCTCCAGATGTACCTCAGAAAATTCCGTTGTAGAACCGCCTGGTCCATAGTGTTGTCCATAAGAGGAACTGTAGTATAAACGTTGCAGGCTAAAAATGTTCTCCAATTTTTAAAATAGTGTTAAATATGTCTCCTTATTCAAATCCTCACATATTTTAACTGAACTTATTTCCCAGGAAGTGTGCTGTGCGGTTGCTTTGAATTGCTTGATGACCCTGAATATGAAGATTAATGTAAAATTTTGATAACTGAGATAATACAGTAGAAGGGAAGACTGAGAATTTAGTGGATGAATGTATTTTGCACTAGTTTGTATATAGACAGGGTCATTGAGCTTGCCGCAATTTCAGCTCCTGTATGACGTGGGTCTTTAAAAACAGTAGTGTTTTTTTATATTTGTTGTAGGGTTCATTCAAGATGGGCTACTTCCTGAAGCAGCTTTTCTGCATGAATCTAGTGAACTGAGAGGTACGCCCCAGGGATATTCTTTGACATTGCAAAAGCCCTTGGATCACATTCTGCTGTAATGGCTCCCCTAAAAATATTGTTGTTTCTGCGATGAAAGTGGTCCCTCCATAGTTATTTCTTAGGGAGGTGGAAACTTTATGCTTTTAAAACACAGTGCAATTACTACATTCAAATTAAACCATGTTATGATGTAAACATAACATATTAAAAGTTTACTTTTAGCTGTAGTATATTCCTAGCTTATTTTAGGCACCCCCTTTGTCGGGCCTAAACTGAAAAGTTTCCACAATATAATTTGCTGCAACCTGTAGGCTCTTGTTTTCATTGTTTGTGACTGACGGCAGCTTTTTGAAAAGGTGTTGTGGTTGTTGTTTGCTTAAATGTTGATTGCACTTGATTTAGTACCTGAATAGTTTAGCCAAGGAATCTATGTGAGAACAAAAAGTGTTTGGCTGGCAAAGTTCTGTTGATGGGGTCCCTCCACGCCAATGTTAACCTTTTATCCTGTGTGAGAGAGCAGAGTAATGCCATGTTTTCTGATATCACACTGTCATAGCTGTTGATGTACCTCATTGTCGGCATTTGCCTGCTAACGTAACATGCCTTCAGGCTGAGCCGTTGAATGGCCTGCATGAAGGTCCAGTTGTCAAAATGAGCTTTGGTTATACTTGTTGTTTGGTTGGAGAATAACTTTAATTAATAATCTACAGTATTGAATAAGTGAGGCTTTCAAATTGAGAACTACTCTTTGTACTCTCTGTGGTTTAGACCACAGCACCACCCACATCCCTTTTTGTACTCTCTTAACATCTACCATAAAGGGACGCGGGTGGCGCTGTGGGTTAAAGCCTCAGCGCCTAGGGCTTGCCGATCGAAAGGTCGGCGGTCCAAATCCCCGTGGCGGGGTGCGCTCCCGCTGCTCGGTCCCAGCGCCTGCCAACCTAGCAGTTCGAAAGCACCCTCGGGTGCAAGTAGATAAATAGGGACCGCTTTCTAGCGGGAAGGTAAACGGCGTTTCCGTGTGCAGCTCTGGCTCGACAGAGCAGCGATGTCACGCTGGCCACGTGACCCGGAAGTGTCTTCGGACAACGCTGGCCCCTGGCCTCTTGAGTGAGATGGGCGCACAACTCCAGAGTCTGGCAAGACTGGCCCGTACGGGCAGGGGTACCTTTACCTTTACCTTTAACATCTACCATTGTGGCACTAGGCTCTCTCGGCATCAGAAGGGTGGCAGAAGACTGCCTAGACACAGCTAGAAATACTACTGGGATGGGTGGGCAACTTTGCTTGGCTATCTTGCAGTTTATCTAGCGGCTTACTGTAATATCAATTTCTGGGGGCCAGGTCTCCAGATCCCAGAACAGCACCAGATCTGTTTTGACATCTTGATCTTACGGTGATATTTAGCAGCTATGAAGTGCTTTTAGAGCACACTTCATGTCAGTTCTCGGTGAACTGAGGATTTCATTTTATTATGGATATCTTCATATGGCAAGTGGTAGGATGCTGAGAAATACTGCCTTCACTTGAAGTAGGGACCTACTGGCTTACATTCTTGGGCTGCGTTCTGGTGCACATTTATTTGAACACAGTGGGATTTAATTATGAGTAAACATGCACAGGACTTCCTCGTTAGCTGTCTTTCATCATTAGCTATTTTTCACAGTCTGGGGAAACAAACCCATTTCGAAGGTGGTAGGGAGTACAGTGGTAAAGGTAAAGGGTAAAGGGACTCCTGACCATTAGGTCCAGTCGTGACCGACTCTGGGGTTGCGGCGCTCATCTCGATTTATTGGCCGAGGGAGCAGGCGTACAGCTTCTGGGTCATGTGGCCAGCATGACTAAGCCGCTTCTGGCGAACCAGAGCAGCGCACGGAAACGCCGTTTACCTTCCCACCAGAGTGGTAACTATTTATCTACTTGCACTTTGACATGCTTTCAAACTGCTAGGTTGGCAGGAGCAGGGACCGAGCAGCGGGAGCTCACCCCGTCGCGGGGATTTGAACCGCCGACCTTCTGATCAGCAAGTCCTAGGCTCTGTGGTTTAACCTACAGCGCTACCCGCATCCATAATCCCTTCCGGAGGTCTGTTTGTAAACCAAAACACGTTGTAACCCAAGGTGCGCGTTCGCCAATGGGGCCTCCCAATTTTTTTTGTTGTAATCCAAAAAAAAAATGGGTTGTAATCCAAAAAAAGTTTGCAAACAGGGACACACACTTCTGGGTTTGGCGTGTTTGTAATCCAAAATGTATGCAAGCCAGACTGTTTGCAAAGCAAGGTACCACTATATTTTGTTTAGTCCCTTCTGCTCAGGAGCAGTGCTGTGCTGCCACTTAGTGAGGCAGGGTAAGGCAGGTGGGGGGTGAAACTGGGGCTCCGCGAGCACACTGGCAGAGCCAGTCCAGTACTCACACCTGTGCAGCCTCAACTTTGCAGCCTTGCTGCCCCAGCCCTGCCCTGCCCTACTAAGTGGTAGTGGTTATTCTGTTGGTTGGGAGGATCGCGGAATTCTGCCTCCTGCTCTTGCTTCTGCTTGTATGCTGATGTTATCACACACCATAAGGGACACTGCCTGTCAGTCTTAGGGCTCAGAGTTCTGACTTGGTAGCAAATGTGTGAGGTGCATGGGGCTTGGCTGTCAGCACTGGCGGAGGAAGAGGAGTGCAGGGGGAGCAGTGCAATCCTGGTGGGGTGCCATTGTGGCTCCCCCCCCCGTGCTGATGCCGCGCCCCCCCACAAGCGGCGTATCATTCCCCCGGGACTCACACCACACCCCCACAGGTGGTGCGCCATGCCCCTGGGACACACACCAGCCCCGCCTGCTCTTCGCCCCCTGGTGCTGGAGCATGAAGCTCTGCCACTGGCTGTCAGTACAATCTAGGGAGCAAGGATAGGCTGATTTGGAGAAACTTTGATAAAACAGAGGCAGTGGATTGCGCAGTTCTGCTTTAGTAAAGAGTTGCTCTGATTAGAATTATACCGCATCAGGGTATATATAATAGGCCTTTCAAAATATTTATTTAAGACATTTACACACCACTTAGTTATTTGCATTTCTGAGTGGTGTATATAAAAACAATCCACGGAAAATGGGACAATAAAACAACACCCAAATTATCATAAAATGGAAGTAGTATCTTGACTGGGTGTTGTTGTTTTTTAAGCAGACCATGTGCTTGAATATATTGTAAAAATATGTTGCTGCACAACATTGAAATGTATTATAATAATTTAAATATTAAATGTTTTTCTTGCATTAGAGAATCCAGAGCCTTGTTCTTTTGAGAAATAAAGCCTGGGGAACAGAGATCTCATCCCAAGAGCACTGTGTGCTTAAGTCTCTTTGATACAAACGTAATCTGTGCACAGAATTTGATTGTTTCGATGCGATAGCATGCATTGCCCATGCAATCTCTTCAAACCACCCAGTGGTTGAAAAACAGTTTGTACAGAATCTGACTGGCTAATATGTGGAAATAACTCTGTGTGTGTGTGTGTGTGTGTGTGTGTGGTCTACTCACATAAGTAGTGTCATGGTGGAGGAACTATGGCTCCTGAAAGATTACAGCAGCTACTTCCTTGAAAAGCAACTCCCTGTTTCTTGCACATCTGCTCCTGGGCAGAAGCCACTATGTACCTTCTGTAAGTGCCACTTCCGATGTTAACACTATTCACATGAGTATACCGCCTGCATGAGCAGCTTTTGCAGTCAGTTGCAATGCGGAAAAAAGTGATACTTGGCATGTATCTTTGAAATGTTCAAAATAGTACGAAGGGTCATTGGTTGGGAGAGCTTTGCATACAGTTGTTCCCAGGTTCGTTCCCTGGCACCTTTAGGGTAGGCTGGGAGAGATCATGCTTTAAATCATGTCAGTGGTCCAGTTCACATGTACCACTAAGCCAAACCATGGCTAAGCATGAACACATGCGCTGAAGTTACAGTAAAAATTGCAGCTGCTTTGCTGCTCCCTCCTTGTCTTGTTACCTGGAGCTAAGCCATAGTTTGGCTTAGCATTACATGCAAACTGAGCCATCACAGACGGTACTGACCAAGAAGGCACAGTGATCTTTGTGTAAGGAAGCTTCCAGTGTTCTTGCAGTACAGGCAATCCTTGTTTGGTGAAGGTGTTCTGTTCCAGACCTCTGCATGTGTAAGCCTGCTCCATCCCTTTTCATGACGTCTTTATGATGTTTTGGGGCTACTTCCGAGTTCTGAGCTGTGCGCATGTGTGTGATCATGCGTCATTCGGAGTTGCCTGTAACCCTTACAATGTTATCTTAGGTCACCTCCAGATGACCCTCTTATTGAACATTTAATACTGATTTGTTTGCACAAGGTTTGTGGGGAGGTTAGATGATGTTGGCTATTTATTCAGTATTCGTTTTCCGAGAGGTTTGACAATGTTCTGTCAAGTAAGTGTTATCTTCCCACTTTCCAATTCTTTTTCCTGTCACTTTTCTTACAGCAAAAAGTCCAGTGAGGTGGTGGTGGCTACAGACGGATTTGTTCTGCAAGAACACTGAATCAACTTTAATCATGTAACCTGAATTTCTAGGTGTGATTGAATCCCACCCGAAAACAGCAGCAGTCTGGAAGTGCCCTTATAAATCATTATAATCATGTTAGGTCTGTCAGTATTATTCCCATATTTTAGATGATGGGGTGGAGGCTGAAAACGATGATGTTGTCTAGGGTTGCCTTCACAAGTTTCAGGAGTGGGCTCTATCCCATCCCTTAGCCATTATGCCACACAACGGTGTGTGAATCAGCTCTTACATTGTGGTGTTTTGCAGCGATACTTTTATTAAGTGCATATGGAGTAGATGCTTGTGGGTTGTTGTTGTTTTTAGTTGTTAGGGGATTTGATCATGAATGAAAAGAAATCTTTCTCACCTAGGTGATTCTTTGGAGTGAAGCTTACCAACATGAGGAAACCTTGCATATGCGTCATAGTGTAAGGCAGGGTTGTGGTGATACGATTTAGGATTAGGGTTAGCTGTGCATTTGCTGTTTTTGTAGCACTTCACTTGAGAAATCCTTTTGACTCAGCACCGATATTGTTACTGAACCTCTGTGTCTGGAGTGGCAGAAACTGGCTCGTTGGCTTTGATGCTGTGAGTGGAGAAACCAAATAGGCATCTCCTGCTGGCTTCTTCAAGGCTGGAAGAGCTTGACTGATCTTTGTAAAACATCTTGAAAAAGAAGAAAGTAGTTCAGATCTGTGTTGGAGGGAAACTTCTAATGTATTTTTTCAGCATGTTGCATGTCATTTATTGGGGGATCGAGATCTCCCAAGATCAACCTGGCCCTTATAATATGCAAGTACACTGTGTGAATAAATTCTCATTATTTGAAGTTAGAGAGAGAGAGAGAGGCTGAGGCTATCCATTTTCCCTAATAGTCTTGAGCAGAATAATTGTTCTTTGTCGTTCCTTTTTTCTTGAACAATACTATTTCATCTGCTACTTTAAGAAAATTTAGGTTTTCCCTGTTGCAGCGTACTGGTTGGTTTGCACATAGCGCAAATCATGGCTAAGTGTGAATGTGTGAGATTATTATAAAATAAAATATGCAAAAGAAAGATTATTACAGCACCATGTAAGATACCAGAACACTGATCTCCAGTGCAACAAATGCAAACTATAGATTACTCTGTAGTGACTCATTAAAATTTGGCACGTTAAAACTCAGGCCTCCCTATTACGTACTGTGTTCACTATGCATCTGTTGAGATTGGTGCTGCATAGTTGGCCAATGGGCAAGATAAAGGAAGACAGAAGGCAGGTGCTCTTTCCTAGGCCTTTGGTTGAAATTTCCATTCAGCAATGAAGGATGTGGGAGAGAGAATGGATGAATCCTCGTGCTTGCAGTAAAAAATTCTTATGCTTGAAGTTAGAACCCTCAAAATTTCTGGAGAACAAAGAGATAGCCAGGACATGTTGAGCCTTTTAGGCACTTTTGTCTTACATTGTTAACTTTGAGCAAAACAAATTAGACTCTCACGTAAACAGCTAGTGTATCTTAACTCTCCTGCGCCATTTCTGCAGAATAACCCATGGGTTCCCTTCCCATCCCAATTGAAGAACATGTAGCTTGTTTGGCAGACTTGAAATGTGTCCTTCTGAATGTGAAATTGTATTATATAAAGCAGGAGTGGGAAACCTGTGGCCCCCCAAATGTTGTGTCCCCAACTCACATCACCCCCAGCCAGCATGGTCAATCGATTGGGATCATGGGAGTTGTAGTCCAGCAGTGTCTGGAGGACCACAGGTTCACTAATGTTTATGGAAGACAAATGTGGAGAGAAATTCCATCAAATACAAATTCCGCCTGTACTAATTAAACCATTAGGGTTGTTGTTGTTGTCAGTGAAGCCTAACATTTAGGTATGAAGGCACACTATTTGAAAGTTAGTGATAGATGGAGGAAAATATTTTTAAGGTTCCATGCTCATTGAACACTTTGGTTCAGTTCACAAGCTTTTACTTCGTCCATCTTGAGCAAAACTTTAATAAGACAGAATATGTTGGATTCCTTTTACAGCGAGAAAATTCAGTTTATCTTCATATGTTGCTGCCTTCCAGTGGAGCTTACTTTAATTTTGTTGCTTTTGAGACAAAATTAATTCCAGGTCTCATTTATGACGTACGATTGTTTTACCTAAAAGGCGTGTGGTTTTTTACATATAGGTGTTTTACCTATATGGCATATGATTGTTTTACCTATAAGGTTGATGATCACATAGTTGGAAATAGATTTCAGTGGAAGGACACAAAGCATGATGAAGCATTGCCCAATTGCCACAGAATAGCCTATCGGTTACTAAATGATTCGTACAATACACTGTACAATTCTGAAAGTAAAGTCTGAAATATTGCATGTAGCTACTGTTGGTTACTGCTATTCCTTGCAGCCTATACAGGTTTAATGGGGGGTTAGGAGAAGGGTAGTACCTCTGGTAGAAGACAGGTTGTGCTTCTTCTGGGGTATCTCATCCACCTTTGGTCCCTACCCTGCGCTCAGCTCTCACCTGTAGCTCCTAGAAGCTCATCATACAACAGCATTGTACCCTGGGAACGGTTTCTACTGGCTGGATAAACCAGATGAGGCTAGCTGATAGGTCTCAAACCCTCGGTGAGTTAGGGATTTGCCCTGCATGCGAAGTCACGCTCCGGTGGATCGCTTGGACGAGACCGATAGTGGGTCCATCGGTCAAGGGGCTAGTTTCTGTACGTGCTGTAGCAGGAAGTGAGGGGCAGATGAGGCTTGTCAACCTGGGAAGGTAGCCCATCTCGGAAAAGGAATGTCCTCTGGGAACGCAACACATTCACTCTTGATTCTTTATAAGATGGGTGATGTCATGTCCAAATATGCTGCTGATGACCCAGCTGTGTATCTCATGGCCTGACGTAATATCCCTGCGTGGATACATCAATTTTCCTTGTACAAACTCGGCATGTGGAAGATAGAGGAAGTGATAATTGGGAGAGGGCAATGACACGAGCCTTTTCCTTCCCGCTTTGGTTCACAGTGGAGGCAGGAAATGGATAATTAATTTGGCCATATCTTTAATACAGAAGCTTGAATACATGAACTTTTTCTTCCCTTGGTACTGTTTCCATAAGCTTTACCCATATGTTTATCAGGCTGCCTCTGGCATAGTTTTCCATGGCATAGACTGCTCTGGCACCTTGCTTTTTCAGTTATGGGGGCTTCCAGTAGCGTTTGCTTATCACTTGCACCTTGTTCTGGACCTATCTCCGTGGCTGCTTTTGCCCGCCTAGGCAACTCGGTGTAGCAATGGTAGTTGCTGCTTTTGTATGTTCTCTGGAAGCTCCAGCTGTTACAGTGACTAGACTGCTGGCAGTGTGTGGGCAGACGGCTGACGGCATGTGGCACTTCTGCTAGAACATTTACATTGGCTGCCCATATGCTGCCAGGCCAGTTTCAGGTTATTCCCCGTCTTACAGAGGCCCAACTAGCTTCAGCCGGAAGTTGGGCATTAACCTTTTAGCAGAGATTCAGCAGGCATCCTTGCTTTTCACTTTCAGGCATCTCTTGAATAGGTTTCTGTGCCAATAGGCCTTTTGATTTTTATTATTATTCATGTTTTTATACTGTATTTTATGCTGCTTTTATAATTGTTTTTAAAGTGTTTTAAATTTGTTGTTAGCCGCCCTGAGCCCGGTTTTTGAACTGGGAAGGGCGGGGTATAAATAAAATTATTACAGTGGTGCCCCGCAAGACGAACACCTCGCAAGACGGAAAACTCGCTAGACGAAAGAGTTTTCCGTTTTGGAGGTGCTTCGCAAAACGAATTTCCTATAGGCTTGCTTCGCAAGATGAAAATGTCTTGCGAGTTCCTGCGGGGTTTTTCCCCTCCCCCCCTTTTTCTAAGCCGCTAAAAGCCGCTAATAGCGCTAATCCGCTAAGCCGTCAATGGGCTTGCTTCGCAAGACGAAAAAACCGCTAGACGAAGAGACTCGCGGAACGGATTCTTTTCGTCTTGCGAGGCACCACTGTATTATTATTATTATTATTATTATTATTATTATTATTATTATTATTATTATTATTTGCAGCGCTTTAACTAGCCAGTTACTTTAATTCACATTGTTTTTATGTTTTATTGTTGTTCCCTTCCCCAATATCTTACAGCACGGTGGCACAGAAATACTTTTATAAATAGATAAGTATATATGGCATTTCACAAAGAAGTAGTTGACAGGTTTGTACTCTAAGGGGCCTGCAGTCTGACACAAAGGAAATGGGTGTGTGTGTGGGGGGGAATCAAGTGGGGAAATAATATGGGATGAACTTCGGTTTTGCATGTTTCATCTTTTTTACAGTAGGGTTTTGAAACAAGGGGCATAAGTTGGGTTTGAAGTAAGTAAGGGTGAGGTCTTAGAGGTGGTATGTGCTGCAGCCTTCCATGCAATTCTAGCTAAAACAAATGAAAATCATCAAGCCTGCTATGGCTGCTTTACAAGATAAGCTGCTGCCATGTGAGGACTGCATTCAGGAAACCTCTGTGCGCCACAGTTGCTCCAAGCAGTGAGCTTGCCACACTGATGTCCTCCTACCACACAGAGTTTGGTTTCATGCTGCTGCCAAGCTGTTGTCAAGAGTTGTTTGGTGGGAACATGAAACAAAACATTCTAGGAGCTGGTTCACACGACAGTTGCACTGAGAAAGATGAGCCTTAAGTACAGTGGTACCTCGGGTTAAGGGGATGCAGGTGGCACTGTGGGTTAAAACACAGAGCCTAGGACTTGCCGATCAGAAGGTTGGCGGTTCAAATCCCCGCCACGGGGTGAGCTCCCGTTGCTCGGTCTCTGGTCCTGCCAACCTAGCAGTTCGAAAGCACGTCAAAGTGCAAGTAGATAAATAGGTACCGCTCCGGCAGGAAGGTAAACGGCTTTTCCGTGCGCTGCTCTGGTTCGCAAGAAGCGGCTTAGTCATGCTGGCCACATGACCCGGAAGTTGTGCACCGGCTCCCTCGGCCAATACAGCAAGATGAGCACCACAACCCCAGAGTCGGTCACACCTGGACCTAATGGTCAGGAGTCCCTTTACCTTTTTACCTCGGGTTAAGAACTTATTTCGTTCTGGAGGCCCGTTCTTAACCTGAAACTGTTCTTAACCTGAGGTACTGCTTTAGCTAATGGTGCCTTCCGCTGCTGCCGCACAATTTCTGTTCTCATCCTGAAGCAAAGTTCTTAACACGAGGTACTATTTCTGGGTTAGCAGAGTCTGTAACCTGAAGCATCTGTAACCTGAGGCGTCTGTAATCCAAGGTACTTTCTGTAAGGGGGGGGGTGTAATTTTTTTCTGGGCAAAAAGTATAATAGAAACCACGCCACCTCTGCGCTACAACAAAGCGAGTCAAACACCAAGGGACGGTATTTGTCCAAGCCAGACAAATACCAGGAGATAACTGTAGAACACAATACACTATCCCATTCCAGAGGCCTGAAACCGTTGTGCTATTTTATATTCAGTCCACCACTCTGCAAGCAGCTGGTGCAGACTCTGGCCTTTCTCTCTTCCTACGCTTACAGCTTGGAATCAACTAGCTAGAATTGCATGGAAGGCTGCAGCACATGGGTTAAGTTTTAGTTTCTCTTTACAAATTGTTGCCTGAGGCAGCAAATTTTGAAATGTATTTGTGTTTGTCAGATGAGCTAAATAGGTAATGCTGATAGGGTAGCAGCTTAATTAGTAGAATCATAGAATTGTCGAGTTGGAAGAGACCCGAGGGTCATCTAATCCAACCCCTTGCTATGAAGAAATCTTAACCAAAGCATCTGTGGCAGATAGCCACCCAACCTCTGCTTAAAAAGCAACAAAAGAGAGTTTACCACCTTCCAATGGAGCCTGTTTCACTTTTGGAACGGGTATTACTGTTAGAAAGTTCTTCCCCATGTTTAGTCGGAATCTCCTTTTTTGTAGCTTGAATCCATTGATCCTACCCTCCCGAGCAGGAGAAAACAAGCTTGCTCTATCTTTCATGTGATAGCCCCTTTAAATATTTGACCATCATATCTCCTCCCAGTGTCCTCTTTGCTAGGCTAAACATACACAAATCCCTCAACTGTTCCTCATGAGGCTTTGTTTCCACACCCTTGGTCTCGCCTTGGTCACCCTCCTCTGCACATGTTCCCACCAAATTAGTGAAGCTTTCTTGCAGGTGGGGTTAGGTTTGCACATCTGAGCAACTATGATTAGAAATTAGGTAGGCATGGATTTCGTAGGACTGTTGATGTTCCAGTCCCACCTTCGCCACAGATTCACTGGAAGAACTTGAGCAAGTTACAGTTGTACCTTGGTTTTCAAGCAGCTTAGTTCTTGAACGTTTTGGCTCCCGGACATCACAAAACCTAGATGTGACTGTTCCGGCTTGCCAACTATTTTTGGAAGCTGAACGTCTGACAGGTTTCCCGCGGCTTCAATCAGAAGTCGTTCTTTGGTATTCAAACATTTTGGAAGTCGAACAGACTTCCAGAATGGATTCCGTCCGACTTCCAAGGTACAACTGTATTCCATCGCAAATCAGTAAAATGGTGCCAAATCTGGTGCATGTGTCTTTCGCAGATACTTCACTATTTCAGCTGTAAAGCACAGTATTAAATGTTAACCCTTGCGCTGAAGCAAAACCAGAGGAGATCATATGTTTATAAAACATTCATGCACCTGCTTTGGCCCACATCAACCTACTTTTGAAGATAATTATGATGACAAAGCACAGGTAAGGCTGCAATTCTATGCACGCTTGTCTGGGATATATCCTGTTAAACTTAGTGGCGCTTTCTATGTAGACAAGCAAAGGGTTCTTCTGTAAGACTGTAAATAAGTACTTTGCAGACTTAAAACCATAATAGTAACTTTTGAACGTTTCTGTTTGTCACTTCATAACTTCTTTGGAAAGAAAATAGTAAAAATTCCATTAAAGCCGAAGTCTTAAGAACCACCGCCATCATGCTTAACGGAGATAATATGAGGACAAGTCGACTACTAATCCAGAACAAAATGATCTCCACGTTCCTCAACAGATTGCCAGTTTTGATGTAGCTGAAAAACCCTGCCTGTTTCTTATGGCTTTGTAATATCCCAAACTGAAAACATTCACTTTACTCTTGCCTAAGCAGCTAAACACTAATGAGTAACACTTGCACTAATAGTTCTAAGATTTATGTAAATCGCCAGGGTCTCCCTTAACTGAGGGATTCCATTCTGTGTCACAGAAGCCTATTTTTCCCGGTCTTAGTTGTTTGGTTAAAGTTGTTACTGACACAACTGTAGCAGCTGGAGATGATGGGATGATAGTCGAAAACATCTGGAAGGGACCAGGTTGTTGGAGGCTGGTGTGGCAGCCTCCCAGTTGTGTTTATTTCATGAATTGGTGCTTCTGAGATAACACCTTGCATGGTTTCTCATATTTTGCTTTCTTGCAAGAATTCTGATGAATGTGTATTTAAGCCTTCAAACTGCACCACAACCCTTGCTGTGTTGCTTCTTCACTTTGGTTATCGATTGTGTCACATTGCATTTTCACAGAAACTGTAAAAAGATGCCAGGTATGAGAATCTGATGTATAATAACTGGTTCCTTGTTATATTTTCATGGTGAATCTAGTGGAGGAATGATGTATGAACACTGACTTCCTTCCACGATTTCTCTCCCTTCATGTGAATCAAGGTTGGAACTGCTCTGTGTGTCCTTAAAACTTTGAGGGAGGGGTGCAGCTTGGGTTATAGTAAGAATGTCGGCATACAGTGGGTTAACAGGTTCCCCTTTGTCTGGCAAAGAGGACTCTGGTGTTACAAATGATGAGTGCCCCAGGGAAAGTATTGCTTCTTACCACTGATGTGAAGGGAGAATTGGCCATGCCACTAGAAAGAATGTTTTTGTTTGTTTTATTCTTTCGGGTTGTTGGGGTTTTTTTGTCACTTTCCATCACTTTGTGCTTTGCTATAAGGTGATGTTCTACTGAACAGGCTTTGCTGCTGGGACAGAGACAGAAGAACTGCCAGGATATGAGAGCTAATTTATATGAGGGAAACATTTTAAACAATCCCGGTGAAAGATTCCCAGAAAACTATATAAAATATTGCTTACCTGAAGTTATAGTTTGTGTTTTTGAAGGTAACCTTAATGAGATTTATAAATTTAGTCTGAAGTGGACAATACTTAAGATATAACCTGCTGATTTTTTAAAATAAAGTATTAATTGCTCCCTTTTTCAAATAAAAAGAACGACTAAAACTTTCTTAAGGCAATTCGAATGTCATGACAATAGAAACAACTGGATAAATGAAAACAGAAAACAATGGGAAAATTTAAAGTGTCTTTAAACAGGAGAATAAGAAGGTTCTGTTTTTATGCACAAATGCAAGTAATGAGATAGATACTAGCCCATGGGTAGGCAAACTAAGGCCCAGGGGCCGGATCCGGCCCAGTCACCTTCTAAATCTGGCCCACGGACGGTCCGGGAATCAGCATGTTTTTACATGAGTAGAATGTGTCCTTTTATTTAAAATGCATCTCTGGGTTATTTGTGGGGCATAGAAATTCGTTCTTTTTTCCTTTTTTCCCCAAAATGTAGTCCGGCCCCCCACAAGGTCTGAGGAACAGTGGACTGGCCCCCTGCTGAAAAAGTTTGCTGACCCCTGACTAGCCATTTGCATTCAGGGGCATGCTAATACAGAGCATGTCCTCCAGCCTTGGGTGCTGCTGGTTTTACTTCACTCAGTAAAGGGATGTGGAGCAAGGCCTCATCCGGTAAGGTCTAAAGAGTGGAAAGGTTGGCGTATATGCTCATCCCAGGTCCTTTAGGAATTTCAGCTAAAGTTTCTTCGAAACCCCTCAGATCTGGACCAATATCGGTCAGCGTTGATTTGCCAACCCTGCAGTGGTTGTCGGTCCTTGGGGGTCTCAAATTTCAGTGATGCCCCAAAAAAATTGCCCCCTGCCTCTCACGCACCATTCTAAATCATATTTGTGGTGTCCTCTGCAGTGCCTGCGAGGCTCTGCACCCGATGCAACTAAACAATTTATGCTCCCCTAAATCTGACTCTGCCTGAGGCCAGTTCCCAGTGTTAAGGTAAAGGGACCCCTGACCATTAGGTCCAGTCGTGGCCAACTCTGGGGTTGTGATGCTCATCTCGCTTTATTGGCCAAGGGAGCCGGCGTGCAGCTACCGGGTCATGTGGCCAGCATGACTAAGCCGCTTCTGGCAAACCAGAGCAGCACACGGAAACACCATTTACCTTCCCTCCGGAGCGGTACCTATTTATCTACTTGCACTGGCGTGCTCTCGAACTGCTAGGTTGGCAGGAGCAGGGACCGAACAACGGGAGCTCACCCCGTCACGGGGATTTGAACCATCGACCTTCTGATCGGCATGTCCTAGGCTCTGTGGTTTAACCCACGCGCCCCTAAATATGACTGCTTGCGGCCAGAATGAACCGGTGAATTCTGCTGTAGCTGCAGCTTCCAGACAGAACACTGTACAGTAGCCAGCTAGATCAGGGGCTCCCAAACTGTGGTCCTTAGGCAAGTTTCATTCAGGTGATCTGTGACATGCGGGTTGGTTTGTGGCTGCAGATAGTAGACAGCACATCTTATATGCATTGTAATTCCACAGAATTCAAGGTGTAATTGCTACGACAGGCAGGAAAATCATAAAGTGGTCCACCAAGCCATTTTCAAGTGGTTCGTGGTCTTGGTGGGGAAGTAGGAACGCCGAGCTTAGATAGCCTACTTCTCTACTTACAGTATTGTTATGATATAGTGTGAGAATGATTTAATTCTCCCCCCCCTGCTTTCTTTAGGAAAGGAATGAATTTTTAATTCTATTCCTTTCTGCATTTGTTATCACACTTTCTACAAGGTGCTGTGGAGACAGGTTAATGCTAATAAGGTTATACAGTAACTACAGCAGCTATTTTATAGGACATAACAGGACTCTTAGTGTCTATGTTTTTCTCTCTCTCTCTCTGACTACTGTGTAGAAGAGAGCACAAAGCTACTCACTTGCAGTCTGGTATTCTTGGTGTGCTACACCCGTGTACATCAGGCCGCTAGTACTGTGGACACTCGGGTTAAGAACTTAATTCGTACCGGAGGTCTGTTCTTAACCTGAAACTGTTCTTAACCTGAAGCACCACTTTAGCTAATGGGGCCTCCTGCTGCCGCCGCACAATTTCTATTCTCATCCTGAAGCAAAGTTCTTAACCAAGGTACTATTTCTGGGTTAGCGGAGTCTGTAACCTGAAGCATATGTAACCTGAAGCATATGTAACCCGAGGTACCACTGTATTGTTGTTAATTACATTTGTATAGTGTCCTTCATCCGAAGAACACAGAGTGGTTCGCAGCATAAAAATACAAAATGAGAACACAAAATACATAATAAAACAAAAACCAACCAATAACCACCCCCTCCCACAAGCACATTTAAAAAGCCGTAGAATGTTAATAACCCAAAGGCCTGGTTTTAGAAAAATGTTTTTGCCTGGCGCCTAAAGAGATGCAATGAAGGTGCCAGGTGAGCCTCCTTGGGGACTGCATTCCACAAATGGGGGGGCCACTGCAGGAAAGGCCCATTCTTGTGTTGCCACCCTTCGGACCTCTCGTAGGGGAGGCACGCGGAGAAGGGTCTCCGATGATGATCACAGGTTGGTGGCAGGCTAAGTGGTTGCTTAGCCCATGCTGCTTATGGATTCTCAAAAGATATGGCATTTATCTTAGGGAGCTGACGTAATTGTCTATAAAACAAAGATCGAAACTGAATACCGGCCAACAATAATGGATGTAACATTACATCAGTCTGCAGCAGAGGAGGGAAGAAATGGGGCGCAGGACCACTCCATCAAAACAACTGGGGGGCCAGCATCTTTTGGTTCCTCCTCTCCTTGAATCTTTCCATCCCGGCTGGTAATTGGAACAACTTGCAATTAAGAACTGGAACCTGAGTTTGTTTATTTCCTAGCTCAGTTGGTTAAAACGTGGTGCTGATCACGCCCAGGTTGCAGGTTCCATCCCCATAAGGGACAGCTGTATATTCCTGCATTGCAGGGGGTTGGACTAGATCAGTGATGGCCAAACTCAGCCCTCCAGATGTTTTGAGACTACAGTTCCCATCATCCCTGACCACTGGTCCTGTTAGCTAGGGATGATGGGAGTTGTAGTCACAAAACAGCAGGAGGCCAAGTTTGGCCATTCCTGGACTAGATGAACCTCAGGGTCTCTCTCCCAACTCTTATGATCCATTTTTCTTTTGCCATGTCTTTTTGGACTGTAAGCCTGAGTATAGGGACTTTTCTTTCTTTTTTTTTTTTATAAATATTTATTAAGGTTTTTAAAAAAGAGAATACAATAATAATAAACATTATTGCTTTGTTTTAACAAAGTTTCATAATATTCTTGAGCTTCCTCACGTCTCCCGCTCCCATTTACATCTTTAATAATTTTTGTCAAGCAAATTATCATCTTATTTCCAAATCTATAACCACATGCTTAAATATCAATTCTTAATCTATTTTAATGATGGCCAATTATTTATAACCAAGCATCCTTCTTAGCATTCCACTAAATCGCAATATTTCTGCAGGTAGGTCTTGAATTTCTTCCAATCTTCTTCAATCCTTTCTTCTCCCAGGTCTCGGATTCTGCCGGTCATCTCCGCTAATTGCATATAGTCCATCAGTTGCATCTGCCATTCTTCCAGTGTGGGTAGATCTTGAGTTTTCCAGTTCTTAGCAAGTAGTATTCTTGTTGCTATTGTTGCGTACATGAAAAATGTTCTATCTTTCTTTAACACCTTCGGGACTTTTCTTTCTTTCTTTCTTTCTTTCTTTCTTTCTTTCTTTCTTTCTTTCTTTCTTTCTTTCTTTCTTTCTTTCTTTCTTTCCCACTCTGAGAACCTTTTCGGATGAGGAGAAGGATAAAACATTATTTTATAGTAAATGTATTCAGTCGTTCCCAATTGAACCAGAGGTGAACTGGATCAAAAAGGGGACGATGTAAAGAAACGTTACTTTCTTCCATCGGAAACAAGATTTATTTGCTGGAGTAGTTGCAACATTATATTATTTCCTGAGCCCTGCGACGTGTTGTTTACTCCTCCATTTTCTCAATCACCTAATTTATAATCTCCTTTGGACTGCTCCAGAGGCCATGCCTGCACCACAAGAACTTGTTATTTAGTGTGTGCGCCGTACATTTACATTAGCTTACTTGTCTGTTAGTTTCCTAAACTTCAGAAGGGCCATAGCTCGGTGGTACAGCATCTGTTCTACATGCAGAAGACTCCAGGTTCGAATCCTGGGCGTATCCCTGCTTTAGGGTTGCCATATGACCAGATTTTCCTGGACACGTCCAGGATTCAAACAGCGAAAATAGCGTCCGGGGGAATGTTTTAAAAAGGCCAAAATATCCGGAGGTTTGGGAGTGCAAAAAGCTGTACCCTGGAAGTGCAAGTGACCAGGCACACGCCTCTTCAGGTTCTGGAGTTCCTGTTTGTCAGGAATTCCAGAGTCTCTGGGAACGCAGTGCTAGGGCTGCGCCAGCATCGCAAGAGCCCTTACGCTGCCTTGTCAAAATCAGGCATCCTTTGGGTACTCCTAGTCTATTGGCAAAGGTGTTTGCACAGAAGGGGCCCAGAGCACGGCTTGGATGGCTTAACGTAGTTCTAGGTAAAGGTAAAGGTACCCCTGCCCATATGGGCCAGTCGTGACCGACTCTGGGGTTGTGCGCCCATCTCACTTAAGAGGCCAGGGGCCAGCGCTGTCCAGAGACACTTTCAGGGTCACGTGGCCAGAGTGACGAAGCTGCTCTGGCGAGCCAGCACCAGCGCAGCACACGGAAACGCCGTTTACCTTCCCACTATAAAGCAGTACCTATTTATCTACTTGTACTTAAGGGTGCTTTCGAACTGCTAGGTGGGCAGGAGCTGGGACCGAACGACGGGAGCTCACCCTGCCGCGGGGATTCGAACCGCCGACCATACGATCGGCAAGTCCTAGGCGCTGAGGTTTTACCCACAGTGCCACCCGCATCCCCAATGTAGTTCTAGAGATTGTGCAAAAAAAATACATAAGTATCTCTTTCCTTACCTGGGCATGCTAACGAGAGAGAGAGAGAGAGAGAGAGAGAGAGAGAGAGAGAGAGAGAGAGAGAGAGTGTTACTACCGTCACACTGCCATTCAGTGTAGACCAGCCTTTCTCAGCATCTGTGGTCCAGATTCTGTTGGACCACAATTTCCATCATGGTGGGAGTTGTATTCCAACAACATCTGGGCACCCGAGATTGAGAGAGGCTGGGGTAGACAGTGCTGAGCTATACAGACCAGTGACCTGGCTTGGCAGCTTTGTCTTTTCCTCAACTGGTGTATAAAAACAAAACTCCTCAGAAATTATGTTAAATCGTGAATTGCATCATAGATGAGCATCACAACTTTTTTTTTGAAAAAAGTCCTAATACCAGTGAAATTGGTGAAAAAGCCTCTGAGAACTGGGGGTGTATGTCAGCTGTGGTGTACTCTGATTTGCATGTGTGATCAGTGAGGGTTTCATACTTTCTATTGTACAGAGAATTCATAACTGAGAGAACATCTGCTTTTCAAACAGCCACAGGTTTGACCACAAAAAGTAGCATACAAAACCAGGTGTTGAGAGTAAGCTGCTGATTCCTAATACAGTGGTACCTCGGGTTACATACGCTTCAGGTTACATACGCTTCAGGTTACAGACTCCGCTAACCCAGAAATATTACCTCGGGTTAAGAACTTTGTTTCAGGATGAGAACAGAAATCGTGCTCCAGCGGCGCGGCAGCAGCAGGAGGTCCCATTAGCTAAAGTGGTGCTTCAGGTTAAGTACAAATTAAGTACTTAACCTGAAGTGCCACTGTACTGACACAGAATCATGATTTAAAAAGAGGAACTTCTGGACAGTCATGAGGAGTTAATGAAGTGGAAATGCAGGAATCTCTTGTCTTTACTGTTGCAATATACAGTTATTAATTCACACTTGTGTGTGTGAAAGGGTTAATCCAGGCATAGGCAAACTCGACCCTCCAGATGTTTTGGGACTACAATTCCCATCATCCCTGACCGCTGGTCCTGTTAGATAGGGATGATGGGAGTTGTAGTCCCAAAACACCTGGAGGGCGGAGTTTGCCTGTGCCTGGGTTAATCTGAGCTCAGGCTGCAAGTGAGTGGCTCTCAGCAGCCGCTTCTCCCCCCTTCTCATTCTCTTTCTCTTTGTGCTGTCTGGAACATGCATAAATGTCCTCGGTCCAGTATACCTGAAGGAGCGTCTCCTCCCCCATCGTTCAGCCCGGACACTGAGATCCAGCGTCGAGGGCCTTCTGGCGGTTCCCTCATTGCGAGAAGTGAGGTTACAGGGAACCAGACAGAGGGCCTTCTCGGTAGTGGCGCCCGCCCTGTGGAACGCCCTCCCATCAGATGTCAAAGCGATAAACACCTACCTGAGATTCAGAAGACATCTGTTCTTGGAAGTTTTTAATATGTGACATTTTAGTGTATCTTTCATCTTTGTTGGAAGCCGCCCAGAGTGGCTGGGGAAACCCAGCCAGATGGGCGGGGTACAAATAAATTATTATTATTATTATTATTATTATTATTATTATTATTATTATTATTATTGCTCATTCAAAGATTGCATTATCCTTTTTGTAAGAAAACTTTGTACTTTTCTTTTTAAGTTGTTTAGAACCTTCTACTACCATGTGTCTGTGATTTATTCTACCCTAAGTGTTTTTGCTTAAAGTGTATTTTTGTGGATGGGGCCAGATAGCAAAATCTAACCAAATTTAAATGTGCTCAAAGCAATTGCTGTTGTGTTTAACGCTGCTACAAGAGAGTAAGAAATCTCTCTTCCAAAGCCTTTTTCTTCAACAATTACCATGGGATGTTAATCCATTTTGAAAATTTGCTTGCTCATGATGTTATGGTGCTGACTATCTTTGGGACGCGGGTGGCGCTGTGGGTAAAACCTCAGCGCCTAGGGCTTGCCGATTGCATGGTCGGCGGTTTGAATCCCCGCGGCGGGGTGCGCTCCCGTCGTTCGGTCCCAGCTCCTGCCCACCTAGCAGTTCGAAAGCATAATTAAGTGCAAGTAGATAAATAGGTACCGCTTTCTAGCGGGAAGGTAAACGGCGTTCCGTGTGCTGCTCTGGTGCCGGTTCGCCGGAGCAGCTTCGTCACGCTGGCCACGTGACCCGGAAGTGTCTGCGGACAGCGCTGGCTCCCGGCCTATAGAGTGAGATGAGCGCACAACCCTAGAGTCTGTCAAGACTGGCCCATACGGGCAGGGGTACCTTTACCTTTACCTTTACCTATCTTTGAGTATTATAGAAAATCACAGTATATTATAGCATAAAGTTATGTAGTCCTTTTTGCTCCCAAATAAATAGTTTTGCTAATGTTTTCAATGCTTACATATCCTTTGACCAAGTTCTTGCTGGGGTAGCAAATTTGGGTCTTATGAGAACCACTTTAGACAGTGAGTGGGGGCTCATTTGCTGGTATGTTGGTATGAAAACAAAGTTTACACATAAGGAACCAGTAAGTTAAGCAGAATGTTTTCCCTGACATTCTAGTTTTCCAACTGCAGAGATTCTTATTTATTGTATTCTTTGGAATGGGGAAGCATTCAGTTATGTGAGCCCAATTGCAGCCTGACGTTGTTACAGTCCACACACGAGGTTACTGCCTTGGTGGGAAGCTAAGACTTTTTAGTGATGCGCCAAAAAAATAAAAAATAAAAATAGACAGCTAATCATCCTGACAACTTAATTGCTAAACCTTGATAGGTCCTCCTCTTTTCCAGCTCTCTTTTAATTATTTGAGGCTACGGAAGCAATTTTTATAATAATAATAATAATAATAATAATAATAATAATAATAATAATAATAATAAATTATTTTTATTAAAGGTTTTCTTTGGTTACAGTTGTCTCTAATTGCTCACCAAAGGCAGCTAATGATTCTTTCAATAGCACCACTTCTGGGCAGAAAGGTTTTTGCTGTTGTGCACCAGTAGTTTATGTACAGGGTGAGAAAATTGTTAACTTTGAGGGTGGTCACTTGACTTCAGTGTGTTCTGAATAAAAGAGTTTTCCAAAAAGCCCCCCTTCAAGGTTTGCTAGATATTTTGCTATAAATGCCAGGATGCTGGAGCAGGAAAATAAGAGGGTTAAAAAACTTGAAGGTGTTCTCCCCGCTGCCCTGGCATTGCTTCCCTCTCATTACTCCCTAGCAGAGAGAAGTGAGTCTCTTTAGCATGTGAGAGGGTAACTACAATCGGCTTATGGTATTAAATGGCGTGAGCAAGGATTCTTTCTAGGTCTGCAAGGCTGTGGATATCCATCATGGATTGTTCGTTTTTGTTTTGAAGAAGGGTTCTTTTGGTGACTGAGGCAGATAAGAGAAAGTTTGTGCTTCTCTGTTGTTTAGTCGCGTCCGACTCTTCGTGACCCCCTGGACCAGAGCACACCAGGCACTCCTGTCTTCCACTGCCTCCTGCAGTTTGGTCAAACTCATGTTGGTAGCTTTGAGAACACTGTCCAACCATCTCGTCCTCTGTCGTCCCCTTCTCCTTGTGCCCTCGATCTTTCTAGTACAGTGGTACCTCTGGTTGCGAACGGGATCCGTTCCAGAGTCCTGTTCGTAACATGAGCAGAATGCAACCTTCAGTGGTGCGTCTGCGCACGCGCAGGTTGCAATTTGCCACTTTTGCACATGCTCGTGACGTCATTTTGCACGTCTGTGCATGCACGAGCGGCAAAACCCGGAAGTAACCCTTTCTGGTACTTCCAGGTCGCTGTGGGACATATCCTGAAAGAACATAACATGAAGCGGACGTAACATAAGGTATGACTGTATGCTGTAATGTCTCTCTAAAAGCTGGGGGTGGGGGAAGCTACAGCAACTGTTACAGTGGTACCTTTGGTTACAAACCTAATTTGTTCTGGAGGTCCGTTCTTAACCTGAAACCGTTCTTAACCTGAGGTACCACTTTAGCTAATGGGGCCTTCCCCTGCCGCCGCACCGCCTCTGCGTGATTTCTTTTCTCATCCTGAGGTAAAGTTCGTCACCTGAGGTACTACTTCCGGTTTAGCAGAGTCTGTAACCCGAAGTGTTTGTAACCCGAGGTACAACTGTATTTCAGTTTACTCTGTAGTTCCCTCCCCGAAGTTCATTGTTCATGTTGGTAAAGCTGTTTTCTGTTGCTCCAGAGAAGCGGACACGGAGCAATGGTTCCAAACTACAAGAAAGAAGTTTCCACCTAAACATTAGGAAGAACTTCCTGACAGGAAGAGCTGTTCGACAGTGGAATTTGCTGCCAAGGAGTGTGGTGGAGTCTCCTTCTTTGGAGGTCTTTAAGCAGAGGCTTGACAACCATATGTCAGGAGTGCTCTGATGGTGTTTCCTGCTTGGCAGGGGGTTGGACTCGATGGCCCTTGTGGTCTCTTCCAACTCTATGATTCTAAGCCTTCCTCTCAACTTGAACATGTATGTGCTTCCTCAAGCCATTTGCGTAAAAGAAGCCGTGCACCACACAATGCAGTGGATGGGGCAAAAGCATCTGAGATGGTTCACCTCTGTAAGTGTTACAGAAGACGATTGTTGGCTGTGTAGTACACATTCATAGGATCTTAGAGTTGGAAGGCACCTGTGCTGGGCCCGGGGGTTAACCTGAGCAACGCGGTCCAGGTCTGGTCCCGAATCCACGAGGAGTCAGTCCAACAGGGCCAAGGCAGGAAACCAGGCTAGGTCAGGCGCAGGGTAATCGGCAGGTAGAAGCAATGTTGCTCCTGCAACTTGGGGCGGGGTCCAGCAGCCTTTTATCTCTGTTGGGTAATGGCCAGTCCTGATCCCCCGGCAACTCACCTCCCTGTCTCGCCCAAAGGCGAGCACTCCTCCTGCGAGTCATGCCCGCATCTGGAGCCAGGGCAGGCTCAGGCCCCTGACTCGGCCCAGCTGGGGTTTGTTGCAGGGGAACCTGTGCAGACTGGGACTCTTCAGGATCAGGCCCCAGACTCGGTTCAGATGCCGCCTGAGGCAGAGGATCCGGTGCAGGTCCTCCTCCGGTTCCGATAGACAGACATATAGTTCCCCCACCCCCTTTAAGAACAGGGCCCTTGTTAAGTTGCCTTTGGTCACATAATAATAATAATAATAAATTTTATTTATATCCCGCCCTCCCCAGCCGAAGCCGGGCTCAGGGCGGCTAACAACAATAAAACAGTACAAAAGTACAGCACAAACAACACTCTAAAATCATTCATTATAAAATTAATTAAATTCAAGCCACTGGCCACCATTGGGCCAGAGCTCCGCGAAGGTTGCCAAGGGAGGGGGTCAGGCTGTGCCCTGGCCAAAGGCCTGGCGGAACCGCTCTGTCTTGCAGGCCCTGCAGAAAGATGTCAAGTCCTGCAGGGCCCTAGTCTCTTGTGACAGAGCGTTCCACCAGATTGGAGCCACAGCCGAAAAAGCCCTGGCTCTAGTTGAGGCCAGTCTGACCTCCCTGTGGCCTGGGACCTTCAAGATGTTTTTATTTGAAGACCATAAGTTTCTCTGTGGGGCATACCAGGAGAGGCGGTCCTGTAGGTACGAGGGTCCTAGTCCGTATAGGGCTGATATTGCAAATGCTGCTTTTCTTCTAATGCTGCTTTTCTAATGCTAATGCTGCTTTTCTTCTGCAGCAGTGTTTATGCTTTTTATTAACCCTCCTATACTTATAATAAGGAGTCTTTTACTAATACAATATTGGAATCAAAGAGTTAAATCATAACAATGTAAAATTTAGGCAAATGAAAGTGGTGTGCAATGTTAAATGAAACTTTATTATTTGAAGTGCAGAAAGATGGTCTCTGGAGTCTGTTATGGGCCTCATTGTTAGCAATTCAGTTTGCCTTCAACTGAAAAGTATGAATTTTGAAAAACAAAACAAAAAACTGAATCTTTCATACCTTGTTTTAACTTTTCATCAGCATAGATTCCTGCCGTGTTGTTAAATAATTCCACTGTGTAGGAGTCATCAACACCCCTTCCCCCCATGTCATTGAGATAAAGTATTTGATTGCCCCTTATTCACTTTATTTGGAGGCTAACAGTCTGCTTTGTCTTTCAGCGAAATCCTCAGTGTAAGAACAGAACCAAATTTCAGATATTGTGGGGTTTATTCTGAGGTGTTTCCATTCCAGCCTCTTTATTGTAGGAGAGTTTAGAAAGTGTGAAATAGCAAAGGGGGTTTTCCCATGGGAGGGGGCAGGGGGTTTTTTGGGGACACACACATACTTTTGGGGTCAGCTATGGCCCACAATATGTAGTAGGGTTATGGTTTAAGTTAGTCTTATCATTCAAGACAGGATTTATTGTTACAACTATATCTTTATTGGAGAATAAATCTGTTTTCTTCTTTTGATAATGTCTTATTTCTATAACTGTTAAGTTGGTAAAATACAGTTTGTGTTTTCTAAGAATGCTACTGTAGTGCAGTAAAATTGGAAATCTTAGATGCATGTCTGCCTGTGTTGTGGACTTTAAAATGTAACACACCTTTCCAATTTGGCCTGTTTAATTGCTACATTCTCAGGTTCATCTCTGGATCTGTAGCAATTTTACATTGTGCTGTTGTGAATATTAGCGCGTCTATTAAGACAGTGTGATCCATTCATTTCCTGTTCGGATTCTGTTGGAGAAATGTCTGGTGGATTGTGCCTCTTGGCATTAACCACAAATGTGCATCATTGCTTTAAAATACTAAGTAAAGGACATGAACTTCTTGTTTCCTTTCAGTGGTGAGAAGATAGCAAGATTCCTGAGCCAGGTAATCTTAACTCTGTACCACAATGTGAGATAGTAAAAATAACCGAGTTCTCTGCCAAATCCAGCATCTCTGTTCAGCCCTTTTCAACTAATCTGTCAATGTATTTCTCACACATTCATGAGATCATGGTTGGCCATCCTCATTAAGCACGCCACACTTCACTCTGAATGCATTCTGGTGAAAAAGCAATTGTCTGTGAATATTATCTTAAAATGGGCTCAGTATAACAAATTGACTGTTGCATGAGAGGCCTAGCACTTTAATTATGTGCAGCACCATGGCTTTACAGTCTGTGAACAGACAGGTCCAAGAAATCCAGCAATTTAGTGATAAACAAATGGTTTTCACCCCTCGCGATGGGCCTGTGGATCTGTTGTCACTTGTGGCTTCTACATGGTGGACTTTGTCAGGAATAGTTGCAAAGGAAAGGGACCAGAGAACAGTGTGCAAACGCGAAATATTGTGCTGTAGGTCGTGTCTTTTGGGAGTTAGTATGCTTGTGAAAAGCATGCTGTACCTATGCACTGTTCTATGGCATATATATTACTGTCTTTCTAAATAAGATACAGCACAACTTTCAGTGTGAACTGAAGTGTGTTGACTTCGAAGACCCACTGGTTTTCAGTATGTAGTTAACTTCTGAGTAACTGTGCTTGGAAAGAGGGCTTTCTCAGGTGCAAACAGGCTGGTGCTTTTGCAGTCCCTTCCACCTCAAAGCCTGAAACCTTTATGAGGTTACCAGGCCCCTGAATCCATCTTTTGCTTCTCATAATTGTGGGCAATTTAAGGGGATGTCAGTAAGCTAGTTGGATTCCTTGCTTTCTGCCTTCCCCCTCTTTCATTGATGGATTAGATGCACTTCAGGTAATTTTTTATCTGTTTTAGTATTTTAACTTTGTTTTAAAGCGTGGTTGTGAATTTTTCTTGATGCTTTATCTTTTTGTAAACTGCTTTGAGGTGGGGGTTTTTAACAACCAAGTGGTGCATAAATTTTATGAAATAAATAATGTTGTGTTGCATATAAAACGCTCAGCCTGTAAAAAGCTCAGCTTGTCAAAGATAGGCAGCTTTTTGAAGTGGTGGGAGCATTTTCCTACTTGATCCTAGGATCCCTTTATACATTATGTTATTTTTTTAGGTACTCACTTAAAAAATACATAAACTTGTGAATATGGCAAATACATGTATTACAGAAGAGCACTTGTTGGAGAGCCAGGATTGGCTGCACCTTGCAGAGTTCATTGGCAAAATTGGGTTTTCCTTTCTGACCCATAGAGGAATTCTCTGGGAAGCGGGTGGCGCTGTGGGTTAAACCACAGAGCCTAGGTCTTGCTGATCAGAAGGTCGGCGGTTTGAATCCCCGCGACAGGGTGAGCTCCCGTTGCTCTGTCCCTGCTCCTGCCCACCTAGCAGTTCAAAAGCACTTCAAAGTGCAAGTAGATAAATAGGTACCATTCCGGCAGGAAAGTAAACGGCGTTTCCGTGCGCTGCTCTGGTTCGCCAGAAGCGGCTTAGTCATGACCCAGAAGCTGTACGCCAGCCAATAAAGTGAGATGAGCGCCGCAACCCCAGAGTCGGTCACGACTGGACCTAATGGTCAGGGGTCCCTTTACCTTTACCTTTATCCCCCATTTCAGTGCTTTTCCTGACAGCTGAATTTTGCTGCTTTTGCTTGATTCTCTCTCCCCACCCTCCAAACACACACACACAAACACACACAAACACACACACACACACACACACACACACACAGAGTTTATGTGAAAGCAGTTCACAAATCTTGGCACAATTGCTAAAGAAGTTTTAAAGCTTTGCCAAGAGACTCACTTAATGACTTGCCGGATTTCTTTTGTTATCTGCTTTAGTGCTATCTCCTCCGCAAATAATTTGTCTGTGCTTCCCATGTTTGCTTTCACCCAAAGGGGATGTTTTTGTCCGAAAGCCAAATGTTGCCTTGTTACTACTTATAACCAGAGCGTTTTTTGCAGGTGTCAAACTGCAGATCTTTTAATCTTTCCTCATTAAACCTGTTTGTTTGAGCACTCCTCTGCCCACTGAAAGCGCATGCCCCCGACTTTACATTTACCCCCACGAAATGAAATCGGGATTCCTTTTAAGATTAATGAACTTGCAGGGCCAGCGTGCCACATTTTTAGTGATTTCTGAGTTATTTACTTGGAAATTGTTGCTCCATTGTTGTTCCATTGTGGGGACGTAAGAGTGTGATTCCTGTGAAAGAGTCATACAGCTAAATTGGTATAATTCACTTGGAACATCTTGACCTTATTCAAAGGGCAATGATAGGATGGCATGCTTCCAGTCTTTGAATTCTTGTTAGTCCTGAATACTTTTTCTGTGATTTGAGTAGTGTGATTCAACTCTATTGTGTAAAATCCATACTGGCAGGTTAGGTCTTTAAATTATCTTCTCCTTGGAAGTGTGTGTGTTTATACAGATAAATATATCTACATATCTACATAAGAGAGCACACCAGTGGCGTAGCGTGGGTTGTCAGCACCCGGGGCAAGGCAAGTAATTTGCACCCCCTAACCCATGGATTTGCGCCCCCTAACCTGTGGATTTGCGCCCCCTAACCCTAACCCCCAGATGTTGCGCCCGGTGCGGCCGGCCCCCCCCCCTGCACCCCCATGCTACGCCACTGGAGCACACAGAGGACATATGTATAACTTCAAACCACAAATCATTTCTAGTTTCATTTGGGACGATCATCATTTTATCAAAAACAATTATTGTGATGTTGTTCAAATATCCTCATTTAAAATGCCAATAAATGATTTGGAAATCTAAACATCTATTCTGAGTCAGCTATGAGAGAACATTAAAACATGCACTCTTGCAAACAAACAAACAAACAAACAAACAAACCAGGAAACAAAATGAATGTATTTGATCTGCTATAGTTGTGCAATTATGGGGTTTTTTTCCACGGCGAGAGGAAATATTGCCAGTAGTTTTATACACCATCTGTGATTGCGCTCCAAAGCAGGAGGGGAAAAAACTAATTAAGTATTTTACTTTTATAAAGAGTTACTTTGAAGACCCACTATTTCTTTTTTACCTCCCTTTTATGAGCTTACTTTAACCAAATTACAGAACTGAATGGTGGCAGTGAATTTGTTCTTCCGTTAGTGAGCTTTTAGTGCTGGGCGAGGGATCTTGAACATTTCAAGAGTGGCATGGAGCCTAGATTCCCATTTTTCACCCTAGGAATCTGAATTGGGATTATGCTGCTGAAGAGAGGCCAAGTTGAAGGGGAGTCCCACTGGTAAACTAGTTTGCTTGGGGAAATAAAATCGTTTGAGAAGATAAGGTGAATTTGCGTTTGAGCTTAATCGATAGAGCAATCCTTGTTCCCCAGTACAGGGAGAAAGATGCCACCCCTATGTCAGTCAGCATAATGTCCACCATATCCTTTGTTTTTCCAGCCCAAAACTGGAGGGTGAAAACAAACTGCTTCAAAAGGCACAGAATGGAGCAACAGCAGCCATGTTCCCAGCACCCATGGCAACACCATCTGTGCCCACCTATTGTGGGCACCCAGGGACTCCCCCATGTTGGCTGGACGTGTAGGACACCTGGCCCATAAGTACTGTGTCTGAACACAGAAGGGGAAGAAAATAGCAGTCATTTAATATATTGCCCAAACAACAACCTGGGAAGAGACCTGCACATAGCTCACACAACTTCCCTTCAGTCAAGAGAGGAAAAGATTTTTTTTGTCAAGAACCAGGATTGATGGCAAAAGAAGCCACAACTGTCTACCAACATCTACAACCTCCAGTGTCTCGCTATCTAGGGCATGGAGTTGGAAAACAGTGTTATTTTTTGTTACCTGTGCTTCACTTGCACTGAAGGCTCCATGGATCCAAATAGCATGTCCAAAGTCCGTTTCGGGGAGCCCTGTGGCAGTTTATTTCCTGGGGTAAAATCCTAAAAACAACAACTTCAATCGCAAAAAAATCTCAACAACTTAAACTTCAATCCTAAAAAAAAAAAAGGTTAACAATTTTGGTCAGTCCTCATGGCCCTTCACTTCATCAAATCTGGCCCTCTTTGAAAAAAATTGGACACCACTGTTGTAAGCCATCTTGATGGTTCTCAGAGGACCAAAAAGAAGGAAACAAATGCTGGAGGGGGGGGAGAGATGAAGTGGTTTTAAGTGTATTAGCTCTAAATATTTTGACTGCAGATAGGATGGCAACACTGCCATTGCCCTCCCACATATTTTATTTCCAACACTGTCGGGTTATTTGCCGTTTTCCCCAAATTACACATTATTGAGGTGAAATTTCATACCTTTCAGTCTGAAAAGCGATTTCTTATGAAAAAGTTCCACCACCTCGTTAAGTGTGTGTTTAGCTGTGGTAGCAATCATTGGTGCAGCTCCTCTGTGCTTTTAAAACTTCAAACCTGTAATCCTCTTTAGTGAATCTTTATAAAGGCTGTTGAATTGCATCATCTCATTGGATTGGGTGCAGTCTAGGGGACGTTGGGTGTCTAAATTTCATTGTGGTCTGTAGAATTCAAGTGCACAATTAAGTGCTCTAGGTTCGGTCGCTTTATTTTCAGCGAATGGTAGGCACACAGCGTTTTCTCTGCGTTGCACCTTGAATGTGTTAGCATCTAACATTGCAACTTCTTCCACTGTTAAATCTAGTGTGCTGGGGATTTTGTGGGTTTCCGTTGGACAACTTGAATTAAAAGCTGGTGGCATTTGTGATAAAATTTTCAGGAGAAATGGAGAAAATTCTGTTTTCTCGTAGGTAAGATGCAGAGGGCTGCTTTAGGAGTCAAGAGCAGGACTTTGGAAGGGTACAAGTAGTTTATCTGATACAGGATGGTGTGCACCTCATTGACATCGTGCACAGAATAACCCCCTTTTTAAAGGTGTTGCTGGAGATAAATGAACTCTCAGTTAGTCTAACCATTCAGCAGTTCCACTTTACCATTCATTTCAACAAGGGTTAATCGAAATACCGATTGCTTAAAATTAAAGCTTTAAAAGAAAGAAAGAGTTGAAATTGTGGCAGGAGAAGAGATGGAACACCAGGGAATGACTGACCTCATAATCATTGAAGAATGGATGGAGTTGGTAGTTCAGGCTTTTTAGAAAATGTTAGGGATATTTCAGACGGTGACTGGTGTTCGCTGCAAGCCTATTAGCATGCGAGAGTTAAGAATTGCCCCTTATCTGAGAACCTGTTAGGTCACTAATTGAAGTCACTGGAGGTGACTGATAAATGCAAAGGGTCGAATCCCAAGGTTCCTTTCCTCTGGTTGAAAGAGCCTTCCTCCTGTAGAGGAAGGAAGCCTTTGAATTCAGAATACTGTGTTTACTCCAATGCTCACCTTTTTTTGGGCCAAATTAGGTTGCCAAAATTAAAGTGTGCATTAGATTTGATGGCACATTTATATTTGCCAGCAAATACTTTTTTTGGTTTCAAGGTTCTGAAAATTGAGGTGCTCATTCCATTCCATGGCACTTTACACTCGAGTAAATACGGTATTTGCAGACAGTGAGCTTTTTATGCTTATTAGTGAAAAGCAGTTCTGCTAGGCCTCATGTTGGCAGTTATTGACCATTGCATTTTAAGCTGAATCATCCTCTTTCTTTAAGAGTGAAAGAGAATGCCTTATAGGTATATTGCTGCATGTACTGTATGTATATATTTTAAAAAGAGACTCGGGCAGTGAGATTACAAGTACTTTAAGTGGGATTTTGGGGATGACACAGTCACTACTGCACAGATGCACCATCACTGCTCTCCGTGTTGAGACCATGACCCATTTGGTATTTGATTTCTGTTCCATGGATGTAGAAGTCCGAGGGCAGACTAAACTAGTCATTTTTTTCTGCTGATTGTTTCCTAATTAGCTGAAGAGTTTTCCCAGGTTTGTTGTGGATGGAAACTTCTATGCCAATCATTTCTATACCTCACCCCTAGGTTGTAAAAATTAATGAGAAAAGTGAAGGCTGCAGCTCAGCAGCTTATGTGTGTGGAAACAATGGGTCCTTGGCCAGGAGTTCATTTCAGTCTGCGTTGTGTAGGACACATCCTTGGGAATACTGGTTGACGACTGGTAATCAGCACTGACATTTCCCGTGACTTCCAACACAACCAGGGGACATTTCTCCTTGTTCCCCTTTCTGTCTTGCCTTGTCACTAGTTCCTCACTCTTTTAAGATTTCATCAGCAGCCAAACTTTATATGACTATAACTTTTGGTAAGCTTCCTTCTTGAAATAACTTCAGAAATTGATTCTTTTTTTCTTTTTGGATGGGGGTGATGATAATTGCATTGGTTCTTCTTTTACTTGAACACCAGTTACCTTTGATAGTCACAGTGATTGAGCATGTTGTTTTTTGCACTGAGGTAATCAGACGTCCTATCCCTGATATACTAAAAAGAAAAATATATAGACTTTACAGAGTTAGAAAAGCTGTATTCTTAAGATTCTCTTCTTTGTAGTGATGCTAATATATTTTTTCCCTGAGTGTCTTTTTAAAATACAGTATGGTGGAATTTTAACTTTTTCTTAACTTTTTTTTTTTTGAAAGGACAACTTCTAATACTTGTATATATATATTTTTAACTTTCCCACAGATATGCACTTATTTGGCCATTATCCAGCTCATGATGATTTCTATCTAGTAGTGTGCAATATCTGCAATCAGGTAGTCAAGCCACAGGTTTTCCAGTCACACTGCGGTAAGTGAAAACTTTTGTTCCTGGTTTACGGGCTCGCTGTACATGTCCCAAAAGAAATGGTGCATTAGCAGTTAACTTCCTCCTTCCTCTTTTTCAAGCTGAACTTCTCATCTTGTTAAACCACTTGAAATTCAATTACCTTGCCGAGGTTGGAACCCTAAACGGACAGAAAACACCTTTTTTTTTAAGGGTGGGATGGCAGAAGTGTGTTTATTGCTCATCAAAGCCAGTTCCAAAAAATCCGTTACCTAGGAGGGAAAATCCAAGTGGCATTTCCCTTCCTGCTGATTGGGGTTTATTTATTTATTTCATTAAATGTATATAACGCTTGATGGTAGAAAATAAACCTCGGGGCAGTTTACGAAAACGATAAAGACCAAAAAAAAAAAAAAAGACAAAAATTTACAACATACAGAAGATTAAAGTTGCAAAAAAATAGACTAAAACAATTTTAAACTCCTACAAATTTTCTAAACATCTGTGCAGGCTTTCAACAGGTGCCAAAGGGAATACTGCCACATGGTTGGCACAGTTATGTATACTAACCAGTGTTAGGTCTGCTGCAGAGTGAGATTTGCGCCACTTATGTTCTGGTCCTCATCCAGATTGTCCAGAAATCCTCAGAGTAGCGAAGGGATGCTTGGGGTCCCAAACACCAAGGAGGAGGCTCAGGAATGATCATGTTGACTGCCCGTTTCATCTTGCCATAATCAGCCTTCCCTTGGTGCCCCTGTTCCTATAAATGTCAGGGACTATTCCCTGTGCTAACTCCTACCAGAGCATTCAGGAACACAACAAGTTCCATCAGTCTTTGAGAGAATCCCACCCTCTCAAATGGGCTCCCCAACCTCACAGGGAGGAATTGCCACTGTTAGTCCAAACTTAACCAGGTAATGGTCGGACCCTGACAAGGGAGTGCATCGCAGTCCCTCTATCTTCAGTCCATTCTTGTATCATTTGGGGCAAAGATAACATCAAGAGTGTGCCTCGCCTGGTGTGTGGGACTGATGACCATCTGAGAAAGATCCATGGAGGCCATGAAGTCTTCGTCTGGCCCAACAGCAGCCTCTGTGTGGATATTGAAATCACCCAGGATTATTGTTTTAGAGTCCTCCAACAGATACTACCTAAACCAGCCTGGTCAGGATTGCAAGGAAGTCAGTAGAGCAGCAGCATCCCTGACGTGTCTCTCTGGCTCAATACCAGATGCAGACCCAAGCCCATTCCAAGGTCAAGAGGAGATGGTGTTCTTGTAGACAACAGAAGCATCCCCACCTTGATACACGCCCCAGTCTAGCCTTGTGCAGTATCGAAAATCCAGGGGGCGGGTGCAACTGGGTAAGGTCAGGCCCACCCAGCTCAGTCACCCAAGTCTCAGTAATACAAGGCAAATCAGTCTGCTCATCCACAGTCAAGTTTGTTGTGGACTGAACTGTGATTCAGCAACGGAACCACCAGATCAGAGGGACCCAGTGGATATGCTACCGAGAGTGTGGGAATGTTCAGGGAGGCAGGAGAGGATATATTGTTAAATTATATCCTTCCCAACTTGTGTTAACAAGTTCTACAATTTAGCAGAGTAACATTCCCCTTTTTAAACTTGTACAGCAGATACAGTGGTACCTCGCAAGACAAAATTAATTCGTTCTGCGAGTTTTTTCGTCTTGTGAATTTTTCGTCTTGCGAAGCACGGATTCCCTGGGTATTAACAGTTTTAAGAAAAAGGAAACAAACTTGCAAGACGTTTTTGTCTTGCAAAGCAAGCCCATAGGGAAATTCGTCTTGCAAAGCAACTCAAAAAACGAAAAACTCTTTCGTCTTGCGAGTTTTTCGTCTTACGAGGCATTCGTCTTGCGAGGTACCACTGTAACGTCTTTGCCAGACTTGTATAAGCCTCTAAAATAAGTTTCCTTGGTAATTCCCCTTTATTCCTTCATAAAAAGATAGACATGACACGGTCTTGTATAAAAGTATATAAAATAGTTTACTCACATTCTGTTCACAGTAGGATCCCAGAAGGCAGACTTAGGTTACAAAATATATACACCTGGAATCTATCCCATCAGGAGATAGTTCCTTTGACCTCTCTTGGCTGGGAGCCAAGAGAGCATCTCAGGCTAATAAGATGTTGCTTCCTCGAGGAATGGAGTCAGAGAGAGAGATGTTTGCCTTCCCGGAGGCATTTTGTTACCTGCACAGGTGAGGCCACACCCACCTCTGGTCACATGCAGAGGAAGTCTGCCCCAGCCCAGGAGGAAACAGGAAGTTCCGACTGGCTGGTCCAGACATCCCCTTTTTATGTCCATTCTAGGAATGTTGTATTTGACTGCTCTGTGTTTCACATCCCACAGAGAGTTCCGCTGTAGTGAAAGGGCTGGAACAAAGAATGAAGCCCCCCAACTCCAGTCACGCTTTCCCCTACCCACCACCACTGGAATTGGAGCAGCCGCACAACTGCCACTCCACTAAGGAGCGTTACCTAGGGTTGCCATATTTCAAAAAGTGAAAATCCGGACAGAAAAGTTGTTGACGCCACCATTCATGGACCACAGAACAGTAAACTAAGGCCCAGTGGTAATAGGCACCCTACACTTTCAGAGGTAGAGGTTAAATCCGCTAGCTGATCTCCTCCCCTTGCCTCTCACGCAGGGGGAACTCCACCAAACTCTCACCCTGGCTGAGACTCACAGACCTGTCTCACACATTGCCAGGCCTACACTTCTATATCCTGACTGAATCCCTTTCGTGTTGTCCCCTTCGGGGCCGAACCCTAGATCACAGCTGCACCCCAGCTGCATGCACTCAGCCAGCAGTTAAAGTACTAACCCCCAGTACAAACAGCGCAACCAGATGATACACGAGCCAAACAGCTGTTGCAGCGCAAACACACTTGCTGGCTAGGAGGGAAGACCAGGCAAGGACCATCTTCCCGTTTCTCTGTGGGTCTGCTCTCCAAGAATGATTTATGGTTGCAATATTTGGGGGCTTTTTAGTTTAGAGAAAAGGTGAGGAGAGGAGTCATGATGGAGATGCCTCAAATTATTCTTGACTTGGAGGAAGTTTTTCTCCCTCTCCTAAAACACCAGAATTCAGGGGCATCCAATGAAACTGCATGTTGGAAGATTGAGGACAGGTGAAAGAGTGCACAGTGCATAGCTGAACTATGGAATTCGCTTTCATGAGCTGTTGCAATGGCCACCAACTAGGATGGCCCATTTAATGGAGAAGAAGACTATTAAGCGGCGCAGGTGGCGCTGTGGGTTAAACCACAGAGCCTAGGACTTGCTGATCAGAAGGTCGGCAGTTTGAATCCCCGCGACGGGGTGAACTCCCGTTGCTCTGTCCCTGCTCCTGCCAAACTAGCAGTTCGAAAGCACATCAAAGTGCAAGTAGATAAATAGGTACCACTCTGGCAGGAAGGTAAAAGGCGTTTCTGTGCGCTGCTCTCGTTCGCCAGAAGCGGCTTAGTCATGCTGGCCACATGACCCAGAAGCTGTACACCGGCTCCCTCAGCCAATAAAGCGAGATGAGCACCGTAACCCCAGAGTCGGTCACGACTGGACCTAGTGGTCAGGGGTCCCTTTACCTTTACCTATAAGACTATCTGTAGCTGAAAACCTTAGTGGCTGCACTTTGTTTTCATTGTTGGAGCCGGTGTGCTTCTGAATACCAGGAGGAGAGAGAGTTGTTGCCCTCAGGTCCCGCTTGCAGGCTCGCTCATCCCTTTGGCACGGCAAGAAGGGAGACGGGTTCTGTTGAGTGAGCTTAGTTTTTGGACCTGGAGTCAAAAGTCAAATGCTTCTGTACTTCCAAGCTACAGGGGTTAGTGAGAGGCTTCTTCCTACGCCTTTCATTTTCTTCTTCCGTGCCTGGGGGCTGCTCTGAGTGTTTGTAGGGCATAAAAGCAAAGCAGGTCAATGCACCTGTGAGCTGAAGGGGTAAAGGTGGATGTGCATTGGCTTGCTCTGCATACACGGTACATGCCAAGATTAGAGAAGTTGCCGAGGCAGAGCGGGCCTCTGATTTTCTGCCTCTCCTTCCTAGCCACAAGGTTTAAGCTAGAAAGAGGAGCAGATTTTCCCACGAGCTTGCTGTACATTCGACACGTGGGATAAAGAGGGTCCCAGCTGCAATTAATTTTTGACTGGCCAGGAAATCGCATTCTGTTGATTGCTGCCACTAATTAACACAGGGGACATCCTACAGACATGAGGTATTATCCCTGTGCAGCCACCATTGAAACAAATATTTATGCCCATGGATCAGAATTGCCTGTTTCCCACTCTGCTGCCTCTTCAATGGCCAAGTTTGGATTACTTTCTTACTAGGCAGAAACTATTCAACATTTGCAAAGGGGGTTAGGAACTCATTGCACATGGGTCCAGATGTTGCAGTCAGTATGCTACATGCAACCTGGGAATCTATGATGTGGAAAGGCTGGACACAGTCCTGTCCGCCCCACTGTTCATAGCATCTGTGCAGCATGAGGACTGTGTGTCATAATAAGCCTTCCCTTGCTTTATAGCTGGGCTGCCTCTGTTCCTTGAAATATCAGGGACTGTTTCCTATGCTAGCTCCCACCAGTCCCCATCGCAAGCGGCAATGAATACAGGACTGATACAGACCTGCCAGTCCATGGCTGAATACATTTTTAAAATTATTATTATTATTAAAATTTTATACTGCCCTATACCCAGAGGTCTCAGGTCGGTTCACAGAACAAAATCAAAATATAACACCACAAAATATATAATCAAAATCAAAACAACAACCTAATAACCCCCCACCCCCCCAAAAAACCCCATGTTTTAAAAGGGCATAGGATTTGTCAATGAAATCAACCAAAGGCCTGGTTAAAAAGGAACATTTTAAAAAGGTGTATTATGAAGGTGCCTGGCGAACCTCACTGGGGAGAGCATTCCACAGACGTGGAAACACTGCAGAGAAGGCCCGTTTTCATATTGCTACCTTCCAAACCTCTCAAGGAGGCACGAAAAAGAGTTTCAGAAGTTGATCTCGGGGTTCATATGGAGAGAGGCAGTCCTGAGCCATTTAAGGCTTTATAGGTCAAAACCAGCACTTTGAATCTTCCCCTGAATCCTGCCCCCTTTCCCCCTTCTTATTTTTATTTTTGCCGCTTGTGTAAAGCTGAATGCACACAAGTTCAGTGTGCATAAATTGCGGGTTTACTGTATGCTTTAAATGTGTGGTGTACATGTGGCAGAAGTTGAATTCCACAAGCTTCCTGAAGAAAGGTACCTGCTGTTTGCAGTTTTTGCTTAAGCAAGTATGTTCTGCACTTCATCACAAAAGCAAGCAGACCAGGACTGTGGGAAGTTCCTGCCTCAAAGCATCCTTACTCAGCAAACCATTCCCTTTCAAATTAGCGAGATTTGCTTTCAATCAACATACATAGGTTCTGGTTTGAAATTATGTTGATCCACCCTGCCGAAAAGAGTATTGCATTAGAATGAACATGTGCCAACTGTGAACAAATAAGATTTCCACCTTGAATCACTCCCCTGCACGAGCCCCACAAATTGGGATTCAAGCCATATGAAAAAGTAGCTTGATGCAAGTGAATGGGCACAGCAAAAAATTCAATTTAAGTATTGGAGTTCATATCAGCCACGTGTGCTGTTTTCTTATTGTCGTTCTATATGCATTGGCTCCTCTTTAATAATGCAGAGTTGAGCTGTTTGGACATTAACCTCATTTTAAAGTATTGGCTGTGAGTGCGAACTCTGTTTATGTCAATCTGGAGGTACGTCCTGGGTCTGTGTGTGTGTGTGTGTGTGTGTGTGTGTGTGAGAGAGAGAGAGAGAGAGAGAGAGAGAGAGAGAGAGAGAGAGAGAGATGGAGCAGCATATTCCATTGTGCTAAATTTACAGATTGCCGGTATAAGTAGAGGAAAAGGCTTCAGATAACTTTTGTGGCTAAACAGTTTGCTTCTTTAGGCTGCCCTTTCTTTGAAAGGGCACAGCTAATCAACAGCCTCATTTTATTTTCAGCATCTGAAAGCTTCCTACACATTTACGCACTTGTTAGGATCACTTCCTTGGCTGCTTTAAATAACAGCTACCTCTTGCGTAGAAGCTGAAGGCACCGTAGGCCACAACACCGACTGATCTTATTGACAAAGAACTGGGGCTTCTCTTACAGTGTGAAATAAAGCTGGTCTAACATGTGACTTTGTGGCCCCTTTGTAAAGAATATTATTCTTTAAAACTGTGTTTAATCTCTATTTCTCTGTCTAGCATACAGATCATAACATTCCCAGTCACAAATCATAGTAGGTGTGTGTCACCAGGAAAAAAACCCTCTCTTACTGTAATTCTCACAGTACAGTAAACCACCACAATATTTTGTGACTTGCTATCTCGTCAACGGGTGCCGTGGGTTAAACCACAGAGCCTAGGATGTGCCGATCAGAAGGTCGGCGGTTCAAATCCCCACGACGGGGTGAGCTCCCGTTGCTCGGTCCCTGCTCCTGCCAACCTAGCAGTTCGAAAGCATGCAGTGTAAGTAGATAAATAGGTACCACTCTGGCGGGAAGGTAAACGGCATTTCCGTGCGCTGCTCTGGTTTGCCAGAAGCGGCTTAGTCATGCTGGCCACATGACCCAGAAGCTGTACACTGGCTCCCTCGGCCAATAAAGCGAGATGAGCGCCGCAACCCCAGAGTCGGTCACGACTGGGCCTAATGGTCAGGGGTCCCTTTCACCTTTACCTTTATCTCGTCAAGAGATCTAGGAATGAGGTGTAGATAAGAGTTAGATTTTTTTTTTTTTTTTTAGAATGGGGGAAGAAATTCAAAACAATGTTAAGGTGCTTCTTCAAACCATAGGCCATATAGGTATGGCTGTAAATCTCTTACAGTTGTTTGCTTGCTATTATGTTGTGGCTGAATCTTTCATCAGCCACCTTGGGTGATGCTGGTGTCCAGCATGGGATGTCTTCCTTTCACGCCTTTCAGCTATTTTTCTTTTCTTTTAAGAAAGTTGTATAGCATGCTAGAGATATGAGGGGAGTTGTGAGGCTGTGGAACATCTTTCCAAATATGTGTGCCTGCAAGACAGTGTGTGGCTTGAAATTATTCACGCCATAGCTGAGGAACTCTGACCACTGTTACATTCAAAAAAAATTTGCGTGGCCTATGGGTTTATTCAGGAATTTCAGCGCAGGAACAAGAGGAAAAGGCTATTTAATTTCCCAATGTGGCAATAACTTAATTTAGTTTTTTTCCCCTGTCATTTGAAATGCATTCTATTGGAACACTCAGATTTTCATAGCTTCTCAGCTGCTTGCATATACATAGCCAGCAGAGGGAGCTCATATCATTACATTTTTGGCCTTGCAACTATTGGCCTCTTCTGGGATCTGAAGGAGGCTTTAACAGTAGAAAGCTGCAGTCAAATGCTTTCATTTCCGCAGGTGTAATTCTTGCCATCTCACTTGGAAGTTTAGCCCGCAAATTAACTGGTGTCCTAGAACACTTTTTAAATTGGATTCAAATTTTAACCCGCACTGTTGCCTTTCTTGGTTCACAAACACTGCAGCAAGTAGCAGAGCAAATGAGAACAAACTTTCCAAAATTGTATGAATCTCATCCAACAGTGTTGCTCAGTAAAGTGTAGAAAACAGATTTCAGATTTCCGCTCTCCCCTCCTTGCCCCCTCCCTAAACTGAATAAGATTTGAAGCAAATTTATCTCGTAACATGTCATACGTGAACAAAAATATATCCAATAATAGATCTCTTGTTCCACATTTGATAATCACCTGATGGCCTTCCCAAGAGGAGCAATGTACATTTAATTTATTATTAGTTGTTATTCAAGGGTTTGTTTTTTCCTGTTACAAGTGTGACTGTTGCAGGCTGGTGTCCTCCTTCCGCCTGGAACTGCTTTAATATTCTCTAGAGCCCTGTTTATTTTATTTCACCAAATTAGAGATAAGCACAGGCTCTCTTTCTGTATTTAGTTGGCAGTGCCCACTTGTGAGGTGCAACTGGAGTTTCATCGGCGATGAGTAACAAATACGGTCAGGGGATTTCTGGGCTGATTTGGTTGCTTGTTTGTGTGTGTGCAGGCTGCACACAATTGTCGGGAGGAAGCTGAGTAAGGGACTGAATATTACCTTGGCAGGTCGTGTTCCTTTGCCGTATCCGCTGACTAATGTAGGTGATATGATGGGGACAGTGGCGTAGCGTGGGGGGTGCCGGCCTCACCGGGTGCAACATCTGGGGGGGGGGCGCGCTCGCACTCGCAGCTCTCTGCCCCTACCTGGCTCACTCACTCACTCACTCTCACTGCAGTGCTGGCTGTGCGAATCCGATCTGAGCCGCCGGGTCGCCGCCCACTGTGGAGGGGGTGGGTGCCAGGCGTGAGGTGCGGAGAGAGAGCGAGGGACTATCTGGGGGAGGGACAGTGCAGCGGCCGCCCAGCGCAGCGCTGAGCGCGGGAGAGAACCACACCAGACCAGACCAGGCAGCAGCAAGAAGAAGCTGGCAGCGGTGGCAGGTTGGGGGTTAGGGGCGCAAATTACTTGCCCCAGGTTAGGGGGCGCAAATTTCTTGCCTTGCCCCGGGTTAGAGGGCACAAATTACTTGCCTTGCACCGGGTTAGGGGGCGCAAATTATTTGCCTTGCCCCGAGTTAGGGGGCGCAAATTACTTGCCTTGCCCTGGGTTAGGGGGTGCAAATTTCTTGCCTTGCCCCGGGTTAGGGGGCACAAATTACTTGCCTTGCACCGGGTTAGGGGGCGCAAATTATTTGCCTTGCCCCGAGTTAGGGGGCGCAAATTACTTGCCTTGCCCCGGGTTAGGGGGCGCAAATTATTTGCCTTGCCCCGAGTTAGGGGGCGCAAATTACTTGCCTTGCACCGGGTTAGGGGGCGCAAATTATTTGCCTTGCCCCGGGTTAGGGGGCGCAAATTACTTGCCTTGCCCTGGGTTAGGGGGTGCAAATTACTTGCCTTGCCCCAAGTTAGGGGGCGCAAATTTCTTGCCTTGCCCCGGGTTAGGGGGCACAAATTACTTGCCTTGCCCCGGGTTAGGGGCGCAAATTACTTACCTTGCCCCGGGTTAGGGGGCGCAAATTACTTGCCTTGCCCCGAGTTAGGGGGCGCAAATTACTTGCCTTGCCCCGGGTTAGGGGGCGCAAATTACTTGCCTTGCCCCGAGTTAGGGGCGCAAATTACTTGCCTTGCCCCGAGTTAGGGGGCGCAAATTACTTGCCTTGCCCCGAGTTAGGGGGCGCAAATTACTTGCCTTGCCCCGAGTTAGGGGGCGCAAATTACTTGCCTTGCCCCGAGTTAGGGGGCACAAATTACTTGCCTTGCCCCGAGTTAGGGGGCGCAAATTACTTGCCTTGCCCCGAGTTAGGGGGCACAAATTACTTGCCTTGCCCCGGGTTAGGGGGCACAAATTACTTGCCTTGCACCGGGTTAGGGGGCGCAAATTACTTGCCTTGCACCGGGTTAGGGGGCGCAAATTACTTGCCTTGCCCCGAGTTAGGGGGCGCAAATTACTTACCTTGCCCCGAGTTAGGGGGCGCAAATTACTTGCCTTGCCCCGGGTTAGGGGGCACAAATTACTTGCCTTGCACCGGGTTAGGGGGCGCAAATTACTTGCCTTGCACCGGGTTAGGGGGCGCAAATTACTTGCCTTGCCCCGAGTTAGGGGGCGCAAATTACTTACCTTGCCCCGAGTTAGGGGGCGCAAATTACTTGCCTTGCCCCGGGTTAGGGGCGCAAATTACTTGCCTTGCCCCGAGTTAGGGGGCGCAAATTACTTGCCTTGCCCCGGGTTAGGGGCGCAAATTACTTACCTTGCCCCGAGTTAGGGGGCGCAAATTACTTGCCTTGCCCCGGGTTAGGGGCGCAAATTACTTGCCTTGCCCCGGGTTAGGGGGCACAAATTACTTACCTTGCCCCGAGTTAGGGGGCACAAATTACTTGCCTTGCCCCGGGTTAGGGGCGCAAATTACTTGCCTTGCCCCGAGTTAGGGGGCGCAAATTACTTGCCTTGCCCCGGGTTGGGGCGCAAATTACTTGCCTTGCCCCGGGTTAGGGGGCACAAATTACTTACCTTGCCCCGAGTTAGGGGGCACAAATTACTTGCCTTGCCCCGAGTTAGGGGGCGCAAATTACTTGCCTTGCCCCGGGTTAGGGGGCGCAAATTACTTGCCTTGCCCCGGGTTAGGGGCGCAAATTACTTGCCTTGCCCCGGGTTAGGGGGCACAAATTACTTGCCTTGCCCCGGGTTAGGGGCGCAAATTACTTGCCTTGCCCCGGGTTCGGGGGCACAAATTACTTGCCTTGCCCCGGGTTAGGGGCGCAAATTACTTGCCTTGCCCCGGGTTAGGGGGCGCAAATTACTTGCCTTGCCCCGAGTTAGGGGGCACAAATTACTTGCCTTGCCCCGAGTTAGGGGGCACAAATTACTTCCCTTGCCCCGAGTTAGGGGGCACAAATTACTTGCCTTGCCCCGAGTTAGGGGGCGCAAATTACTTGCCTTGCCCCGGGTTAGGGGGCGCAAATTACTTGCCTTGCCCCGAGTTAGGGGGCGCAAATTACTTGCCTTGCCCCGAGTTAGGGGGCGCAAATTACTTGCCTTGCCCCGGGTGCTGACAACCCACGCAACGCCGCTGAATGGGGAGAATCTGTGGGAGAAGGTGGTGCTTAACCCTTGCCCTGCTTGCTGCTCCCTGTCCATACAAACCCCTCCTTTCGAAGCTTTTCCTCCTAGCTATCCTTATTCCTTGCTTTTGGAAGGTGATTTGGAGCAGGGCGACCCAACTTTTTTAGATCAACATGGAACCCGCGGGCCACGTGCTGCCTTGTTGTGCATTCGTGGGGGGGCGGTGGGAGGCAACAAGGCCAGAATTTGACACACCCACCCCAGTCCTTGCGCTGCTTTCCCAAAACCACCTAAGCGAAGTGTCAGTCTTTGAAAAGGAGGTACGAGGTTCTGGCAGCGTCCTAGGCCCTCCCATCTCCTTCCCAAAGCTGGGAAAGCACCAATTAGTCTTTGGGAAGGAGGGTGATTTCAGTGGGTCTGTTCTTCATATGATTTTGTCAGATGCCACTCCTTAATTTCAACCCTTCAGTCTCAAGCCATTTCTGTAGTTTCCGTTGTCAAATAATTACAAAGCAAGCTACAATAAGGTTACCAGATTTTTTTTCAAAGAATCCGGGGACACTTTTTTTTGGAGGGGGGGAAGTTATTACTTCTTAATTTTTTTAAAAAACATATTTTTAATACCTTCTCTTCTGTGGTCTCCTCTGTTGCGCAGCCTTCCTCTGGGCCCCAGCCTGCTAGCAGCTGTGGAGTAGGCTCAGGTTGGGCCTGGGCTCGGCCACGTGTCCTTGCCCTCCCGGTGCTTTCCTAACTCTCCTCAGCTACAGCTACAGCAGCAGCGGCAGTGCAGCAAGGTTGGAGCTAGCCTGGTAGAGCAATTGGCTCTGGCTGGCTTCAGGAGCTGCTCGCTGCCATGGCGCCCGCCATTTTGCCTCGGTGGAAGTCCCCATATGATGTGTCTGTGCCGTTGAACCAACCATGCAACATTCATTCTCTACTAATAAATCTACAACACTTAAAATATGAATCCGGGGACGTTAAATGAAATCCGGGGACGTTAAATGAAATCCGGGGACAGATTTTGTCTGGGGACAGATTTGTAAATCCAGGGACTAACCCTGGGAAACGGGGACGTGTTGTAACCATAAGCTACAAAGAGCAGCTACTGACACCGCCACATATTGAGAACTTTTGCTTCTGTTGAAAGCAGTACTGCAACTTACTTTGAGGGGGTTGGGTTAAAGTTGCTTTTCACATTCTTATGCTTTTTGTTAAAAGTAGCAGTTAAGTTCGAATTGGAGCTTTGGCAAAATATTTAGGAGAAAGGTATGTGGGAGGTAGAAATTCATCAAGTGGGAATGAAGGGAAAAGTTGCCTGTATTCAGCTAATAGACTCTGCTTCTTCTAATTGCCTGTTGAAGTGGGGAATCAAACGGTGGTTTGTGAAGCTCCATGCATGCAAACTGGGAGAACTTCAAGGGCAGACCAGTGCAAAGAGAGGAGTGGAGCCTTCCAAAAAAAACGCCCACAGTGTACATGCAGAAGCATTTGAGAGTGTTTTGGACTGTTGGGAACATGGCTTTACTTTCAGAGTTTGGGGTCACTCAGCTATTCCCCAACCCTAGATATGATCACTGTGGTCCAGTGGGTAATGTTTTGGACCAGGGTCTGGTAGCCAAATCTCCCAATTCCAGCCCAGGTGCACTCTCCCAAACTCTTATAAATTCATAGATTTTTTTTAATGCACTGATGCTCCTAATGTTTGGTTTATGGAACTGTAGATATTGGGGAAAACGATAAAGCACACACTGTTAAAACAGAACCAGGGTGGGGTTTTTTGGTATAAATGACTATAGTCACCATTTGTAATATATTGGTTTTTTAGAATGCATTATGACACTCCTCTGTTTACATAAAACACACAAATGGGTTATTTGGCTGGATTTTGATTCTATAGAGGAGCCATATTTCAGTGGGTAGAGCACATGTTTTGCATGCAAAATATTATAGGTTAATTCAGTATAAATGAAACTTGGGTAATAAGGTGGGGGAAAACCTCTCCTTGAGACCTTGAAGAGCTGGTGCCAGTCACAATAGTAGCGGGGGCAAGTAGCTTGTGGCCTTACAGGTATTTTTGGACTTCCATCAGCCTCAGCCAACATGGCCATTGTTCAGGAATTATGGGAGCTGAAGTCCAGGAATAGCTGGACCAATAATCTTACACCATATAAGACAGTTTTGTATGTTTGTGCAGCACATGAAATAGTTGTTATGAGTATGCCTCCTCATTGGTTGGTTGCAGAACTCACCAAAATATGTAGCACAGTGTTTCTCAAACTTGGGTCCCCCACTGTTGTTGGACCACAACTCCCATCATCCCTAGCCAGCAGGACCAGTGGTCAGGGATGATGGGAGTTGTAGTCCAACAACAGCTGGTCACTCAAGCTTGAGAAACACTGAGCAGCGAATAAACTTTTGACAGTAGAAAAAGAAACAATGGTCTCTTGACTGATTGAACAACAGACAAGATAGCTGTCTTCGTGTGAACAGAGTTGCCGGCCAATGCCAAGCCACATTGTACACAGACGGTACCTAATTGTGTGGTAGTCCTGAGCTGTGTTTTCAAAATGCAAAAGGCCATGGTAATTGGGGGGTAAGTTTACTGCCACCCCTACTTGGCCACCTTGAGATTTGCCACCAACAATTAATTAATGTGCAGAGCATTTTCCTTTTATAATGCATTGTAGTTGTCTTTCTCTTTTTTAAGCTGTTTAAAAAGTTATATTGTCTAACTGGTAGGGTGTGAAACCTGGTTAGGGATGGTGTTTTGTGTCTGTAGTCAAAACAGTTGCGGCTGCAAATGTGCTGCTTACTGGAGCAGTCGCCTGCCTCACTTCCAGCCTTTGCAGAATACTTAATCATATTGCTGTCATTCTCTGACAGTGTCCGTAACGTGAATCATTTCATGTTCCAGCAGTACAAGTTGTTTACAGTCGCCCTGGAATTGGATTAACTTGGCAGATTGGGCCTCGGTGTAAGTCCTTTTAGTTTACAATTTCTTCTAGCAAGCTGTTTTGTATACTGTGTCTTCTTGCTGATTTCCCCCTCCCCAGCAGAAATGAGGAGTTTTTAGCTGTTTTATGTTGGAAGACAATGTGTGTAACCAATACAGGAAAAGTGCAACTTGGTGGGTATTTCAGTTGATTGTTTTCCAGTAATGTCTCTGGAGTTAACAAGTTTCTTAAATTGCATTTTTTTAAATCAAAAACATCAGTACTCTTCTTCGACCCGGCAGTCTGTTTCCTTTCTCAGTTTACACGAAGAGCCAAAGCTAAACTCTCTGCCATTTCCTTTTCAACAGTGCAAATACAATTGGAGTGGATTCAGTTTGAAGATTGTTTTCAACCAAACTTGAAACTATGTTTATCCAACTCTCTCAGGTTATACATTTTTCTTTGGATATTTTCTACCACTCCTACAACGCTCGGATTTGTTAGCAGACTTTCCCTCTCCCTTCCTTCCTTTCTGTTATTTAATTTAATGGACAACATTGTGTGCCAGACCTTGTCACAAGGAAAATGAAAGTGTTTAGCAAGGTGTTTATTGCGATTGGCTGTGAAGTAACTGCCTGTTATCCCTAATCTCCCCAGTGACTCGAGTTATTTGGCTCATTACAAGAGTATGCTTTTTTGTATTAAAATATGCTTGGCACTTGGTTTAATGTTTAAACCTTTTAAACTGGGAGCATACGTCATATCACTTACTAAGATAGTAACCTACAAAGTTGTTGACTTATGAAGGGTATTGCCTGTACGAAATCAGTTTGGTTGCATGCTTAATGAAAATTCCGAATGAAGTGTGTCAGTCTATAGTTTTGCGATATTAACAGGAAGTACATTGCAGTAGCACATGAACACCATTGTAAATGAGTCCCTACTCTCTGGTTTTCAATTTTGTAAGCTAACATTGATAAGTAGCTTTCTAGCTGGGTGGTGGCGGCCTGATTTTCCAGTTTTCACTGGGGATCTTGAGTTCTATCTCAGTAAGCCTGCCTGAGACAAGTAAAATTTTTGTTGCCTCTCTTCTTTTGCTCCCAGTGTTTTGTCTGCCCACAGAGTTATGTCCCCATATCTGGCACTCTGTGAGCGCTTAAATGTTGGGAAGGCCATGGTGACCTGCAGGGTTTCATATAACGCTATGCTCTATTTTCATGAGGCTCATTTTTCAATGTAAAAAGTGCCCTTTCAGTAAGTTGGAAGAATCTGGCAAACTGCACGCCTTCCCTTCAGTTACTTCGTGCATTTTTTGCACCCTATTTGCAACATTTGTTGAATTACTGCTGCTGTCTCATTTTATTTTAAAGGGCTTCTTCATAGCATGTTGTTGTCGTTTAGTCGTGTCTGACTCTTCGTGACCCCCTGGACCAGAGCACGCCAGGCACTCCTATCTTCCACTACCTCCCTCAGTTTGGTCAGACTCATGTTTGTAACTTCGAGAACACTGTCCAACCATCTTGTCCTCTGTCGTCCCCTTCTCCTTCTGCCCTCCATCTTTCCCAGCATCAGGGTCTTTTCCAGGGAGTCTTCTCTTCTCATGAGGTGGCCAAAGTATTGGAGCCTCAGCTTCACGACCTGTCCTTCCAGTGAGCACTCAGGGCTGATTTCCTTAAGAATGGATACGTTTGATCTTCTTGCAGTCCATGGGACTCTCATGAGTCTCCTCCAGCACCAATTGTCCATGGAGTTTTCTTGGCAGGGATACTGGAGTGGCTTGCCGGTTCCTGCTCCAGGTGGATCACGTTTGGTCAAAACTCTCCACTATGACCTGTCCATCTTGGGTGGCCCTGCACGGCATAGCTCATAGCTTCTCTGAGTTATTCAAGCCCCTTCGCCACGGCAAGGCAGTGAGCCACGAAGGGGTTAGTCCATGCTGATAGTCATGGCATAGTCCATGCCAATCAGGGATCATGCAATGAACATCATGAGATCATATCACTGCCTAGTCCAAGTCTTATATTTTATAGAGAGCTTTAAAAAAATACAGGGGGTTTTAAAAAGACAGAATATCAATGGAGGAATTCTTTGCTCTCTTATTATCCTAACTGTGAATGGAGAGAGGAAACTTATGCCATTGACTAGGCAGCAAGGCTGATACTATCAGATTTGCCATATTATGCTGGTGTTTTTACTGCCCACCACCATTGCATGGGAGAACTCTTGCCCTGATGCAGCTATGATTATTTGCAACAGAATGTTGTGGCGATAAAGACGCTACATTTAATCAACCACACATGATCTGATGGGGGGACGGACACTGGCCTGATTGCTTTGGCAGTGGAAGCATATCTAAGAAAAGTTTTCTTTTTCTTTTTTTAATGATATTTATTACTTTTAAAAGTTACAAAAAAGGAGAAGAAAAAGAAGACAAAACAAAAAAAAAAAGAGAAGGGGAAGAAAAAGAAAAACAATACAGTACAGTATATAAACAATACAAAACACAACCTAAATACATTAAACTAAACCTAAATAAAGCAAAACAAAAACAATTTAAAAACATCCCTCCTTTTCCATACTCAATCCTTCATTCCCTTGTTTCCTCGACTTCCTCTCACCTCCCTTTTTGTATCCCACTTCTACTAATTGTTTCAGCAAATCCTTTCCATCTTTCTCTATTTTCTATCATATTATAAATAACATAATTTTTTAAGAAAAGTTTTTTCAAAAAGCACTGAAAAGGGTCTCAGCAGTCCTTTTATGGTTGGTCCAGTAAGGAAGAATGCTTTAATCAGCAGAAATGGGGTTGAAATGTTCGAATTCTTCACCCACCAAGTTCCTTTTATAGATTTTTCTTTAGTAACTCATTTCTACTCTTCTGCCGCTGACTTAGCATCCTGTGGCTGCGCAACTGAAATTTACTTCACTTCCTGCCTTTTTGCATTTATTGTTCCTAGGGCTTTTCATATGATTCTTTAGCCTGAGATGATAAGGATTTGTTTCACTCCAATCAGCGATTAATCTGTAAGGCTGGGGGGAAATACGAAAGCATAGTAATAATTTGGGGTTCTTGGCTCTCACCTTTTTGTGTTTTTCTCTGAATAACTGACCACTGTAGCATATGGTGACTTGGGTAATCACAAAGTTCCAAATTCAGTACAAATAAACAACCTTGGATAATAAACAGGAATGACAAAACTTTCTTCCGGCATATGCACAAGTTATTGGCTTAAGACTGTAGCATGAATAAACACAATCTGATATGCTAGATTTTGATAATGTAAAGGCATAAATATTCATTCTTCTAGGCATTGTTCTTCTCAACATTCCTGTTTTCTTATCTCTTTTCTCTAATGTTTGCAACGTTACTTGTGATACTTGGCTTGTGTTCTTTTTAAGAGCTCTAGTAAGCACTGAGCATTTTTGAGCGGTTGAGATCATTGTGCTACTAAAGATCGATTATCCAACTTCATAATCTATTGACATAAAGCTAATCCACACAGTTTTAATGTTGGTGTATGTGAATTAAATGTATAACGAGGTATTGGCCTTTGCATGCATGAGACTGTACAGCCAGTGAGATCAGCTTAGACATTTGATATGTTCATGTGCTGAGGAATGGAAGAGAGTGCATTCTTAAGAGAGGCCCTTGACTCGGACACACTGAGCGCCTTTCCCCTTGTATTGGTTGGACAGAATGTGACCTTTAAGGTCCATGGGCTTCTCACTTTAATTTTACTGAAGGATTGAAGAAGGAATTAATGTTGTCTTTCTCACCCTTTTGTTTTTAATTGATTATGACCGTTAATATAAATAGTTAAATACTGATCAGTATAAACACTTAGGCAGTTCATTCAGATTCAGTTCTTAATTCAATTTTTCCCCCGTTGCAAAGATAGGACCTGGCATTTCCTATAAATGTGGTAATTAATGGTCCCTAATGAGAACGAGTATGTGCAAACTGTTACTGCAGATCAAATCATGAGCAAATGAACAGGCTGAAATTTGAAGTTTTGCATATCATAGTACAGTGGTACCTCAAGTTAAGTACTTAATTCGTTCCGGAGGTCTGTACTTAACCTGAAACTGTACTTAACCTGAAGCACCACTTTAGTTAATGGGGCCTCCTGCTGCCGCCACGCCGCTGGAGCACAATTTCTGTTCTCATCCTGAAGCCAAGTTCTTAACCCGAGGTAATATTTCTGGGTTAGCAGAGTCTGTAACCTGAAGTGTATGTAACCTGAAGTGTATGTAACCTGAAGCGTATGTAACCTGAGGTACCACTGTACATCATTTTGTGTTTGCTAACAGGCACAGGAAGTCAGGATAAAAAGTTTAGGACTGTTTCAAAGCTTGTAACTGATCTGTGAGCCAGTTACTTTTATTTTCTGCTGCTCAAGCTTGGGATCACATGATGACATATATGTACAGCAGCCATTTCCTTGGCGGTTCTCTTTTTATTTTACAAATGTGCCATTAAGATCATGGGAATTGCCACCACGTCTAAAATTATTTGCCCTAGTCTCAACATTTCTCTATTCTTAATTACAAGTCTACAAACAAGACTTGGGGGGGAGGGAATGTTGGGAATTATTTTTGTGAGAGAAATGTAGCTTTGTTGTGTAATTATTCGGCCACCCTATTAAGCTGAATAGCCCAGAATGAAGAGGTGCTGATATGTTTTGAGTATGCATAAGGAAAATTCTATTTATTATCCATACAGCTTGTATCTAGGCCGAAGATACCTGCAAACCAGTCCACTCATCAGACATAAGAGTCCCACTTGGTTTCCATTTGGCTTTTCCAAGGACTGTATTTCAATGCCAGCTCAGCAATAACCATTAGCATTGATTCACCAAGCACACAGTGTGGCACTGTACTCCATTTCTATTTTGGCCATCTATATATTATAATATATATTATAGTATAAATAATGTTTTAATAGCAAATCAGTTTTATTCGGGGTGCTTTGGGCTTATGGTTTCTATACTGCTTGGGTTTCTTTCTTTTTTCTTACCTAGCTGCCATTGTCTTGCCTATTCATTGTCTCTGGGTTTTCCCTTCCCTGCTTTAGAACGAAGACACGGTTCAATGTGTAAGCCTTCCCCGTCTCCAGCTTCTCCACCCTGCAATTCCAGGGCAACATTTATACAGATGAAACCGAGATCCTGTATCAGCGGCCATAACCCTGTCAATAACAACTCAAAGCCATTCAAAACGCCCAAAGACAATCTAATTACCTCCACTAGCAAACAGCACATGGTCTTTTCTTCGAAAGTATCAAGGGATAAACCTTGGTAAGTTGCTGTTCTGGAAAACTGTTGGGTTTTTTTTCCTTCTCCTTTTTCTTCTTAATATTTATTATAAAACAGGCATGGAAATTTAATATGTGGCTGAATAATGGATCTCTTCTAGCGTTGGAGTAGTGTGTGTGTGTGTGTGTGTGTGTGTCTTAAATAGAAGATGGGCATATTGTTTTTGTGGTGTACCACAAAATGACATAAAATAAACAATCAGATTATATCCACAAAACAAAGACAGCGCAAATTAGTAGCTCAAATGAATTTATCAACATAGTTGAATCGTCCCTCAAAGAAAGTCTGAGTGAACAGGTGAGTTTTAAGCAGGTACCTCAGTGCCAATACTGCAGGTGCCTGCCTGTTGTCGAGGGCAAGTGCTGCCACACTTAGGACCCTGAATTTGCACACCCCACTACTTTCCTTCCTCTCCTTAGATCCTTGTGCTGTGTTGACGGTTGCTCCAAAATTTCCCCTTAATTCCGGGTGTTGCTCTTGGTAGGAGGGGCTCCAGGAGCACAGCTGGAAGTATAGAATTCCCCATCTGGTACTTGGATTCCAGACAATAGCTGTATATAAGAATAATACTGTTACTGCATGATTTGTGTGTTGTATCTGCCCAATTGTGGTGTTCTATTTGACTAATTCCTTGTGAATTATTTACATATGGGAATTCATTCATGGCACAAGAGCTGGAAACTTCCATTTATGCCCTGTGGTATGTGTGTGTGTACTCAGTGGCATAGGGTGGGTTGTCAGCACCCGGGGCAAGGCAAGTAATTTGCGCCCCCTAACCTGTGGATTTGCACCCCCTAAACCATGGATTTGCGCCCCCTAACCCTAACCCCCAGATGTTGCGCCCGGTGCGGCCGGCCCCCCCTGCACCCCCCACGCTACGCCACTGTGTGTACTTAACACATGCATATGTGCACACCTAAAAAAAAACCCCAGTCATTTCATGTTGCAGCCCCATTGGCATTAATAGGAAATGTTTGTTTAGTGGCAGGCCCAACCAGCTCTTAAGCAGATACAGTAGATTTCTGGGTACCAGTAAAAGGCATCAAACTGTCAATAATTTCGTTTATTGTTATATTTGTGCTGTCATTCTGGACTGTAATCAGCCCTGCAGCCCTGCTGCTGCAACAGACTTCCATGCATGCGACAGAACGTCATCTTCAAAAACCACAGAGCCAGAAGGCCGGCGGTTTGAATCCCCGCGACGGGGTGAGCTCCCGTTGCTCGGTCCCTGTTCCTGCCCACCTAGCAGCTCGAAAGCATGTCTAAGTGCAAGTAGATAAATAGGTACTGCTCCAGCGGGAAGGTAAACGGTGTTTCCGTGCGCTGCTCTGGTTCGCCAGAAGCAGCTTAGTCATTCTGGCCACATGACCCAGAAGCTGTACGCTGGCTTCCTCTGCCAATAAAATGAGATGAGCACCGCAACCCCAGAGTCGATCACGTCTGGACTTAATGGCCAGGGGTCCCTTTACCTTTACCTTTATTGAATGAGGACCTGTTTTTTCAGCCCTTTGGGGCTGCATTTTAGTAGCACTTTACGCCAAAAGAGTTAAAACATGCTTGAATACTAGTGTCTCTGCACATGTACAGAAGGAAGTCTCCCTTGCAAAACAAACCTTAGGCATTGCTAAATGCCTGTCAGAATCTCTAACAGGGCCTGCACTTCCTGAGATCTGGAAAACTAGGACCTCAGTGAGGTAGTCAAATATACTATATCATTTTTTACAGCTGTCGTGACCCTATTCATCATGTCTCCTTTGTCCTGGATTCCTGTGGCAGCCTTCAGTATATAGATCCTCCCTTAATTCATAATCTAGAACAGCCTCTAACCCTAGGGCAGCATATTGCCATATCTTGCTCTGGCTTTCTCTAGAAAAAACAATAATTTGTCAATATTGCATTTGATATTTCTGTCCTGGAAACATCTGGAGAAGAGCAACCCCAGGCCTTTGTGTGATAGGATATGGGCTGTTGTATCTTTATTGCAGTTTTTAATATTTGACAAGGCCCATTACTGAACAGTTTTCTTTCCTAAGGGACAAAAGTTGAACGCATCGTAATTGTACCATATAGAGTAGAAAGGACGATTCCTTTATCTGTGAGAATTAGATTGGATATGCACTAGTTCAGACCCTCCAAGTGTCCCTATTTTCCAGGGACGTCCCTGATTTACAGAAGCCATCCCGATTTCTGATTGGATCCCAGAATGTCCCGCTTTTCCTTAGGACATCCCTATTTTCATTGGAGAAATGTTGGAGGGTATGGAGTTATCCGACCCCCCAAGCCATCTGAAGGCAATCCTGTATAGGGAAGTTTTTAAAAAATGCTTAATGTTTTATTATGTTTTTATATATGTTGGAAGCTGCCCAGAGTGATTGGGGCAACGCAGTAAGATGTGTGGGGTATAAATATAAAATTATCATTATGGAATGGGGCATCCCTATTTTCATCGGAGAAATGTTGGAGGGTATGCTAGTTCATTTGCTCTTAATTAAAAATGACATAATATTAGAAAGGGACGTTACTGGTTTTCTCGGCTGCCATTGTGCTGTTTCCAATGTGAGACTTTCCTTTGGACCACATTCGGTGAGACCAAACTTGGGTCCATTAAATTCTGTGGGTCTACTCCGAGTAAAAGTTAGTTGTATATGACCCAATAAGAGGTTGTGATTTTGCAAGTTAATAAGGAATTCAGACTTCCTTTGGAAAAGACATTTCCTGAGGAGGGGATAGGAGGAATCACATCAAAATGGCTGAACCCCACTCCATGACAACATGGCGACAGCAAAAAGCTGATGAAATATTAGTTAATCCCAGTAGTTATTTTATATACCTGGGGGAATGTCAGCTACTTTTTGTTTTTGGATTATAACATCAAGAGTATGAATTCTCAATAGGTAACAGGCAATATCCATTCCAAAGTTGTCATTTATAGGCAAAAGGTAGCAACCACAGACTCAAACCCATTTTAAAACAGAGAAAACAGTCCTGTTTCTACTGAGAGGTTGATCCAGATTAATTTTTCAAGCCTCTGTCCAGAATCTACTGAAAAGCAGTGCTTAGAATCATAGAATTGTAGAGTTGGAAGGGACCAAAAGAGCAATCCTCTGCAGTGCAGGAATATTTTGCCCAGCGTGGGGCTCAAACCCACACCGCTGGAATTAAGAATCTCGTGCTCTGCCAACTGAGCTATCCCAACTTGTATTCCGGTTGGCTAGGGTGCCTTTCCACCAATCCCATATGTTCTCAACTACAGCTTTATCACTAGGCTATCTCTACTCATCCTAATGTCTGGCTTCTTTGTCCCCCTTTACTGGATTGCAGTTTTAGGGTGTGTTTTTTAAGGGATAGGACCTGCTTCATGGAATCAGTTGTGGCTTTGACCCATCTTCTTGCAAGTTGCCCAGTTTCAAAACTCAGTCATTGTCACTTGTGGAAAATAAAGTTCTGAATGATTCACTTACCCATGAAGTATATGCCATCATGTTTATTGTAGAGATATACTTTGCTGATGCAAGTTAGCTATAAAAGTAACTCCATTATAATTAAATTCCAGGATGCTAAAACACAGCCAGAGCTGGTTTAACCATGTTGATATGATAGACTAAGGCCTCATATGCAGTGATAGCTTGACAGCACTTCTGCTAAGTCTGTGTTGGGCTCCTTTAAAATTCTGCACAGATTGGAACACAGCGAATATTCTCCCATCATGTGACTAAAGGAGCAACAGCCCTCATTTCCAACTGTAGAGAAATTTAAAAACTGGTAAACACAGGACAGATGCTGCACGTAGAAAATCTTCCATGAATGAAAGAATAGCGTATCGTGAAATGGAGAAAGATAATATGGGTTGAAGGCAAGGGAGAGCATATTGATGCATGAGACAAGAGAGACATGGAGCTTCATGCTATCGTTCTGCCTATGACTACATCTCTATCTCTGTATTTATACTTCTGAAGTACTGAAAACAAGAATAACAACAACAAAAAAGGAATTGGTATTTTAAAAGGGGGGAAATTGAATGCCCTTTTCAAATTCTTAAAGCAGCCAGGTTAAACGTTTCTTACAACAACCTAACTTTAATGTGAAATTTTACAAAAGGTACTGGCCAGAATTTTGATTGTGAAATATTTTTGGCAGTCAAAGATCTTCTCAATGTCCTAATGATGCATGATGATTCAGGCTATTTTGACTTACGACACATTTACCAAATCTCATACGTGGATGTAACATCTGTATTGGTTAAACTGTACACTGGGTTTTTAAATGTTTGGGTCTGTTTCAGTGTATTTTCCCTTTTCACTGGGCAGTGTGCAAGGCGGTTAACATAAGTGTACTTAAATCACATCTCTAAATAAAATACATTAAATAATAATAATAATAATAATAATAATAATAATAATAATAATAAGTAAAATACCAGCAAGATAACTATAAAACAGAAAAGCCTTCTAGAAACCTTGGTTATAAAGTCTTCAAAATAAGTTAGTTTTAATTTGGCATTGAAATCAACACAGATAATTCACAATGCCAGTGTCTATTGCCATGGTTTTCCATTGGCTGGGCAGGAGGTTTCTGGCCTAACCAGTATAGGCTGGGGCACCCAAAGAATGGCCTCCAATGAAGATCTTTAGAAATGCCAGTTTCCTCTTTTCTTTGTTCTCCTGTATCAACAACATTAGCTGAATGTGTTTTTAGTCTTGTGTGTGAAAACTGCTTCTAAGTTTGACTGAGATCAGAAAGTGAAATTAAGTATGGTACTGTAATAATATCATAAAGCAACAAGACTATAATGGAGCCGGGAGAACTTAAAGCTGAGTGCAATGATCCTTCTCGCTTGCTTTGTATACTTTTGCCAGTTCCACTTCAAAATATGTATTTGTCATCACAGTGTCTGGAAACTGTTTTTTTTATTAATGAAGCACTGTTAATATTACACAATCTGTGTACATAGGGGTTCCGTTCTGGTCCTCTATTTCTGTGTACATAGGGGTTCCGTTCTGGTCCTCTATTTCAGGGTCCGTTAGATTTATTAAATGCTCTGACAATATTTAAAAGCACGCCATTAAAAGCTTTTAAGACTTCTCTTCTGTCTATCAAACACTTTAGTTTGGATGATAAATTTGAAAATGTTAATATTCTTTTGACTCCTTTTATTCCCTGTGATGGGACGTGGGTGGCGCTGTGGGTTAAACCACAGAGCCTAGGACTTGCCAATCAGAAGGTCAGCGGTTTGAATCCCCACAACGGGTTGAGCTCCCGTTGCTCAGTCCCTGCTCCTGCCAACCTAGCAGTTTGAAAGCACGTCAAAGTGCAAGTAGATAAATAGGTACCGCTCCGGCGGGAAGGTAAACGCCGTTTCCGTGCGCTGCTCTGGTTTGCCAGAAGCGGCTTAGTCATGCTGGCCACATGACCCAGAAGCTGTACACCGGCTCCCTTGGCCAATAAAGCGAGATGAGCGCCGCAACCCCAGAGTCGGTCACGACTAGACCTAATGGTCAGGGGTCCCTTTACCTTTACCTTTATTCTCTGTGATAGAGGCCTGCACCATACAGCCTTATAAATTTACACTATTTCAAGAGTAGGCATAATAATAATCAAAGAGAAAACAATTTTAAAAACAAGTACGGATTGGTTTTTAAAAATACATATCCCGCCACTTATATTTTTGTGTTTAGAACTGGCCTTTAAGAAAATAGTGTGCGCGCATGTTAATAAACAGTATAACTAAATGTGCCGGTTTTAGGTTAATTTCAGGGTTAGTGATGTAATGTGAAACCAAGCATGGAAGGAAGTTGAGAGACTATATGTCGCATGGTGCAGAAAACACATCTTGAAGACCTTTTTTTTGGTGTTTCAGTGTTCCTGTTCCCGTAGTCAGTCTAGAGAAAATTCCTAACCTAGTGAAGGCAGATGGTGCCAATGTTAAAATGAACTCTGCAACCACTACCACCAGCTCCACCTCCTCGGCCTCTTCATCCACCACATCCGCTCCAATTAAATCTGCTTTGACATGTAAATCGGTGCCACCATCGCCAGAAAAGATTTTGAACGGCAAAGGCGTCATTGCTCCATCAATAGACAAGAAACACCAAAACGGCACTAAAAACAGTAACAAGTCTTACAAGAGAGTTTCGGGTAAGTAGCATTGTAGCATGACTTGATGAGATCCCATCATTCTTCGTTAGTAGCGTTTGTTGCTATTTATTATATGCCGTAGCTATTATTTACATAATGGTGATCTCGGCCCACATGTCAAATCTGTTTACGCGTCAATACCGAAGCACAACTTGCCTCACACTTTATATTGGTATTATTTCTTAATTTTGCAAAATGTAACGTAGGGGATGCGGGTGGCGCTGTGGGTTAAACCACAGAGCCTAGGACTTGCTGATCAGAAGATTGGCGGTTCGAATCCCTGCGACGGGGTGAGCTCCCGTTGCTCGGTCCCAGCTCCTGCCAACCTAGCAGTTCGAAAGCACGTCAAAGTGCAAGTAGATAAATAGGTACCGCTCCAGCGGGAAGGTAAACAGCGTTTCCATGCGCTGCTCTGGTTCGCCAGAAGCGGCTTAGTCATGCTGGCCACGTGACCCGGAAGCTGTACGCCGGCTCCCTCGGCCAATAAAGCGAGATGAGCACCACAACCCCAGAGTCGGCCACGACTGGGCCTAACGGTCAGGGGTCCCTTTACCTAATATAACGTAGGAGAGAACTAAGGAACAAATTCTGTAAAAATCAAACAGGATTATCTCGTAAAGGAGGCTGTTGGCTGCTCTTCCCTTCAGCGGTATTTAAATAAAATGGATTTGGATCTGAATATTGCCTTGCCCCAGTGGAATGCGGGAACCTCTGGATCTAACCCAGTGTTCCCAAATTTGAACAAGCAAAAAAAAGCAATTGATTTGCACAAAGTACTTGCTCTCTCTTGGTTAAAGGTAGGTGTCCTTTACTTGTCTCATTGGTCAGCATTCCCTTCATGTGAATATTCATGCCTTTGTTGGAACAAAGCATTACTCTAATGACACATAGCTTTGCTCATTGCATTTCAACTGGCAATCATGCACTGTATAAACTACTAACTGTTGACTTATTACTGTACTCCTAAAAACTTAAAGGAGTAAAGATCATTTCATGTGTACTGAAGATGACCAGAACGCCTTCTAATGCAGGAATGTTGCTTGTACAATTCTATTTGGACCATGATATGGGAAAGAACCTGATTTTTTAAAAAGGTGTTTTGTTTGTTTTCAGTGCTTAAAATCTGGACAATGCATAAAATTTGAAAAGTAAAGATAATCATTGGCTCTGGGCTCGTAGCCCTGATAGACTTGCAAGATAAGGAATAGAACAAGAGAAAGGAATAGAGGATGGGAAAGGAGGAGTAACCATGGGAGGCTTAGGAAATGATTATTTTCAACGGGTTGCTTTTTTTAAAGGGAAGGAACATAAAGTGGACCTCCGGAGGAAAGGGACAGATTTAAGAAGGAAGGTTAACAGGAGAGTGGAGAATGTGGTGGAAGATGGAGAAATAGGAAAGGTGTAGCGGTCCAAAGATGCTTGAAAGGAAGAAAGTTAGTGGTAAATCGAAACAAGAGGAAAAGGCAGAATATTCCGAGCAATTCAAATGAAGAAAGGAACTGAGAGTAGGACAAAGGTCAGAAATAGGAGGACCAGAAAATAAAATCTTACAGTGAAGCAAGTCTAGAATTGAGAGTTATGTGAGCAAGAAAAATAAATGAGAATTAAGAAACATTTTAGGTGAGAAAGCAATGCTGAACAGTCAAGTCATCTTTGTTCAAATGTTGGGGGAGAAATGTACGCAATGCCTGAGTAAAGTATTAGCGCTTAACATTATAGGAGGGAAACTACAATTCTGGAGAAATTTGTGTGTACTAGCTCTTGTACGAAGGAAGTTATCCACTCACCCCCTTTGATTATCCAGCTGCTTTGTGCTATTATTGATCTATGCATGTTGCTTCAAAGCTGCAGTGCCTTTTCGCAGTTGGACAAGCCCAACTGGTAACTCCCTAATGAGAGATCACATAAATGGGAAATGCACAAATATGGATGCTGTCTTTTTAGCAGACCATTCAGATTACTTCGTATATGTATAGTTTTCATTATCTCATTTTAGTGGTTTAGTTCAAAGGCAGCAAGAGGTGCATTTGGCTCAAGACTGTGCCCTTGTCATCCAGCACTGTGATGCTTCTATGAAATGAGTGAAAAGCTTTCCGGGAAGTTTTATTTTTCTCAAAGAATTGACTTTTAGCAGGCCTGTGCAATAAAAGAACATTGAAAGATTGTATTTGATCATTAATGGTTATTTGGCATGTTTTATTAATACCTTAGGAATACTGAACAGTAATTGGTCTGATAGTATTTCAATGTACACATTTGTATTAGCATAGTTATATAGATGTTCTAAGAAGAGACGAACTTTCCACCAAAGCATTAGTCTAATAATAGCAGCTCCCTGCCCTCCTAGACTTTATTATGTGTTGCACAGTACTGTTCAGTCTTCACAGATCTGGCACTCATTCATGATTAGGGGAGGTCTCTTCTTAATTTTTTACCATGCATGTGTTTGGTTGTTAGTGCCAACAGTGAGCGTTACCTTCTCTTAGTCTGACTTAGTTGTGGGTCCTGACCCACCAGTTGAAGTATAGCTGTAGGTTACTTGAAACAGGGGTATCTTACAGACTCAAAGTTTAATAGGTCGACAGGAGAAGTTCCCCAGTTGTAGAACACTCATCTGAGAATACCTCTCGCATGTTCTCTCAGTTTAAGTACACTTTACAACATCCTCTGCCCAGGGATGATAGTGAAGAGGCAATGTTGGTTTGATAGTAAAGGTTGTGAGTGGTATGCTACACGGAGTAAATGAATAGTATCCTCCTTCTCAGCATTGGCTGGTCCCCAATTGGAATATGGTGTTCCGCACTAGGTGCCACAATGCAAGAACATTGTCAACAAAGAGGAAAAGTTCAGAGGATTCTGTGATGAGGGTGACAGAAGGTCCAGCAGGCAAGTCATATAAGGAAAGGCTGAAGGAGTTGGGTATGTGTAACCGAGACAAGATTAAGGGCAGAACAATATTTTAAAGAATGTCAGAAAGCAAAGTTGGGATCGTATGTTTACCACAGTTAGTAAGGGAGCACAATTAAATGACCTGTTAAACATGTAATACCAAACTGTGATCTGGCATTACATGAGCAAGTCTTGGGCTTGCATGTTCCCTTGTCCCTCATGCACTCCAGTTCCCTCACTGACTTCAGTTTTGGGCAGACCATAGCTTGCAATTGCATCCAAATGAGCAAGCTATCATGTATGCTTTTCTCCTGACATTAAAAACGAAACAAACAAAAAAACAACAAAACACCTTGGTGGAGAAATAGAACAAAATAAACACAAGAAAGGTCTTTGTAATTAGTGCATAATTATGCCATATTCAGGAGTGGTTGCAACGATTCGTAAGAGCTAATGCTAGACCTTTAACATGCAGTGTGCCAAAAGTGGCAAGAAATTGGTAGAAAATGAACCATCTGAACCATCCTGAGAATTCTTATCACATTCTTGGTTCTGTTATGTAATAGTAAAAATGATACATTTTATTGCGGGGAAGTCTTCTGATCCCATTAATTTCACCACTCACGCTTTGATCAGAGATCCAGAATTCTCTGACCTTAGCAGATTGAGAAAGGGGCAGGTCTGTTCTGTTTTCGAATGACATACCTTGAGAAGCACATACTTAAATTTAGTGTTGTGCTTTATATTTAAATGGCAGGATCTAAACACTGTTTTGTATTAGTGAAACACTTTTTCATATTCAATGATGTCTTTGTGCATGCAGATTGGGTCTAATCCTTGACCTTAAGTGGGGAGCCTATGGCTCTACCTAACGCTAATTTTCTTCAACTCCCATTGACCAGTACAGTGATGATGGGAGCCATAGGTGCCAACTCCCTGGCACCCTGGGCCACTGATAAAAGTCCCCATGAAGGAGCCAGGCACCCACAAATGTTGGTGCCAGGGCCATGCACACTGCATGGCACCCAAGGCCCTGGGCACCCACAGTCACTGGGCCAAGCTGGCACTCCTGATGGGAGCTGTAGTAAGACAACACCTGGAAGCTAGAAGTTCCCTATTCCTGGCTCTGTAAAACTTTTTGCCTGGCTGGAAGGGTGAACAGGTAAGCTACTGCATGGGAGCTGATCGAAACCCCTTCGCAGGCCAGATGGGCTTCGTGTTGTCAGCCCTGATCTAGCCCAGGGCAAGTGTAACCAAAACAAGATGACTGGCCATTGCTTTGATCCTAAGAGTATGAGTAGCCCATAACTTTTCTGATAGAGCAGTTGGGACAAGCAGCTCGTTTTGTCCAAGCCACTGGAAATGGAGGGAAGGAAAAGAATAGTTCCACATGCCTTCTAACAGGTATGCGAGTTCTTCTGCACATCTACGCCTATAGAAAGAAGCCTGTAACCTCCATCGATCTGCCTCCCTTCCAGTCTTTCATTACATTTCATATTGAGCTTAGTGAAGTGCTAATAAATCCATCCGTTACACAAGAACAGTATGGAAAGCAGGCCTGCACCAGCCGTTCCCTTTGCTACATTAAATGCTCTGCTGTTAAGGGGTAGGTGATGCTGGTGAGGTCGTTTTCAAGCTTCAGTTCAAGAAGCAGAGTGGAACAGAGAAATTAGCTTTGTTACTAACTAGATAGGAATCTTGCTAGGTTTCTGTGTGAGAATGAACTAGTGTGTCTGTGAATCTGTTGTCTGCAAACATCATTCCTTGTTGCAGGTATGCTAAAAATCAGAATGTGTTAAGGAAAAGTACAATATCTTTATATATTTATTCTCATCTGCACCATTAAAGTGTATTTAGTTTTTGTTTCATGTCACTTTAAACATGTTAAGGTTTTTTTTATATAAAAAAGGGAGAAAACCCTCTCACTTTATTATAATTATTATTTTCAAACAGAAAGAGAGTTTGACCCAAATAAACATTGTGGAGTATTGGATCCTGAGACAAAGAAACCCTGCACTAGATCACTCACCTGCAAGGTAGTTTTCTTGTTAATTTAAATATATATCATGCTTTGCCGTGACTGACATCTTTACTCATGCATAAAGGTCCTTCTGATACGTCGTGTATTTTTAAATAGCCAAGAGCAACCCAATATTAAATCAAAAGGGTGATTTGGGCACTGTGGTTATTCATTGCCAAACATGAATGAATGAATGAATGAATGAATGAATGAATGAAGACAATAGTTCTGCAGTAGTGCAGTCCTCATTTATGGATAGGCTTTATCTTTTTTTCTTTTTGTAGCTAATTCATAGGGGTTAAGCACACGATGCTTTGAAGACACAGGTGTTTGCTGGATGAAGTGTTGACGGCTGGAGGAGTAAGGGAGGCTGACAAGGCATTTAATGGCAGGTTTCAGGCATTGGAGTGCAAGGAGGGACAGCAAGAGGAACCAAACAAAAATCCCTTTAAGTGGAGTAAGCATTTCCCTGTCTCTTCTCAGTCCTGGGGAGGGCAGAAAGGAGCTTGCCTCATCGCAGAGCTCCCAAACTCAGGCCTCCAAAGCCCAGACCAACGTTATCTGACCAGGAATATCCAATTGGGTGGTTTCCAATTAAAGGGTTGAAACAGACAGACATACCTGAGCTGTTTGTCATATATGACAACTTACTCCCTTAGCTAAGGAAAATCCTTTTAAGGCCATAATTTAACAGATTACAAAGGGGTAAGGGAGAATAGTAATATTTGCCTTCCCTTTTAAGAAATGTGGAAAAGTCAGAGTGACTTCAGCATTGCAGCTCCTGTTTCAGAGTCAAGAAAATATTATTTTTGACTGATTGACCCAAACTGAGAACCCTTGTCCTTAGGATATATTGCCTTTTGTAAAGACAAGAACACCTGCTTCCTACCCATTCATTTAAAAACAAAAGGAAAATATTCCTGCAACTTTGTTTTGAATGAATTAAAGAGTTCTTTTTTTTCTTTTTTGGTTTGGTTTTATTCTCTTTGTAAACTGCTTTGAGGATTTTTTTAAAAAACTGGTGTATAAATTTTATGACATAAATAATAAACAAACTTGTAGATGAAAAGCTATTGAACATTTATGTTGAAGGTACAGAGAATGCAATTTCCAGGTCTGGTTTGCAATTAATTTACACAATAACATCATGGAACTTGTGCTATTTCCTGGATTAATATATTCTAACTGTTTTTATATTCACACCCCCATTTTTAAAAACCACAATGCTCTGGTTATGCTACTAATGTGTAAAGTGTTTTCATGGAAAGTTTTCTTATCACCAAAATAATGTTTCATTAAACTGCATGTGCCTCCGAGGACAGGTGAACTAACCTGTATAGGATAACTGTTTCGTGTTGTCATAAAATCAATGATCCATCAAATATTTCTAGGTATCTCCTAGATTAATATTTTAATTGATTTTTATATTTACACCCCCCGATATTTTTTTTTCAACTACCCTATTTTTTAGACTCATTCACTTAATCACCGGCGAGCAGTTCCAGGCCGTAAAAAACAGTTTGACATTCTCTTAGCTGAACACAAAGCTCGATCGCGGGAAAAAGAAGTAGCAAAAGATAAGGAGCATCCGCAATGTATAAGGGAATCTCATCAGCCCCAACCTGTGCTAGTCCTAGACGCTCTGTCAGGAACATCAGTGAACTCTGGGCAAGAGCCCAAAGGAACGTCGCCTGCAAAATCAAGACTGCCCAATTCAGCATTTCCTAGGTAAGTTGGCACAGGATTCTGGCATTCAGTGAGCATTTCCACAGGAAGCAGTGGGCCCAGGGAAATGCCAAATTATGATATGAGCAAGCTCAATTCAGTGGTGTGGATAAATTATGGAAATCATATTTATTTGTATATATATATCCCTCGTGTGCAGTGCAAAATTTTAGAGACTGAGGCATAGTCACTATTCAGACTCTAGCAAAAACCAGGAACTTGTTTTCCAACTGCTTTCCACAATCAGGGCTTGAAAGTTGCACCTTTTTAATGAAGTAGGAAATGATCAGGTTTCATTCAGAATTTCATTCAGAATTCTGCAATTCAGTTCCTGATAAAAGTCCCTGCAAATTTCAAGCCCTTCTAAATTTCTGATATAAATGTCATAGTAAATCTGCTATACTTCAAAAGCTTCTGCGCTTTCTGTGTAGTGGGGGCATTGAATGTTCTCCTCCTTTTCAGTAGGAAATGTCTATTTTCCAATCCAGACTTTCTGTCTAGCAGTAATGCATTTAATGTTTCAATACTAATGGCATTTTGAAGATGGCTTTTTGTAAAAGGTTTTTATGTGCATAGTTTATTGAAACACACACACAGCTCAATCCTATGCACATTTATTCAGAAGTCAAGAACAAAGAATTCAGAGGGACTTACTGCTTACTTAATGTGTTTGTAGTACAGGTGACTCTCAACTTAGTGGGGGTTACGTTCAGGAGATAGCGCGGAAAGCCAAATTGTGTATAGTCAAAACACATCGGGTTTAATGGTGGGTGGGATTGCCAACGTCTTTTTTCTTGTAAGCCCAGTCCCATCCATCCATCCATTCTTTCTTTCTTTCTTTCTTTCTTTCTTTCTTTCTTTCTTTCTTTCTTTCTTTCTTTCTTTCTTTCTTTCTTTCTTTCTTAGTGTGTAAAGCTGAATGCACACAAGATAAATGTGTGTAAGTTGAGAGTTAGTTGTGTTAGGCTTCCATCGTAAACATGCTTAGGATGTAATAAGTTTTATTGAGCATGGTGACATTTACTCTGGCGTAAGTATGTGTTGCGGTATCTGACTGTAAGTTTCCTTTTAGCTAGGAAGGTAGTTGTGGCGTTTGAACCCTGTGTTGGTCATTTTACCCTCTTAGGCCTTCCTCTGCAAACAGCATAAATAGCACGAGTTCTTCAAACCATGGTGGTTATGCTCCAGAACTGCCTCTGCCTTCTATGGGAGGAGATCTGCCTAGCAGATTATCTAGTGACGAGGGCGAAGTGGAGGGATCCGAAGAATCTGAGAAGTTAGACTGTCACTATTCCGGACACCATCCTCGACCTCTTGGGGTATGTCTTTTTATCTCCAGTAACCCTCTTCATTGCTGACATTTGTGACTGGCTGTATACACTTACGAAAGAGGTACCTCATTGCACCTTATTAACAAACTGGCTGTTTTTGCATGTAATGCTAAACCATGGTTTGCTTAACCTAAGTATGATTTGCCTAAACATTTGAACCAGCTCTGAGCAAGTAACCATGGTTTACATTTTAACAAGCCACCATTTGAACTCGTGATTGCTTGGCTTATGAATTGTGGCTTGGCACCATGGTTTGTCATTACACCCAAACCTAAGATCCTGGAGTAACCTTGGTTTGTTTGAGCACCCTGCCCCAGCCATTCACCAAAGTACAGAGGCAAGGCTGTTGGAAAGTGAAACTACTCCCCAGGCTAAATAATAATAATAATAATAATAATAATAATAATAATAATAATAATAATTTATTTATGCCCCACCCATCTGGCTGAGTTTCCCCAGCCACTCTGGGCGGCTCCCAATCAAGTGTTAAAAACAATACAACATTAAATATTAAAAACTTCCCTGGACAGGGCTGCCTTCAGATGTCTTTTAAAGATAGGATAGCTGCTTATTTCCTTCACATCTGAAGGGAGGGTGTTCCACAGGGTGGGCGCCACTACCAAGAAGGCCCTCTGTCTGGTTCCCTGTAACCTCACTTCTCGCAATGAGGGAACCGCTAGAAGGCCCTCGGCGCTGGATCTCAGTGTCCATGCTGAACGATCGGGGTGGAGACGCTCCTTCAGGTATACAGGACCAAGGCCGTTTAGGGCTTTAAAGGTCAGCACCAACACTTTGAATTGTGCTCGGAAACGTCCTGGGAGCCAATGCAGATCTCTCAGGACCGGTGTTATGTGGCCCCGGCGGCCACTCCCAGTCACCAGTCTAGCTGCCGCATTCTGGATTAATTGCAGTTTCCGGGTCACCTTCAAGGGTAGCCCCACGTAAAGCGCGTTGCAGTAGTCCAAGCGGGAGATAACTAGAGCATGCACCACTCTGGCGAGACAGTCCGCGGGCAGGGAGGGTCTTAGCCTGCGTACCAGGTGGAGCTGGTAGACAGCTGCCCTGGACACAGAATTAACCTGCACCTCCATGGACAGCTGTCAATCCAAAATGACTCCCAGGCTGCGCACCTGGTCCTTCAGGGGCACAGTTACCCCATTCAGGACCAGGGAGTCCTCCACACCCGCCTGCCCCCTGTCCCCCCAAAACAGTACTTCTGTCTTGTCAGGATTCAACCTCAATCTGTTAGCCACCATCCATCCTCCAAATGCCAACCTGTGCTGGGTTCTTTTCCAGAAGTAGCCCTCTCTCTTCATCCTGACTTTTTCCACCCTACTCTTCCATGGCATGTCCTCATTTACTTTGTAGTTCATAATTGAAGGCAAGGGTGAGTGAGGAACCTGAGAACCTCCAGATGGACCCCTCACAGCTGACCATGTTGTCTGAGCTGATGGGAGCTGGAATTCAAGCATGTTGGAGGTTCTCAGCTTCTCCATCCCTGATCTGAGGTCTCCCAAGTTGGTGAGCTGCCCTGCCCCACACTGCTCAAACTTTGTATGCCAACATCAGTCCACACAACTGTACCGTTGCATTCCTGCAGATCAGTCAGTCATGTTGAATGAAAGAGACCACAAGCTGTGAACGTGCAGATCTAATTGCTTCAATCCTTAGTAGGGACATAGATTTATGTTTCAGGTAGAAGGCAGCTCATTGATATTGAAAAACAACCAAATGTAAGATGGCCTCAAGTGAGACTTGAGATCCACCTAGTGATTGAAGGCAGAAATTGCTGTTCATTTGCAGAAGCTCCTGGATCTCAATTCACTCTGTGACCAGTTCTGTTTCTGGCTTCACCTTGTTGAGCACGCACTTTACCTCCTTCCTTCAGTTTAGGTGTGTTTTTATTCATTTGTTCCCTCCTTGGTTTGTGTATATGTTTTCCGTGGAGCCCATCTAGATGCCTATTTTCCATTAAACTCTCTCTGTCTCTCTCATATCAGTTTGTCTGTCCATTCCCTAGGCTAGTTCCTGAGGTCTCCCCGCTTTCCCATTCCTTTTTGCCTTTAAGTAGTAATAATAAAAGAGCCCTTTGTCACCTGTGTCCATTTTCATCTTTTTCCTGCTCCACAGAAGCCCTTTGTGAAGATTGTGCCCCCAGTCTTCCTTCCTTCTCTGTCTCCAGCAGACCTGTCGCACCCCAGACTTCTGGTTTAGCTCCAAGCAAAGTGTTTTGCAGCAATTAGGGAAAAGCAGAGGGAAAAATGCCTGTGCTTCCTTAAATGATGCACACAGCTCTCTTGCCAAACCAGAAGGCTGTGTTTTGGCCTCTGTGGTTAATGTAGATGCAAGTGATCCCTGCACCTCCCAGGTTTGGTGAAGCATCGCCTTTGGGATCATGAATGTGCCCCAGGAGATTTCAGCGTCCCCATCTGATGCCCACTGGGTTGAAGGAAAGAGGAGCCAGGAGCAGCGGTGTATGTCTTTTGCCTTATTGCCACGGGTCTTGTGTTCTGTTCTCTGTATGGCTTGTCATTAAAGAACCGGCCATGTGGTTCAATTGATACCCAGAAGCTTCTGCAAATGAACAGCACTTCCTGACTTCAACCACTAGGTGGAACTCAAGTCCCACCTGAGGTCATCTTTAGATGTCTTTAGAACAGGCATAGGTAAACTCGGCCCTCCAGATGTTTTGGGACTACAACTCCCATCCCTGACCACTGGTCCTGTTAGCTAGGGATGATGGGAGTTGTAGTCCCAAAACATCTGGAGGGCCGAGTTTGCCTATGCCTGATTTAGAAGAATGATTTCACAGTTAAGTCCAAAGATCCTTAACTAATTTGCAATCTTGGCTCCCTATAGTATACCCTGAAGCTCTTCTGATTTCATGAATATCTTTTCTTTCAGCATATTTGTGTGAAATTCCTTGCCTCATTTAATTTAATAGTAGATTTTACTTTTTTACCAGGTAGATGACCTAGGAGCGAAAGTAAGATCATAGCTATTATAAAGCTAATAACATCCTCTAAAATTATAGTATTCAAGGCTGTAGCTTTTGCAAATGCAAATGTCAGGGAACTGACATCGGAGCCAGAGGTGGAGGCAAGGCTCCCAAGCGATGCTGGAGAAGGGCCAAGCAGGGAGAGAGGGAGCTCATTGGCTGGGGAAGGAAATCAGCGTAACACCAGGGATAAAGGGGGGCAGATTGAGGGGGCTCCAGGACTCCTCGCCGGAGACCAGCGGGGAGAGCACGGGTCCTCCGCTACCCACACCCACCCTGCGCAGAAGACTTCCGCGCAGGGAAAGTAGGTGTAGACTTGGCGTCAAAGAACTTCTTTGCTGGAAGAAGTTCAAGAAACGCCCACTGACGGATTCTGCTAGCGACTGAACAGCCACAAAGTGAAGGGCTGTCCAGCCAGGAAAGGTTTAACCAGGCTACCTAGCCAGGAGTGGTGGCAACTTACGCACGAGCAACCCCATATAACCATTACAGCAAATGTTAATGCAATTTGTGGCTTCTCCCATGTTGTGTTTTGTGATGACTTGCATCTTACTAGAAGATGCATGCACAGCAAGCCAGAGACCGTAATATATATATATATATATATATATATATATATATATATATATATTTACATTTACGGCAGCATAAATTTAGGGATGTTAGTTACAGATACCAAAAGTGATATACATCCAAATTACCTGAAAATGAAATCAAGTTTTGGGGTAAAAGGAGAAAGCCAAAGGTATTTACTAATGCAATTATTTTCACTAGACTCCAACAGATAGCAGACTAATCACTATTCAGTTAGCATTTTTAAACTTCTGTAGTCAATGTATTGATCAGCAGCATCCTTTGATTTTTGCAAGATCCCTATATCTTTCCCCCTTTATCCTTTCCAGTTTTGTTCATTTGGAAGTCATTTGATGGGAAGAGGTTACTACGTGTTTGATAGAAGATGGGATCGTTTTCGACTAGCACTGAATTCCATGGTAGAAAGACACTTAAACTCACAGATGTGGAGGTAAGTAAACAGCTTCTGCTTTCATGTTATTCTACAGGTCTAAGAGTGGGGTATGAGAGCAGAAAATAACGCCAGTGTATTTCACATCTGTCACCTCAAAGGGTTTTTTAAGGGGGGAGCAGGTAAGCTCCGTGCTGCATATAATTGATCACAACAGACAGTGCATGCACCCATTTTGAATGGCAATGCCCATCAACTTGGGGGGGCCAGCCCCCTCAAATACATTATTTTGGGGGAGGGGCTGAAGGGAGCTTGGTCCCTAGAAGTTGGCTCCTCTGGCCCCTTTGGTTTTAGATAGTGCATGGATAGAGGAGACCAAAAATCCCGGGACACAACTTTTCACGGCCCTCTAGAGTCTAGCGGCTATGGTGGTTCATTTACTACAATTAATGTATTTAGTGTTAACTCTGGAAGTGAATATACTCGATTCTAACTAAACTAAAAAAACCACACAACTGTAGAGGTAGAAAAGGTGCAGAAACAATCGAGCGGTTTAGAGGACCTTCTTCATGGGGAAAGGTTAGAATGTTTGGAGTTTAGTTTTGCTTTGTTTTAACCAGGGAAAAAATGTGAATGAGAGACATAACAGGTTTAAACCATTATGGGTAGTATTCAGAAGTGGATCAAGAGAAGTTCTATACTCAACTCAACCAGCTTGATTGGCCTGACAGTTTCAGGGCACCCCCCCCCCAAAAAAGAGAGACGTATTCTGCACAATGTATTCAGTGTCAATGCCACAATCTGTGGTGATATCCACTGGCAGAGATGGCTTTAAAGGGATTTATACCAATTCATAAGGGCTCTCAGAGGCTATTTGTCTTGATGGCTAAATGAAGCCTCCAGTGTGACCATAGGATAGAAAACTGCCAGAAGAACTCGTGTCTCTTCCTCATTCACTGTGTGACCCCCACAGGGCTGGGCCGTTAAAAGCAAACTCTGCGAACTTCCGAAGATTGGGGTGGTGATTCCCATTTGTTGTCACTTGTAACATTTGCCTGAAGGAACATGGCTCACTTGTTCTTTAGTGGTAATTTATTGACGACCGCCCTGAGACTTCCGGGTATAGGGCGGTATATAAATTCAATAAATAATAATGATAAAAATGGGTGGTGCTGTGGGTTAAACCACAGAGCCTAGGACTTGCCAATCAGAAGGTTGGCGGTTTGAATCCCCGCGACGGGGTGAGCTCCTGTTGCTCTGTCCCTGCTCCTGCCAACCTAGGAGTTCAAAAGCACGTCAAAGTGCAAGTAGATAAAGAAGTACCACTCCGGCAGGAAGGTAAATGGTGTTTCCGTGCGCTGCTCTGGTTCGCCAGATGCGGCTTAGTCATGCTGGCCACATGACCTGGAAACTGTACGCCGGTTCCCTCGGCCAATAAAGCGAGATGAGCGCCGCAACCCCAGAGTCGGTCACGACTGGACTTAATGGTCAGGGGTCCCTTTACCTTTAATGAGGTACAATAGTTGGAACTTTGGGGGTCAGGCTTGATAGTCTTCTGTTAACTTTGCACATCCCAATACTAATTGGTTGTTAATGTTTATGATAGTCCTTCTATATTTGAAGTTATTTGGATTGCAGTAGATTGTCTGGTGAATTCAAGGAACTTGCCTGGCAGAGGGAGGGAGGGCTGAGCATGGCTGGGGGGGGCATGAATGTCTCCCATCCCCTGCAGTGTCTCCTGGTGATGGCAAGAGAATGGGGGAAATAGGACTTAACCGCTTAGGAAACCTACTCTGACACTTGAGTGGATCAGGCCCAGTTCTGTGTATGATTTGAATACTAACAACACAACTGTGGTGTTACTTCTTTTTGAGAACCCAGATTAAACTCAATTGATCAAAGTAAGTTTAGGAGCGTTCCTGATTAACTGGTAAGTAGAAAAGAATGGAAGGAAATTTCACATAAGACGGCTGGGCGGGGAAGGTGGGAGAGCATATGTGATTGAGTGGCATATACCCTCAGTCCAGTGTGAAGCAAGAGGAGGCCCAGTTGCAAGAATCTGGAAATAAATCCCAAAATGTAATGAACTGGAGCTGGTAAAGTAAAACTATCCAGTAATTCTTATTTGTGTGTATGTGTTTATTGCTCAGTCTTTGTAGCAAAGCTGAGTTACGAGATGCCTGAACCTCAAAGTATTTCTTTTTCTTTCCTGTTACAGGAAAATCCCTCCTGCAGTGGATAGTCCGATGCCCTCTCCAGCAGCACATATCTCCACCCCTTTTCCAGCATCGGTTTTGCAACCTTTCAGCAATCCTAGTGCAGTGTATATTCCTTCGGCGCCCGTCAGTTCAAGAATACCTTCTTCCTACTTGATGACTTCTGCCATGTTGTCCAACGCGGCTTTTGTGACTGCATCGGATACAAATTCCATTATGTCGCACACTACAGCGTTCCCTCACGTGGCTGCCAGCCTGAGTATTATAGACTCGACATTTAAGACCCCGTCGGCCATGTCACCTGTGCCAGCGGTTATCCCTCCCCCATCCCACAAGCCATCCAAAACGAAAACCAGCAAATCCTCAAAGGTCAGAGATCTCTCGTGCCGCGGTGATGAGTCTTCTAGCAACAAAAAGAAAAGGCCGCCCTCTTCTTCTTCCTCGCTGTCTTTGCAGACTTCCTCGCCCCCCTCTTCTTCCTTTTCAGGGTCTCACAAAAAGAACTGCGTCTTGAACCCCAGCTCGACCTTGAACTCTTATCAGGCCACATCTTCCTATAACAGTCTGTCTGTGCACAATGCAAACAATGGAACAACCCCACTCAGTGCCAAATCGGAGCCCTCGGGAGGACGGACTTCGTTATCAAGTAGCTCAGCAGACTCAGTGAAACACATGAGCATCGTAGTAAACAGTATTGACTCTTCCGGTTTGTCTGTGCCCTCCCTCCTCCACCATTCAGGGGACCACTCCCTAACAGCACACAACGCCATGTCCTCTCTCCCCCTTTGTTTTGACAAATCGGAAGGGAAGAAGCGCAAAAACTCTAGTTCTAGTAGCAAAGCCTGTAAAATCACTAAAATGCCTGGTATGAATAGCGTTCACAAAAAGAGCACTGCCAACCTTATTCCTACGGTGCCAGATACTCCAAACAGCTCCATCTCTCGGCAGGTAAGGGTTTCACGAGTCTGTCGGGTCTTGTTTCCCTGACTTGGCAGGGGCAAAGCAGTCTGGCGGATGTATCAGGATGCCCACAGAGGTGAACTGCTGAGGGAGCACCCAGTCAGCATCCTGACCAAATGTAATGCGCAACTCCAGCCAGCCTCCGTTGGCCTGTGAGTGAGCAATGAGGTTGAAGGAAGGTTGCATCTCCCATTCCGCTCCTGGCTGCAGAGGCAGCTTCCTGGTTTCTTATACCACGGTTACTCAACGGCCAGCCGCAAACATTTCCCGGGATAGCCTGACATCTGCATGATACATTACTGAAATTGAGAGCCACGTGTTCCATATTGCTTTTAAGTGAGAGTATGTTAATAGAGCGTTAAATCATGGGTAGGCAAACTAAGGCCCGGGGGCTGGATCCGGCCCAACCATCTTCTAAATCCGGCCCGCGGGCGGTCTGGGAATCAGCATGTTTTTACATGAGTAGAATGTGTCCTTTTATTTAAAACGCACCTCTGGGTTATTCATGGGGCATAAGAATTCGTTCATTCCCCGCCCCCAATATAGTCCGGCCCCCTGCTGAAAAAGTTTGCAAAAGATTTTGAGAGTACGCTTGCTTTTACGGCAGTTCTATATGGTTTCTGCATCTTGCCTTCTGAATACTGTTTGTACCTTACAGATTGGAAAAAATAGCAGTGTAGCTTTGTCTCAGTCCAGTCCTTCAAGTACACCGAACCCAGTGCACAACAAACAAGTGAGTTGCAGTTTACAAATTTTCCTGAAGTGGTTATATAACCAGTTTGTTGACCAGTGATTTTAATATAAACTACTGAAGCTGTGCATGTTTATTGCATTATAATAAGTACTGTAATGATTTAATGCAGGCTTCTAAAAAGCCACTCATCTCTGTCTGGCAAGTCAGAATTCTGCCTAGCCAACTGTCGGGAAGGTCCTGTAAACTGGAAGTATGCTGGGTTTTGGGGTGATACCTATGACCTCTGGTTTGAGCATGAATTACTCAGTTTAGTGGGTTGCTGCAAAATGTGGGGTTCTGCAAAAGGACTGCAAAACTTTGGAGGGTATCCCAAATTTTGGGGTTTGTAGTTAATTAAGTTCATGTAGTGGAGCAAAATGTTGCATTGTTTTACAATCAACTCTTATCTTTCTTCCAGAAGACGTTAAACCGGACTGGTAGGATAAGGACTCTTCCATAACGAGGAAAAGCAACCAGCCTATAATCTCTCTCGTTTTAGCAGCCCTACTCTGGTTTCTTATTTTATTTTCTGTCTCCTGCAGATAAAATTTACTTAATATTTTTGTGGGTTTTTTTAAAAAAACAAATGTTTTTAAATCTACATAAAACTGTGGCATATTTCAGTTCTTCAATATACATCGGCCTTTGATCTGTGCAATCTGGTTTGATTCGGATTCAAGCTTTTAAAAGCAAATTGTTGCATTTCCCCCTTTTTGTTTCTTGCAACAAATGACAGCAGTGAACATTCCGAAATAATGCAATGTGTGGTTATATTATATTTAAAACACCCCTTCATTGTTTAAAATTTACAGTAACTTCTGTATTTATTATTGATTATTGTCCTAGTGCATTTCTCAGCAGTAACTAACAACTGTGTGGCCAGAAGTTTCACTGACGTTGTTCAGTGGTTTCAGTGTGCAACACCTCTTGTTGATTATGGTATTCCTAATCTGCTCAGTGTACTGAAGGGTATATTCAATTTGTTCCCGGTGAGATTAATAGGAGCACCATGTGAAAAATTTCTCACTTGTAGATGGAGAGCCACAAAGAATCTATACTACTGTTTTCCTTAATGAAACAATTTGTTCTTTGAAAAGACAGGAGCTGAGCATACTGAATTTGTATCAGTTAGAATTGCACTGACAATGTTTTACAGGAATTACTGCTTTTTAAAAAAATAAAGGTAGATTTTGAAATCAGGAACTTAATAATAATACTAGGGTACTGCAAAATTACTACAGAGCAGTTAATTTTTATTTCTACAGTGTTAAAAGTGCACTTAAATGCTGGTTTATTTACATCTCAAGGGGGCAGAAAGCCGTTTACTTTTTGGGGGGTGGAAGGCTTAAGGAAATTTTTAAAGCTTATACAATGTTTAACAAATGGAAACATGGCTAGGCCCTTTGGGGGGAAATTAGAAGATATTCTTAAAGTAAAATTTTATAGTGTTAATTTTGTAATTTATGTTTTGCTATATTTGGGAAGTGACAGGAATAGTTTCATGAACAATATGAAACTTAGGAAAGTTTTAAGCAATGCTTATATTTTTCATGTACTTTTGAGTTATGGTTTTATTGTACATTTATTCAGACTGAAAAAAGTGTACATATCTTTGTTATTTTTGCACAATTTTTGTCTTCGGTTGTAGGAACAGAGCCTTGTTGACTTTTTTTATCTATAAAAAAAACTAATTTATTTTGTGTTGTATAACTGCAGGAGTTTTAAAATCTCAGTAAGAAAACACCATCTGATAAGTGAACTGCTGTTTTCTACTTCTAGAGGGGAAACAGGGATGGGGAGATTCAGTGGCTGCTTCTGAGAATTAATGTCACTCAGTGACCGAAGGAACAATTCAGTCGTGTTAAGAATTCCTTAGCTCTTAACATGCATCTGTTAAGTAAGAAGCTGGACTGGGGAGTGTTTTTTGCTGCTTATCTATGTATCCTTTTATTTTCAGTGGCATCGATCTGAAAGCATTTTGGAAACCAAGTAAAAACCTCATACTGTTTTTAATCCCCTGCATTTTTTTTAAAAAAATCACCAATTGATTTTATACGTGCTAAAATGTCCAGCCTGAAAAGTGAAATGCAGTTGTTTTTTTAAAAAAATGGGTTTGAACTGGACCAGCCTATAATGTATTATTAGTGTAGCATTCATTCAACAGTTGCTTTTCCTTCTTCTTCCTCCCACCTTTGCCTGAAGACTTTGTGATTCGTTTCCAGCAATAGAGGCTCAGCAGCTTTGGTTGTTAAACATACGCAATGCATAGGCCCTTCAGCCATATTAAAAAAACAAAAGCGACTTGGATAACTTGTATGCCTTCTTTTGTATCAATGTTAACAATTGTACATAGTGCTGATCAACCTTTGTAGAGAATAGTTTATACAGCATATTCTATTACTGCTGATTCTCAGTGAACTATTGTTTGAAAAAAAAAAAGAAAATTTTCTATTTACACCTTATATTTTGTTATGCTGTTGGCCCATGGCACTTTAACAAAACTGTGGGTTTTGCATAGCTGGTCAGTCATGGGGAATATTAACTGTTGCACAGAAATGACTTTGCACCTCCTGTATTGTGATTTCCTACTACAGATTTTAGACTCTTTTTCCAGAAGACTTTTGAAGAAAGCATGTCCAATCATTCTAAAAGAAAATGCCATATGTGTACAGTCAGTTTCTTTTCTACAAACCCATATTTTGTAACACTAAGTATTTTCATTCTTTGTTCTGCACCTTTTATGTATTAGCAGTATCAGAAAGAGCCCATTCCATGCTTGTGAAAATTGTGTCGGAAGTAAGGTGTAAATAATAAAACTTTATGGCTTACAGTTTTGAAAAAAGAACAAACATGTATCTGACTGATACTGCCACAGTTCCAACACCAGGCCTGGAGATATTCTCTAGTGAGCGATTGTATTTCTTTTGTTTTGGGGTTACATTTTGTTTTTGCTTTATTATTAATTATTATTATTATTATTTTTTGTAACATGGCTTTGTAAATAAAATAATTTATATGTTTGTAAGAAATAGGTGAAGCGTTTTTATTAGCTTTTGAAGGAAAGTTACCTTTGGGAAACATTTTTCTGTTTCATGCAGCATCAACCAGTGCTTCTGTTACCTCATTTTGTCACTGTTGTAAATACAAGGCAATCACTTAAGATTGGGGTTCACTCTAAAATGTCATCATTGATCCAGCAAGGTCCAGCCCACATGAAGAAGTAGGTTTCTGTGGGGATTTTCATCCCCATTCTTTCCTACTTAAGAGGCGGTGGCGGCTGCTGCTGGGATAGGAGGGTTGGGGTATGGGGAGTCCACAATTCATAGCTTGTTCATAGATGGTTCTGGTCCCAAGATGGAGAATTTAAAGCTCAGGAGCAGATAGTACATTTACAGGTCAAGTGTTTTGGTCTCTTCGTGGTAGACTCAGAGACACCTTAGTCAAGAGTGGTGCTCTAGTCTACACCCTTAATATTAGGACCTGCTCCATTTTGAAGAAGGGAACACACACAATGTTCCTCCTGCCATCGCACAGACTCAAGAAAACAGTAACCCCAAGAAAGTAAAAGCTATATATACTTTGTTCTTAGCCAGCCATCTTTAGAGACACTTGGCTAGAGAGGAGTGCTGTAATTTAAACCAGTGGTGTCCAAACTTTTTTCAAAGAGGGCCAAATTTGATGAAGTGAAGGGCCATGAGGGCCAACCAAAGTTGTTGACCAAGTCAGGCCCCCGAAACAGACTTTTCACTTGCCTGCTTTAAACTAAGATAATTGCTTTATTAAAGACAACCTTTGTACCCAAGGAAATAATGATATTTACATGCTGCAGTCTTTCCAAAGACTCAAGAGCCAGCCTCTAAGAGACTTTTACTGCAGGCCAAATTCTCTTCCCCCCCTCCCCATTTCCATGCCAGCCAATTATTCTTACAACTCAGTTCAGCTATTGTGGCAAATCCTCTCTTGTAAATCGCTCTGAGGTCTGGGGGAGCCTTGTGTTTGTGTTTTTTAAACCAGTGTATTAATTTTATGAAATGAAACAAACTAAGCTCTTTCTGCACCCCAAAGCTCCTATGGATGTACTTCTGACTGCACAGTTTGGCCACCTTTAAAAACCTACCTGTGCAACCTTTTACACAAGGCACTCTCAGACCAACTTAGCCGCTGGCTCCCAGTCTTCACCAGATAATTATCAATACTGCACTATTCATGATCTGCCACAGTCTTTAGCTGGGCCACCTATATCTTGACACCACTCCTTTTTATTTCTCCAGCCTTTGCTTTCCCCCCTTTCTACTGAGGCCTGTAGCAACCCCCCAGCCCAATTTTTCAACAAACAAATAATTAAACAGTTGTCTATTTGCTCTTCGTCAGGGAGAATGCAAAATCTCAGTCCTCAGCAACAGGGGATGTCGACAGAAACAACAGCCCAGGAAGACAAAAAGACAAACCAGTTCTCAAGTTCTCCCTGGCTGGTCTTCAGTTTGATTAGGGCTGCAGCTGTTTCAAAGTGCTCTAGACTTCCAGACGAAGACATAGAAATCACAGAAAATGCTGCAAACCACTGTAAGCCCTTAGTGCTGACAGCGGACCACTGCAACAGCTTAGAGCCCTTGCAAAGAGTTTTTGGAAAACCCTAGCAACAATCCAGCCAGACTTAACAGGATTCTGTGTGACTGAACAGCCAACAAGAGGAAGCAACTCAGGTTAGCTCATAAAATGCAGTTCCCACAAACTCCTAGAAGGATCCTAAAATAAAATCATAGAATTGTAGAGTTTGAAGAGAACACAAGGATCATCTAGTCTAACCTTCTGCAGTGCATTAATCTTTTGCCCCATTAATCTTTCGCCCCATCCACAACCTTGAGATTAAGAGACACACACATTAAGAATATGCCCTGTAATGAAAATAACTACTTGATTACCACAGAAAGTCAGCTGAGAAAACTGTATTTGTCACACTGGTGTTAGACAAGAATATATTCCAGCTGAATATATTGTTCAATTATAATACTTGCTGAACTGTACCCAGCACGAACTAGTATCTTTGAAACTGTGACATGTATACAGCTCTTTCATCTTCCCTGAAAAAGTTAGTTTAGCACAGAGAAAAGTAGGAGCATTGATAAAGTTGGCTTTGTTTCTCATAGAATGCAACAGTGATTAATCTCTCTATTTGCTCATTTCCCAGTGTTAGGCCAGTTTGTTCTCAAATTAAGAAGAATCTCGACATCTTGCTGCGCTAACTTGTAAATTCCAAGTTCATTTAATGCTGCCATTGCTGTGGGCTGGCTTGAATTCGGGATGGTTTCAGTTCTGTTTTCAGTGGCTGAGTGAAGCACATCCTTTAAAAGTAGGGCTGAGCCAACATTTAAATTCAGCACAATACAGGCCTCCTTTATGCTGCAAAAGATAATGAGAAAGTCCTCATTTCAGAATGGGAAAACCTAGAGAGCTATGCAAATGCTTGGAGGGGAACTTTAAGCTTGTTGCTTATATAGCAGCTACATCCTGCTACATGACAAACCACATTTAAAACAGAAATCGGAACAACAGATCTTCATGCTATATCAGCTTTTTTTTTCTTTAAGTGACAAATATCTCACTAAATACCTCAGCCTGTAAATGGTAAGTTCACTTTTTTGTACAAAACGGGGGAGGGAACCCATGCTTGCAGAACTTATGTTATTTAACTACTATCTCCCAGTTAATTTGGCAAGGACCATGATCATACGCTTTTACGCCTTAAGCTTGTCCTATAATTATTCCCCAACAGTGATGTAAAAGTATTAAGCAGTGGTCTTTATATGATTACTTGCTTATTTAACTAACTAACTAACTAACTAACTAACTAACTGCCATTTACCTGTAGATCTCATGGCAGTTTACAACATAAAATTGCAATATAACCAACCCTACTGTAAATGCTAGAAGAAGAAGAAGAAGAAGAAGAAGAAGAAGAAGAAGAAGAAGAAGAAGAAGAAGAAGAAGAAGAAGAAGAGTAGTAGTAGTAGTAGTAGTAGTAGTTTGGATTTGATATTCCGCTTTATCACTACCCGAAGGAGTCTCAAAGCGGCTAGCAATTTCCTTTCCCTTCCTCCCCCACAACAAACACTCTGTGAGGTGAGTGGAGCTGAGAGACTTCAGAGAAGTGTGACTGGCCCAAGGTCACCCAGCAGCTGCATGTGGAGGAGCAGGGAAGCGAACCCGGTTCACCAGATTACGAGTCTATCGCTTTTAACCACTACACCACACTGGCTCTAGCCAGTCTACATTTTTATTAAAACTCTTAAAAGGGATGACTCTCTCTCTCATACGCTTTCTCAGAAAAGTGTTCATAACAAAAGGGTAGGAAGAAGAGGTTCCTTGCAATTCCTTCTCTATTTCCCCCCCCCCCCCCCAATATATAAGTTTTGAAGTAAACCAGAAAGTGAGATATGTTTTACTTACTGTTTGAAATAATTCTCTGGCCGCTTGCAGTAATGTGAGAACAAAGGGAAAAGATTCCTGGTCATGTCAAACTGCAGCTGCGCTGCTCCTCCTTCATTAAAGTGATTGGCCAGAATGATCTGTACACAGCATACAAAGAACAGGCAGGTCATAGTGAACATTTCTGGCATGATTTATCATTACGGCCCTAGTCACCCAGGACAGACACTTACTTCCTGATAGATAAACAAGTCCACCTTCTCTGCAAGCATTTGCCAGAAGATTTTGAACAACGAGTAGCAAAGCTGCTGCTCTAGTTGTAGGAGCTGGTCTCTCAAGGTCATTAGCAGTGGGCAGGCAGTGGCTGATAGAGACATCACAGCCTGTTCTGACTGTGAGGGCAAAGACAGCCACCTGAAAGAAACAGAAAATCGTCACTGCAAAGGAAAGCTTCTGACAGCACCGAACTCCAAGTTTGCTTGGGAGTTTACAAGACACTGTTTCCGTTTGCGATTCCAGATAAGTCCATTATCTTGACAGATGGGGAAGAGGACCACATCTAGCTCAATGGCAGAGCCCAGCTTCCATCCCTGACATTCTGGTTCAAAGCTCTCAAGGAGTAGAGAGTCCAGAAACACACCTGCTAATGTCTAGGAGACACAACCAGTAGATTGCCTTTGCATTTTGCCACTGGCATTAGAGTATGAAGAAGACCTGCAGAAGGGACTTGGAAAAGAGTTAAGAGCCTCGGACATAAGATCTCCAGGTTGATGGACTATACGGAATTGACGGAAAGGACTGGCAGAATCCGAGACCAGGGAGAAGAGATGGTGGAAGAAGATTGGAAAATTTAAAGTTTATATTTGGAAATACTGTAAAATTAATGAGTGATAGAAAAATGTTGGAATGAAATTTTATGGCCTTAGTAGAAATGTTATAAGTAGTTAAGCATATATAAGTATTTTAGTTTTAATGGAAAATAAGGTTAAAAATATGTTAAGATATTTATAATATGACAGAAAATAGAGAAAGATGGAAAGGATTTGCTGAAACAATTAACAGAAGTGGAATACAAAAAGGGAGGTGAGAGGAGGTCGATGAAATAAGGGAATGAAAGATAGAGTATGGAAAAGGTGTGATGTATGTTTTTAAATTGTTTTTGTTTTGTTTTGTTTAGGGTTAGGGTTTTGTTTAGTTTAATGTGCTAAGGTTGCATTTTGTATTGTTTATATATTGTATTGTTCTTTCTTTCTTTTGTTTTTTTCTACTGTCTTTTTTTCTTCTTTTCCTTTTTTGTAAGCTTTAAAAGTAATAAATATTATTTTTTTAAAAAAGGAATCTCTCTCCATTGCACAGGGATGGTCAACCTGTGACCTGTGATGTTCTTGGAGTCCAACTCCCATTGGCCCCAGTTAAGGTACCTAATGGGCCAGGGATGGTGGGAACGGCAGCAACACACTCCTTGCCAGCAGGGTGGGGCAAGAGGGAGGAATGTATTTTAATACACACATTACTAGATCCCAAAACCACAGTGACTAGTATCCATCCTGGATAGCTCAGTTGGTTAGAGCGTGGTGCTGATAATGCCAAGGTTGCAGGTTCGATCCCTGAATGGGAGGGACAGCTGCATGTTCCTGCACTGCAGCGGGTTGGACTAGATGATCCTCGGGTGTCCCTTCGAACTCTGTGATATGATAGGATAGACGATAAATCAAAGTGGAATCATAGTGGATCTTAAAATAAAAACAAACATGGCTTTATTTAACCATCTTGAACATTAAGACAGTTTTTGGAAGCAATTCTGTGTTCCAAAGCTGTAACACTACTGGGTCAATCCGCACAACTACCGTATTTTTCGCCCTATAGGATGCACTTTTCCCCCTCCAAAAATGAAGGGGAAATGTGTGTGCGTCCTATGGGGCGCATGCAGGCTTTCGCTGAAGCCTCGAGAGCGAGAGGGGTCGGTGCGCACCAACCCCTCTCGCTCTCCAGGCTTCGCGGACCTCTCCACAAGCAGCGGGAGCCAGCGCTGGGCTCCCACGGCTTGCAGAGAGCTGCCTGTTTGGGGGCTGGGGTCAGGGGTAGCTCGGGCCTCCCTCGCCCCAGCCCCGCGCCTGGGGGGGAAATAATTTTTTTCCCTTTATTTCCCCCCAAAAAACCTAGGTGCGCCATATGGGACGGTGCGTCCTATAGGGCGAAAAATACGGTACTCTGGAACTGGAAGAATTACTCCAAGGTCGTCCTCCCTGAATATTCAGGTGACAAAACTGGGTTCTCTAAATGGCAAAATTGTTCCTACATCCTGAAGACACAAGTGTTTTTCATGGCACGATAAAACAGCCGATTTATTTATCAATCTCACAACAAGCACAGAATATAATTCCTTGATGACTGTTCTCCCTCAAATAGACATCCAGATCATTCCTTTCAGATATCTGTGTCCTGCCAGATGCATTCTGCAGGATCAGGTTTTATAAAACAAGGTAATGGCATGCAGTATTGTAGGAAGAAGAACGCAGGCTACACATTTTTAAAATTCCCCTTCACTCCCTTCCAAACTGTGTACAAATTAAAATGTGTCCAGCAAAGTATTACCTTTCCTTTTTGTACATCCTAGCAGCCTCTTTGACCTCTCTGAAGACATGGTCCACCTGACGAGTCAGCATGTCGTGCTTTAGTCGCTCCAGGAGGTTGATCATGTCGTCAAATACGGAGCTTTCCATGGAAGCCAGTTGTCCTAGCTGCAGCTTATTTAGTGTGTTGCTATCAGCACAAACTTCCAGCGCCGCCTGCTGAAGCTGCAAAAAGAACTAGATAGACATGAAGACCCTGCTGTATTCACTGCCACCCCAAAATTTTATACATTTGAGGGTTGCTTGAGCATGGATACCTCCCAACAATGTGGAACCTTAAAATGGCCGCAATCTGATCCCCTGCACTTTGAAAATGTACTAAATTCTACCAGTTACAGATAGGTAGCCGTGTTGGTCTGCCATAGTCAAAACAAAAAAAAATTCCTTCCAGTAGCACCGTACTACAACCAGACCTAACACGGACACTGGCACCAGAGCCTGCAATAAACCCAGATGCCAACTTTGCTGCCACATACACCCGGACAACACCATTACTGGCCCCAACAACATCACACATACCATCTCAGGACTATTTAATTGCTCATCGTCTAACATTGTGTATGCCATCAAATGCCAACAGTGTCCTTCAGCTCTCTATATTGGACAAACAGGCCAGACCTTACGCCAAAGAATAAACGGACATAAATCTGACATCAGGAATCACAAGACAGAGAAACCAGTAGGAGAACACTTCAATCTCCCAGGACATTCTATACAAGATCTCAAAGTAGCTGTTTTACTACAAAGGAATTTCAGAAATAGACTGGAAAGAGAAGCTGCTGAATTGCAACTTATCACCAAACTTAAAACCATGGAGAGACCTGGTCTGAACAAAGACATTGGATTCTTATCTCATTATACATGACAAAGCCATTTTTCACCTTCTCACCCCTTGCTTTTTCCTGTAAGACCTATTGCAGTCATTAAGAGTCGTCAACAGGCTCATCACAGCTATCTGCCAATCACCCATTCCCACCACTCTTCTGAGTAATACCCCTCCCCACCTTCTCACTATATAGAAGGGTCTGGTAACTTCTGTTTCAGTGTATCTGAAGAAGTGTGCATGCACACGAAAGCTCATACCAAGAACTAACTTAGTTGGTCCTTAAGGTGCTACTGGAAGGAATTTTTTTTGTTTTGAATTCTACCAGTGCAAGTGAAAGGCAATTCTATACTGTGAAGAAATAGGAGCAGTTGTGTAACAAAAGGCGTTTAAAATTAAGTTTTGGCAATCCACAAAGAGCAACTGTAGTTATGTAAAACGATCATCACTTACAACGTTGTCCGCCCAGTCTGCCAGGACTGTTGCTATGTAGTTCACAGCATTGAGGATGGCGCAGTAGCGAAAGGCTAAGGGCACTCTGGTCTCTTCCTTCATAACTTGAGTGAGCCGTATCCTGAAGTCATCCACCAACTCCTTCTGCAACTCTAGGAACTGAAGCTTTCGAGCAGCTGCAGGAAGGTGTTTATACCTATCTATGCAGAACACATTACAAGGAATTTGGCAAATTATTTCATATTTTTAAAGGCTCTCTTTTGTTAGAAAGCACCTACCGTCCAAGATTTCATATCAGACTTAAGAGGCCCTGTTTAAGGAATGGGAATGGTGTTACAAAAAATGGTTTATTAATGTGCTCAATGCTTCGCGCTATGGCACTTAACACTTTTGCCTCCTTTTCATAGTCTCTGCTGTCCCACAGAAAGAGCATTTTTAATGGATACAAGACAGGCTGGGAACTTGTTCTGTAGACACACAAAGGCCACATTTCATTCCCCTAATGGCATTTGTCTGTTGTTCTATGGCACTGTGGCTCAACACTGACTGCTAACTAACTTAATAAAATAGGGGTATCAACCTTAAACACATTAGGCTGGATCGAGAGGAAGTTAGCCACCATGGTCTCAATGGACCCGAAGTTAACAATGACTAACTTTTCCCCACTGATTTCAGCAGGCTGAAGCCTGAAATACTGCACACAGTTGAGTGCAAGTCAACTCAATGGGAGATGCATGAGATAATGATGGAAAGGGCAATTAACTTCTTCTGAATTAACGGATGCTGCTCCATGCTACTCAAAGCATAAGGTCCCTGCTTACCGTACACTCAAAATCCATACTATAATTATTAGTAATGTTTGGTCTCTTTTAGGTTTCTGAGTAGTCTTAGATTGTTTTTCTTTTTTAAAGGTACATTATCCCAGCAGTAATTGCCCAACATATCCACGCTGTTAGTATTAACAGTGCCATGACTACCTTGTGAATTATTCAATGATGGAAAGAAGAATGAACAGAAACTACACTGATTTGTTCCAATGCAAATGCAATTCCAATTTCCAACTCTTACTCCTTTAAAGCCCTAAATGGCCTCAGCCCAGTATACCTGAAGGAGCATCTCCACCCCCATCGTTCAGCCCGGACACTGAGGTCCAGCGCCGAGGGCCTTCTGGCAATTCCCTCACTGTGAGAAGCAAAGTTTCAGGGAACCAGGCAGAGGGCCTTCTCAGTAGTGGCACCTGCCCTGTGGAACGCCGTTCCATGAGATGTCAAGGAAATAAACAACTATCTGACTTTTAGGAGACATCTGAAGGCAGCCCCGTTTAGGGAAGTTTTTAATGTTTGAAGTTTTATTCTGTTGAAAGCCACCCAGAGTGGCTGGGGAAACCCAACCAGATGGGTGGGGTAGAAATAATAAATTGTTGTTGTTGTTGTTGTTTGATGACAACTGTAGGCACTGACAGGATGCTGATCTCCTTGTTGATTGTGTTACAGTTCTTGAATTATAACAGAAATGTTATAATTACCTGTGATAACCAGTAGCAGAGTCATAAAAGTTTCAGCACAATCTGGGACTTTCATTTCATCGACATCTGTAATGTCTTTATACTGTGATATCCAGGCAGCTTCAGATGAAAGCATCGAGTCCATCTTTTGAAGAGCAACTGCCAAGCACAGAAAGAAATTAAATATTTAAATAGTTACCTTAGTTAAAATAGAATAACTTACCGTAGTTACCTTATTATTTCAAATTTCATTTCAAGAGGGAAACAAATTGTTCCTTTTTAACATGAAATTTGGGACAGGGGAAAAACATATCAAATATGGCAATTTCAAATCAAAGTTAAGATGCTGCTTCAACTAAAGGAGTTAACTGAACGAACCTTAGTAACGGCTAAAACAACCAATATGAACCCAGTAAGAGAGCACGTTTATCAATAACACCCTGGAATCAGATGAGTTCTCTTATACCAGCTGTCCAAATCCCTTACAAAACTGACAAACTATTATCTTTATGCAAGTATTGGCCAAAGTAAAGCTTAACACTTCCTAGTGCCACATTTTTACAGTTTATTCAAATTTCATAGGTTTTACAAACTCAATTTCTTATTGACCTGATCTTCAATTTTACGATAAACTGTAATAAGGGGGTAATTAGCAATAATGCACCCTTTTCCAGGTTGCTTTTGCTATTGTGGTTTCTTCTCTACTTTAAAGTCTCCTGAACTTTAGCAAAGAGAGTACTATTCAGGCAGAAATAAGAAGATGGATCTGACATGGAAAGCAACTATGCATCAGCTGCCTGATCTCTGGTGGTACAGTCTGTTCTTGCCTCTATTTTCTTTGTCAGGGATTTGCTTTGCAGTAGATAAAAAGCTCTGAAGAGCTCATATGTTACAGCACATCTCCTAGAAGCCTATCTCAACAGGCTCAATGGCTAAAAATCTAGCCTTAATTCATGGCATCTTAACCCTCTCCCAGTAAAGTTGGTTCTACCATGCTATGTTTGAAAACTAATATTCCTAGGATAGCCCTCTAGCGGCTCTCAAGTAGGCCTCCTGATTAGGGAACAAGCTATATCCTCTGCTGTGCATCAGGATTATTGTCAGACAGATCTATATACCTCTCCCCACCAAAAGCCTGACACCTTTAGGAGCAGCAGCATGGACTGTGTTTCTTACAATCATGGACCTCTGCAGAAAACTACGTACACCGTAAATTCTATCCCAAATGCAAACATTTAGAGCACAATTCTAGTTCCAAGACTTGTTCAGATTTAAAACAGTTATTCCCCCAAGGTAGGGGAGTTTGGAATGGCCCCCCTCCCCAAACACCCAATTCCTTCAGGTCTGGTTTTTAACCAAGTCAGATCTCCCCATAGTATCTTACATTTTCTTTCCACAGTTAACCATCTTTGAAAACAGGTTTCTTCTGATAGAATGTGCATGCAGCTGGGGAAGCTGTTGAGATACCCATGAACGCTGTGCAGCTCTCTCTCAAAGAGAAGCACCTCATCCACCAGGTGACAAAAGAGGTTGTCGTCATACAACAAGCAAGGGATATCGGCAGCCAGCTTCTCAAGGATCAGCATCACCAAAGCTCGGGAAAATTCCAGCTTAAGAAGAAACGGAGAGATTAATTCAGATGACAACTGCATTTGTATCAGAAATGGTTAAACTTCAGGCTGGTGGAATCTACTTTTTTTAAAAAAAATCAATGCCCCGCCACCCATGCGCAAAAGAGACACATTTAGAATTAAAAAATCCTGAGCCTAGAACATTTTCTCACAGTCCTTTCAAATTGACTATCCTGCCCCCCCCCCATCTTTCTTAATTTCAGTAGTCTGCATGTGTCACTTTCTTGCTGCTGCCAATAATCAATTAGGAGTCAGAAATCCTTGCTGATCAACTGGAAAACACCCAGTGACCATAACAGTTGGTTCAATCTTCTGCCCATCCTGTGCTGGATGTATAATTCCATGGTTATCAGTATGTTAACAATATACAGAGATGCTTACCTTTGCATTCACGGATACACCTGCCTTGTCCAATGCTGGTTGGATTTTGTCTTCAAGAAACTTAGCATGATTTCCTATCCACATGAGTACCTGGGTTAGGTACCATTCAGGCTTTTGAGAAAGGAGAAGAATTCACAGTATTGGTTGTTAGGTCAAAAATGCAACCTACTTTGTCTGATCATAGCATCATACATCACCTTAGCCTGTTGGCCCAGTTCCCCTCTAACAGCCCTCGCCACTGCTTTTTATAGAATATTTATTAAGATTTTTAGTAATAATACAATAAAAAGAAAAAAAAATAACAAAAATACAAAAATAAAAATAATTAAAAACACACAGATTTTCCATTGCTTATTTTCCTTTAGCTTGTTTCCCGGACCTCCTCATACCTCCCTTTTTTGTATTCCAATTCAGATTGTTAGTTCAGCAAATCCTTACCATTAAATTTTTACCTGTTTCTAACCCTTTTTTTCATATTCTCTTAGAGCATTACAGCTGGAAACCACTTAATTTCTATCCATCATCATTCTAACATTCATTAATTTTACAATATTTCTGTAAGTAGTCTTTAAATTTCTTCCAATCTTCTTCCACCGACTCTTCTCCCTGGTCTCGGATTCCGCCGCTGCTTTTTATATTCCCAGAAATTAAGTGGTTTGTGCTTGGCAAGGGAAGTGCTTAACCAAAAATAGTTTAGTAAGCAGAATACATGCTTGCTATAGGTGTGTGCTGCAGTACAGACAATAATTTCCTTAAAAGATATAGGAAACAGGCTACCCGAGTCACAGGCCAATAGAAGGGATATAAACAATGAACTCTTGTGGCACTTTGTTGTTTTTGTTGCAACACACCAACACAGCTACCTTTCTGGAAACTGGGAGAATGGAGTACATTGGAAATCAATGCAAAGCAGCAGGAACCTAGATCAAGTTAGTCTAATATGTTTATAAGATGTCTAGAGTTCACTTAAAGTTGTTACTAAAAGCAGGCGTCATTTCATACATTTTAAAAGATGCGCAAAATGCCAAATACATGCCAATCTTCCCAATGTAATGCAGGAAGAGGTTTACTTCCAACTGATAAGACGTTGTCTGCATATTTTTGCTGTTGCAGTTGTGTGAGTTAAAAGAGCAAGAGCAGGGATGGGGAACTTGTGGCCTGTTGCATGTTGGACTACAACTCCCATCGTCCCTGACCATTAGCCATGCTGACAGGGGCACATGGGAATTGGGAGTCCAGCAACATCTAGAGAGCTAAAGGTTGTATTTTAAATGAAGGCTGAAAATGGATGGAAGGACTAGTAAATTTTCCTTCATATAGCCTTTTAGAAGGTTCTGTTTAAGACAAGGATTTTGTACAACACCATCTACCTACCTTGCTCAGCACATTTGTTTGTCTGTTTCCTGTGAAATGATACTTGAATCTTTTCTGAAGAGGAGCCAGCATGATCTGCATAGGTAGTATGATAGGTGGAGATGGAGGAAGAACGTATTTTTCTGGAAGCTGTTTTGGTTTGGTTAATAGTTCATCTCTGAGATTTTTAAGAGTCAAAGTTAAACATCTTATTCATACAGATACAGGCATATTGATCTCTGGACCACATCCTAAGTGAGAAAAATGCTGGAAGGGATCCTGATAAGCAGGCATAGTAGTGTGATCTTCAGTGAGGCAGCACATGCTCTGATTGTCTATGTAGTTCTGAGGGAGATTTCTCGCTGTACGTCTGGTTGTACGCCTCCCTGCTATCTACAGGGTACAAAATGAAAGGCAAAGCCTCTCTCTTCACTCCTCCTCAAATTATACCCTGTTTTTGTTCAGTTTGCTTAGCAAAGTGTCATCAGGGCTTATCTCTCTGGACTCCATTTGCGTTATTAAGTCACTTTGCTACGACAAGAAGCATTGATTTGTATTAGCTACAGCTCACCTGCCCCACATCTCACACAGTTCTGGAGGATCCCCATAGCCCCAGGAACCGCTTTACAGGGAGGTCAACAGTGTACACTGTGTAATAAATAAAATCCCAATGTAGAAATGAAACCCTGCTCAAACTTCTCTTGGTCCAAACTTTTAAAAATAAACACAGAATTCTTGACTTCTGACAATTTGGTTGGATTCATAACAAGTTAGTCACACTACGAGACTTAGACATGACTAATTTTTGACTCTAGATTCTGATGGGACCAAACTTGGTCTGGATCCCATCCTTAACATCGGCATCTTGATCTGCAGTTGCAAGGTGGTGGCAATGCATATCTCCATGTTGTGAAAATCTTCACCTGCCAGTTTCTGCAGATCAAGGCACAAGAGCATGCCAGGCCGCTTTGTTTTGTTTTCCTAGTTAGTGCCAAAATTAGCATTTAGCACAAGGTAATCTACCACAGCGGGTGGCACTGTGGGTTAAACCACAGAGCCTAGGACTTGCTGATCAGAAGGTCGGCGGTTTGAATCCCCGCGATGGGGTGAGCTCCAGTTGCTCGGTCCCTGCTCCTGCCAACCTAGCAGTTTGAAAGCACGTCAAAGTGCAAGTAGATAAATAGGTACCACTCCGGGGGGAAGGTAAACGGCTTTTCCATGCGCTGCTCTGGTTCGCCAGAAGCGGCTTAGTCATGCTGGCCACATGACACGGAAGCTGTACGCCGGCGCCCTCGGCCAATAAAGCAAGATGAGCGCTGCAACCCCAGAGTCGGCCACGACTGGTGCTAACGGTCAGGGGTCCCTTTACCTTTACCTTTAATCTACACTACTTTGGAGCTTATGTATATGCCCACTAGGAAAGGAACAGCCTTATGGTTTTTCCAAGGATACGAAGTTTGTAGTTTCAGAAGCTGAGAAAAGAGTGTCTCAAAGTTTGTGTATATCTCTTGGACGTTGGCTGGCGGTGTAGCCAAGCCAAATGGCTGGGACTGTGTTGGTCCAACAAATGGCCAATGAAGATGATTTAAAGTCTCCTCAAAATCACTGCAATAGAAGAACACATAAAAATTACTCTGATTTAGTAATGCAAAACAAAATTGAAAGAATTATTTCATATTCCTACCTTGACAATTTATCCTTCAGGATCTTGTGCCAGAATTGAACAGTAGATCTTACAAAAGTAAGAAGTTGAGAACAAGATGACTCCTGAAGCTTGATATCAACTTCAGCCATGGTTGCTAGAGTTGTAGCAGCCTCTGGAACATTGTTAGTCATGAGATATTGCTGAATGTTGTCGCTGGAAAAGAAAAAAGTGAGCAGGCTAATGTGAAAAGATCTTGCTTGATTTTACAATTATTTATGAAGTGCTTAATATTACAATTGCTGGTGCGCCTTATCAGATGGCCAACTGACATGTTTGTAGACAGAGGAGCTGAACAAATCAAATCAAATATATTTAATACGGTCAATGACCAGAAAGGAGGAGCTGAACAAATACCACTACAAAATTGCACTTAAAATCATGTAAAGAAATCTAAGTCTTAGAAATCTGTCTGAACCCTCTCACCAAAACAAGAGAACAGAACTTAATATCCACCAACAGGATCTGCAGGAATTAGCAGGTATCAGTGTTCATCTCCATGCTGTAAGAAACTTCAGCTGCTGATTTCTGCATATCAGGACACCAAGAGAATATCAGACTAAAAATGTTAAAAACCTCAACCTAAGACACATGGCAAGCTATTTAAATAAACTATAAAAATTCAGATGCACCACAACATTTATTAACTATTTTTATTATCTTGCCCCACTCAACTGAAGGCTCCATATATTCCTACTTTGTTGTGTAGGAAATTAATATTTACAATGCCTATGGAGTTTTTAATTATTTAAACCAAATAAATCTGGATTATGTTAACCATTTATAGCTTGTTCAAAGAAGCTTGCAAACTAAAAAAAATTCCACACACATGCACAAAAACACCTACCGTATTTTTCGTTCTATAGGACGCACATTTTCCCCTCCAAAAATTAAGGGGAAATGTGTGTGCGTCCTATAGAGCGAATGCAGGCTGCACCGCTAAGCCCAAAGCCAGAACAGGAAGACGGAGCACTGCGGAGCGCTCCGTCTCGCTGCTCTAGCTTGGGGATGGCTGCACGCACAGCCTCTCCAGGGCAGCGGGGTGCCTTCACCCCGCTGTCCTGCAGAAGCTAGCAAGGCTGTTTCCAAGCCAGAACAGCGAGACGGGGGGCTTCGTCTCGCTGCTCTAGCTTGGGGACGCTGCGCGCACAGCCTCTCCAGGGCAGCGGGGCGCTGCGCTCCAAAGGCTTCAGGGATCTTTGAGGCTGGCGGTGGGGGAAAGCAGCGCTTCCCCCCACCGCCAGCCCCACAAGCTCTGGTGAATGTACCTTGATCGCACCTTGTTTTAGAGGGGGAGAACAAGGAAAAAAAATTCCCTGTTCTCCCCCTCCTATAATCCGGTGCGTCCTATGGTCCGGTGCGTCCAATGGAGCAAAAAATACGGTAAATAAAACAATGGACCCATAGCAATGATCCTTTCGGATGGGGAATAGCATATGCAAATGCAGAGCACATAACTCCTCTGATCCAACACAGAGTCCTTTCAAAAACTTAAGAAGTCTACCAATCAGCTATCTGGGAGGGAACACAGGGCGCTTGATTCAGTCATATACCCTTTCTGCGTCACACAGTAACCAATAGGATTGAAACTTTAATTTTAAAGGGGGGGGGCTCTATGAACCCTACCTTGTTTCAAGGCATGTATGTAATTACTATTATCATTACAGTGGTGCCTCGCAAGACGAAATTAATTCGTTCCGCAAGTCTTTTCGTCTTGCGAGTTTTTCGTCTTGCGAAGCATGGTTTCCCATAGGAATGCATTGAAAATCAATCAATGCGTTCCTATGGAAACCGCCTTCAGACCAGGTCCAGGGACAGTCTGTCCCCCGACCTCTTCTGAAGGCCGGCGGGGGGCGAAAGTCTTTGCTCCCCGCCTGCCTTCAAAAGCCGTCGGGGAGAGCGGAGAATCGCAGCGCGTTTTTCCGCTCTCCCGGGAAGGCAGGCGGGGGGGAGCAAAGACTTTCGCCCCCCGCCGGCCTTCAGAAGAGGTCCAGGACCTCTTCTGAAAGCCGGTGGGGGGCGAAAGTCTTTGCTCCCCCCGCCTGCCTTCAAAAGCGGTCCGGGATAGCGGGAAGCGCTTCCCTGCTATCCCGGACCGCTTTTAAAATGCTGGCGGTGGGGAGCAAAGCCTTTTGGCCCCCGCCGGCCTTCCTGGACCTCTTCTGAAGGCCGGGGGGGGGAAAGGCTTTGCTCCCCACCGCCAGCATTTAAAAGAGGTCCCTGGAGATCCCTTTCTTCTTGCGAAGCAAGCCCATAGGGAAAATTGTCTAGCGAAGCGACGCAAAAACCGAAAAACCCTTTCGTCTTGCTGGTTTTTCGTCTTGCGAGGCATTCGTCTTGCGGGGCACCACTGTACTATTATTATAGTTACTTTATCAAAAAAAAGTATCAAAACAAATTGACAAGATATAATGCAACACATAAAAACAATATAAAGTATTTGGATACTCTAAATCTTTCATCATGTCCAAAACACATAATGTGAGGTGCTATTTACCTTAACTCCTCTATTTGTGAAATCCATTTTAAATAAGCCAGGTGCCTTTCAACTTCTTTTATTTGACTTATCAGTACACCAAGATCCTCCATCCATGGCTTGGATGTCATCAAGTGATCATTAATTGAATCGTACAACAGGCTTTCCTTCTCTAGAAGCTGATTGAGAGATTTTTTAGAGTCTTCTGCATTCTGTAAGGCCTTCTGGATTCTTTTGGGAACTTCAGACGAAACTGTGAGCACCTATATAAATATACGTTAAAGAGGCAACAGGCATCTGTACACTGTAGGACATTTCTATTATGTGCCAGAGGAACACATATGTAGCTGATTTCATCCAATTCAGACAAATAACTGAATCTAAGGCTTAAGACGTAATAAGAGCAACATGGGATTTGATTGTACACAAACTGCTTCTCTCTTCTTGTCCTGGGAACAGTTAACGGCAAACCCACAGAAAAAGGCCTGGAGAGAACTTCATAAGGAAGAGGAAAAAGGCAAGAGAAGCATGCAATCTAACAGATCAATCCCTAAATCCTTGTTTCAGTTGTAAGACTATACTAGACCTCATAGAATCATTGAATTGTAGAGTTGGGAGGGACCATGAGGGTCATCTAGTCCAACCGTCTGCAATGAAGGAATCTGTTGCCCAACATGGGGCTCAAACCCACGACCCTGAAATTAAGAGCCTCATGCCCTACTGATTGAGTTAATCCCAGCTTCCTCACACCTCTGACCATCTGTAACAGGGATGGGGAGCCTGTGAGCCTCCTGATGTTGCCAGTTTCCGCACCCAACAGCCCAGCTAGCATGGCCAATGGTCAGAGCCAGTCTTGGCAACCACTCATGGTTTGTGTGGAGAGAAACAAACTAGAAGACTAGCTTGTTTCATCACTACCTATTCACATAGAAACCTTAGGTTGTTTTAAACTATGGTTTAATATGACATGAGGACTAGGCCACTGTGCTCAGTGGAACCAACTTTCAGATATGCATGAATAGCCTGAACAACCTAAAACTGGAATGAAATGAAATTATGAAAATAAGAAAAAATCCCAACAGCATTTAAGTCTGCTTTGGACTCTGGCCAAAGTTCCTCTAGTTCCCATATCATCTCCCCTGAAACAAATGTAATTGATTCATTATTAATAGCATGCTCTCATTTATGTAAGCTAAATAACTGTCATAAAAGAAGGAATATAGCAACTGTATTAGAGAAATGAAACCACAGAAGTAAACAATGGGCTGATACCTACAGCATAGGAGATACAGAAAGCATGCATAAATGGAAGAACATATGGTAAAGATGCAAATTGCAAAGAATGGTCTAACTGCAGGGGCCTCTAACTAGTCAGCAGAATGGGATTGTGTCCATTTTGCATCCCATCCATGCACAGGACATGATGTTTCAATATGATCTACAAGTATAACACATGCAAGCCAAATTGTACAACTATTTTTTTTAAAAAGTCCCTCCCAGATGTTGAAGGACAGATTAGGGCTGCATTCTTAAATATACTGAATTGTTATTCCCATTATGTGAACATGTTGTTGTTGTTGTTGTTGTTGTTGTTGTTTAGTCGTGTCCGACTCTTCGTGACCCCATGGACCAGAGCACGCCAGGCACTTCTGTCTTCCACTGCCTCCCGCAGTTTGGTCAGAATGTGAACATGACATAGCCCTAATATCAGTGATTATGCTCCCTATCATTTGTACAGACAACACAGCTCAAATTTTGTGAACAGGGTGCACTTTGTTCATGTACTTCTTTAAAAAACCAAACATACGCAACTCACCTGTTCTTCTAGCTTTGCTTTATTTTCTGACAACTGTTCAATAAGTCTGCCAAGCTTGCTTAATGACTCGTAGTCTGTTCCAACCTCCCTTTCCACAAATTCAGACACATAAAAAGGGATATCGCAGCTCTCTGGGTCTCTAGGAATTCTCTCTTTTCTGCTGTCCAGGGCTTCCATCTTTGGATCACCTACAGTAGTACTGAGTTAAAAAGGTTTGAGTTAACGGTATGCAAAGCAAATGTGAAGTCCATTTGGAGTAAGATATTTTAATTGAACTTCAGTTCAACAAAAGTATTAATAGAAAGAGGTGTGCAAATTTTATTAAATATAACCTGGGAAATATCCGAGTGGTTATTTTCTTCAGAATAGATTACTGCAATGTCACAAAACTGGAATCTGCTCCTAGCCATATATCAGAACTATGTTTTTTGCATTTAATATAATGCAAATGCTTTGCTGTCCTTGTATGAGAAAAACACTTAAAAACAAAAACTCAAGACTTTTGCTGTTTGGAAAGTGATGGAAAAACAGACTGGAAAGTGTGAGATGAACAAATGATTAATGGGCAGACATGTTAACACCCTGCAAGCAAATCAGGATAAATGCTCATTGTTATATAACCTCAAGCAAATCAGTGATTGCTCAATGAGGACTGAACAGCATCTAACCACTGCATAAGCTTTGGGCATGCAAATCAGGATGAATGCTGAATAAACAGGTTGTCCTGAAGAGCCCTGAGAGTACCCACCATAGAAGTTGAGTGTCTTCAGAATCTTCTGTTTCTCCTCCTAGCCCTTCCTCTTTGTTGGCCTCCTGCTGAGATAAAGAGGCACAGTTTGAGTCCACCTCCTTTCAATATCAGCTTTCAGGAGCAATGAAACACTATCTTTCAATATCCATTACATCTCCTTTTGGATGGGCAGATTGGAAATGCAAAAATATTTTCAGTATAAATCTAGAAAATAGATAAACAGTGAAAGAAAGTTCCCTTGCCTCTTGAAGGTCCAAAGTTGCATCACTGTTCAAGAGTGGTTCAACCATCTCCATTGTAGCCCACTCTGAAGGGGTATTTTCTGCAGGGGGAAAATAATCTACATTTCAGAAAATTACAAACCAAGCAGCATAATTTGACACTAAGAAGTGTGCCAATATCAAACGATCTGCCTTTAAAATAGAGATTATATTGGATGTAATCACAAAATGCACCCAGCACATGAGAATCAGACTTGAAAGGGGTTCACTGGAACAAATGTATGTACCCATTAGATTAGAACTCAATGCTTATTAGCCATGACAGCTTTGTGCTACCTCCACTGTCAGAGGCAAAATGCCTCTGAATGTCAGTAGCACAGAGTGACACCTGGGAAGAATGCTGTTGCGCTCAGGACCTGCTTGAAGGCTTCCTATAGGCTGGCAACACTTTGAAAGCATGATGTTGGACTAGATGATTCACCAGGGCTGTTCTGATGTTTGTAATAGCAACTTCAAACTACAGTGGTACTTCTGGTTACGTACTTAATTCGTTGCAAAGGTCCGTGCTTAACCTGAAACTGTTCTTAACCTGAAGCACCACTTTAGCTAATGGGGCCTCCTGCTGCCGCCGCACGATTTCTGTTCTCATCCTGAAGCGAAGTTCTTAACCCGAGGTACTATTTCTGGGTTAGCGGAGTCTGTAACCTGAAGCATATGTAACCCGAAGTACCACTTTACTGGTCTTCTTAAGATTTACCTTAATTTGTCCTTCTTTCCTTGTCCACAACAGCCACATAGAACAAGAGGACTCTACCCAGAAGTTGGACTCTAATCCACTGGATCTTTCGATTTTTCTTTTTCCCTAAGACTTTCAAATTTATTGCTCTCCTGAACCTTCCTATTCTATTTTACAATCCCATTTCTTAGATGGCAGACCTTTGTGCGTAGTCTAGAATAGTCTTTTACATTCAATTTTTTATTGTAATACAAAATCTTATCAATGTCTCTCTTAGCTGCACTTCAAAGTAGATGACATCCACATGCAGAAAAATACGCAACTCTGCCATCCGTTTCCTTTGCTGCAGGGTTTTCTTGTTTGGGAGATGCTCTGAGCAGCCATGAATCAAAAGCCTTCGCAACACACGAGGAACAGATGCACTTGGATAACCGTATTTCATAACCAAGTGGCCAATGCAACAGGGAAGCCTCTCAGCAGCCAACACAGATGAATGAAACCTCAGGCAGGAACAGGAACAAATAAAGAACAAGACAACCAGTACCATTACACTCTGCCTAGAAACATCTGGCTGGATGCTGAAGGAAGTGGGACCCTGGATTAGGTGGACTTTGCATTTCCACTTGGCAAGACATCCATTAGCATCCATCTCTATTGATAGACAACAGAAGAGTGTGCCATCGGGGGAGAAGTCAAACTGTTGAGGAGTTACGTTTTCTTCCATCTGGGGCGGATTAAGGCATCTGCTTTCACTGTTACAGGTACACCATGGTGATTCTTCTCCCTGCGGTCATTCCTTCTCCGGTCACTGCTGTGGATGCACAACCTGACTCCAGGCGCCGCATGGTGGCCAACAAGGGATTCCCACATGGCGGGGTTGACGTTGCCAGCCTTCACATCTTGTTTTCAGCTATCTCTGTAGGGCAGAGTTGGCCTAGTGTCTGAAGCATGTCCTCAGGGACCCTACCATCTTCCATTCCACTTGACTATGTAATTATGACAGCACTGGCAATGTTGTTGTGGCCTTGTGGGGGGTGTTGTATGCCAAAAATAGCTTATCTCCTGAGTTTATGCCAATAAAACTCAGAAACGTGAGGAGTTAGGAGTCCAGGGTTGTTTACTGCAAAGCAATAGGTTAGTCAGATCATTCCGCAAAACTGCAACCCCGCCTGATGGTCCAGGCAGTGGTATTTATAAAGTTTTAAACAAAGCATTTCAATTTTGACCAATCATATACAGTCATACCTTGGGTTACAGACACTCCAGGTTGCGTTTTGTTGGGTTACGGACCTGCCGAAACCCAGAAGTACGGACCTGCCGAAACCCGGAAGTACCGGAAAAGGTTACTTCTGGGTTTTGGCAGTTGCACATGCGCAGAAACACTAAATTGTGCTTTGCGCATGCGCAGAAGCGCCAAATCGCAACCCCAACGTGCACAGACGCGCCACTGTGGGTTGCGAACGTGCACCCCGCATGGATCACGTTTGCAACTCGAGTGTTCACTGAGCATCATTACCACATTTCATGTTTAATACACATGCGCAATAAGCACTGGCAATTTCTGCTGATTACCATATTTTTTGCTCTATAAGACTTACTTTTTAGTAGGGAAAAAGTGAGAGGAAATGTGTGTGCGTCTTATGGAGCGAATGCAGGCTGCACAGCTATCCCAGAAGCCAGAACAGCAAGAGGAATTGCTGCTTTCGCTGCACAGCAATCCCTATTTTTTTTCTTGTTTTCCTCTTCCAAAAACTAGGTGCGTCTCGTGGTCTGGTGCGTCTTCTAGAGCGAAAAATATGGTAAGTTCCGATTCTCACCGTGTTCTGTTACATTGTGTTAGTGTGCATGTTGGGAACCTGTGTTACACATAGCAACTTATGTTCTAGCTTTGTGCTGGATCTTTGTGATTTATTTCTGCCCCAATGGGGGGCAGCAACTTGCAAAATCTGCAGTTTCATAAAGTAACAGGCTACCCTAACTTCTCTATTAGAAGCACACTCAAGGATTTAGAGGGATAATAATAATAATAATAATAATAATAATAATAATAATAATAATAATTTATTATTTATACCCCGCCCATCTGGCTGGGCTTCCCCAGCCACTCTGGGAGGCTTCCAAAAAAATATTTAAATACTGTAATACATCAAACATTAAAAGCTTCCCTTTAAATGTGACACATTACCGCATTTATGGGGCCACCACCACAGGGGCACTGCTCGGACCGACCCCTCACAGCCTGCCCACCCCCACCGACCCCTTTCCCTCCCCCTGCCACATGTCCACCTTGTCCGGCCAGACGCGGTCCTCACCCCACCCCGGCTCTCTCAGCGACCTCCTTCCCCGTCGCCCCACCTGAAGAAGAGCCGCGGCTGGAGCCTCGAGCGCCCCGGAGTCTCCGTCCCCTCAGAGGGGCGCGAAGGAGGACCGGGCTCAAGCCCCGCCCACTCCAGGTCGACGCGTCGGCAGCCCAGCGCCGTGACGGCGCGGAAGCAGCGCGAGGAAAGGGGGCGGGGTCACGTGGCACGGAGGCGCGCCGTTTAGACGCAAGAGCTTCCGCCCAGTGCGCCTGCGCAACGTAGCGCTGTAAATCTCTAGACCCGCGCCCGCACGCCGTGCTTCCGGGTATCTTTGGGGAAACCTTCTCTGCGCTCGGATAGGAGCGGGAAAGAGTTTAAATTGTCGGCGTGTTTCAGCGCAGCTGGGACCGGGCAGCCAAAATATGCTGCATCGCCGTCCCCCACAAAAAAAGTATAAAATCATATACTTGGAAGCGGCCACGAGAGTCATCTAGCGCAATGCGGGGATCTTTTGGCGAACGTGGGGCTCGAACCTGCAACCCTGGGATTAAGAGGCTCCCACCGACCGAGCTATAGCCTGCTTAGGTCCAATTCTGTGTGTTCTTAATTTTGGAAACCAAAGAAAAACCGCCCACTCAAGAGCTTATTCTTCCCACATCCTTATTTTATTTCTATGCCACTTTTTTCTTCCAGGGAGCTCAAGGCGGTGTCCATGCTTCTCTTCCCCACTTCATCCTCACAACCCCGTGAGCTTCTTCGCAATGCCTTCACCTCCCTCATGGGAGCTGAGTGGGAAAGGAGCTGCAAGGTTAGGGAAGCTCTGAGAAAATGCAAAATTAATTATTATTATTATAATCCCACCCTGGCCCTTACTGTGCATCATAAAAGACGAGCAGAGATTGCGCTGCGGCGGGGCAGCAGGTTTTAGTTTTCTCCCGCTGGGGCTCCCATGTTATTGGATCTTCTGCTGCCGCGGAGGTTGCTTCCCAAATTCAGCAAAAGGGAGAGAGAAGCTTAACTCCGAATTTCTCCCCCACTGCTGCCCGCTTGCAACCATGCATACCCCACTTGCTCTGTGCTTCCTGCAGCCGATACCAAAATAAATGGTTAAAATAAGTGGACGGTACTCGCGCTAGTAAAATGAATGGGACTTAAGGACTCTCTCCTTATTGGTCCGCCGGCGCCAAGCCCTTTCGTCACGTGACCGCGGGAGCGTCGCCTCCGGTCTCCTAGCAACGGCGATGGACCGCGAAGCGGAGGGTCGCGCTTACCTGGCGCAGCACAAAATCCCGGAGCTTTTGCACAACCTGAGCGCCTTGCTGCTCTACCACCGGCCAGGTAAGCCCGCCTCACCCTGGCCATGCCAGACGCCAAACCTCTTGCAAATATGGTAAATGTGGAGGTATTTAAATATGGTGCCTGGAGGGAGGACAGGATTCATAACTTTCCCCTTTTCTTGCGAGGAATCCTATTGGGAATAAGGGAATTTCCCTTAAAAAAGGGAAACGTTGACAGTTATGGACAGTATTTGACCCACCCACCCAAAGAATCATTATACACAATAAATCCTTTTGGTACAGTTGCTTTTAAATAGATCTTCTTGTTAGGTGCCCATATAAATATAGGTTTATTATATTTGTTGTTGTTTGTTTGGTGTTGTTAATAATATTTACTCCCCTCTCGGCTTGGCACCCTGTGTAGGGGACCCATCTGTGCTGCTCCAAATTGGGTGCTCCTTCCTACGACCAACAGCCACAGCTCACTTAGTCCTGACTGCCATGTGACACAGATAATTTTGCCACAGGTGCAAATGTAAGAACAGGGCCGGCCCGCCAATAAGGCAAGGTGAGGCGACTGCCTCAGGGGCAGGATCCACTCAGGCAGCAGATCCTGGATGTTAAGTGAAATATACTCAGAGTTGCAAGGCGATTTCATGCTCTTTATTCAGCTCATAGTGGTGAGGAGGAATGAATGAAAGTCCCCTCAAAAGTATCTGCTTTATATACATTATTTACACAATGGGCTGCACATGATTGGCTAATTCCAGAATTCTACTGTAAGCCAATCAGGTTGTGGATTCACTTCTATCTGGAGCATGATTGGGTGGTTCCTGCCAACCAATCATACTGCTGCATTGTTCTAGTATCAATCAAACTGCTGCATTCTGAATCCTATTGTTCTAGGACCAATCAGACTGCTGCTTTTTGGATCCTATTGTTCTAGGACCAATCAGACTGCTGCAGTTTGGATCCTATTCAATTCAGTACATAACATTAAGTCTTTCTTCCCTGCTTGTTCCCAATGAAGATCTTCGCTCACCCATTTTTCCCTGGTGGGGAGGGTCTGTATGTGAGAATGTGTGTCAGGGGTGCCAATTCAGTCCTCTACCCTAGCAGCACTTAGGTGGTGGAGAAGTTAGTAAAAGGTAAAGGTAAAGGGACCCCTGACCATTAGGTCCAGTCGGGGCCGACTCTGGGGTTGCAGTGCTCATCTCTCTTTATTGGCCGAGGGAGTCGGCGTACAGCTTCCGGGTCATGTGGCCAGCATGACTAAGCCGCTTCTGGAGAACCAGAGCAGCACCAGAAACACCATTTACCTTCCCGCCGGAGCGGTACCTATTTATCTACTTGCACTTTGATGTGCTTTCGAACTGCTAGGTTGGCAAGAGCTGGGACCAAGCAACGGGAGCTCACCCGATCACGGGGATTCAAACTGCCAACCTTCTGAACGACAAGCCCAAGAGGCTCTGTGGTTTAACCCACAGAGAACATGTGGAATTGAGGCCTGGTTGCCAAGCCCCTCACAATGTTCATGGGCCGACAAGTGTTTTAGGGGCAAGGACTTGTAGATGAGAGCTCATGCTTATTTCCTGTAAAGACAGAACTGTGTCGGAAGAAACTTCAGTGTTGCTACAGAAGGCGATAGGAAAACCCTCTTTCACAAGTGGAACATTGTCATTGCCGGCATCCACGGTTAAATAGCTTAGCGTCAACAAGCAGTTTGCTAGCACACACTGCCCAGTTGCCACTCTCACCTTGCTTGTGATGCTTGGCTTTTTCCGTGCCTCCAAACATGGAATCATAGTTTGTTTCTTCCAACCCACGACATGGTCATGAAAACCATTGTCCATTATGATTAAATACCGTAAGTGCAACTGGAAATGACGCTTAGCTGCGGAAAAGCTCCCAGGAAAAGTGCAACTGGAAATGACGCTTAGCTGCCTCTGAACAATAGTAGAAACATTCCCAACAACAGTTTGGCTATGACAAATTGTCATTTGGGTTCTCCTCTTCCAGAACTACCTAGTGGCCATTCAGCCTAGACATTATGTAACCGGCAAGTTTTGGTATCTGCATTTCCTTGTTTTCCTCTTCCAACCCCATACCTGTTTCTTTTTGTATCCTAGTCTGAAAGTCTGGAGGTAAGGCCTGCATCTTTTTTTAACCTTTGCACAATGCCTAGAAAACTAATAGTGAGAGTCTCTACCAGGACACGTTGAAATGGGAACATATGTGTGTTTTTATCTTACAGACAGACCAAGAGAGTTTTTGATAAAGACACTGGAAAAGATAAAGTATGCAAAAATTACTTCTACAGACTTTCCTTATCTTATGGACGAGTCAAACGTGGACGCAATGTTTGAAATGCTAGACGTTGCAGGCCAAGGTTACATAACCATACCACAGTACAAAGGAGGTTAGCGGCCCTTAATTTTTTTTTAATGAACATCTCATTTCATATACTGTAGGTCAGGCATGTCCAACAGGTAGATTGTGGTAGATAACACCTTTGCTCCCCATGCACCCTCCCAAAATGGGTCCTTCCTCCTGAACCCCCCAAAAAGGGGGCAGATCACTGCAAGTTTTTAACTCTGTGAGTAGATCGCCACTCCTGCTGTAGGTTATTATGGCCACATGTGGCAAGTTTAGGCATGAGAAAAACAGCTTCAAGATTATTCTCAGCCTAATCTTTCCAGAAATTTAGTGAGTAAAACAACAAATCCTTTAGATTTATATTAAGTAAATTTCTACAGTTTGTTAGTTGTTCCTGATGTTGATAAAAGGAAACAAGTAACATTTGGGAGCAATGCTCTGTAAAAAAAAAAACCTCAGTACAGTAAAGCGTAGTGGGTTCTTCTTCAGCAGCCATCTCTCCTTTCTCACCCACCCATCACAAACCTGCCTTGTTTTTAGAGACTGGATATGAGAAGATAGGGGTATCTCTTTGCTATATGGAGATAACGGCGTGCAAATTATGCTGTGCTATATGTATTTGAATGTCAGATCTGCCTAATCTATGATTTGACCTCATTCAGCCTTCCATCTAATGGAGGGTTCATAAGATCACCTTCATTTAGATAAATCCAGTATAATGTGATTCTCATTACTTTATGCAGTGGTAGGGGAGGATACGTGCATGTACAGGTTTCTTGCTGGGTTGAGGTCCCATCCACATCTGATTAGTTAAGGTCTAAGCAGAACTGAAGATGGAAAAGAATGCACTGACTATAAGAGTTGTGTATGCTTCAGGAACCATTTCTCTAAGCATCTTTCATCTCCTCTCCCCTATTTTAGCACTTGAATCTTTGGGATTAAGTATCCAGGATGAAATTTATAAAGAAACTGACATTATGACAGCAGTGGAGTTCAGGGAGAAAGTGTAAGTTGAACTTGAATGTTGCACAACTGCTTAATTTTTTAAATTATAGATTTTTTTCTATTGCTCCTGCCATACTGGGCTAGATTGACCAATATGGATCTGAATTGTTTCCCTACATTTACCATCCTCGTGCATCTGTCCCACTTCCAAATCTCTGTAATGTTTGAATAGGGCTTAAATGTATAAAATCTAATGGACGTACGCCAAGAGATTGAAGCTTTATAATGGTAAGAAGTTCAATCTTCTTGTGCTCGGATGTTTAATCAATTAGTGCTTGTAGACTTTGGAACCATTGGCAACTACCGTATTTTTCGCCCCATAGGACGCACTTTTCCCCCTCCAAAAATGAAGGGGAAATGTGTGTGCGTCCTATGGGGCGAATGCAGGCTTTCACTGAAGCCTAGAGAGCGAGAGGCATCGGTGCGCACCGATCCCTCTCGCTCTCCAGGCTTCAGGTAGCTATCCGCAAGCCTTGCCAGCCTGGCGGGAGTTCCCGCGGGCTCACAAGGCTTGCGGGCAGCAGCCTGCAGCCCCGGCGAGTGTCTGCAAGCCTCGTGCGCCCGGCGGGAGGTCCCGCTGGGCGCGCGATGCTTGGGGCGGCAGCCTGCAGCCCGAAGCACGCGGAGCCCTCCGGAGGGTGCTCTATGCTTCAGGCAGGTGTGCGTAAGGCTTGGGGCGCCAGCCATGGCTGGGGGGGAATAATTTTTTTTTATTCATTCCCCCCCCCCAAAAAAACGAGGTGTGTCCTATAGGACGAAAAATACGGTAATACTACTCTGCCAATCTTGCTGTTTTTCTCTGGGTAGGTCAACATTTTTAGAATATCCAGTTAGCCCTTCCTCCAAGATTATTATTGGAATATGTATGGACTTGGGGGGGGTGGAGTGTTAGGGGAGGAGTAGCACCTCTGACAGGACATATCATGCTCCTTCTGGGGTGCTTTGTCCACCTTTGGTCCCCACACTGCACTCAGCTCTTATCTGCAGCTCCTAGAAGCTGTCTGCATGCAACAGCCGCCACACCCCGAAAACAGCTAAGCAAGGTGAGGGTAGACTATGAGTTAGCGACTTACTCTGCATGTTGAGACAGACTCTGGCCGATTGAGAGGACAAGACCAATAGTGGGTCCAACGGTTAAGAAGGCGGTTTCTGCACATACTGTAGAGCAGGGGTCAGTAAACGTTTTCAGCAGAGGGCCAGTGCACTGTCCCTGAGACCTTGTGGGGGGCCGGACTATATTTTGAAAAAAAATATGAACCAATTCCTATGTCCCACAAATAACCCAGAGATGCATTTTAAATAAAAGGGCACATTTTACTCATGTAAAAACACGCTGATTCCTGGACCGTCTTGAGGGCCAGATTTAGAAGGCGATTGGGCCAGATCTGGCCTCCGGGCCTTAGTTTGCCTACCCATGCTGTAGAGGGAAGTGAGAGGCAGACAGGGCTTGTCTCCGACCTGGTGGAACACTCTGTCACAAGAGACTAGGGCCCTGCGGGACTTGACATCTTTCCACAGGGCCTGCAAGACAGAGCTGTTCCACCAGGCCTTTGGCCAGGGCACAGCCTGACTCCCTCCCTCGGCAATCTTCACGGAGCTCTGGCCCAATGGTGAATTTAATTAATTTTATAATGAATGATTTTAGAATGTTGTTTGTGCTGTACTTTTGTACAGTTTTATTGTTGTTAGCCACCCTGAGCCTGGCTTCGGCTTTATTATTATTATTATTATTATTATTATTATTATTATTATTATTATTGTCAGCCTGGGAAGATAGCCCATCTAGGTGCAGGAAAACTGATCCTAAACCTCTACTGCTTTGTGGGATATCTTGTGGGAGAAGAAAAGGCCAGGGAGCAAACCCTACAGAAATCCAGAGTGGAGTCCCTAAGGCAGTTGGATGGCCTTCTTCCAGCAACTCCTTGTTTCCTTTGGACCACATAAGCAAGGGGTTGTCATGTGGGCAGCCCAGGACCTCCATACACGCTGCTCAGGCTTGCACCCCAGGGAGGTCACTTCCGCGTCGCTAACACAGCAGTATGGCTTCACCCCCAGAGGCGCACTCCATTGTCTCTCAAGACAAGACGGATGCCAACTACAACGTTTGGAATTTTCCTGCTACACCTTTTGGGAACAAACTAGCCAGTTAGCATTAAGTTGCATTTATTTTCAGTGAGACTTAAGTGAATGCTCAAATCTCTCCCACTGAAATTTATGGCATTTGAAGGCGATTAACTTTAAAGAAAACTTGCCATGTTTACTGTGGAAAAATTTGGAAAGTGTGAGCTGTGATAGAAATAAGTGGCATTAACAAACGCAAAGATTATTTGAAGAACATTCGGTACTTAAAATAAAATGACCACAATCCAGAACAGATTTAGCATGCAATGATGTTGAGTAAACAAAATACATGCAGGAAATTTCTCTGTTCAATATAATTAAGACATGCTTCTCAGCCTCATACTGTATATTGTGAACAGTGAATGGTACGCCCATTATACATTCTAATTGTTGTTTTTTGTTTTCCCACAGGATGAAAAAATTTGCTGAAATGTGGGGAGCATTTTAATCTTCAGTGTTCTGATCTAAAGCTGCTTGACTTCATATTTTACTTTTGAGAAACTACTATTTCTTTTCCTGGTGTAATAACAACTACACCAACACTATAGCAATTCTAGAATTTGGCTTGTCAAATAAATACTGGGCTCATTATAGCCAAAATTAAGCAGTTTTAGTCCCTTTACTGCATTGGGGGGGGGCTTTATAAATATTTATTGCCCCAAACTCTCTCCTTCATGAAGGTTTCATGATACCTATTGTTTATATTTACCTCTCTCTACCTACAAGATGCAAGGTATATTATGTAGATCAGTAAATAGATTATGAGTGTCACTCCTATGGGCCATTTCTAAACCAGATGGAAAAGAATTACACATTTCCTTGCCACGTTGTGAAGTTGCTCTAGCTTGAACAAAAAGGAACAGGATGAAAAATGATTGCCCCTTGCCTGTTTAGAGAATAGGCATGGGGCAAACATTTTTCAGAGTTTGCCTTTATCCATTTTAAAAACAGAAACCTTGGTTTTTACAAAATGAGAAAATTCCTTCCAGTAGCACCTTAGAGATCAACTAAGGTGACCTGAAGGTATCTGAAGAAGTGTGCATGCACACGAAAGCTTATACCAGTAACAAACTTAGTTGGTCTCTAAGGTGCTACTTAAAAAGCATCTTAAAAAGTAGAGACATCATTTTGCCAACAAAGGTCCGTATAGTAAAAGCTATGGTTTTCCCAGTTGTGATGTATGGAAGTGAAAGCTGGACCATAAAGAAGGCTGATTGCTGAAGAATTGATGCTTTTGAATTATGGTGCTGGAGAAGACTCTTGAGAGTCCCATGGACTGCAAGAAAAGCAAACCTATCCATTCTGAAGGAAATCAGCCCTGAGAGCTCACTGGAAGGACAGATCTTGAAGCTGAGGCTCCAGTACTTTGGCCACCTCATGAGAAGAGAAGACTCCCTGGAAAAGACCCTGATGTTGGGAAAGATGGAGGGCACAAGGAGAAGGGGACGACAGAGGATGAGATGGTTGGACAGTGTTCTCGAAGCTACCAGCATGAGTTTGTCCAAACTGCGGAAGGCAGTGGAAGACAGGAGTGCCTGGCGTGCTCTGGTCCATGGAGTCACGAAGAGTCGGACACAACTAAACAACAACAAAGGTGCTACTGGAAAGAATTTTTTTATTTTGTTTCAACTACGGCAGACCAATACGGCTACCTACCTGTATCTTGGTTTTTACAGTACAGTGGTACCTCGGGTTACATACGCTTCAGGTTACAGACTCTGCTAACCCAGAATCAGTGCTTCAGGTTAAGAACTTTGCTTCAGGATAAGAACAGAAATCGGGCTCCAGCAGCGCGGTGGCAGCAGGAGGCCCCATTAGCTAAAGTGGTGCTTCAGGTTAAGAACAGTTTCAGGTTAAGAACGGACCTCCGGAACGAATTAAGTACTTAACCCGAGGTACCACTGTACTTAGTAAATTTTGGGGGAAATGGATTTGGATTTTTGGAGTTGTTTGCAAAAGCACAACTTTTTCCAAAGTTATACATTTGTCACATGCATGTGTGCAGAAATACATTTTTTGCTGTGTGATAATGAAGAAAGCCTTTTTGTCTTTTATCCTGTTAGTAAGTTGCTTGGAAACTTTTTTTTGTAGTGACTAAATAAGTCGAATGCAGGCAGCAACCATTTTAGGCATGTCCGATATGTGCGCAACCGCACACACACGCATCATGCCAAACCAGGAAGTGACTCAAAAATGTCACAAAAAGGGCCGGATCGTGGCAGGGGCAGAATGGGGCGTTTGCAGGATTTTTCAATGGGCGTTCTGATTATAAGCAATTTCACACAAGCGCAAAATGACCCAGAACACAACTGCCACGGAAAGGGGGAGTTGCTTGTAAAGACATAAATAATATTGGTAGAAATTAGGGGCACAAGAACAAAAAAGGGGAAGAGGTTTCAGTACACTCTTTAATAAACCAAGCAGTAGAAAACATATTTTTGTTGAGTGTTAGAAATAAAATGAGAGTACAACATCATAGCTGTCCAATTAAGAATGGCTATTTAATCCTGACATGCCAGGTTAGAGATTTTCCTAGTTCATCCATTGCCAGCAACAGACAAACCATAAATGTTAGAGCTAAACCTTGTTTGTTGAGGGTACAAACTCTGACATTGCTCGCTCACTTCTTTACCCATAGCAGAAACTGAAATAGGTTGTGAAAAACCAACACAAAAGTTTAATGAACTACAGCTCAAATAAAAGCAGCTGTACACATTTGTGTACGCATAAAAGACATGAACATTCTGCCACTTGTGAGTGCAGAGCCTATCAGCATTCTTAAGGCTAAATATATCTGTTCACTGGTTATAAATATGCATTCATCAGTATCCTATTCTAATTAGATTTCTGAACTGCAGTGTTACGCATCCCTGCAATCAGTTTTCATCTGTACCAGACTCATGAAGCCATGTTTACTACTGTATTGGGAGAAAACATTTTAGAAACGCTTTCTGCAGACCTGAAAATACTAGCAAAGCCATCCATGTTCTTCTACGCCAGCAAAATTGCACTGTGCAGACAGCTCAAGCACCGTATTTGCTCAGATTATTTAAAAACAAAAGTTACATTTTTATAAACACCATTTTACAATGAATTTGAAATTATATACCTCAAGCTAATACAAAAATACAATTTTAATTAGAAATTGCCTGGATAGAACTAGTAAATACGAAACCAGTTTCATGATAAAACTTTTATCCAATCGCTGCGAAGGATCTTCAGCGTAGCCATATTGTGTTTAACTGGGTCTGGTTTTTTATGCTCGTGTCCATTTTTAGCACTTCTCGAATGGCCATTGTAGCATAAGTTGATGGGGGGAGAGAAAAGTCCATCTTCAAAGCCTTGTATTTGCCTTCTGTCGTAAGTAAATTAATGTTTAGGAGAAGAAGAAGAAAACCACGGGTTATCAAACAGCCCTAGAGTTTGCCAAACAAATGACTTCATCCCCCAAAGGAGCAAAATATTTGACGTAATAACTTCAGAAGAGCTTGCTTGATTAAGCCAATGGCCCATCTATTCAGCATCCTGTTCTCAGATGCTTGTGGAAAACCTGGAAACAGCACCTGGGCAAGAGAGTCTCTCCCCTCCTGTGGTTTCCAGCAGCTGGTATTCAGAGACACATTGCCTCCAACCACTCAGTTTACATCACTTCCAAGATCTTAATGTTAAACATACAACTCAGGTGAGCTGCCACTTCCTCCCCGTGGGATCTCTCAACCTGCTTTACAGATTTGAAGTCACAATGACAGATGTGTTTAAGCCAGGGTGGCTAACCCTTTTCGGTCAAAGGGTCACAATGACTCAAGGTTAATCCTCCTAACCATAAGCTGGTTTAAAAGGCCAGAATTATACCCAGCAAATCAAGCCACAAGAGGTAGGCTGGAAGAAATACAGATCTGCAGGAATTCGGAATCTGATCTCCTGCGTGGGAATGTACAGAGCGAGGGAGAAATAATGGGTGTTCCCTGGGCGGTGTCATTACAGGAGTACACACACATCCTTTATAGCAAAAAAGATAAAATTCTCTATGGCAGCTTGTCTCAACCTTGGGTCCCCAAATGTTGTTGGACTACAAGTCCCATCGTACCCAACCACTGGTCCTACTATAGCTAGGGATGATGGGACTTGTAATCCAACAACATCTCTAAGGTAGTAGTGAAGGATCAACTCAACAAAACCAGTCTACTAGCAAGTCCAATTGCCCCTGAAAGAGATTGCTCCATGTTTTTTTACCTTTTGTCTTTAGACTGGCAACCAGATTTTTGCCAAGAGGCATCTGATATCCTCGAGCAACTATTGCAAAAGAGGGTGAGGTGACCAAGTATTGAGGGCTCTCTTCAACTTGTCCCTCAAATGGGAGATTTGTTTTGGCAGCAACTTTGCCTCCATCAGCAGTATCTCACATCCCTTCAAAGAGGCCAGCTCATGTTTATCTCTACAGCAAAAGTACCAGTGTTCCTGGTAAGCTATTTTAACTCTGTCTATTAGCTCAATATCTAATTTGGGGGAAGAAATACACTTTTTAAAGCTTTCAGCCCAACATTTTATTTTTTAAAAAAACCCATTGTACTAAGCAGTTAGATTCTGCGAACATCAGTTAGGCCTTATGAACATTTACTGTTCCCAATCCTAATTCCGCGGAAAGCCTTCTAATTAGATTTTAATTTGATCCTGACTTGTTTTTAGGAGGTAATTTAATTACTGTTTGATTTTATACCAATGTTATATATTTGATGTTAGCTGCCCTGAGCCCAGTCTCAGCCGGGGAAGGCAGGATACAGATAAAAGTTGTTGTTGTTGTTATTAAAAAAAAGGGACATGCATGGCTGAATAATCATATATGGCACAATTGAAAAAATATTACCTGTTGCAAGAACTGCAGGTGGTTTTCCTTCCAGTTTATCTAAGTCCGTATTAAATAACGGAATCTTAGGGTCATCATACACAACTAGCTCCCTTTAAAAAAGAGAGAGAGATTTAAAATGTGCCCAACAATAAGAATCATATACCTGTACAGTCATACCTCATGTTACGTTTGCTTCCGGTTGTGCGTTTTCAGGTTGCGTCCCGCGGCGGCCCGGAAGTACCGGAAAGGCTTGCTTCCGGGTTTTGCCACTCGCACATGCACAGACGCACAAAATGATGTCACACGCATGTGCAGAAGCGACAAATTGCGACCCGCGCACACGCAGGTTGCGTTCTTTTCAGGTTGTGAACGGGCCTCCAGAGCGGATCCCGTTCGCAGCCAGAGGTACCACTGTATTAGAAATTCCTCATTGCATCATTATTCTAGGAGACTGTTTTATACTTGGTAGAAATGGTTCCCCACACCCGGGCTTGAAGATGGCAACCTGTTTTCAGGAATAAGGATGCAGCGAAAGGGAGGTATGGGGAAGTTGGTATATGTTTAATGTTGTGTATGTTTTTGTTTTGTCTTCTGTTTGTTTTTTATATTATGTGTTGGAAAAATGAATAAAATTTTTTATTAAAAAAAAAAAATGAAGATGGCAACCTGTTTTCAGTGCAAAGCCTGTTGGCTTAAACACTGCAATACTTTCCACGCCTACCCGGTTCCTTCTGAAACCAATGGGATTTATTCAAGTAGCTCTGCAGAGTCTTGCACCTGAATCTTGGAGGACTTGGGATTTCTTCCTAACGAAGGTTAAACGTTACCTTTGTTACATACATATGTGACTCCCCTTTAAACATGAAACCTTTATCTTTTTAACTGAGGAGCAGCAGCACTATAGACTTGTGGCTGCATGCTGCTCTTTGAGATAAGCAGTGGAGCGACCAGGGAAGAGAGACAGCGGAAGAAGATTGGAAGAAATTTAAGGACTATCTTAGAAAACATTGCAAAATTAATGAATGCTAGAATGACGTTGGTTTAGAAATTATGTGGTTTTCAGCTGTAAAGGTTTAAGTAAATAGAAAAGAAAGGTTAAAAACTAGATGAAAAATAAGGGTGAGGATTTGCTGAAGTAATAACTAGAAATTGGAATACAGAAAGGGGAGGTATGAGGAAGTCGGGGAAGTAGGGTACAAGAAAATAAGGGAATGAAATTATACTTGGTTTTTTGTGTTTGTTTGTATTGTTGTTATGTTTTGTTTTTAATATAATTTTTGAAACCTTAATAAATATCTATTAAAAAGAAAAAAGAGATAAGCAGTGGAGCACAACCATCACCAAGCACACATCAGTAAACACATGGTTCATAACATAAAAAAGACCTGCTGAATCAGTCCAAAGACCGATCTAGTCCCATATTCCATGCTCCTTGGGGTGTCCAAAAGCAGGACATGAACGCAGCAGCCCTCTCCCACTTGAAATCCTCAAGTAACTAGTACACTCTGGAAGCAATAAAACCATCATTTCTAGTAGCAGTTGTTAGGCTTGTCATCCGTCTCCTCCTCTGGCTACTAAACTGTGTGCTATTTACTTACCAGCTCACATCCTGAGGTCGGATGATGATCTTTCTGTAGGCCCCAGATAAGGAATAGTCGCGAATTTTGTGCTTCATGTTACTGATGTCGAGATTGTCAGCGGCTAATATTTCCTCGTAGGCTTTCCCAACTGCCGTAAAAGGACATATAAATGAATGGCATCATGGAATTCAGGGCAAATGCGTTGTAAGTTTCCCCTTTTTGCATCTGATGCAATTCTGACCGGTAATGCTGAAACGTGGCCCAAAAGCATAGTCTTTGTTCTTTAAAGCTCTATTTAATAAGGAATTATTTGTAGGAAATCCCTGGTCCTGGGATATAAAAACCTACTATCAAGCCATTTTGGTAAGTAGGCAATCATCCTGAATTGAACTAGTGTGGCAGCAAAGCCCACGATCATATAAGCCCCTATTAGTTAGATGTGCCTCCATTCCTATTAAAAATATTTATTAACATGCTCCCAGTCACGCAATGTGTACCAGCTGGGGATAGAGGAATGAAGTAATGACCGCACATGCCCTAAATCTGGATGCTGCTAGACTATTTGCCTCCAACAAACTCTTTTTCCTTCCCTTTAGCATACAAGCTGATGAATGTTTCTTTAAAAAAACCTTTTCTATTTCTCCTGCTAGCTGCACTTTGTTAATGCCTGATGCTATTGTTTGGAGAACACTATTTAATGACTGAATGATCTTCCCTTAAAATATGGTTACAACTAAATTACCGCTGATCCAAATACAGGAAATATTCCGAATTCTCCGTTAATATACAGCAATATTTATACATCAAATGTTAGTCACATTAGTAAATCCATTGAAATCAATGAAGCCAGCTGATTTCAGTGTACCTATTTAATCTGTGCTTATTGAAATCAGATACGAAACCCATTTAGTTACTTTTGTACAGACACACGTACACACTCATCCCCAGCACTTATCTGCCAGCATAGCAAACCTGATTATGCACATATCATCCACTTTTGACTTTAAATAGAATCCTCACTTTTGTGCCTTGGATAGATAACATCGAAACCAGGCAACGGCATCACAACATCATGGATGGTGTAACTCTCAACATCTGATTCTTCGATATAAACAGCTGTACCTAAAAGCAAGAGGATGTTTCAAGCAATTTCCAGGTCATCTCAACCAGACTTCCTAATGAGAAATATTTTTTCTAGATAGTATATCTTTATGAGCTCCTTAACAAGGAACAAAGCAAAGAGGACAGACAGTTTCAAACAGGATTAGGCAGCCTGGGTAGCACAAAATTGCACACAATGGAAGGCACCAGACTGTCACTGGTAGGTACACTGACAAATTACTGGCAAATCTAAGACCTAGTGTTGCTGTGTCGGATCACCAGGTCCTTCCTCTCTGAAATCTGTGTCTCTGCCCTCTGAAGACCTCCCCCACCGAACCTCTTTCTTCTCCTACTTAACTTAGGCAGTGATGGCAGTATCTCACTGAAGCCCTTCCTGCAAAGCCCTCTTCCCTGTCAACACAGGGGACTCCCAAACAACCATGTTCCAGAGCTCAGGTAACCTGAGAAATGTAGTACCCCACAGGATACCACAGTGGTGTAGCGTGGGGGGGTGCAGGAGGGGCCGGCCGCACCGGGCGCAACATCGGGGGCACGTGCGCTCGCAGTGCTAAAATCAGTGCTAAAATCCACGGGTTAGGGGGCGCAAATCACTTGCCTTGCCCCGGGTGCTGACAACCCACGCTACGCCACTGGGATACCAGAATCCAACTGGGAGCAACGACTGGGAGCAAGAGCTCGCTGCCGTCTCCAGAGTGGGAAGGGAGGGGGGCTCAAAGGACTTTCAGATCCCATCGCACTCCCAATGATATAACCAAGAGCATAATCCAGAATTGGGCATTTAAAAAAAAACTTAACACTTTAAAAGTTTGGTCTGCCAAGCCTAAATCTAAATAAACGAGAGGGTGTATGTGCTCATCTCTAGTTTTAAGGAACAAATACTAGGCAGTTACGGTATTCCAAAATGTGCCACCACATACACACATGCCCTGACATCAAGCAATGTTGACATTTTACCTCCTTTTAGTACAAGATCTCCTGGCACAGCAACAAGCCCATATTCTTCTATTCTGCGGCTCACCATGTTATTCCATACATAACTCTGATAGCTATGAATATACATCAAACGATTATTTCTTGGGATCTGCAGACCAGGAAAAAGTGTTAATCAACATGATGCTAATTTTGTAAGGCGCATGCCTGGGGTAAGGTAAAGGTAAAGGACTCCTGGATGGTTAAGTCCAGTCAAAGGTGACTATGGGGTTGCGGTGCTCATCTTGCTTTCAGTCTGAGGGAGCCGGCGTTTGTCCACAGACAGCTTTCTGGGTCATGTGGCCAGCATGACTAAACCGCTTCTGGCGCAAGAGAACACCCTGACGGAAATCAGAGCGCATGGAAATGCCGTTTACCTTCCCGCCATAGCTGTACCTATTAATCTACTTGCACCGGCGTGCTTTCAAACTGCTAGGTTGGCAGGAGCTGGGACAAAACAACAGGAGCTCACCCCATCGCACAGATTTGAACCGTCGACCTTCTGTTTAGCAAGCCCAAGAAGCTCAGTGGTTTAGACCACAGCACCACCCAATGGACTCAATGGACACAATTCTGAGCAGACATATGTAAGGACGGCACTGTTAATGGTTTAAATACACGCCAGAAAATACTAGGGGCCCCTGGCTCAATTTACATCTTTAAAAAACAACTCCCTTTGGCCTGGCAAGTCAGAACTAATAAAACCTAATGAAAAATATGGAAGGAGGGGAAAATACTTCTCCAGTAGGCCATTTACCATTCACCATAAATTTGACTTCACCCCCAAGTTCTTTTCAGACATGCTCAGAGAGGGTCTACAAAAACAAGAAAACACTTCAACTTACTATGCCAAATGCAGAGACTATATTCTTCAGTCCGTACTTTGAAAGTCCCCGGAGCAGCTGTCCCTCCACACACCGTTTCACGGGCAGTTTTTTGAGGGCCGCATCTGGGTCTTTTGTTTTTGCCCACTCTTCTCGGCATTTTACCAAGTATCCCTTTTCAGCTGCAACGACCATTTGCATAAATGGGAAGCGCTTTAATTTCAACCCATGTGAGCGGGTTTCCTTTTTATTTTTAAAAGGAGTTCAGCTCAAAAACAGGCCCAAACAGAACCTAAGTCAATGGTATCTACAACACAAAATCCATCTCAGCCAGTTTCAAAACTATCCTGCATTTTCAGTTAACTATCTGGAACAGATAGCAACATGCTAGATTGCAGACCTTACTCAACTCCCTTGAGGTTAGCCCCATTAAAGTCAGTCTGAATTTCAGCAAATACCTATCCGCTGGGTGGATTTGCAATGTATGCTGTCTGACATCTAGACCCACAAACCAGCATGCTTGCCCTTAAAATCCATTTTCCTCAGAGCGTCATGTTAACTGTTAACTATTATGGGATGCAAAGATTTGGAACCACAGCTATCCCCACATATCAAGTGGGCCACCTATATTTCCATCTTCAATTTGTGCTATTAGCTGGGTTTTTAACTATTCCCTACTCTGCAACCCACATATCCTTTTGTTTCCCCATTTTAAAACTTCAGGATACGGCATTTCTGAATTTAAATATCAAGCTCCATCCTACAGCATCAGCTTACAATACTTAGTATTATAGAATCAGGACACAATTTGAAATGAATTAGGATCTATATGTTGGACACTGGCTCATTTGGCAGCAATGAGAAAATGTGCCATTACCATTATTGCAGTCCTGTGGAATGCTCTGTAAACAGAGATCCAGCCGCTTCTTTTAAACTTTAAGCAGCTGTTGGAAACTGTTCTATGCTGCCAAACCTTTGCTGGCAATGAAGAAAATATCCTTCTCAGTAGATTTCTGATTTTAAATTTTTATATGGATTTAATTGTATGGTTTTATGTATGACTGCGGTGAACCATTCTATTACTATTTTTTTTAAAGAATACAGTGCTACCTCTGGTTACGAACTTAATTAGTTCCGGAGGTCCATTCTTAACCTGAAACTGTTCTTAACCTGAGGTACCACTTTAGCTAATGGGGCCTCCTGCTGCTGCCGCGCAATTTCTGTTCTCATCATGAGGTAAAGTTCTTAACCCGAGATACTATTTCTGGGTTAGCGGAGTCTGTAACCTGAAGTATGTAACCCGAGGTGTTTGTAACCCGAGGTACCACTGTAGCTGTTTATCAATATTTTTATTAATATAATCACTTGCTTTCAAAACATAAACAGGCAAACTATATAGACGTGCTCCTTTGAGTATGTAAAACCACTGTTGAATGAAATTGAGCCCAAAATGGCTTTAAAAAAAAAAATACTTGCCTCCAGGACGCGGTTTTAGGATTAAATCGATGACTTCATTCCAGTTATTCTGTAGTATAGCTCTAAAAATATAGAAGAACACCTGGTTAATATTGCATTGCCAGCAAGGGAGGAAAATCCTGAGAGTCTGCCAAGGAATCACTTGAACCAGCAAACAAGTGGGTTGGGCTGCAGTCTTAGTTCTACTAAAGGTTTCAAAGGAAAAAGCATGCAATTCGGATAAAATGAAAACTTTTTACAGTGTGCATTCAGCAGCCAAAATTTTAAACATAGTATTCCTTATAGCAATCATTCCCATAATCATATGGACCAGGAGATTTATGATTTTATTTTATTTTTTATTACTGAAAGGGGGCTAAAGCTGAGAAACAGCAGCCCATTCCAGGCCAATTAGCAAGGCGACAGGTGATCTGAGGTTTGAATCCGTATCTGTCAGGCCCCAAATTCCTACTCGCTGGGCTCCCAGCTGCTTTAGGGTGCCACATATATGCCAAATAAAAGGAGCTCACCTTCCAACTTGATATGTAGGGACAGCCGTGGTTCCAAATCTTTGCATCCCATAGTAGTTAACAAACCCAATTTCCCTGAGAGACTGCATGGCATGCTGAACTTGATCATCGGTCCCGGTTATATTTCTGATAAAAGAAAAAACTATTTTAGGAGAAAGTACACAGGCACACACCGTGCGTTAGAATGGAAAGATAAAAGTCACAATGAATTTGCACGTGTAGAGCACAATCCTGTGCACAGACGTATTCAGAGGTCAATCCCACTCAGTTCAGCTCTTGCTTCACCATTGAGTGTTTAGGTTTATAGCCCTGAGTAATAATAATAATTTTAAAAAAATTATTTATACCCCACCCTTCCCGGTTCAGAAAACCGGGCTCGGTGGCTAACAACAAATTTTAAAAACTTAATTGATGCTACAAAAAAAACCAGCATAAAATACGGTATAAAATGTGAATAACAATAAAATAAAAAATCAATTTAGGGGGAAAATCCATCCAATAAACATTGGATAAATAAATAAACATCCATCCATCCATCCAGTAAACAGGAGCAGGGAAGAAAAATCAAGTTTACCTGCAAAAATAGCTTTTCTGACTACATCAGTTCTCAGACCCTCGCCTACTTCAGATGTTTCACAAGGTATTTGTCCCTCCAGTCATAAGGGATTGAAATTTGCATTAAAAAAACACCACTAAGGAACCAATCCAACCCCCAGATCTGCCAGAATGAGTTAGTTAGGATCCAGTAGATCTCCAGCTCAGCTGGCTGAACCCTGGCTTAGCCAGGGCTATAGTGGCGCAAGTCCTCAACCCCAGCTCAGAGAGAGATACACAGGCTTAAGTTCTACATTCTGGGTCTGGTGTAAGCTCCCAAAAGGGGCATTGCAGGGCATAGCTGGACAGGGTGGGGGCGGTCCTTTGCTGAATCCTAACTCTATTCAGCCAAGTCACATGACACACAACCCAACAGAACGGGTGGTGTAAGTAAAACACTACTGCAAAGGCTTGCTTTTCCTCTGCCAGCAGTAGCCTCGCTCTTGAATGGGTTTTGGATCTGACGTACTTTATACGAACTAATATCAGTGTACTGGAAGAAGCAAAGATCACCAGGGCTGAAGCAATGATTCTTCAACATCAACTTCATTGGACTGGTCATGTTGTGCGGATGCCTGATTATCGTCTTCCAAAGCAACTGCAGTGGTACCTCTGGATATGAACAGGATCTGTTCCGGATCCCCGTTTGCACCCTGAAGCGAACGTAACCCGCGCATGCGCGTGTCGCGACTGCACATGACGTCATTTTGACTGTGCATGCGCGAGCGGCAAAACCCGAAAGTAACACGTTCCGTTACTTCCGGGTTGCCATGGAACGCAACCCAAAAGCGCTTAACCTGAAGCATATTTAACCTGAGGTATGACTGTACTCTATTCCAAACTTTAAAATAGAAAGCGTAAAGCTGGTGGTCAACAAAAGAGGTTTAAAGACTGTCTCAAGGCGAATCTTTAAAAATGTAGTATAAACACCGACAACTGGGAAACACCGGCCTGCGAGTGCTCCAGTTGGAGAACAGCCTTTACCAAAGGTGTCATGGGCTTTGAAGACACTCAAACTCAGGACGCAAGGTGGCAGATGAAGTTGATGGACTATATGGAACTGGCGGAAATGACTGGCAGAATCCGAGACCAGGGAGAAGAGTCGGTGGAAGAAGACTGGAAAAAGTTTAAAGACTATTTACAGAAATACTGTAAAATTAATGAATGTTAGAAAAATGTGGGAATGAAGTTATATGGCTTTAGTAGAAATGTTATAAGGAATTAAGTATAAATAGATTATTAGAGTATTAAAGGAAAAAATAAGGTTAGAATATGTTAAGATAATTATAGGATAGAAAACAGAGGAAGATGGAAAGGAATTGCTGAAACAATTAACAGAAGTGGATTACAAAAAGGGAGGTGTGCGGAGGTCGTTGAAATAAGTGAATGAAAGATAAGTTATTGAAATTGTTTGATGTGTTTTAAACTGTTTTTGTTTTATTTTGTTAGTTTAATGTGTTAGTGTTATGTAGTGTTTTTGTATTGTATTGTTTATAATTTTTGTAGTGTTTAAATTGTTAGAAAAGTAATAAATATTTTTTTTAAAAAAAACAAACTCAGGACGCAAGGGAGAAACGTGCTAAGAGGAAGGCACGCTTGGCAAATCCACACCGTGATCAACTCCCGCCCGGAAACCAATGTCCCCACTGTGGAAGGACGCATGAGTCCAGAATTGGCCTCCACAGTCACTTACGGACTCATTGTTAAAACCATGTTTATGGATGACAATCTTACTCGGCTACGAGCGATTGCCAAAGAAGAAGACTTTATACCAACTTAACCTGGTGTCATTGTTATGACTGCTCCCTGAATTGCTTAAGCTTGTCAAGCAGCCAAACCCTGGGCAAAGTTCCAGATTCCACAACTGCAGAGCAATCGTGCACAGGCGTGCAAACGCTGCCCTCGCAGCTGTTAAGGCAGAGCTGCATCCAGAAGAAAAAGGCATGATAAAGAAAAACCAGGCTGTGCAAAAAAATTTTTTTAAAAAGTATTCAAAAGAAAGCATCATGTTCAGGGTAAATTAGACACACTTAAGTCCCATTAGAAACAATTTAGGTTCCACTGAAATATATCGCTTAGATCCCACTTATGTAACACACAGTACTTCAGATTTTGCAATGAAATTTCATCTTCCTTTCCTCTGCAGCCCCCTGAATACCCTCCAGGGGGTGGGGGACTCTGGGTCAGATTTTGGGGGCATGCAGGCAAAGGAGAGAAAGGGAAAGTTATGCTGCGCAAATGGAACGCTGCTCACGCAGCACTGAATAGAACCCAGTGGGTCCAATGCAACAAATTTAATCTGGATCTAACCCACCATGTTCAAATCTGGGATATTCCTAACATTGATGCTACCAGACCAATCACCTCCCTTTGTTTTATCTTGGCTATAACCCTGGGTAAGAAAAACAAAGCTGGACACATTTTTGTTGGTGATTGTGAAATCCAGAAGTCTCTTTAAAAACAGCCCCCACTCTTAGATGAATGGATTTTCTATCTCTCCAACAGAAAAAAATATATAGAACAGCAAGTCAACTTTGATTATCGTATCTTTCACACAACACACTGGGATTTAACATAAAGCACTAAGCAGCCTTGGAAAACGGAACTTTTACCTGAGAACTACTGTGAAATGATTTCCTTGCAATTCTCCCAGCTTTAGCGGGTGGTTCTTGTAACTGAAGTTTCCAAGCTTGAAATTCATCAAGCAATTATTTAAGTGAGCCAGCCTTTGTGCAGTGATTCTAAACATGGAGATAGAGAGGGAAAGATTTCACAAGAAACGGGGTCTCCACACAGGATAATTGATTTTGGAGTTACTGTACAGTGACTGAAGCACAGGTAACAAACTGTATTTCTGAAATCTATTTCTGAAACCGTGATTCCAGCAGCCCGTTCATTACATCTTTTTAACATTCATGCCCCCAGTTTAAAACTGAGGGTTTTCAAATCTAACTGCAGCCACTTACTCTGCAGAATTGGGGGATGACTGATTCAAATGCCTAGTGTATTTACTGAATGCCACAACACTTTTATATAATCAATTATTTCCATCTTGCACAAAGATTATTTTTATATTGTGATTTTATTTTGTGAACTGCCTTGAGATATATGGGTATAGGGCAGTATACAATTAATAATAATAATAATAATAATAATAATATATTTCTGTCAGCAAGCCAGGTAACATTTAAACACCGCCCTGCTTCTACTTACCTGAGAACAGCGATCTCTTGAACTGTAATAGCCCTTTTGTCTTTCGTCCCCATATATGAAAATATGTTTGGCTTAACTCTTTAAAAAAATGAGAAAGAAAAATCTTCAGCACTAGCAAAACAGGCAGGGGAAAGAAGCATAGATGTTATTACCTTTGCTTGCCAAGGCTGTATCATTTAAATAAACTTGACGGCCAGGTTCCCGCTAGGGCGACCTTGAAAGGGGCTGCATGTCAGCGGTTGGACAAAGTTGGTGGTGTAACGGATGTGACTCCTACCTCTGTACAGTAGGCTACCTTCCAGCCCTGCAAAAATGTCAGCGCTTTCTACAAACACACACTCCTTTTCATCCAGGCAAGTGCGAAGCACTGTTACAATTAAAGGACATATTCCACCCTGTAACAGGACTTGCGCAAGGGCAGAGCACGACCCACGGAGGCCTGGTCTCGGAAGAGAGGGTGGCCTGGGGAAGGGGCAGGGCTTGCATGAGTCTCGAGGGTCAGAGACGCCATGGGGACCATGTCTGGCCTCCTCATCTGAGGTTCCCGATTGCTGATTTGATCCATAATTATGCACAGGAGAGAAGCTCAAGAGACATAACAACAATCTGATCCAGTTAAGAGTCATTTACCCCCCAAAAAAACTCCCCCAAATAAAAACAATCCGTAAGGATTTCTGTTTGCCACCACTTGAATAACTTGCGAGCTGATGCAAAGTGCAAAATTTTTATTTATTTCTACCCTGCACTTATGCCGAGGCTGCTTCTCTTGAAGTTCAGTACAAAGCAGAACAAAAATTCAGGGAAGGAACTTCCGACAGTCTAGGGGAAAAACACACGTCTCTGTCTCACCACGGTTACCCGCAATTAGGAGCCAGAGCACACAAGTCAAAGCCAACCTTTTCCTTCTATTATGTGCCACCACAGTTAGTCTTAGAAGTTGTCAGCTTGACAGGACAAAAGCAATGTGCACTGTCCCCAAGCTGATGTAAAGACTGAATTTGGAAAGAAGTATTTGAACACACACAAGACTGGACACTGAGGTCCAGCTCTGAGGGCCTTCTGGCAGTTCCCTCAGGGCGAGAAGTGAGGTTACAGGGAACCAGGCAGAGGGCCTTCTCGGTGGTGGCGCCCTCCCATCAGATGTCAAGGAAATAAACAACTATCTGATTTTTAGATGACATCTGAAGGCAGCTCTGTTTAGGGAAGTTTTAAATGTTTGATATTTTATTGTGTTTTTAATATTCTGTTGGGAGCCGCCCAGAGTAGCTGGGGAAACCCCATAGGCAGGGTATAATAATAAAATTATGATTATTACAATGCATAGGATTTAAACTGAATGGGAGAATTTATCCCTGAGGGTTCGAAACACTATTTTTAATAACATATAGTTCCCATGGATGCATGGTTCTCTCTATCTCTCTCCCTCCCGTTTTTGTAATGGAGTCTTACCGCCTCGGGATTCCACAATGATGAAAAATTACAAATTGTTACACGCGAGCTATACATTATTTCCAAAACTGACCACTAAAAAGCAACCGCTTTACCTTCAACATGCTGCAATGTTCCTCAAACCAACCATCTCAAAGGATGACATTTCTACCACCTATCAGAAACAGCAAGTTTTGCAGATTTACTGTCCTCTCTTGTCAAAAGGTTGACTCACCTTAAAAATCTCGACAGCACATTGATGGCATCCATGGTGTCCTTGTTCTCTTTGTACAAGACAAAGTGGCAATAACTTCCCCTAGATTTGGGCCAAGAATGTTTTCTTGGATCTTTAAAGACAAAACGTTAAAACATACAAAGTATTAAAGTATGGCCATTTTCACTGTTTTCCATTTAGGGTTGTTGTGGTTTTTTTTTGTGTGTGTTTTTGTAATTCAGACAAAAAGAAAGTCTTGAGTAAATCTCTCTTCCCCGCCCCCCCTGCAAATCATTTGTACACTTGCTGGTGCTTTATCAATTCTTTGTGGGGGTGGAATATATCAGGCTGACATCTTCCTTCGACAATGTTAAATTCCTCTTGGCAACTTTTTTAGGAGTCCATCAGAACACTGCAAAGATATGCAACATAATTCATCCCACAAAACTAAGGGTCGCCACCTGAAAAGATTGTTGTACGGTAGCTTGCCCATACGCAGAGATGTCAGGGGTCCCACCAACGAAAAAAATATTATATTGGATAGTCTTAGGGCAAAGTCACACATTATTAATGCAACGATTACACTTCTTGCCAAATATTTCATTTGTTGCAAATGTGATGCTGAGGCTAATGCACTGGGACTGAAAACAAGGAAGTTCAAATCGCATTTTCCTTATGTAGACTCTTGGGTGGTTTTCAAAAGCGCACTCGGCTGGTTCACACTTAATACCAAACCATGGTTTAGTGTTGTATTACCAAGCCTGAGGCTAGTATGCTCCTCCTCATACTCCATTTTTGACAAACCTAATTAAACAACGTTGTGCAAGCAGAGGACTTGTCCCTAATGTGCTAAACCATGGTTTGGTAGTACATGTGAACAAACTCAATGGTCTTCTTCCCATGTCACAGTAAACCAACCTATGGTCTACCTGGATTGTGAAGGCTCCCATGGAGGAGCTTGCAACCGCTTCACTCCTCCCTGGCCTTTATTACTCTGAGCTGCACCCAGTTAAGTCGAGGTTAGGCTTAGCGTGTCATCCAAACCTGGGACCAGTGTTAAGCACTCTCCTCGCTAAACACTAACTGTAGCCAAGAACACACCTTGTTCCCACTGCCATCAATTATGGTACATCACTGCATTCAAACAGGCTCTGAGAAGACATAATGCCTAAGAATTGTTTGCTCTCCTTAACTGTGGTTAGATATGGTGAACATTTACACTATGGTTCAAAACTGGGCAGAAACTATGGTCAGAACGTGCAAACCATGGTTCACATTAATCACTGTTAAGTGTTAGGATGCAAATGTATCCTCAGGGGTTTGAATGTTTTTCTTTTTCTTTTAACACTTAATTCTCTTGTCTTCTGTTGTTTCAAGTGCAAGGAAAGGTATTATATATAGAGAACAATATTAATGGGTTATAATTTTCTGAAAGATTAACTGCTATGGTCTGCAACCAAGCAGAGGGACAGTACTTACAAACGCCTCAGGTTACAAACGCTTCAGGTTACAAACTCTGCTAACCTGGAAGAGTTATCTTGAGTTGAGAACTTTGCCCCAGGATGAGAACGGAAATCATGTCCCGGCGGCGCAGTGGCAGCAAGTGGCCCTATTAGCGAAAGCACGCCTCTAGTTAAGAATAGTTTCAGGTTAAGAACACACCTCTGGAACGAATTAGGTTCGTAACTAGAGGTACCCCTGTACTTGGGATTATTTCCAAATTACTTTGGTTAAACCATTTTATTTATCCTTTATTTCATAAAATTTACATACCGGGAAAAACCCTCAAGGCAGTTTACAAAAAAAGTGATGTAGAATGTAAGAATTCTGAGCATACTGAAAACCTAACTCTCAAAGAGGCTATCTATTTTAATATTATGACAATTAGGGGTCATATTTGTTGAGGACAAATTTATTTTTATTGATTTATTTATTGTGGCTTTTGTACGCTGTAGCATAACAATGCTTCTCTGGGAGGCTCACAGAAAATGAGTGAGGGGCATCCGAGGCTTGCCCATCTGGTCCTTAACCTCCACTGCCTTGTGGGAAAAGAAAAGGCTTAAGGAGCGAACCCTACACAAACCCAGAGTGGAGTCCCTAAGACGCTTGGGTGGTGCCTTATAGACTTCTTTCTGGCAGCTAAGCTGGTGCCAAACGTCTTGCTCTGCTTTCCTTTGAACCACCTTAGCGAGGCTAAGAGGAGAGTCTTGTCATCTGGGATGTGGGTTTGAGCCCCATGCTGGGCAACAAGATTCCTGAATTACAGGGGGCCGGACTAGATTATCCTTGTGGTCCAACTCTATGATTCTATGATAGATAGGAACGGCTAAGGGAGCTGGGCATGTTTAGCCTGGAGAAGAGGAGGTTAAGGGGTGATATGATAGCCATGTTCAAATATATCAAAGGATGTCACATAGAGGAGGGAGAAAGGTTGTTTTCTGCTGCTCCAGAGAAGCGGACACGGAGCAATGGATCCAAACTACAAGAAAGAAGATTCCACCTAAACATTAGGAAGAACTTCCTGACAGTAAGAGCTGTTTGACAGTGGAATTTGCTGCCAAGGAGTGTGGTGGAGTCTCCTTCTTTGGAGGTCTTTAAGCAGAGGCTTGACAACCATATATCAGGAGTGCTCTGATGGTGTTTCCTGCTTGGCAGGGGGTTGGACTCGATGGCCCTTGTGGTCTCTTCCAACTCTATGATTCTATGATTGGGCTGGAGAAAGGTTTATTTCTGTTAGTCATGAACTTGGAAAACTGTTTAGCTGGTCTAAATTACTGTCGATTGGATTGGCATTTCATTTTTTCCTAACATGAAATGCCAACATCTCTTTCTTACCTGTTGAAGTTCTGACCTCTGTTCATAGGCATGGGGTAAAGAGCATAAGAGAGGAATGTTTTATTTTGTTTTTATTTTTTAAAGGTATCAAAGTGCTTCAGATGGGAACATGCAAGTTTATGTGTTATAACGCTGCAGATGTCTGGAGCATTCAACAGTGAATGTGGCGACTGACGTCTATTTAGACAGCTATGCAATGGAATCGTGCAGAGGGAGAAGTGAACAAATGGAAAGGTTTCAGCTACACACGCAACAAACTACACTGAGGGCAGCGACGCAAAGAGCGGATAAACAAAGGTTATTAAGCGTTCCATGTGTTTAGAACAGAAGCGCCTGCAGAATCCAGTTCCAAACTGAGAGTCTAATTAATACAAATTTCAATGAGTCAGGTTGTGTCGTCCCCCAACCAGTACAGAATACAGTGAACTTGCAAATTCTTACGCAGGAGGAAGTTTGTTCATATGCACTGAACAAATTCACTTGTACTAGACGTCTGGGAAAACGTACGACTGTCTGAAAGGTCACTGCCTGAAGTTTGGTAGCACCATACAAAGACATTCACATCACCCCCTCCCTTCAACCATTTTAGAAAAATCATCCAGATAACATATGGTAACACATGCATTTTGCTCCAACAGTAGGGAAGATGGAGAGCGTGGCTTGAGTATTTCTGTTTGTACCTGTAAACATGCATGCTCCATGCACAACGCATGCAAACATGGACTGTACTTAAATATATTCAGTGCAATAAAGAAATTCTGTGCAATTGACAACCACATCTCCCCCCAGATCTTTAATATCCTATTTTGAATCACATTAAATAATAATAATAACTTTTATTTATACCCCGCCCTCCCTAGCCAAGGCGGGCTCAAGGCGGCTAACAAGCAATAATAAAAACAAGTTGAATGAATACAACTTAAAAACAAAATTAAAACACAACATTAAAATACTGAAACATTAAAATATTAAAATGTAGCCTCATCGCAGGAGGAGAAAGGAAAATAAAAAAGAAAGAGGGGGAGGGAATCAAATTGATTCTAAGCCGGAGGTCAGGCGGAACAACTCTGTCTTACAGGCCCTGCAGAAAGAAATCAGATGCTGCAGGGCCCTGGTCTCATGAGGCAGAGCGATCCACCAGGCCGGAGCCAGTGTTGAGAAGGCCCTGGCTCTGGTTGAAGCCAATCTAACTTCCTTAGACCTCTAGGGTGTTGCTATTTATGGACCTTGAGGCTCTCCATTGGGCATACCAGGAGAGGCGGTCCCGTAGGTACGAGGGTCCTAGGCCGTGATAATAAAAATAAAATAGGCAATATAGATTTCACAGCTGTGAAGAGCAATAATATTCTAATTCCAAGACACAGAGCAGCTAGGATTGAGAAATTTATCTGCCCTAACAAGCTGCTTAATCTGACGTTTTTCACTCTATGGAGATGAGCATCATCTACTGACTGCTGTTTAACAGATCAAGATGCCAATAAAGACACTGGGATATTTTTCTCCCAGTCAATCTTGGCATAGGCTGGGAAAATGCCAAGCTGCAGAGCAACCTACTGGTTGGTTGGTTTTTATTTAAAGGCACAAAGAGTACATAAAGACTCTTTTTCTAGTCAATTTTAAAAGGAACAAACACGCTTTTAGATCAGAAAGCACCAGGCAGGCAACGCTGGAACCCTCTGACAGCCTCATGTAAGTATTTTTATTCTTAATCTGTATTTCCGAACAGATAAAATTTGTGCAGAAGTGGGGCATGACAGATTTAGCCCCATCCTCAAGTAGCACCAGACTGCAGTGGGTCCATTCATCCATACAGGTGGTTAACCAACTCCCCTCATTCCCACCCAGCAAGCCCCATAGTTCAGGATGATGAGAATTTCAGCACAGCAACCTCTGGAGAGCAAAAGGTTAGCCACCCATGCTTTAATTTTAAGCCTGGATATTTTTTCTCCTCTACCAATGCTACTCAGAAGTAACTGTGTTCAATGGGACTTATTCCCAAGTAAGCAGACAGCATGGAAGCCTACAGGGTTTTCCCCCCTCCCTTTCCAAACGTTTTCCATTTTTAGACAGTAAGACTAGCATTTATTTTAAAACCGATACATTTTCTAAAATCCTTGCAGATTTTTTAATGCTTGCTTCCTCAGGTTTATACGGAGGTAATTATTTTATTTTAGCAATTCCATCATACAAAATAGTGTTTCAGCAACATAGGTTGATCATATAACCCCTGCAACTTCTTTTAACTTTATTTGTACAACCTGACTGCATGTTCAGACCTTTTTTTAATTAAAAAAAAAATCTACAGAAGCCGCATTTTGAAAGGAGGGGAAAGGCTGAGCTTACATCAAATCTGCTTGTTCTACAGTTACACAAATCTCTGTGCAGACCCAAACTAGAATATTACCATTTTCCACTACATACTTATGGACTGTCTGTTACAAGACCGTTATTTCTTTAAGGACAATTCTTCCATAGCTTTGTAAAAACGCACTTAGGAAAAGCAAGTACACAGGGTTTTAATCTCCCTCCAAGACTTCCTACCATCCTATGTGACTTAAACTAACACAATCAATGCCTAGTGAATGCTGATTTTGATTAATTGGGCTGCAATCCTACACATGCTCACTTGGAAGCAAGCTCTGTTGAGCCCAACAGGACTTGCACCTGAGTAGGCACACCTGGAATTGCAGTTAAGACAGATTTTTACACAAGGATATACTACGAAGCCATTTTTGTTTTGAAAGTTTCAAATAAGGCCAAACTCACTTGCAAGAGCCTTTTTTCCAGCTGCATGATAAGCAACGATGTATTTTTTCCCATCCCGATCCTCTGTTTTAGTCTCTAGCCCTGGAAACAAAGATTTTACAGCCTGGTGCATAACGGTCCTTTTCTCCTTAGTGTCTTCAATGACCTAAGCAGCGGCAGAAAAAATAATAATACAAAAAGTGATAGCTTAGTTGGTTTTTAGCTTTGTAGTTTCCTGGTGATATTGGAGGCCTGCAAGACCTCACTGTATTGCTATTTCGTGTACTCTGAAAAGCAATAAATAACCAACTTAAAGAAGGGGGGGGGAGAGAAGTAAACATCATCTCATAAACAGCAGATGAGGACAGAAGCCCATTTCTGACCATCACTAGATGAGACAGCCGGTGGGGGTTAGGACTGTATGCTCCTCAGGAGAAAAAGAATTCTTTGCACATTTTAAAAGAAAAATAAAATAGTACGTAAGGGAGAAAGCTAAGATTCAACCCTTATTTGACTTGCTAGATTTTTCTGTATGCAGGGACTACAAATCAGGTGCCCAAATCTGAAGTGACATAGTCTAGAAAAGGTGAAGGTCCTGCGTGAGTGTCTGGAGTCGGTTGGAGAATGGATGGCGGCTAACGGATTGAGGTTGAATCCTGACAAGACTGAGGTACTGTTCTTGGGGGACAGGGGGCGGGTGGGTGTGGGGGATTCCCTGGTCCTGAATGGGGTAACTGTGCCCCTGAAGGACCAAGACTCACAGCTGTCCATGGAGGTGCAAGTTAATTCTGTGTCCAGGGTGGCTGTCTACCAGCTCCACCTGGTACACAGGCTGAGACCCTCCCTGCCCGCAGGCTGTCTCGCCAGAGTGGTGCATGCTCTAGTAATCTCTCGCTTGGACTACTGCAATGAGCTCTATGTGGGGCTACCTTTGAAGGTGACTCGGAAACTGCAATTAATCCAGAATGCGGCAGCTAGACTGGTGACTGGGAGCAGCCGCTGGGACCATATAACACCGGTCCTAAGAGATCTGCATTGGCTCTCAGTACGTTTCCGAGCACAATTCAAAGTGTGGGTGCTGACCTTTAAAGCCCTAAACGGTCTCGGTCCAGTATACCTAAAGGAGCGTATTCATCCCACTGAGGTCCAGCTCCGAGGGCCTTCTGGCGGTTCCCTTGCTGCGAGAAGTGAGGTTACAGGGAACCGGGCAGAGGGCCTTCTCGGTAGTGGCGCCTGCCCTGTGGAACACCCTCCCAAGGCAATAAGCAACTATCTTACTTTTAAAAGACATCTGAAGGTGGTCCTATTTAGGGAAGTTTTTAATGTTTGATGCTGTATTTTGTTTTTAATATTCAGTTGGAAGCCGCCCAGAGTAGCTGAGGAAACCCAGCCAGATGGGCGAGGTATAAATAATAAATTACAGTGGTGCCCCGCAAGACGAATGCCTCGCAAGACGAAAAACCCGCAAGACGAAAGGGTTTTTCGGTTTTTGCGACGCTTCGCTAGACGATTTTCCCTATGGGCTTGCATCGTAAGACGAAAGCCCATAGGGAAATCTCGGGGACCTCTTTTAAATGCTGGCGGTGGGGAGCAAAGCCTTCCCCCCCCCCTCCGGACTTCAGAAGAGGTCCAGGAAGGCCGGCGGGGGCGAAAGGCTTTGCTCCCCACCGCCAGCATTTTAAAAGCGGTCCGGGATAGCAGGGAAGCGCTTCCCGCTATCCCGGACGGCTTTTGAAGGCAGGCGGGGGGGGGGAGCAAAGACTTTTGCCCCCCGCCAGCCTTCAGAAAAGGTCCAGGACCTCTTCTGAAGGCTGGCGGGGGGCAAAAGTCTTTGCTCCCCCCTGCCTGCCTTTCCGGGAGAGCGGAAAAGGCAGCGCTGCCTTCCCGCTCTCTCGGAAAGGCTGGCAGACCCGCCCGCCTTCGGAAGAGGTCCAGGACCTCTTCTGAAGGCTGGCGGGGGGCAAATGTCTTTGCTCCCCCCTGCCTGCCTTTCCGGGAGAGCGGAAAAGGCAGCGCTGCCTTCCCGCTCTCCCGGAAAGGCAGGCAGGGGGGAGCAAAGACTTTTGTCCCCTGCCCGCCTTCGGAAGAGGTGCAGGACCTCTTCCGAAGGCGGGCGGGGGGCAAAACTCTTTGTCCCCCTGCCTGCCTTCCCGGTGGCTTTTAAATCGCCCCGGGACAGCGGAGAATTTCTCCGCTGTCCCTGGGCGATCTTAAAATGCTGGCGGGCGGCAGCGAAGGCTTCGCTGCCGCCCGCCAGCATTTTAAAAGCCCCCAGGACAGCGGAAAAGTCTCCGCTGTCCTGGGGGCTTTTTAAAATGCTAGCGGGCGGCAGCGAAGCCTTCGCTGCCACCCGCCAGCATTTTAAGATTGCCCCGGGACAGCGGAAAAGTCTCCGCTGTCCCGGGGGCTTTTAAAATGCTGGCGGGCGGCAGCGAAGCCTTCGCTGCCAACCGCCAGCATTTTAAGATCGCCCAGGGACAGCGGAAAAGTCTCCGCTGTCCCGGAAAGGCAGGCGGGGGGGGGGGAGCAAAGACTTCAGAAGAGGTAGGGGGACAGACTGTCCCCAGACCTGGTCTGAAGGCGGTTTCCATAGGAACGCATTAATTGATTTTTAATGCATTCCTATGGGAAACCGTGCTTCGCAAGACGAAAAACTCGCAAGACGAAAAGACTTGCGGAACGAATTAATTTCGTCTTGCGAGGCACCACTGTATTATATTATTAAATTCACTTTTCCTGTCATTATATTATTCTTTTAATCATTTAATCCCATTTTCATAATCCCTTAGAATAGTAATGAGACCAATACACCAAACTACAAAAAAATACCACTCTCATTTGCCTTTAGGCAAGCAGCAGGGTATATTCCCAAGAGGAAAAGGCCTACTTTGCTCCTATATGTAAATTTAGTCACAAGAAGCATTGTTTACCAGCGTGATGATGAATGTAGAGGATTGTAGTTATTCCCAACTTTTCTGGAAATTAATTTAAAACACTTCATAAAAAAAGCCTTGCAGCTTTTTATATACCCTTCACAGGTGCATAGTCGAACAAAATCAACTTCCAAAACAGTTTGATGCTGTTGCATCATTTTGCCAACCATTAACTTGTTTATTTAGTACCTTTGATATTTTGTCAATTACCTCAATGGCCACACTGCCTTCTTTATTTTTAAAAAGCTGGAGGTCTTCTAATCGCTGCTTGTCTTCAGCTGACAACACTGTGAAGATCTCCTCAGAAGGATCCTATAAACACCACAAAATGTTAAGTAGAAATCTGTGCAAATCTTTCAACCAAGATTTGAATTATGGCCTTCCACATTTGATGATGGAAGCTAGGAGGAGAAAAGTTACCTCTTTATCTAAAGGCACAGAGAAGTCGTCCAAATGGATGGTTTGCCCGTCTTTTCCTATTTCATGAACAACGAAATCTGAATATCTAAGTAGAAAACAAGACAGGACAGTCAACAGAGAATGGGATACAAATGTCAAATAAGAGCCTTTTCAGCTTAAATTGCAACCCTGAAGTCACTTCTATACTTTTAAATTTGGGACTGAGGTCTATCAGCCCTTTCACACCAGAAACTAAAAAGGAAGAAACCAAAAAGAAGAATCTTGCTTAAGGGGTAGGGTACTAAATGAAGGATTTATTCTATTTATTCTATTTCAGCAGTTTCATTTGCAAAAGGAACAAGAAGGAGAAACACAGTCTAATGAAGAGAAAGTATGGGCTCCCTAAAACACATAACTGAAAGCCTCATAGAGGCATACCAGTAACTGAACATGTTTGTATTAGGGGATGCCCTGAATTAGAGGACCTTACGCATTATATCTTGTACTGCCCCTTATATCTTGAAGCAAGAGAACTGTTTTTGACACCTATAATGAAAACGTCCCCTGGCCAGAATCCTGCTGACATAATTCTATACAGTGGTACCTCAGGTTACAGACACTAAATGTTACATCTCTAGAAACCACATTATGGAAATGCATCCTCTGTTACTGGTTGGCATTATGGCATAAACTTCCAAATCTCCACTCGGTACAGTGTCTCTGGAGAGACGACTTCCCTAGCCCTTGGGCAAAAATAATACATGGGAAACTTGTGTCCTTAGGACTATCTCCATCTGAACTACTAAAATTGGATTTAATTTCTGCCAAGAGAATTATAACTCACAAATTAGAGGAGATGGATTTACAATTTAATATTGCGACAGGTGGTGGCACCTGTTCGCCGATAAACCTTGGCTTAACACCACCAACGAAACTTCCATCTTATTTAACTACCTTATCTGTGGTGATGCACAGGTACGCCTTTATAAAGGCTAGATTCAATGTTTTCCCATCAAATGTGTTGGGTAACAGACTCTCCAAAGGACAGATCTCACTCCTCTGTGACTGTAAAAGTGGATCTATAGAATCGTTATATCATATAATCTTCTGTTGTCCTTTACATTCGGCTTCACGGTCCAAGTTTCTGGCCCCATATTTATCGAGAATTGCTGACAGACCTCAGGAAGCCCCAATAATATACTTATTAAACGACGAAGACTCAAGTAGATCCCATGCAGTCGCTAGATACCTGATTAATGTCTTATTTCATAAGAGGAGAAATGGATCACTGTATGACTGTATGACAGCTTAGCCAAACTGTATGACAGCTTAGCCAAACTTAAGAACCATCAATAAGTGCCAGAACTAAGACGCATATCCCCCAAAATCTGAGGGATTTGAATTGCGGTTGACATAGAGGGAGCTTATTGTGTATAGTTTACTTAATTGAAGTAAAATTGGTTTTATAGGGGTGTTTTAACTTGGAACTGTTTAAATTGTATTGTTTATGGATAAATTTTGATGTATTGTTTTTAGATATGGGCCAATGGCCGTAATAAATCCATCAATCAATATACAGTGGTACCTCAGGTTACAGACACTACAGGTTACAGATGCTTCAGGCTTAACCCAGAAATAGTACCTTGGGTTAAGAACTTTACCTCAGGATGAGAACAGAAATCATGCTCTGGCGGCGCGGCAGCAGTGGGAGGCCCCATTAGGTTAAGTGGTGCTTCAGATTAAGAACAGTTTCAGGTTAAAAACGGACCTCCAGAACGAATTAAGTTCTAAACCCGAGGTACCACTGTATCTCCTTGCAGACATTGATAAGTATGTGACCTGGCGTGTAGCACATTTTGCCTATTGCATTATTTAACATTTCTTTTAATATATCAGCGGCCCCGCAGTGATTTTAGCTTATAATTATTGTCTAATGTTTTAATTTGTATATTAAGGAGTTTCTATAGCTTTGTGCAGATTAGGTCATGTTTTGACAATGCAAATGTTTTAAGTTTTTGTATCAAATTAGTATATATTTTGATTGACATTTTATACATTGCAGCAGCCTTTGGCTATAAGCAATAAACTTGACTGACTGACTGAAAGCCAAAGTGGGAAATGTATATCCCCTTCCTCCTCCAAGTTATTTCCCTCTGTCTTCCTGGCATTAATTGTGTTTTCACCTTACACATCTGGTCAGTAAGCCCAAGAGACTGTGGATTAGACCACAGCGCCACCTGCGTCCTGTATCAATACCAACCATGGTCAACAAAAATCAGAATTCCTCGTGGCTTCAGTTCAAGCTAGGATTTCAAATTCTGTCTTATAAAAGAAAACCATGGTTTGTGCAGATGAACTCACAACACAAGGACATGGTCAATGCTATAAACTAACCCTCACCTTTTTTACAGTATAAAGGGGAATTTGCTCCAGAAAGGGGAAAAAGCGTGCATTCAAAAAGGCTGGTTCTCAGTTTACAAGGAGCTGACACCTGCAGAGAGTGGACCCGTCTGTTCTTAACCTGAAACGGTTCTTAACCTGAGGTACCACTTTAGCTAATGGGGCTTCCCGCCGCCGCCACACGATTTCTGTTCTCATCCTGAAGCAAAGTTCTTAACCCGAGGTACTATTTCTGGGTTAGCAGAGTCTGTAACCTGTATTTATAATAATTTTTTATTAATTTTCCAATACAAAATAACAAAAACAAAACAATACAACATACACACATAAACAGACAAAAACATATAAACATATATAATTTCAAATCCATTTTTCATGAACCTTGTTTCTCAGACTTCCCCTTACCTCCCCATCTCTGCATCCTTATTTTAAATTTTTCCAACAACCCTTCGTACCAATTAGATAATTACTTATTTTCTTTTTAGATTTCTTCTCATAATTAATCAAACAAATACAGCTGTAATTCTATATTTTCCTTTCCCTTGACATCAATTTTACAACAATTCTTAAGATATACTTTGAATTTCTTCCAATCTTCTTGTAACCTGAAACATCTGTAACCCGAGGTACCACTGTATTTAAAATGCATCTCTGGGTTATTTGTGGGGCATAGGAATTCGTTCATTTTTTCTTGTTCTCCAAAATATAGTCTGCCCCCCCACAAGGTCTGAGGGACAGTGGACTGGCCCCCTGCTGAAAAACTTTGCTGACCCCTGCTATACATCTACCCCCTCCATCCGACTACAGATTTTGCAGACTGACGTGATTACTTGCTTTATTTTCTAAGGCTACAATTCCCAGAGTTCCCTGTGAAGAGGGACTGGACTGTTAAAACCACTCTGGGAATTGTAGCTCTGGGAATTGTCTCCTAACAACTCTCAGCCCCTTTAATAAGCCACAGTTCCCAGGATTCTTTGGGGGGGGGGAGCCATGACTTTTTACCACTTTAAATGCATTGTGCAGATGGGACCCATGTTCAAGCTGAACCAGCAAAAGGGGTTACGTGAAGCATTGATCCACCCACAGGGTTGAGCAGCAGAAGAGTTAGTACTTACCTCTCTTTCAATATTCCAGAAAAGCCCCTGTGAGAACTAACAAACTTAGTTATGCCAACATCTAGCTCTGTTAGGCCGTGCTTCATCATGTCTGCAAAGCTCTCTGGGTCTCCTTCTCCATCAATTTCTTCCAATTCTTCCTCATCTTGGCCTGCGCTTCCCTCATTAAGAACTATTTTTTTTGCATCCTCAACTGGAGGTTTGATGGGTTTGCGCTCTGCCTCAGCTTCAGTCTTTTGGTCAGTATTCTCTCTTTCTTTCAGTGCTTCTTCCAAGAATTTTTGCCTTTTGATTTCATCCACGTTCGCCTCTTTGTCCTCAGAATGAGGACGCTTAAGGGATGCAGTATCCACTTCTACCGCTTCCATTTTTAAAGCAAAAGTTGGTGGTATGAACTACTGCAGAGAAAAAAGTAGACCATTTAACCCCAAAAGATATTCCCTGTAATTTTGTTTATTTATATATCACCATCTCATGACATATCAGTGTAGCGTACAGCAATATGTAGCCAACAAAACATAAAGCACCGTTAAAAACGCTACCAAACTATTACTGAAACGATTAGCTCATCAAGAAAGTTTCAAACAGCTGCAGCAGCCTGTAGGCACAGAAATATCTTCAAGATATACCGCATTTTTTGCTCTATAAGACTCACTTTTTCCCTCCTAAAAAGTAAGGGGAAATGTGTGTGCGTCTTATGGAGCGAATGCAGGCTGCGCAGCTATCCCAGAAGCCAGAACAGCAAGAGGGATTGCTGCTTTCGCTGCGCAGCGATCCCTCTTGCTGTTCTGGCTTCTGAGATTCAGAATATATTTTTTCTTGTTTTCCTCCTCCAAAAACTAGGTGTGTCTTGTGGTCTGGTGCGTCTTATAGAGCGAAAAATACGGTACTTGGAAGTTAAAAGTCAGGATTCCTGCCCAATCTCTGCTGGAAGTGTGTTCCACATCACGGGACTAATGACACTAAATATCTGAATTCTAGTTAATGCCCGTCAGGCCTCTGTTACACAGGGGTCAGCTATGTGTTGACTGTTTTGTGTTACACCTATGCATTGTGTGTTGCACCCATGAAATAATAAAAAAAAACCTTCCAACAAAGGCAAATGCATTCTTTTAACTGAACATGGCAGAGCAAGCTAGTTTTCCATCTCTTTACCAGGCACCTGATAGTTTTATGAGAGAATGTCATGAATGACTGCTACCCCACAAAAATATGCCTTTGCATCCTAAAATGAGGTTCATAGGCACAGGCCCGAAAAAGACACAAGAGGGAGAATGGGGAACAATAACACATCAGACCAATGGATAAATTAGATCCCTATTTGACACCTAGCTTCTATGTGCAGATGATCTTCAATGTGTCCATCTACAGCTTGAAATGATATGGTCTAGGAACAGTTTTGCTGTGGAATGGGTAGATTTTTCTGGGTGATATTAAACTGTTACTCATAGTAGACCCATAGAAATGAAATGAAGGGAAGAATGGCAGATGAAGGTGATGGACTACATGGAACTGGCGGAAATGACTGGCAGAATCCGAGACCAGGGAGAAGAGTTGGTGGAAGAAGATTGGAAGAAATTTAAAGTTTATTTACAGAAACATTGTAAAATTAAGGAATATTAGAAGGATGTTGGAATGAAGTTATGTGGGTTTAGCAGAAATGTTATAAAGGATTAAGTAAAAATAGACTGTTAATTGGTGAAAGGAGGGAAAGTAAAGTTACATTATATTAAGATAAATTATAGGACAAAAACTGGGAAAGATGGAAAGGATTTGCTGAAATAGCTAACCGAACTAGAATACGAAAAAGGGAGGTGTGAGGAGGTCAAGGAAACAAGCAAATGAAAGATAAGTTATGGGAAGGTTCGTTGTGTTTTTTAATTGTTTTATTTTTCTGTTTTTTCTTTGTTTTTTCTTTTTCCTTATTGTGATGTGTTGTCTTGTTTTTGCTTAATTTGGTGTTTTCTCTTTTTTCTTTTTGTAACCTTTAAAACTTTAATAAATATTGCTTTTTAAAAAAAATAGAAATGAAATGACATAAATTAATTATGTTCGTCAATTTCAGTACGTCTGCTCTGAGCAAACCTTAGTTTACTCCCAGCTTCTAGACCTAGCATGTCTTCCTGATGGATCTGTAATTATCTGTAGTTATTTGCTCTTGATCCAGCCTACACCATAAGTGTCACCAGTTTCCCCCCATTGCTTGGATTCCACCCCCAACACTAAGAGAATCTTCTGCCTTCTTTCTGGAACTCACCTGGAGGTTGACAAAGAGCTAAAAACCTTCCCCTCCAATAAACCAGAGGAGAGTGAACAGGCTCCCTGAGGTGGAAGGGGAGAGGAAACTTGCTACAATAAATAATACTGTTTACTCACTTTTTCAGAAGAGGGTGCTTCAGTAGGAGCTTCAACGTCCCCTCTTGGATAGGCAAAGGTGGAAAATTATAGAAGAACAGAAAAGAATTTCATGCTCAATGGAAACAATCAGTGATAAATACTTCCACAAAAAACAACAACAAGACTTTGTATGCCCTTCTCTTCCTAAAAAAATTAAATATATTTGTCCTTTGCATCAGGTAAAGCAGCAGACCAGTTCCTTTGTCCCGAATATTTTCCCTCTACAGTAGGGGTGAGCAGAAGATTTGAGATTTACTGGTAGATCTCATCTGATCTGCAACAATTCCATTGCCCAACCCCTCAGGTTATTGAAATCCCTGATCAGTACTCAGATATAGATGTGCATTTTGTATATGCAGGTGGCTGGGGAGGGAGGGGTATAAATAAATGTATTATTATTATTATTATTATTATTATTATTATTATTATCCCAGTGTCTACAACCCCCCAAGTCAACATATTGCATATGGGTCCACCTTTAAGTTCCCAATGCACATTTGGCTCTCCTTGGTGTGCCTTGGGATTTCAGTGGGGAAAACAAAGTACAAGTCTGAAATCTGCCCAAACTATAGCTCTGGAACGTTCAGGACTGCTGATGTGTACATACTGAGTTGTATCGAATACAGCGGTACCTCAGGTTAAGTACTTAATTCGTTCCAGAGGTCTGTACTTATCCTGAAACTGTTCTTAACCCGAAGCACCACTTTAGCTAATGGGGCCTCCTGCTGCTGCCGCGCCACCGGAGCACGATTTCTGTTCTCACCCTGAAGCAAAGTTCTTAACCTGAAGCACTATTTCTGGGTTAGCGGAGTCTGTAACCTGAAGCATATGTAACCTGAGGTACCCCTGTATTAATCCTACTCATAGTACTCCCACTTAAGTTACCAGGCATAAGTAATTTATGTTCATTTATTTCAGTGGCTCTAGTCCAAATATGGAGGGACGCAGGTGGCGCTGTGGGTTAAAGCCTCAGCGCCTAGGACTTGCCGATCGAAAGGTCGGCGGTTCGAATCCCTGCGGCGGGGTGCGCTCCCGCTGCTCGGTCCCAGCGCCTGCCAACCTAGCAGTTCGAAAGCACCTCTGGGTGCAAGTAGATAAATAGGGACCGCTTACCAGCGGGAAGGTAAACGGCGTTTCCGTGTGCAGCTCTGGCTCGCCAGATGCAGCTTTGTCACGCTGGCCACGTGACCCGGAAGTGTCTCCGGACAGCGCTGGCCCCTGGCCTCTTAAGTGAGATGGGCGCACAACCCCAGAGTCTGTCAAGACTGGCCCGTACGGGCAGGGGTACCTTTACCTTTACCTTTAGTCCAAATATACTTAGCCCCCCATGCTGTTCCCCTAACCCCAATACAGTTAAAAAAATATAATCCGCGATTTTCCTCCTCGCTGGAAAGGCTGCACAAATTCAAGTTTGAAGTTGGCATTGCACAGCGTGCACCGATTTCCCAAAGAAATGTCATAGGCTGCATGGCAACGCTACGGGAGAATCGGGGCGAGGGGCGGGGTCCCCGGAAATTAAAGGAACTGAAAACTTTCCCATTGCCATTTGGAATGCCAGGTGTCCCCTTCTTCCTTCGCGCAACCGAGCGCGCGTGCGTGTGCGCGTCACAGAAAGGCAGCTGGGCGGGGGCGCAAAAGGCACAGCCCCCCCCGGCGCCCACTTTCGAAAGAAGATTCTCCGAAAGCGCTTTACCTCTGTGGGGGCCCACGCAGAAAAGGCACCGCAGAGGAGCCCCCCTTTCTGGCGAGGGCGGCGGGGCGCCTTTTCTTTTTTCTTATTCAAGAATATTTATTAAAGTTTTCAATAATAATACAATAAAAATCAAAAAGGAAAAAAAATACAAAAATACAAAAAGTTAAAAACACATCGTTTCCATTACTTATTTTCCATTAACTTATTTCCCAGACCTCCTCCTACCTCCCTTTTTTGTATTCCGATTCAAATTGTTAGTTTGGCCAATCCTTATCAATAAGTTTTAACCTATTTAAAACAAAATAAATTCCTTCCAGTAGCACCTTAAAGACCAACTAAGTTAGTTCTTGGTATGAGCTTTCGTGTGCATGCACACTTCTTCAGATACACGTATCTGAAGTATATATCTGAAGTGTGTATCTGAAGAAGTGTGCATGCACACGAAAGCTCATACCAAGAACTAACTTAGTTGGTTTTTAAGGTGCTACTGGAAGGAATTTATTTTGTTTTGACTATGGCAGACCAACACGGCTACCTATCTGTAATTTTAACCTATTTCTAAACCTTTTTTTCATATTCTCCTAAAGCATTACAGCTGGAAACCACTTAATTTCTGTCCGACACCATTCTAACATTCATTGATTTTGCATTCATTAATTTTAACATTCATTAATTTTCTGTAAATAGTCTTTCAATTTCTTCCAATCTTCGCCCCTCCCCGTCCTCCTCCACCCCCCCAACCCGGCCGGGATCCCCCCCTGCGCCGGCATCCGCAAAGGGCGCTGCCCCAGAAACCTTGACCCACCTCTTGATCTCCCGGCTAGCCAAGGGAAGCGGGGCGCACGGCGCAGCCCCGTCCGGCGCCAAGCGATCCTCGCCGCACACGTGCCCAGCTTCTCCCCACGATCTAAAGGCCCGGGCCGGAGCAGGAGAAGGAGGAGGGGAAAGGGGCGGTCTCTCTCTCTTAGGCCCACAGGCTCTGGGCGAGCTGCTCAGGCTGTTCCGGGGCACAGCGGAGAAACGCGTGACGTGCGCCCTTGCGCGCTGGGCACAGCCCCGGCCAAGCAGCGCGCAGGGCTGCCTTCTCCTCCTCCTTCTCCTCCTTCTCCGGCGCCTGGCTGGCTGCAGGCGCTATGGCTGCCTCGGGACAAGGGCCGGGGGGGATCCGGCAGCGCTCGGAGGATCGGGCGCAGCTGGCGATCGCTTTGGCGAGCTCTGGCCTCGCCGGGGCGCACCTTGGGGCCACCCTGCGGCGCGTCAATCCCAAGCGGGAAGGCCGGGTAGGCTCCCCGCATTGACCGGGGAAGATTTCCCTTGGAAAGCCGATGAAGAAAGCTCTTCGGCCGCCGTAATGGGGATTTGTATGCCAGCTCCTTCGGCGAGTGTTTCTCGAAGGCTACGGGAGAGAGATGTAATCTGGTTCCAGGATGGAGAAACAAGGATTGGCGCTTCTGCTGCACGCGCCTTTGCTCCCTGGGGGATCTTCCCTCTTAGATTTTCTTTTTTCTTCTTCTTTTTTTAAATGAATATTTATTAGCATTTTCAATAACAACAGAAAAACAAAAAATGACAAAAATACAAAAGTACAAAACTTAAAAACAATTAAAAACACATCAAATTTCAATTGCTTATTTTCTTTTAACTTGCTTCTCAGACCTCACACCTCCCCTTCTTGTATTCCAATTCAAATTATTAGCTCAGCAAATCCTTTTTACTTATTTCTCAACTTTAACTTGATAATTTGTTTTAACATGTTATTATTTTATTTTTTCTCTTTCATCCATTTCCTCAATTTATTTTTACAAACCTTATTTTCATTTAATTTAGGTCGTTTAAAAGACCAGTTTTAGCTTATCCAAACTTAAACATCAATACTTATACATCAATACTCATTCTTAAGCATTTTTCCTAAAGTCGACCAAAATTTCCTTCCACGACTTTCCCAATTTTCATACGGATAACAAAACAGAATAAAAACAAAACAAGTTATAATTATATACCCTTTGGATTCCCAAACTCCACCCACCCCCTTCCCGGTTCCAGTCCCCAGCAAGTGTCCATCAGTCTCAATATACTATTAGCCTGGAGATCTCACGTCCGAGGCTCTTAAATCTCTCTCAGTTCCTCTCTGCCGGCCTCTTTGATAGTCCTCAATGTTGAACCCCAAATCTCGGAGATGCTCCGGCCCAACAGGATCCATGTTTCTTCCAGCCAGATCTCCATACTTAAAAGTAAGGCCTATGGGGGATTTTCTTTTTTTTCTTTTCTTTTTTTCCCCAAACACTTTTTTATTGGTTTTCACAACATTATAAACAAACAAGCACATAAGACAAACGAACATAAATCATAGCCTTATTGAAAATTACACTTATTAACATTGTTAAGGGACTTCCTCGCTTCCCCTTGGTTGCATAGCCTTTTAATGGTTTTCCAAATCACAGTTCTTATAAAATTTCACTTAAACATTAACATCCTTAGATCTTCACGTTATGAAATTAAACATATTAGTTCATCGCTTAACATAAATAAAATCCTAAGCCAATTAAGTATCTGCAAGCTGTTTTCAGTTAATTTAACTTAACATACAGTGGTACCTCGGGGTACATATGCTTCAGGTTACAGACGCTTCAGGTTACAGACGCTTCAGGTTACAGACTCCGCTAACCCAAAAATATTACCTTGGGTTAAGAACTTTGCTTCAGGGTGAGAACAGAAATTGTGCTCTGGCGGTGCGGCAGCAGCGGGAGGCCCCATTAAAGCTAAAGTGGTGCTTCAGGTTTTGAACAGTTTCAGGTTAAGAACAGACCTCCGGAACGAATTAAGTACTTAACGCAAGGTGCCACTGTATTTAACTAAGTAATAATTAAATTTAATCCACTGTCTGGTTGTGGACTTGTTATGTACTGAGTTGAATAGGATCCAAACTGCAGCAGTCCGATTGGTCCTAGAACAATGCAGCAGTATGATTGGTTAGCAGGAACCACCCAATCATGCTCCAGATAGAAGTGAATCCACAACCTGATTGGCTTACAGTAGAATTCCGGAATTAGCCAATCATGTGCAGCCCATTGTGTAAATAATGTATATAAAGCAGATACTTTGAGGGGACATTCATTCATTCCTCCTCACCACTATGAGCTGAATAAAGAGCATGAAATCACTTTGCGACTCCGAGTATATTTCAGGATTCTTCCGGTTAGGTCGGCTAGCTCTGAAAAATCCATCATCTTCATCGGCCATTCTTCTATCGTTGTTAATTCTTGGGTTTTCCACTTTTTAGCTAACAAAATACGAGCAGCAGTTGTGGCATACAAAAATAATTTAACATCTTTCTTGGGCAATTCCAAACCTGTTATTCCAAGAAGAAAGGCCTCTGGTTTCTTTATAAATGTTTATTTCAACATTTTTAAAAATTCATTATAAATCTTTTCCCAGAAGTCTTTCACCTTGGGACAGGTCCACCACATATGATAAAAGGTTCCTTCCTTTTCTTTACATGGATCTTCCCTCTTAAAACTGCAGCAGGTTGCCTGAGTATGTAGGCTGCTTGAGACAACTCTCACACCAATTTGCAGGATAATTTTTTTATTATTATTATCTATACCCAGCCCATCTGGCTGGGTTGCCCCAGCCACTCTGGGTGGTTTCCAACAGACATAAAAACAGAATTCCAATGACACCTGCTTCATTCATAGCTACTGTACCTCTAACCTCCGTCCAGCTGAGTTTACAGCGGTTGCCAGCACCTCTCAAGAGGTGTCTTTATCTCCAGCTGAAGATACCAGGGGCCTTCTCATTTGAGTTGATTTCTTGTGTTTCCTTGCCGCTTTTCATTGAAATGAATCTTAAAGCAGCTTACAAACATTAAATAACAATAATGTAATAAAACATAATGGAAAAAATGCCCATGATTTACAAAGTAATTAACATCATGCATGAAACAATTACAATCTATAAAATGCTGTTAACACAGCAGCAACTACAAAAATAAGCCAAACATCACAATTGCAGCAAAAGGCGTATTAACACGATTAGCAATTGATACTGCTGTTTTATAGATGATAAATGCCATAACAAAAAGGCAACTACAGTTATTGATATGGCATTTATAATCTATAAAACAGCGTTAACAAAAGGGCAACTAAAAAAATAAGCTGAGCATTGTTAAGTTCATATGCACTCTCCATGCCCCCCGTGATTCATAATCTTTCTATTCAGTTCACTAAAATACACATAAAATACTCATAATGCCCATTGTTAAGGCAGCTCACCCAAATGCTACGTGGGCTGGGGTCCTCTGGTCCTCCATGATATTGAAATGAGTGACTCAGTTCAAAATGTGTATTTTTAAAGTTCTGTTTAATAAGCAGGGTACAAGGTGGTAGACAGAACTCTAGTTAGGTTGGTCAACTCTGGAGGGCTTCCCATTGGCTTCCCATGCATGAAGATGACCAGGCCTTGGTCTCTTATCGGGTACAGTGGCTATCTTTGGTCATCATTGTTCTCTTCACATAATTAAGTGTTCTTACCAGTTGTTTTTTAAGAGTGACTGCCCATTTGCCACCCTGAAGTATTGCTGGCGTTGCATTTGTAACAGACCTTCTCCGAAACATATAAGCACGGACAACTGGTCTATATACATATTAAAAGTAGAAAGACCTTTACAGTTCTCTATAGTCTTACTGCCATTTTAAATTAGGTTTGTAGCAAAGTGAAGAATAAAGAACTGTTAATGCATTTTAGTGGGAGGAAACAAAAGAAGGGAGGCTAGGTCTTCCAGAATGCAGTGAGTGGGAACATAATTCATAGAATATTTGCTGTGTCTATGCCAGCTTTTTCTCTGATTGGAGTAAGACAAATTAACTCAAAACACAGGCAGGAAAAATAGCCACTTGTTTCTTTGTGGAAGTATTTCTACTTCCATATAATAAAACAGCAAGGCAGTGCACCATATTAAAACAGAAGACCTGCTTATTGCAGTCATTTATATCCAACTTTTCTACACCATGTGTCATTGAGGTAACTAAAGATTACTAAAATCTTATTGTAGGGGAGTGTCTTGGAAGAATATGATTATCTTGGTTCAAAACGTGCTATTTCCATGCAAATCCTAATGGTCACAATCCGGCCAAGTACATGTCCTGCAGAAATATATACCAAAGGTATATTTACATGCTACTTCAGAGGTAATATGCTGCAGATTTTTCTAGCATGCATATGTTTAGCTAGATGATACCTACTATGTTAACGGGACGCAGGTGGTGCTGTGGGTTAAACCACAGAGCCTAGGACTTGCTGATCAGAAGGACGCAGTTCGAATCCCCGCGACAGGGTGAGCTCCCGTTGCTCAGTCCCTGCTCCTGCCAACCTAGCAGTTCGAAAGCACACAGTGCAAGTAGATAAATAGGTACCGCTCTGGCGGGAAGGTAAACGGCATTTCCGTGTGCTGCTCTGGTTCGCCAGAAGCGGCTTCGTCATGCTGGCCACATGACCCGGAAGCTGTACGCCGGCTCCCTCGACCAATAAAGCGAGATGAGCGCGCAACCCCAGAGTCGGTCACGACTGGACCTAATGGTCAGGGGTCCTTTACCTTTACCTACTATGTTTAGGATTTTTACCTATTAACCTTTAGATCTGCCTTTGTTTGGAAAGCAACTTGTCCTTCCATTCCATAGTGCCAAAGAACAAGCAATGGAGGACTAAAACAGCAGGTACTACTTTCGGGGTTGCCATATGTCCTCATTTCCAGGGCACATCCTCTTTTTAATGGATAAAGTCGTCATATTGATCCAAAAGTGGAAGTCGGCAACTGTGTCCTCTTTTTTTTGTTCTTCAAAATATGGCAACCCTATAAACATCAGCTGTTTATTCTGAGAAGCAGACCAATTTTTGTCAAGCTTCAAAGACAGTTCAGCACCTATAAATCTTGGATGGTATCCAGCTAAAACATGCTTGGTGTAGATCCTTTTAAATCAATGGATTTCAGTGGACCTACTCTGAGCATGACTGAATTGGAAGCCAACTCTTTTCTGACAACACAGTAGCATCTTGACAATGCCCATTATATCCGATAAATCTGAGTGTATGTTTTGGATTTCTTCTTGTTATATACTCTGGTATTTCAATAAGGTGTTGGTTGATTCATTTAAGGCAGGGCAGACATTGTCCCCAATCATTATCCAGCTCATTGTCAACATGATTTCCCAATGTAATCTGGACCTAACCTATGTAGTACAGAAGCTTGTGCAAGTCTTCCACCCTTTTTTCTCAAGGGATTTCCTTTTAGGCTCCCGGGAGTCTGCAGCCTCCTTCAAGCATAGGCCTCTGGCCCCATCTGGAAATAGTGTTCTATATTTCCCACATATTTAATGCAAATGTATGCAAATTCAATCTACACTTCCTGTCTCTCTTGCATAATGCTTTTTTTTTAAGTATCTGAGGCTTAAGTAAGGGAATTAAGTATGAAAAGTGTATGTGGATCATGCGTAAAAATGCCTTAATGTAGATCTCATTCACACTGCTAGCCTTAGAAAAGTGGTATACTGAAAACAAGTGTTTTACATGAATGTAATGTTTTTATTACGTCTATTTAAAAATAAAGCCTGGGGCTAGAACTGTCAAAACAAACAGCAGCCCTGCTTACTCCTAAATCGGACTGTGGTGGCAGCGACTACTTCATAAGAGAGTGCATGATCCAGTAAAAGTTGTTGTTCCATTCATTTTAATTAAATAGTTAAGTACATAAATCTCTGCCGTTGAAATGATAGGATTTTAAAGTGTACAGCTTTGGCTAGGTTGGGGGTCACCAACCCCAGTACCTGTGGATGCCATGGTACCCACAAAAGCCTTCATTGGTGCCTCTTGCAAGGGCCCCAGAGTTTTCATTTAAAAAATAAAATAGAATCTGTAGCCCTCCTAAAAGGAAGGTTACGAAGCAAAATGTCCAGGTACCCTTCTAAGCAATTTCTGTGAAATGAGCCAGCATGGCTGCTCCCACATTTCATGTTTTTAGCTAATGAATGTAGAGAGAGCTGTGACTGAGGACCAAGTTCTTTGGACCCCAGGTGACAGGAATCCCTGCAGTACTAAAAAGCTGCTGTTTCTCCCCTTTAGTGAGCTTTCTTGCTTCTGTCTTATGTTCTATTTCTTGATTCTATGTGTTTGCTGCAGTATTTGTTTTGCTTTGCTGCCTACCAGCTGCCTACCAGCTGCATCGAGCAATTGGCAAGCCCTACTTGAGAGGCTTTTTCAATAGGTGTGTTTGGAGTAGGGAAAGAAGGGTGGGACTTTGTTGTCCACTGACTATGTGAACAGTCGGAGGCGGCTTGCTTGAGAAACTATGAAAAAATGGTGGTAGAGGAAGAAACACAAGAATGCTCCCATTGCTGCATTGTCTATTTTGCTGCCTGCCAGTATGTGGAGCACACAGCTCTTAGTGAAGACATAGCAACCCTTTTTATAATAGAAGTTGTTCCAAAGTTGTTTTTGCTGGCGTGGGGGGGGGGGAGTGTAGTGTAGAGGCATCATAATGATGATAGAGATAACAATTATAATCTTTTCCTTGGTTGTTACCATGTGGTGTTGTTTTTGCAGATGGAGGTATTTCAGAGGCATCATATTATCACCACTATTTCCTCTTGTCTGGCTCCCAATATGTTTGGGGAGGGGAGAACACAGTGCAAAAGCAGCAGCAATATTACTAGTATTGTTCATCTACCACTCTTTCTCTCTATATATTTTCTGTGTAATTTCCTTGTACTTCTTTTACATTTCATAGCGATAGCAGCAGCAAACAAACAAACTTCCTAGCCAGCATTATGTACGACTTTTTATTTGTAACTAGGCATGTGTATGCTGTAGTAATTCAAAATAATTTCTGGATTCAATTATATTTTATTTTCTAACTCTAATTTACAGCAGCACACCAGTAACAGACAACATAAGAACTCGGCAGTATCTGGCAAAGAAGAAAGTTGTTCAATCTTATTTTTTTGGGAAAAATAAAAACGTTTTTCCATATTACAACCCTTTTATGTTTCCATTTATTTTCTTTCTTTCTTTCTTTCTTTCTTTCTTTCTTTCTTTCTTTCTTTCTTTCTTTGCCCTTTTGGAGGCAGGAGCCATTTTGTGTTTGGCCACAACCCTGGCGGCAGCCATTTTGTGATCGGTGCCCTTAGCACTTTCCAAAATTCCAGACACAAAAGGGTTGATAACCTCTGGGCTAGATCATGCCAAGTGCCAATTACACAACTGATTTTGCCAAGAGATACCTCCTGTTTGCCAACTTGTAAGACAATAATAATTCTAGTGATAATTGGAACCACCATTATTTCCTATAAATAAGAAGATACAAAATGTTAATCAAAACCAATATTAGTGCCTATCCATAACAAATTAGTTATCTAGTTATTTACTACTACATGGTCTACCTAAATTTAAAAAATACAATTAAGCTCAAAAACTTGGGAGACCACATATATAATTATTTCAGTTTCTTTCAATTAATGCATGAATCCATGTCCCTCTTCAGACATGTTTGTATTTACTATTATACCTTTTTACCAGCATTTCTCAACTGTGGGAGCCCAGATGTTGTTGAACTACAACTCCCATCATTCCTGACTGCTAGTCTTGCTAGCTAGGGATGATGGGAGTTGTAGTCCAACAACATCTGGGGACCCAAGATTGAGAAGGGCTGCTTCATACTATTATATCTTTATTTTAAAAATCATTAACTTAAATTGAATTCTCCTCTGTTAATAAGTAGGTACAACAATTCATTTGTAAAGGATTTGAAAAGCTCGCCAGATAAAAATCAGATAAAATATATACGGGTGAAAGGTAATAATCTGACTGAATATTCATTATGCTGATTCATATTATTTAGATGTTTTAAAAATTTACTCAATACTTAAATGGCTCTGGGATTAAAGTATAGAAATAAATCACATAACATAGAGATAACATGCAACATTAAAACATGGGAGGACTAAGGTAAGCAAAGGGAATTCAATTACAGGGAAGCAAATTATAGTAGAGAACCTGCATAAGAGCATAAAGTAATTATATTTGCCTGGCTAAAATTAATGGCCAGAGTTACATCTAGATTTAATTGGCTTCTTCAGCATAGGCCCTTGTGGTTGGAAAATCCACCGTTTTGCCAGATGAGGTCACAATGGTGTTGAGTCAACAGGTAGATTGTGGTCTGAATGGTCAATATCTCTTTGGGGAAGACTAATGCACCCTTTTGAGTCTATACTGTACATAGTACAAACCATGTTTGCTAACAATGCTTTCCTGAAAAAATGCCAAAAAGGAAAGTGACAGCAACCCCATCTGCCCTTCTTTGAACTCCTATATATGACAATGCGATACCACAGGTAAGAGACCAGCATTGAGAGGTCGAGCAATTTCCTTTCCATCCCTGCTGATAGTGCAAATATGGGGGGGGGGGGGAATGTTGTTTGCATTGATATGAATTTACTGCTTTGAGAAAATTGTAACATAGTGATAACTTGTTTATCCATATGACAATCTTACCATAATCCTTGGTCCTTCCTTCAGCCAGCTTCTTATGCACTGTAATCTTAATTACATTGCCAATTACCTTTGCTAATGTAAGGATCTTATGCACTGTAGTCTTAATTACACTGCCAATTGCCTTTGCTAATGTAAGGATCTGCGGTCGTGTAAATAGTCAGACTAGATGCCATTTAGGTCTCCTTCCAATCCAGCAATTTTTATTTCTTTTTTTATTTGTATAAAATATCTTAGTGTCAATCAACAGGATTAGTCAAAGTCCCAAGGTTTATTACGTAGTCATATATTTCAAGGACGGAATGCAAAGCCACGAAAAGCCTTGTCAGAGTACTGATACCACATTATATCAAGAAGGTCTTTTTACAGATTTAGTTGTGATTAATTTATTTATTTTATGCATTTGAACAATTAAAAATGGCTGCTACTGCAATCAGAAAGGGTTGGAGGCATTACAAAATAAAGCAAAGCTCACACGGCCGCCAAAATCTTGGGAGAATAAATACGTCTTCACCAAGCGGTGAAAGTCCATCTGTGGCATGGCCATCTGTGTTCTTTGGGGAGGAAGTTCCATAGCTGGGGGGGCCACCACGGAGAAGGCCTTGCTCCAGGTTCCCTGTCACACCTCTTGGTGATACTACAAGCAGCCTTCCACCCTACCTCCCAATACTAGGACTTGGACTGGTGGATATGGAGAGAGGCATTTCAAGAAATATGTAAGGGGATAATAATAATTTTAAAAATACATATTTTTATAGGCCGTGTGTTTGGAGGACCAGTTTGCCCATGGGAAAAATAAGGAAAGGAATGGACATACATAAGCCACACAATGGTGAGAGAAAAGGAGGGGCAGAGTTACACATGTAGGGAGAATTAAGCTCTAAGAGAATGCAGAACTGCAAGCCATGCCCAGGCTTTCACACCAGTGGCGTAGCGTGGGGGGTGCAGGGGGGGCCGGCCGCACCGGGCGCAACATCTGGGGGTTAGGGTTAGGGGGTGCAAATCCACGGGTTAGGGGGCACAAATCCACGGGTTAGGGGGCACAAATTACTTGCCTTGCCCCGGGTGCTGACAACCTACGCTACGCCACTGTTTCACACAGTGGCCACACTTGAATAACCATAAATCAGCTTAATAAGATATGAATGAGCTTCTTAGCCCTTTGTACAAATCAGCATACAGAACAGGAAGTCTTTCATTAACAAAAGTTTTTGGTCCACACTATTCAGTTTTATTTATTTGTATAAAATAGCATACTGCTTGTCATTTACACATACATACATTGCATACATAATTTGGTTAACAACTTTGGAACAAGCCAGAATATGAAACCATAGATTGTATTTGTCTTAATATCCTGCCTTGTTCCAAAACTGCTAACCATAGTTTATTGGATCGGATGAACTAGGAAAGTACAGTGGTACCTCGGGGGTTACATACGCTTCAGGTTACAGACTCCGCTAACCCAGAAATAGTGCTTCAGGTTAAGAACTTTGCTTCAGGATGAGAACAGAAATCGTGCTCTGGTGGCGACAGCAGGAGGCCCCATTAGCTAAAGTGGTGCTTCAGGTTAAGAACAGTTTCAGGTTAAGAACGGACCTCCGGAACGAATTAAGTACTTAACCCGAGGTACCACTTTATTGTCTTTGTAAAACGTAGACTGCTAGCTCCCACTCTGAAGGGAGAAGTCCAAGAGACTTATTAATAACCTGGTTTATTAAGCTTAGACATGACCCTCTGAACTCTCACAGTACAGTACAGAGTGCCTTTGTGGCTGTGATCTTACAGTTGCCACTAGTACAATGTAGAAGCTCTTCCACCACCAGACCAATTAAACTAAAAATGACATTAACTATAATTTTGGCTGATGTCTGCCTATTTTTTGTTGCTAAAGACAGGCATTTGATGGAAATAAGAAAATGTAGATCTAAAACTGCACCAGATAAAGATAGAATCAGATGGAAATTAATTCTTAGTGTCACATTTCATATTTAGAAACACTAATAAGAGATTACTTTGTTTTGAAAGCACAGAAGTTGCTGTAGGAGTACAGAGAATTTTCAATGCCTGGAGGCAGAGAGCTGCTGTTTTCCCCAGTTATGTGAAACTGACTAAGTTCATTCATAAGTGATCTTTATAAATACTTAAAAGAGGATTTTTACTGCTTATGAACGCACAATAGTTAGATGTTTTCCATTCTAAAGTTTAGTTGCAAGGCCTCCTCATTTATTGCTTGCATAACACTAGATGTAGCTGCAGTCACTGTTATGAATGGCATGTTAATTGACTGCTCCTGTTTGTTTATACATGTATCACAGTAACTGGTTTATATTTGAGTTAAAGAAGGTTGCCCTGCTTTGATAAGCCAAAAGTAGACTTTGAGAGCCAAACTGTTGGATACGTGTAGGGGGGAAAGCATCAGTATCCAGACTGTTCAATAAATTAGCTTGAGATCTTGATGCTACATGAAATGGGAACCTATTTGATAGGTGAAGTTTTAATGAGAAGTAATCTTGTATTTCTCTGAGCAAATGCAAGGTTTATTTCTTTTACTTCTGCTATACCAGCAGCAACACTATAGCCAGAAAAAGTAGGCCGAGACCCAGGAATTAAGAATACTTCATCATTTGTCCCTGAAAACTGAACCTACAGTTCAGTTCTATGCATTGTAGTTACCATGGCTAAAGCCCATTTTTTGAAATGAGGAAATAAGGGGTGAAGTTAATGGCCCTCTGTGTGGGTGCTCCACCCTTTTGGATCCACCCACTCCTGCTTAAAATAAGATAAAACCTTAGTCTGCAATTGTATGCGCACTTACTTGAGAGTATGGGGTGTGTTACTTAGCACAGACAGCAGTTAAAACCAGTTATGTAGATCCCATTAAAAACTTGTCCTAGTTTTTGAAGAAAACACGGCTCATAAAAGTTACTTGTGATGTAACATTGATGCTATTATTTTAGGGATAAGGTTGTATAGTTATGAGATTTTGCATGCATCTAGATTGTGTAGCTGCTGCACACATTTCTTCTATAATATAATATGGCTTATATATTGGCTTAACTTTTATGGTTTAATTTTGATGTGGTTTAAACACTGGAAAACATATAAGCAGTCTTTAATCTTAACACTTGCATTGCAACATGTAAGGTTACTAAGAAGACTATATTTAAGTGCCCTCAACCATAACTGATATACCACTTTTATTTCCGGAAAAATGCCAAATGTTGAGAATTAGGACTTGTTTTCTTCATACTGCACACTACATTACAGGTCACGTTCTGCAGAGATTACTATTTTTTAAAGAATCTACTGCATCAATTTTAATTGTACAGCATAGCACTTGAGCCACTGTAGCAAGCGTTGTGCTTGCTACAGTGGGTAAAGGTAAAGTAAGGTAAAGGTAAAGGTACCCCTGCCCGTACGGGCCAGTCTTGACAGACTCTAGGGTTGTGCACCCATCTCACTTAAAAGGCCGGGGGCCAGCGCTGTCCGAAGACACTTCCGGGTCACGTGGCCAGCTTGACAAAGCTGCATCTGGCGAGCCAACGCAGCACTCGGAAACGCCGTTTACCTTCCCGCCAGTAAGCGGTCCCTATTTATCTGCTTGCACCCGGGGGTGCTTTCGAACTGCTAGGTTGGCAGGCGCTGGGACCGAGCAAGGGGAGCGCACCCCGCCGCAGGGATTCGAACCGCCGACCTTTCGATCGGCAAGCCCTAGGCGCTGAGACTTTTACCCACAGCGCCACCTGCGTCCCTTACTTACAAGTAGGCCCCATCTATTTATCTACTTCCATTTTATTTGTTCTTTAAAAACATTACTATAACCTGTAAGCAGCACTAAATAATTAGGAGCACATGTCTCTCATCATAATACATTTTTCCAAAATCATCCAAGTAGCCTTTCAGAAGAGCCACAATACCACCAGCTAGCCACTGTAAGATTTTTTTTAAACAAAACAAGCAAAACAATGTATTGTTTTACTGTGGTGACATCTCATTAGAATCCCAATTCTGACACTTTTCATGCCTGCAGAGATGCAATATTTTACATATGTGCAATGGAGTAACAAAGTCTCTGTCTCAGTGCCAAGTACAAACCCATTTTTAAATTGTTATATTAATTGCAGCCTTTTACCAAACTTGTTGTAAGAGTTCTTCAAGCCAGGTTGACATAGAGTAACTGCAGGCATGGAGCTAGTCCCTGGGAATGAAAAATTGCCAACTCTTTGTACATATAGAAGCTCTTTGTCACCACAGATGCATATAATAGGCATGGAAATGAGCAAAGAGGGAGGCTGTGGAAGAGAAGGGTGTTGGACTGGCATGCTAATGAGGATTTTCATTCCTTCATTTAGGAAACTCTCATTTGTACTTCACATCTGATCAGCTAGTAAATAAATACTGTGGTCAAGATCCTTTATGTTTGCCCAGCAACTTGTACAGCGTTTCTCTCTTTGCTTTTATCTGCAGCCCCTTCTGAAAGTCTCCAGGGGCTCAAAAACAGTTTCCTTAAGGCAGGATACATGGAGCACATCATGTGACTCTTTGGATTGGGACTTGCATCAACAAAGTTTTGGTCAGGCCAAGCAACAGTTGAAAATGCATTTGGGCAGCATTTTCCATGGGCAAAGTATTCTCTAGTCACCAATGTCAAGTTAAGCACACTTGAGACTACAGTGGTACCTTGGGTTACAGACGCTTCAGGTTACAGACACTTCAGGTTACAGACTCTGCTAACCCAGAAATAGTACCTCGGGTTAAGAACTTTCCTTCAGGATGAGAACAGAAATCGTGCAGTGGCAGCAGGAGGCCTCATTAGCTAAAGTGGTACCCAGTGGCGTAGCGTGGGTTATCAGCACCCGGGGCAAGGCAAGTAATTTGCGCCCCCTAACCCATGGATTTGCGCCCCCTAACCCGTGGATTTCCCTAACCCCCAGATGTTGCGCCCGGTGCGGCCGGCCCCCCCTGCACTCCCACGCTACGCCACTGGTGGTACCTCAGGTTAAGAACAGTTTCAGGTTAAGAACGGACCTCCAGAACGAAGTTCTTAATCCGAGGTACCACTGTATTACTTTTGATAGGCTTTAAACATGTTGAATTTTGGCCCGTTATGTTGTAACTCCTCGCACATCCTGTGCACTTTACTGGAGACAAGGAGTGGATGTTGATATTTATACAGTTTCAGCCACACAATGCAGTAAACCGTGACAGTAAAAAACAGTGGAAAACAAGGACACACTAGTTGGCATTACGGTACAAGCCGATTGCAAACCGATTTAACAGTTGTGGTTGTCCCTAAGGAACTTAGGGCACTATAGTTTTGTAGAGGTTAAACATCTGTTGGACATCCCAGGGCCTCACATATAATAGTGATTAAACTGCTTTAAATATGCAGTGTATTCAGGTTCTTACAGAGTAAACAGGGTCATTATTGTAAATGAAGAAAAGCAGTGTGTGGGAGGAGCAATATTCATCATGATGCTTTAAATTTTAAATGTTGGACTGCAGTTATCAATTCACAAATCCAGGAAGGATCTATTGAATTTTGAATTTAATGGGGCAAGCCTGAATTACTTAAGTTTGAGGATTATCCTTTAGTTTCTAGCCTTCATGGATCTAGAAAAAAGTGCTGACCCATAACCTAAAAACTAGGTTAATGATCCTGTGGGGGTTTTTTTGGTAGCACTAGTTTGAAATAGTACAACTTTAAAGTGGGAGAGAATCTAGGACAGTCTTAAGACAATTTAGATCCTTTACGAATAAAGAAGAATGTGTTCCTAATTGGACTGCTCCTGTGATAGTGGATTTAGGATAAATTGGTTGTTCTGGCAGCTGTGGCCAGGCTGCTTATATATTCAATGTGGCCTTTTGATGTATCCTGTTTTAATCACTATGGCAGACCATAGCTATGTATTACAGTTCAGTTAAATATGTGCTAATGTGGCTTGTATTATATGTATTATATGAGCCCCAAAGTAACTAAAAGTGTGAATAGTTACAGATAGGTAGCCGTGTTGGTCTGCCATAGTCAAAACAAAAAAAATTCCTTCCAGTAGCACCTTAAAGACCAACTAAGTCAGTTCTTGGTATGAGCTTTCGTGTGCATGATACACTGAAACAGAAGTTTCCAGACCCTTCTGTTTCAGATACACTGAAACAGAAGTTTCCAGACCCTTCTATATAGTGAGAAGGTGGGGAGGGGTGTTACTCAGAAGGGTGGTGGGAATGGGTGATTGGCAGATAGCTGTGATGAGCCTGTTGACGACTCTTAACGACTGCAATAGGTCTTACAGGAAAAAGCTAGCTGTTTTACTACAAAGGAATTTCAGAAATAGACTGGAAAGAGAAGCTGCTGAATTGCAACTTATCACCAAACTTAAAACCATGGAGAGACCTGGTCTGAACAAAGACATTGGATTCTTATCTCATTATACATGACAAAGCCATTTTTCACCTTCTCACTCCTTGCTTTTTCCTGTAAGACCTATTGCAGTCGTTAAGAGTCGTCAACAGGCTCATCACAGCTATCTGCCAATCACCCATTCCCACCACCCTTCTGAGTAATACCCCTCCCCACCTTCTCACTATATAGAAGGGTCTGGAAACTTCTGTTTCAGTGTATCTGAAGAAGTGTGCATGCACACGAAAGCTCATACCAAGAACTGACTTAGTTGGTCTTTAAGGTGCTACTGGAAGGAATTTTTTTTTTGTTTTAAAAGTGTGAAGTTCAGAAATTTAAGGGGCATCATCAATAAGGAACAGCAGCGGGACACGGTGCTGGGATAAGGGAGTTTCCCGCCAAATAAGGGACGGTTGACAGCTATGCACCTTGGGCAAAAAGATTCCTGCATTGCACGGGGTCGGACTGGATGACTCTCGTGGTCCTTTCCCAACTTCACATTGTGAGCCGCCTCGAGCATGCTCTGAGCAGTGGAAAGGCGGCAAACGAAAGGAAACCATGCGCGTATGTTCTTAAGCGACTGCTTTCAAGAAACGAGGGCTGCCAACTTTTGCTCACTCAGCCCACGTGTTCAGGCCCACCAGCAACAGAAGCAGCGCTGGTTTAAGAATAAGCCAGCAGCGAGCGGCCGCCAACGCCTTTGCAAGGCGGGGGGAAGGAAACCTCGGGGTTCCCAAATAATTGGCCATCACTAAATTGGATTAGAATTTGATGATAAGGGAGATTAAGAGAAACAAAATTTGTAGGAGAATTATTTTATTGTATTTAAATAAGTGGTTATAAAATTGAAAATAAGATGATAATTTGCTTGACAAAAACTTATTCATGATGTAAGTGGGAGCGGGGGATGTGAGGAAGTCTAAAGATGTTATGAAATTTTGTGAAAACAAAGTAACGCTGTTAATTATTTCTGTATTTCTTTTATTAAAAACTCCAATAAATATTTATAAAAAAAAAAAAGGAAACCTCGGGGTTCCCTCACCTGCCGCCATCTCTAGGCCTCCCTCCGGTTGCCTAGCGACCATCCCCCTCCGGCTCCCCGCCCAACTGCGCATGTGCGCCGAGTCCGGGAGCTCCTGCTCCTCAGCCGGCGCCCGCTGTCGAGGCCGGCGAGGAGCAGCAGCGGGGCCGATGTGCCGTGAGGCGCTGGGCGCGGCGGCCCCACGACGACGGCGGCGGCGGTGTCCTCGGCGATGAGCTCCCGGAGAGGTACCGTGGGCGGGCGGTCGTCGTCCCCAGAGGACTTGGGGGGGGGGGGTTGGCGGGGTCTCCCCGTCCTTCTCCTCACGGGGAGCGTGAGGCGCCGCCGCCGCCTCTCCCCTCACCAGCCTCTCTCTCTCGCCCAGCAGTGCTGGCCCTGCAGGCCCGGAGGCGCCGCGCCAAGCACCCTGCGCCGCCCGGCAGGAAAGAGAAGCACCCGCCGCCGCCGCCGCCACACAAAAAGTGAGTTTCTTCTCCCTGCGGGGGGAGCGCGCCTTTTGCGCGGCCCCGACGCCTCCTCCGGGAAGCGCACCTGGGCAAACTCTTCTCCCGCCTCGCGGTGTCAAGTCGCGCCTGCTGGGAGCCCGTCCTTTTTTTTATTATTATTTTCTGCCGCCTCGTTGACACGCGTTTTCTTTTTGCTGGGGATCTTTGCGTGTTTGCAGCAGGGCGGGCACGGAGGATTTTCTGTGTTTGTGGGTCAGGCTCGCAAGACGAGTTGGTGCTGGGATTTCCAGGACAAACCCTTCTCCCTCTTCTATACATATTGCAAATTGTGCATACATGTTGCTTTCCTGCCTTGGACGACAACTACTTTTCTCATGCTGCTCCATGCAATCGGATGCTACCCTTCCTGATGTTCTTGCATGTATGCATTAAGGATTGATGCGTATGCCACCCTGCATCTGAAATCCTAGGGTGGTTCGTAGCACAAAGTACAAAATGGGAAAACAAAAATACATAATAAAACAAAAACAAAGCAATAACACCCCCCTTCGGACATCATGCTATACTTATACCCAGCCTTAAGGCTGATGACCGGTTATAGCACTTCCTTATTTCAGTCTGAAAACAATTCTATGAATTAGGTCACTGTTTTTGTGGTGAACTAAGATGGAGCAAGAATGGCTAGCCTTCCAAAACAATCTGTTGTTGTGCTTGAGACTTCTCAGTTTTGAAGTCTAGCTCTATATCCATTGGGCCATCAGTCAAGTGGTACCAAAACTTATTTCCCATGGACCACTGTGTGAGCTGTGTTAGATGCTGTATAATTTTTAATTATATTTTTACTCCTTTTGGTGTATATGTATTTTATTGCATTGCATTTATTGCATTACAACTTGAATTCTGTAGAATAAATATTTTAATAAATAAAATAGAAGACACAGAAGAAGCAATAAAATACAATTGAAATCAGTATAGATAGATAGATAGATAGATAGATAGATAGATAGATAGATAGATAGATAGCATTAGATGTGCTGTTTTCAAGCAGAATTAAACTTGTGGAGCATTTGAAACCAGTTTAGGAACTCCTTTTCAAGTGCATGTTTACCGCACAGCTGAATGTACCGGACAATTTTTTCTTAGTCTGCTTTAATTTTTGTATCTTTTGTATTTGAATAGAGGTGTTTCATAGTTCTTTTCAGTAGTATGTATTTATACACTAATTGCTACATTATCTATGCACCTTTCAGTCAAATAATTCAAATAAGATACTCATATTACTAATAGGATAACTTTTCATATTTCTGTGGCCTAGTTCTTGCTGAAGTTGTCAAGTTGTATCCCGGCTGCACAACTTCAGACACTATTGAAGGGATTCAATTACTGATTGCTTTTCCTCCACAGAGGGAGAGGTGGTGTAGCCTAGTCTTCTCGTTGACATTATAGCTTTCGAGATCAATCTTTCTTTTGTCTAGAGAAGCATTCAGTAACATCACCCCTTTCCTGCAGTTTTTGTTTATTTCCTGATGGTGCTGGTAGAATTTCTTTTTTGATACTGGCTGTTGCATCTTGGTATCCCATCTTGTTGTTTCAGGCAAGTCAACATTTGCATGAAGCTTCTGTCTCTCCTGTGCATCTCAATCCAGGGAGATTGTTGTAATTGTGTGCCTGGAGCTGGTAATGGACTGGATGAGAGCAAACAAACTGAAGTTTATCCAGACTACCAGAACTTTGAAATCTTCCATATAGGCCTTTCTCTGACCTGCCAAAAACATGAAAGGGCCTTTTCAGTGGCTGCACCTGATATTTTAAACTTTCGTCTTTCAATAGGTTATTTAAGCTCTCTCTCTTTTGTTGATTCCCAACCGAGCAAGGTCATTTTTATACAGACAAGCCTATGGCCTAAGGTTAGAATGGTAGAGTTGGAAGGGACTCCAAGGGTCATCTAGTCCAGTGTTTCCCAACCTTGGGCCTCCAGCTGTTTTTGGACTACAATTCCCATCATCCCTTGCCACTGGTCTTGCTAGTCAGAGTTGTAGTTCAAAAACAGCTGGAGGCCCAAGGTTGGGAAACACTGATCTAGTCTAACCAGGTTAATCTGCCAGCTGTACTGTTCAAATTTTAGCTGCTGTTTTATGTCTTGATTTTTAATGTTTTGACTTTTTGGATGCGCTTATGTTTAATTTTATTCTTTTAAGCTTTGTACACCCAGTTAATATGTACATAGTGTACTTTCATCCCTGGTTGGGGGAGTGGTGTATACACATTAGGCACAATCCATGTCTATCCTGTGTCATTTCTATTTGTTTCTTATGAAATATGGCATTCTTATGCTTCCCCCTCAGCTTCAATCTGAATTGAGAAATAGAACAATTTATGTGCATTTTAAGCTAGTAATGTGTACAGAGCTTTTTTATACTGTTGAGTGCTATTTCCAAAAATCAGAATAAATAAATCTCTGTCTTATTTTATAAGGAAACTTTATTTTACATAGATGCCTGATGTACCATTTCGCCTTCTGGTTCTTCTTTACCATCTCCACTGTTCTATCCCTTGTCTCTTGGGTTCTTTTGAGATATTTCTATATTTGTATGAAATATATTGTCTCCCTCTTAATAGAGTACTTCTGCTTTTAGGAAAGAGTCATTCCTCTTGAGTGCGTCATTTTTACATGATTGATGTTTTTGTTAATTTATAATTCTCCACTACTCCATATCAGAATGTTTACAACTTGTTCTTTGGGGAAATTTGCTTGTCCTCAATGTAACTGTGTTTTCCCAGGACAAATTCTGCTGAGTTTGTGTTGTCACCTTTCCTGCTGGATTGACCACTGCTTAATTCTTCTTTTTTAGATGTTCCACAAGATTTGGAATCCATTGGGTGGTCACCTTATAGATTAATGCAACATGTTATCACAAAATTTGTATTCTCGACAGTTGCATTTTGCTTTTTGAAGTTGTAGTTATTATCCGTTATGCTATAAACAGTACACCTATTCTCTTGGATTTCTTTACTTTTTCTCATTGTCCCAGTACATAGCATTTGTTTTTATTGTCTTAGAGTACCATATCTGGCTATACTACCCTTGCCAGTGCAACTGTGGCATAGAATTGGCCCTAAATGTTTCGCTCAGCATAAGTTACAAGAAGGCTGACTCCCATCTTCTAGTGAGTATTGCTGCTGAACTAAAGAGGCTTTGCAAAACACATTTTTTCCTGAGAAACAAATGTATTGATGTTTAGAGAAAGACTCTTGCTATTGAATACACAGGACTAGCTTATTTCTTGCAAACAAAATATAGTTGTTGTCTAGAGGTCCCTGTCACAAGATCCATAGTAGGTTTTTTGCTTGTATTACATTTTCATTTAAGAGATTCCCTCTACATGATCCTTAGTTTGAAAAATAACATTAGCAGATTGAATCTGACCCAGTATTATACCAGTATAAATGTTTTGACCACAAAGCAAAATAATAGCAACACTAATGTCTAAAACAAGTTTCCTTGTGCAGTTTTGTTACCATGTGTCTTCCTCAACATGTTCCATTAATAATGCCTCTCAGCTTCTGTGACCATGCCAGAGAATGTATAATTCTAAGGCTCTCTCATATAATGCTAAATTATGGCAGTACATGTGAACATGGCTATTAAATATCTGTGCATTGTCAATTAATTTTATACATTTGCCCACTCATTTAATACATTTAGTTGTGTAATTTGTTTTTTTGGATGCCTTTCTATGGAATGTTATGAGGTTTCATCGGAATACTTACAATGTTGATTTTTAAAAATTCTTTTATTTTAATGCAATAACTCCCTTTATGAAAATTAATATACCGCTTTTAATATGAACTATCTTAATAATGTTTGCCATGTTTTGAGATAAATTATTATTCTCGATAATCAGTTCCATTTTATTGACTGAAAATCACTTTAAATTATTTTCTTGTATTTCAAGAACTGAATTGTACTTTGTCACTGCTTTGTTCAACCAGTTAGGTTCCTAGGGCTTGTTCATGTGTTCTGTTTTGCAGAAGGGGAAAGCATGTACATGCAGGTCCTGCTATCTGCACACTCTCTATCAGAAAATTCATTTATTCATACTTATAGATTTCTGCCCAAACTTCGCTATAAACTCCACAGATTCACTTATCTGAACAGCTGATTTCCTTGCTCCCTTTTTTGTGCTTTGCTAGTTGGCAGCAGCCATTTTTGGACAGAAACCACAGAGTGGGGGAGCAGGATTGGACAAATCAGAGAGCAGGAAAAATCAAACAAATCAGGGAGCAGTAGAGAGAGGACAAATCCGTTTCCCCCTCTGTTGCCTCTCTTTTGCTGATTTGCTGCAGCCATTTCAGGAAGGAACCATGGAGACGGGGGGAAAGAGAACAGACAAATCCCCGATTAGAAATATTTTCATAGGAAATAATGGAAATCGCAGACTTGTTATGTGAACGCTTGCCTAACAAAATCATTTCCAGGGAACACATTGCATTTGGTAAACTGGATCTATGTGTATTAGCAATAGAAAACTTTGCAGTTTTTCTGCAGTGTTGGCAGGTATTACTGTGCGTGTTTGTGGTTCAGGGCTCAGCATGCCTACAATCCTTAAACATTCATCAGAGGCAATCATACATTACGTGTATATTGAGCTCCCATGTGATATATATCAAGCAATAGTGAACATAAATTGAGATACATGTGATCAAATCCTTTTCTCCCACAACGGTGCCTTGCTCCAAATGTTGTGAGAGTGCATAGAAAATGAGGCAAGGATTAGTGCTGAGGTTTCCTGCTGGGTGTATTAGTGGAAGGATTAAACTGCAAATGACTTGATTCAACATATATTAGTATTTTTTCTTCTTGCCTCATCTGCACAAAAGGTGCTGCCTGTCTGCTGGAAAACTGTTCTCCATAGGTTTGACCTTGGTATCTCCATCTGAATTCTAATGCTGTGTGTAAACAGAAAAGTCACTTTCTATGTTTGTTTACACCACTGTTTGAATAATGCTGGATGTCTCAATTTTGTGGTATTGCTCTGTAGAGACTGAGAAGATTCTGGGTCTTGGACAATGCTTAAATAAATTTCTGGTTTAAACACTAGAAATTCAAAGTAATAAAAGTCTGAAGAGACATAATTTTTAACATGCATATATATAATTGTTGCTTGCATCTTGAAATCTTGTTGAATCACTTTGATTGCTTTGTATTACCTAACAAGTTTAAATTAAAATTCTGATTAAATGGGTTGAGCAGCAGACATTAAGGAAATAAGTGTTTTAGTTACATGAGGAAAGATTGAATGGGTCTTTTCTTAATGGAATGAGAGTGAGCTCTGTTGGCCCAGTTTACACTACAAGGTTGGTGAACTGCTGTTAAGTATATTTTTCTTGAACTATGCCAAAATAGTTTTATTCAGCATGAAACAATGTTTTTATGTATTTGTTAGCTATTTAGAAGCCAAGTGGAATACTCTGATATATTCAGTAATAAAAAGAAACAGCTTTCTGTAGCTGTAGCTGTAGCTCTTTTAATATGAATTTATTTTTAAATATCCTATTCCTTTCACATTACAGTTTGAGTTTTACAGCGAAACCTGTTATTTATAACATTGGCTTACTCCTGCTGAGTACTGGCACATTTCTTAGAGTGCATTTGAATTAATGCACTTTTCTTGTTTCACATTATCTCATTACTAATAATGCTATGGCTTCTGTGTAGGATTGAAGATTTATTCTTAATAAATACTGCATTTGGGCAAATACCCACAGGCATTCTAGAAGTCTAGAAGTTTGAGCAGATCAAGTTTCCACTGTCTATGCTACTATCTGTATAAATGATCTAACTCTGTGGCATTTCTCCTCTAATGCAGGTCAACATTTTAAATAATTAGGCAGTTATACATCCTCTCTCCTGTTTACTCCCATTCTCTTATACAACACTACTGGAGATTCAACTTCTCTGTTTACTGACCTTTAAAAAACAAAGAGGGAAGGAGTTAAAAAGTGGGTCTGATGCACTTTGTGCTTCTGTGGAATATAGTAATCCAGCTTTCTAGTACCTCTTTAAAGCTAGAAAAGAGAATGAAAGGGTGCTGTGTGCCACTTTTATTTAATACAGGTCAACCGTAAAGAGCAGCGCCATAGGTGTGAGTGTGTACATTTAACACTTCCTACTGCCTATGGGGTCAATAGGGCTGCCTTGTCATTTGCGGGGTAAGTGACTAGTTGAGTGTTACATTAAAGTAATATTTTTTTAGAAACCTGCAAGGTAATTCAAACTTCAGCTGACTATCTTGAGTTGTATTTGCTTTAAAAGCAGTTATGGTCCTCTTCCAGCCATTTTATTGAGTCAAGTAGTATCAAGAAGTCCACTGAATTTTCTCTCTCTCTCAATAGTTCTAACATTAAGGTTATATTTTAATTTAGATTATGATAGTTTAAGCAAGTTCACATTCTGTTTAGACCTGTTTATGTATGGAGTAAATAATGCATTTATTGTCATTGCATATACTTTTGGAACCTCTTCTAGGAGTGTAAATGTGGTTTTTCTTTTGAAAGGCAGTAAAGTGAGAAATTTAGGACATACATGCTGGAACTGGATTGCCTTTAAGCTACTAAAGCATTGGTCTTAGAATTCCAAGTGTTGGACCAGAATGTTCGAATTATGATTATTAAAAAACCCTATCCATTTATCAATACCTATCAGTCAGTCAATATATCCATATATTGTTGAAGTCAGGCTGGAAAAATGAATCCCTCTTTGGTACTTCATAAAATGCTGCAGTTTCCTGTTTTCACAATTTGGTTTATGGTTCTGACAACAATGAAGGCAACTGAGGCCTGTTGGGCTAATTTAAATATTTTATCCAATTAGTATAGGAGGTGTTCAGCAAAGTGCTTTTTCTTCTGCAAGGATTTCCACTTGCATAGTGGAACTTCCCCTTCCTCTCTTCTCTTCATGTGTCCCACCCCCTGGCACCTCCCCAAATTTGCTTCATAGGATTGGGGAAAACCTCAGAACAGATTTAGGGGATGCATGAGGAGGGGGAAGGGAAATTCCGTCACTCAGCTAAAAGTCCTTGCACTAGTTGAAACACTTCATTGGATACTGCCCAATATTTATCTTCATCTTCCCTGTTTGGCATACAGATTAACAACTTTTGTTAACAACAACAACTTTATCAACAACAACAACAATTTTATTTGTACCCTACCTAGTTGTCATATACTCTGTCATATACAGAAACATAATAAAATATCAAACATTAAAAACTTCTCTATACAGGGCCACCTTCAAAAGTCTTCTAAAGGCTGTATAGTTACCTATCTCCTTGACTTCTGATGGGAGGGCATTCCACAGGGTGGGTGCCACTACCGAGAAAGTTTGTGAAGTTGATTATGTGTAATCAAATGAAGTAAATATATTGATACTTGCAAATGAAATACTTGTGGCAAGAGAATCTGCTTATAAGAAGAGTTATTTCCTGATATGCTTTTGTTTTAAAGAATAATGAGCAGCTTAATCTGAATATTTCTCGTTTAAAATAATACACTATATAAAAGTGGTTCTGAAAACTATTCTTTCACTGCAACTACCGTACAGATTCATATCCCATTCAGGTAAGTAAAGAAAGCCAATATTTCACTTGTATTAGGAATCTCTGGTGGCAGTATGTGAAAAACTCTTTGGTGCATATGTAATGGATCACCACCATGGTGCTTTTGGATACACAGACACCCACAAAGTTTTTTCCTGGCGTCCGCAGGGTCCCATTTTCCCCACCCCTCCCCACTCTGAAATTAGGCTTGGACATAAGCCTTGTGCTGTTTCCACTAGAAGTCTTTTTTCAAACTTAATTGTTGTGATGTGGGCTGATCTTCATAGAGATTGCAACTGGGAGGGAAGGTTAACTCTTGCCTCTCCAGCTGCATTCTCTAGGAATATTTCCCTGTGTCCCAAAATTAGGCCTGAAAAAGCAATTAGAGAGAAAGAGAGAGAGAGGAAAAAACAACAACATTTGCTGGTGGGGTGAAAATGTGTGCATATGTATGGTTGTGGTAAGTGTGTGCATAGTTGCAGAGAGTGCAGGATACTCACAGCCGTTTCCCCAGGTTTCAAATGAGCCCATTGGCTCCAACAGGTTGGCAGCTTCCGGCATATTAGCATGTTTGCGAGCATAGGAGCCACCTTCCGAAGAAGAATGGGCGGCTGGAAGCGCGTGGCATGCGATGTTGTGTGCATGATGTCCTGACGTGTGTCCTGACATCAGGGCATCTGAGGAGCTGGGCGGCGGAGCCGAATGTGGCAACAGCACAGCAGCAGCATGGCTTTAAAGGCCGTGGCTCCGCCTCCTTTTGCTGCTTCCCCTCTGGGGCAGTAGGAGGAGGAAAAGGAGCCTTTGCTCAGCTTGGCCTCCTCTGGAGGATCGAGCCCTTCAGCAGCCCCATGCCACCTCCTCCTTCTTCCCCTGGCCTGGGGCTGCTTTCACCACCATTTAACTTTTTTGTGGGGACGGCTCCTCCCAGAAACTATTGGGGCCCCCAAAAGGGCCAGCCCCTAGGAGATGGTGCCCCTGTTTGGAAGAAAGGTTTAGCAACCAACATGTTGCTGTTGTCCCCACCCCCTCTAATATGTTGTAGTGTGCAATTGGATTTAAGTACTTATTTTTCTTGCTTTAATTTATTTTTAACTGGGATTCAGGGAAGGCTTGCTGTCTGGAACACTTGTGATGGATCTGGTAGTAAAACTGGCAAGCTTTTTTCCTGTGGTGATTATTTAAATCTGGGAAACAAGCTCAAGTGTCAAGTATTGATTATATTGGTCATACTGTCTTAGTGATGCTTTTGATTTGCTAACTTACATATTAGCCTTCCTTATGAGCTACTGTTTTTCATTCAAGACCTTAGAAAGAAGGTAATCCCCAAGTGCTTAATGTTATTTGAAATCTATATGCTATCACATATTGGGTTTTTTTTTAAATGCTAGGTTTAAAGACACTTATTTAATCTCCACATTGGTCTGATGCAGCAGAACCAAAAATAAATTGATTTGAGGAGTAGCAGTGTAAAGATTTGAAGACTTCGAATAGGCATTCTGTCTGTAAATAGGCACTGTCCTGCTTGTTTGGAGAGCAGATGTCAAAACAAGCCACTAGGTGGCAACATATTAATTTGAAAGTCGCTGAATGAGATTGAAAAACTATTAAATAAAACTAAGCAAAACCCTCTTGGAATGTATATCAAATCCCTGGTCACAACAAGACATTTGCAGCATGTTCCTGTATAACCAAATCTCTGTCTGAGAGGGGTTTTTTTGGGGGGGGATTAGCATTAGGTTACCAGACTTTTTTCAGTGAATCCGGGGGACACTTTAAATACATACATACATACTACACATTTGTTCTGTGGCAGAGGGGCGGCCACCGCCTTGACCTCAACCGCCACATTTCCCCTTCCTCCGAGGCTTCTATCTCCTTTCTCCATGAGCCTGGGCAGTCTCTGAGTTGTTGGTTCTTCGGTGGTGGTGGTGGGGAAGCGGTTCGGTGGGCCAGGCATGGAAGGTAGAGAAGGAAGGCCGAGAGTGGCGGCAGCGGTGAGGCTTGGGCAGTGCAATGCCTCCCTTCCCATTGGAGCAGCCCCAATCCCATTCTTATTTGTGTGCAAGCAGGAGGGGGCAGGGATCCCATATCTGGGAAAGGAGGCTTCCCCTTGCCTAACTGAGACATCCCCGCCCTGCTTGCACGCAAGTAGGAGTTGGGAGGCTGCTCCGATAGGCAGCATGAAGCCTCCCTTCACAGCTTAGCTGCTGGGGTCAGGGAAAGTGGAGGCAGCCCAGAAGCTGCGTCTTAGAGTCCCTGCGCCACCATCATATGAGGACTTCCGAGCAGCTTCTGAAGCCAGCCAGAGCCGACTGCTCTGGGCTGCTGAGACTGCTGCTGCATTTCCCCGGGACATTAGATGAAATCCGGGGACATTTTGGGGATGGAATTTGTCCAGGGACTTATTCGCAAATCTGGAGACTGTCCCTGGTAAACGGGAACGTCTGGTAACCCTAAATTATCATCAGTGTTCTAATTTGGTTATTCATATGCAAAGTTTTTTTGTTTTTTTTTTAAATAGTGCATCCCTCTGCATGTATGTTAATGAGCAATCAGTCTTCTGAGTGCAATTGAGGGATTGATTTGGTCTAGGAGGAGGTCTGATGGGTCACTTTGAGTGAATTGACCTTTGCTGCAACCTGAAAAGCATGAGGGATATTTTATAATCCAAACTAGCCTCAGCCTCACCTCTAACCTGCAAAATTAACAGTGGCATGTGCTGCAAGGCTACTTTCTCTCAGTAAAAGGCAAAGGGACCCCTGACCATTAGGTCCAGTCGTGACTGACTCTGGGGTTGCGGCGCTCATCTCGCTTTATTGGCCGAGGGAGCCAGCGTACAGCTTCCGGGTCATGTGGGCAGCATGACTAAGCCGCTTCTGGCGAACCAGAGCAGCCCACGGAAACACCGTTTACCTTCCCGCCAGAGCGGTACCTCTTTATCTATTTACCTATTTATCTACTTGCACTTTCATGTGCTTTCGAACTGCTAGGTTGGCAGGAGCTGGGACTGAGCAACAGGAGCTCACCCCGTCACAGGGATTCGAACCGCCAACCTTCTGATTGGCAAGCCCTAGGCTCTGTGGTTTAACCCACAGCGCCACCCGCGTCCCTGCTTTCTCTCAGTACAACCCTCCAAATTTCAATAGGGGTATAATACTGATTAACACTACAGGAGTGTTGTGGACTACTGTACTCTCATCCCAGCATTGCAGGCTGGGCTAAAAGCAATGGATAATATCGCAGGGTTGTTGTACTCCCTAATCTTCAGGCCATTCCCCATTGTAATAGGAGTTCGATACCATTGAACAAAAACAAAGTGCTGTAAACTACCCAGAGCCAGACTTGCAGTATTCACTGTAACTTATACTACACGGCTGCCTGAAGACACTCTTTCTGAAGCCACAGTGTCTTTCAGCCCGCTGTTCAGGGACAATTAATTGCACTTGCTTTAAAATTAGCAGTATTTCATTTTCAGATGTTTCACACCAAAAAGATAATTGAGTTAGAAGGAGCAAGAACTCTTCTCTTTGCTTGCTACCTTTTAGGGTCCTCCACCCTGGGGTACTCAATTCCAGCAACATTAAAATATTGGATTTCTTTATTGGTGTCTCTAGACAGCTCTCGCTATTGTCTCTAGGGATATATTAGGAACTGACCTGTACAGACAATGGTTCTTTCAGCTCTGAGTGCTGCTCTCTTGTTCCAATCCAACCACTTGTTCTCATTCATTCTCTCTCTTCTCTCTGTCTCCCCCCATTCAAGTTGTCAGTTTTCTCCCCACTTGGCCTCACACCTCATGGCGCAGAGATCTTAATTGGGGTATTTATGCTTTTTTGTAAGACGCTTTGTACCCTTGCAAACTTTGGGGTTCCCTCCAGTTTAACGGTCCCTCCCTGTTCTGGGCTGGTGCTGCCATTTTGGCTACATAATGGGAGGCATTACCTCCTGAAGTTCAGAAAAGTGAACAGTGAAGGATTTTTCGGGGAAGACTTTAATCACATTAAATTCATGACCAGGTAGTTAAGATGACAAAGAAATATGCTCTCTTAATGTGTAGTAGTGAGTCTAAACACAGTTGAAAGAGCTTGATAATGCCATCAAATATATGTTCGGGGTGGTATTCAACTAAATAGTTGCACTAGCACAAGGATTAGTGCTAGCATAATGGGGCTCCCCCCTTTTGCATGCATCGCTTGCTGTCTCTAAATCAGTTTCAGAGGGTTGGGAGAATCCTAGAACAGATTTAGGGGGTGCATGGGAGAGGAGAAATCCTTGTGTTGGAAGAATGATCTGCTTAACCCTACATTTAATATAACTCTCAGTTTATACAAAGTTATTTCTTAGTATAACATTAATGTGCCTTATGATAAAAAGACATAGGGCAGGAAACTGATTATACTAAAACACACACACACACACACACACACACACACAGAGAGAGAGAGAGAGAGAGAGAGAGAGAGAGAGAGAGAGAATATTACATTACATGATATTATGGCAGTGGACAAAGCTGTATTGTAACTTTTGAATAAATGATTAAAAAAATATTATTATTATTTTTACAATAGGTTATCTGTTTTCAGTCCAGTTCAAGACAGAAAAAAGAACCATTTCAAAATATATTGAGTGCAATAGCTAACCTCAAATCCATAGATATTATAACCTTACCTAATTTTTTACTAGCATTCTTGTCAAAACATGCCAGTATTAGTCATTTGCAGACTTTAAACAACAAAAAAAGTCCTGCTTTCTGTAAATTTTCTTTTGCTGATCATCTGGAAGTCACTGGATAGGCTTATCTCTTGAACAGATAAATAGTCTATAAAATGTAAAGTGATTTTAATTCTTATTAGTGCCTGAAAGCTGGACTTGATTGGGTGATATTTATTATAGATTTCTGAATATGTAAAGACTAGAGAATTATCTCAAAATGCTGCCCCATAGAGAGTGTGTACCTCTGATTACAGCAGTCCTTACAGTGTTCTACAGTGTGATCCTCCACATGTCTTCTCAGAAGTAAGCCCCCAAGTTGAATGGGACATGCTCTTGGATTGCTGTATATAGGATTGCAATAATAAGCTTGGTTTTCCTTAACTAACTGGAGCTTCATTTGTGCTGCTTATAACTGGTATTTCCATTGAAACATTTCTTTAAGCCTTTATGGTTTCTGCTTGTGCTGCAGAAGAAAGTGAGGGTCGGTATTTCTTGTCAACCTGGGAAGGCAGCCATCTGATTCTAAACCTCTGCCGTCTTTTGGGAAATCACCAGGAGTAGTAGTGTAGGTATCAAGTGGTACAAAATAGCACCTGTTCCAATGTGTGATCTCTCATCATTGTTCAAAATACAGTGGTACCTTGGGTTACATATGCTTCAGGTCACATGCGCTTCAGGTTACAGACTCCGCTAACCCAGAAATCGTACCTCGGGTTAAGAACTTTGCTTCAGGATGAGAACAGAAATCATGCAGTGGCGGCGCGGCAGCAGCAGGAGGCCCCATTAGCTAAAGTGGTCTACAGGTTAAGAACAGTTTCAGGTTAAGAATGGACCTCTGGAACGAATTAAGTACTTAACCCGAGGTTCCACTGTATAATAATAAAAATAAAAATAATAAAAATAAAAATAAATTTTATTTATATCCCGCCCTCCCCAGCCGAAGCCGGGTTCAGGGCGGCTAACAACAATAAAACAGTACAACACAACACAACACTCTAAAATCATTCATTATAAAATTAATTCAAAACAAACCACTGGCAACCATTGGGCCAGAGCTCCGCGAAGACTGCCGAGGGAGGGAGTCAGGCTGCGCCCTGACCAAAGGCCTGGTGGAACAGCTCTGTCTTGCAGGCCCTGCGGAAAGATGTCAAGTCCCGCAGGGCCGTGGTCTCTTGTGACAGAGTGTTCCACCAGATCGGAGCCGCAGCCGAAAAAGCCCTGGCTCTAGTTGAGGCCAGCCTAACCTCTCTGTGGTCTGGGACCTTCAAGATGTTTTTATTTGAAGACCGTAAGTTTCTCTGTGGGGCATACCAGGAGAGGCGGTCCCGTAGGTATGAGGGTCCTAGGCCGTATAGGGCTTTAAAGGTTAAAACCAGCACCTTAAACCTGATCCTGTACTCCACCGGGAGCCAGTGCAGCTGGTATAGCACCGGGTGAATGTGATCTTGCAGCGAGGGCCCCGTAAGGAGTCTCGCTGCAGCATTCTGCACCCGCTGGAGTTTCTGGGTCAGTCTCAAGGGCAGCCCCACGTAGAGCGAGTTACAATAATCCAGTCTGGAGGTGACTGTCGTGGGGATCACAGTGGCTAGGTCAGGGCAAAATTTCATTTCTTTCTTTCTTCAGACTGTAATCTGTCTCATTCCTACTTTATTAAGCTTCACAGTAAAGGAGGAAATGCTAGATTTTGTGCTCTTGCTTTAAAGTAAATGCACAGTATGGGGTTTTTTTTGGGCGTGTTCTGTTTGTTTCTCCCCTATTTGAAATACAAAGGGGGTGAGGTTTTGCTGATTTCATTATCTTGAAGGACCAGTTTGATGACTCAGATGTGAGATTAACTGAAATATGAACTTAAAAATAGCTGCAGAAAAGCCAGGGCAAGAAACCTCTCCCCTCCATACTTTTGTGATTTACAAAAGCCCATGTTTTGATTTAATTATTTGTAAATGTTTGATTCAGAACTCATTCCAGTATTATGTTTGGTAAAATGTTTATCTGTTTGCCACTTTGCCATGTTTCTCTGTGAAAACATGCCTTGGCTGTTTTTGAAATGGGGTTTTCTACGAGAGAAGCCTCAGAGCTGGCCTATGCATTACTTCCCTGATAGGTTATCACAATATGTCATTTTGGGGCTTATCCTAGCATTTTCTAGTGGGAGATAATATCCAAGGTTTTTACCTGAGACTTCTTGCATCTCAGACTTGTGGTATTCTACAGATCTAGGGTCTCTTGTGGAAATCACTTATGATCTAAGTGACACAGTGCTTGTCTGTCTGCTATCATGGCTGAAGGGTTAGAAATCTATGTGAAGTGTGGGTTCTAGGCCTGCTTGCCCATCCTCTTCTGACTCAGACATTGATGTTGCTTGTCAGGTAGTGAAGTGGGACAGAACATTTTCTGTTTATAAAAATGCATTGTTTCAGTAAATTAATTAGTAACAATAGATAAAATACCACTCAGATTGGGCTGTTTCAAAGTTGTAATTACACGTTTTCAGGTAAATTACCTGTATTAAACATGCAATACTAGTTGAGTGAATTGTGGGAGTGGTAAATGCCTCCTTATGAGAAGGTGAGGTCTTAGCAAGTTTGAAAGAGGTTATGATGATAAATTTATTGTAGAAACTCCCTGAATTCCACTGTAATGGAGAATTTCTGGCCTGTCTCTTAACATTCTATTTTTGGGCAAGGTCTTTGAATATGTCGTGGTCTTTGAACTGCAGGTTTTTTTTGAATGATATGAACTATATATCAATTTCAATCTACAGGTGACTCCCTGTTTATGCGGGGGTTCCGTTCTGAGCCACTGTGCGCATACGTGAAATTTCAAAAAATGGGGAGCACCCTGGAGAGTCTTTCTTAACCAAGCCCTGCTCTCCCTTCAGCTCCTGGGATGGAAATGCAAGCAGATATACGCCTTTATGCAGTGGGACATGTTCCAGAAGGGAATGACAGGCAGGCAAGCATTTGCACACCAAAATGCACTAAAGAAGCAGCAGGAGGGAGTAGCATGGCCATTCCTACTATAGTGATGGGAAACCTGTGCCCCCACCAGATTCTGTTGGACTTTAGTTCCCAGCAGCCTCTGACAACATGACCGGTAGTCAGGAATGATGGGAGTGGTAGTTCAGTAACATCTGGATGGTCACAGCTTCCCCAACCTTCCAGTAAGGGAACCTGCCCTTCTGCTTCCTCCTGTTGCTTCTTTAGTTGCTGGGCTAAAGAGCAGAATTTCCCTCCTAACCTGACCCCATCCTATTTGCATACTGAGAAAACACCTCCCCCCTCCCCCCACCGCTTAAAAAAAGATTACCCTGCCTACTTCCACCCCTTGCTTCCTTTGCTGGAGCATTAAGAAGCAGAATAACACACACACACACACACACACACACACACACACACACACCCGCTTTCTATATGCACAGCAAATTGTTCCATTTGAGGTCTCTCTATCTCTGTTCATCTTCTCCCTGTTACTGCCTTGGGAAGCACAGCTTCCTTCTCAGTGCACTGTTCAGGCTGTTTTTGCTGCTGTGGTAGCAGCTGATAGTATGAATAATTAGGTGTGCCAAGAGAGTTTAGGCATATCTGACTTTGTATGGGATCTGGCTGCAAGTCTTGCAAAATATAAGCCATCTGATCACCAGGCATTTTTACTTGCTTGGACGAAAGACATTCTCTGCCATCAGAGACTGCGGAAGGTTGGTTAGAGGGCACTATGGTATATCACAGCCTGGCAGTTTGTTCTTTGTGTGGCTGCCCAGAGCAATTCAGAGGTTTTTTCCCTATCGCCATATGTGAATTGTCTCTCTCTATGCTAATGTGGGGGTGCTATCAGCATGGTGCTGTATCATTGGTGGGAGTTTTAAAATAAGTAGGCCAGAGGAGCATAAATGTCTCCCTAGAGATTACCATGGCAGTGCAGTGACATCATGCAGTGTCCCATGGCAACTACAACCTTTACTTATCTTAGCTAATCTGTTGTTATTTGAGATTAAGTTGTTGGTTCAGACTTTCTCTTCGCAAATTTTATGCAACACAGATGGCAGGTTTATTTAGTTGAAATATTGTATGAACCACACGTTCTTTTCCTGAAGGCAGCTGAGATGTTTTACTACTTTAAAAAAATGCAATGCAGATATGAAGAGAATAAAAAACACCCAATAAAAATCCAATAAATCAGTGGTGGAAAATGTTAACATCAATAGTCCCCGATAGTCAGCTCCTGAAATTACTATCTGGCATATTTCCACTCAAGCCTTGGCAAAGCTTTTTATTTTTAAACTTCACTGATAAAGTAATGCCAGGGAAGTACAGTAACTAGGCTGAGCTCCCTTGGGGAGTACAATGCAAGTGTAGCAACAGACAGTGAAGTGACGTATGGGAGAAAATGTCTCCCAGATATGCCAGATGTAGGTTTTAAAGCAGAGGTGGGGAAGCTGCCATTTCCCCCATGTTGTTGGCCATGCTGGCAGGATTTTACAGATGTTGCATGACATCTAGATAGCCTAGTGGATAGTGCTAGGAAGGAGTCAGTGGTCATGGTGCATTTTAGCACCAGTGATGTGGGGAATTGTAAAGCCCTGGAAGTGAAATTTAAACCATTAGGAAGGATGTTGAAAGCCAGGACCTTCAATGTGGCTTTCTCTGAAATGCTAGCAATACCATGTGCAGGGCCAGCTAGACAAGCACAGCTGTGTCATCTCAGTATATGGATGAAATGGTGCCAGGAGGAGTGGTTTGGATTTCTTAGAAGCAGGGGAACATTTTGGGACAAGCTAGGTCTGTAGAAAAAGGACAGGTTCTGCTCAAACTGGGTTAGAACTGGACTGTTGATGGTGAATTTTTTTTTTTAAGTTAGAGCAACTATTAAACTGATTGCAGGGGTTAGGCAATGGGAACTAAGGAGCAACCAGTTTAGAACAAATCACCCCCCAGGAATTATAGGGGAAATGAAAAGTGGGGAGGGGTAAAACTGGGCATGGGGGGTGTAGCAGTTATACCTTAGGGTAAAACATATGTGCTGAAAATATTTGGAGAAAGAGGCTGTTTATATAAGCCACAGAACCAAGACAGGTGAGCTGGAGAGCTTGGTCTTAGAGGAGAGTATATCTATCGTCAGCATAATGGAAGCCTAGTGGAATGGAAAGAACGAGTAGAACATTGCTATCTCTGTAAATCCAAAGGCTTTTTCTAAACTGTCAATTATCTTGAGTGGCTGTATCACAATTTTGGATGTGAACTATCTGGGCAAGGATGTCCCCTCCCATTTTGGCATCTGAGGTGAAATGGAAATTGCTTCCTCCTGTGCTCCACTTCCACTGCTGCTACACTCTGGCTCTTGCTGAATCCGGTAGGAGCCAGGTGCTCCTCAGAGTGTTGCTACTCACTTGGCTCCCCCCCCCCCGGGGGTGAGGGAGGGAATGCCTCCCTCTTGGTGGCAGAAGCAGTGGGATGGGCAGAGTGCTGCCTCTTACACTTCTGCCACCTGAGCGGGTGCTTCATCCCAATTGTTGTGGGCAGCCTGGTAAGTTAAAATTGGTTTACTTACAAACTCTTTAAAGGTCAGGTTCATGTGCATTTTTTAAACAGCATTTGGAAAAAGTTACACAGGCAGTAAAACTCGAGAAAAAAATAATGTATATATGAGATGGATGTCTAAATACTTGGGGATCTGTAGGGTTGCTAAAAGAAAAAAAGTCACTTGTGGCTATAAACAGGACTTTATTAACCTCCTTCTTTGGAAGAAGAATAAATATCATGTTTCTGGGTGGTTGTGTCCATTTGCGTAAAGGTAATAATAATAATAATAATAATAATAATAATAATAATAATAAAAAAAAAAAAATTTATTTATACCCCGCCCTCCCCAGCCAAGGCCGGGCTCAGAGCGGCTTACAAGCAGGTACCCTGATAAGGTAAGATATGATGGCCTTCACAATTGAAAAGGAACCCCTACAGCCAACACATCAGTCGAAAGGACAGAGAGAGTATAAGAACTTTGGGGCGAAGACCTTCAGCACCCCAAGGACCAATGTGAAGCTTCACTATCACCCTGCTTCATCCCTCTCTGCTACTAGACTGGCCATCAAGTTAAGACAGAGCAACTATCTTTGGTAGCTGTATCCCTGCAGTGTGTGTTTGGACATGTTGTATGGTTGAGAATTTGTGAGTAGATGAAATTAAAAAAGCACTTTTGAAAACTGGTGCCATTGCCTTTGTCTCTTTGCCCTCCTCCTCTGGTTCTGGTTTGCATTCTTGACACGACAAACCACAGTGGCTGAGTTCTGCTTCTTCTGTTGGAGGTAGTGTGCCTCTGAATACCAGTTGCTGGGAACTGCAAGTGGGGAGAGCGCTGTTGCACCCAGACCTTGCTTGTGGAAATCGCATAGGCAACTAGCTGGCCATTGTGAGAACAGGATGGGCTAGATGGGCCTTTGTTCTGATCGAGCAGGGCTCTTCTTATGGAACCCTAAACAAGCGAACTTACTGTATTTTTCTGTGTATAAGACTAGGTTTTTTTTAAAAAAACAAAAAGTTAGGTTTAAAATTGGGGCTGGTCTTATACACGGGTAGTGCTGAGGGGTGTTTTCTTAATTTGGAGTCCCCCAAAATAGGGGGCGTCTTATACATGGGGGCGTCTTATACATAGAAAAATATGGTGTTTTAGAAGGAATATACAGTGGACGCTCAGGTTGTGAATGTGATCCGTGCGGGAGGCACATTTGCAACCCACAGCGTTCACAACCCTTAGCGCCGCGTCTGCACATGCGCGGGTAGCGATTTAGCACTTCTGGCCATGTGCAAAGCGCGATTTGGCGCTTCTGTGCATGCTTGAGCACCAAAACCTGAAAGTAACCCGTTCCGGTACTTCTAGGTTCGGCGCGATGTGCACCCCGAAAACGTACAACCTAAAGTGTCTGAAACCTGAGGTATGACTGTACTGCAACTTTTGGTTTCAGTTCCCACTATTTATGAGGTAGAAAAGGTCAGTATTCCTTCTTGGAAATCTGCCGTGACACCTGATTACTTTATGATCGTCAATCAGCAGTTTATAACGGGTCCGGCACACTTCTTCAAAGCTGCGCCACTGTTGCTCCCTTCAGGTCACGGCTTAGCAGAGTAGAACACACAGCGGTGTAAAGCAGACTTACTTCCTTCTTCTGGCAAGCACACACAGACAGCTCCGTCTATTTACAGCTCTTTATTGAAACATTTCAGCTACAAAGACCGGGGCTTCTTTCAGCCATATCCAAAGGCACGTCTTTCTCTCTCACAGATACACAGAGAGAAGTGAAAGTACAGGGTAAAAGCTCCTCCTCCTTAGCTTCTAAAAGCTTCTGTCTCCTCCCGGCTTACGTCTGACGTTGGAATGTGACGCACACTCAGAACCCTTAACCATTTAAGTTCTGAACACTCACACCCCCCCTTGCGTTGGATTCCGACTGCACCTGTGGAACATCCTCAGCAAAACTCTGTGAGATCAATGTCTTGCGCCCTCTCTTGGCGTCCCTGTTAGGCAACTGTGGAACCACCTCACAACTCTCAGAATCGCACTGTGCGAAACTTACCCACGCACCTGTGGCCTGGTACCTCTCTGGTGGAATACCCTTTGTTGTGCGACTGGACCTCCTAGGCACAAACTCAGGTGTTCCCTCTGACTCACTTTGATCAGCAGGTGTGTCCTCTGCATCATGGGATTCTCCTTCTGACTTAAAGCGTCTTCGAATCCTTTCCATCACGCTCACAGGAGAACTAGGCTCACTTTTGGGCACTCTCTTTACAACTTGTGGAGATGCCACATCCTGCTCTTGACCCTGGTCAGTGACCTGGTCGTCATCAGCAGCCTCAGCCTCTTCTTCCGCCTCATCAGAACTGTCTTCTGGATCAGAGAGACATTCTGATAGAACATCACGCCTGACAGGAGACTTTGACTTTACATCCTCCTCACAGAACTCAGCGTGTTTACTGATCAGCACCTTACTCTGATCACCTGAAGGGTAAGCAAACCGCCATGCACGGGCTTCTGGCTCATACCCACAGAAGATCATTTTCTGGAATTTGGCTCCATCTGGCCCTCGCAAAGCCTCAGGCACAGAGACAATCGCAGGAGACCCAAACCTGCGCAGAAAGTGAACCTGGGGTTTGCGGCCATTCAACAGAGAAAACGGAGTGTCACCTACCAGCGAATTGTAGGTCCTATTCCAGGTGAAGCATGCAGCTCTAGCCGCCTCCAGCCAAAACTGTGGAGGTAACTCAGACTCTGTAAGCATCACCTGTGCTGCTTGAACCAGAGCTCCACTCCTCAGCTCTGCCACCCCCCTCTGATTGGGTGAAGTAACTGTGTGACGTATCCCTTTCTCGTGAAAGAACTTCTGCAAAGCAGAACCAGTGTACCTAGCATTTCTGTCACTGATGATCGCTTGCACTCTGGTGGAGAACCTTAGTTCCACCCCCTCAATCCAGCTCTTGATCAGCTGTGCTGCATCCTCCTTGGATCTGAGACCATGAGTCCAGGAATTCTGCGAAAAATCATCCAGAAAAGTCAGCAGATACCTGGCCCCCCCTAGACTCTGTTCCCTGACAGAATTGGACAGATCTATGTGAACCAGCTCAAAAGGTTTGGTGGTAACCCGTTCCACCTTTGGGTAACTGCACCCTCACCTTTGCTTGCTTGCAAGTGTCACAATTAATGGCACTTCCACAATTTTGATTCCTACACCCCTTGGCAACCTCGGGCAGAGTCTGCAAGTCCTCTACCGACCCATGAATTGTTCTCTGATGCCATACGCATGCACATGAGGCATCATGAGCGGGAACTGTAGTACGCTGGTTGGGAACTGTAGCACGCGACGCTTGTGCTTTCTCAACCTTCCCCTCACCCCCAAGAGACGTTTTAAGAACGAAAAGATCATTCTGTCCCCGTTTCACTTCAACAAGTCGTCTTCCTTCTCTGGAGATTGTGCAGGAATCCCCCTGGAAACAAACCTGAAAACCCTTTTTTAACAAATAAGGCACAGATAACAAACAGTGATGAACCCCTGGAACAACACAAAAATCCACCGCCTCCTGCAAAACAGAAAGATATACATTAGTACACTTATCGATTTTCGATCTCTGTCCATTTGCGAACTTTACAGACTGTCCCTTTGAAACTGTCGTGCAATTCCACATCTCGACTGCAGGGGTCTCTGGAACCATGTTGCGGTTAGCTGCAGAGTCAATAACAAGGCTGAGCTCGAAATTTTCCACTCGGCCGTCTTCGAACAATGCCATGCTTGCAGAAACTTGATAAGACTCTTCCTGCTGCTTCCCCTGGTCACCTGCACGCTTGCCTGCCTTCCCAGGCCTGTTGCCATGGAAACCCGTCTGGTTCCCATGAGAAGTGTCCTTGCCAACATCCTGCCTCGGCTCTCTGCTCCGGTGGGGGCTACTGCCACACAGACGTTTAACTCCAGTGGAAAAACACTGCCCGGGGCTCCTGCCAGCTGGCCTGGCCTTCCTCCTTCTGGAACGGCGCCTCCCACCAGCCTGGCCCCCCCTGAAGCTGCTCTTCGCTTCAGCACAAGTGAAAAGTCCTTTAAACTTGCCTTTGGAACTCTTCGCCCCCCCGATCTGCTCACTAGCGCTCCTAGAGGCCAAGACATCGGGAACAGGGCCTGCCAGTCCAGCCTCTCCAGGACCCAGTCCATCACACAGACGTGTAGAAGCATTACAACAGCTCCCCAACACTGTCCCAGCCCCCATTGGGCTTTCTGGGCATCCTCCAGCCTCTCCTGGGCTTCCTCCAGCCCCCTCTGGCCTGGCTCCCGCTGAGCTTTCACACACACTCCTCAGCGCCTGCCAGGCGGCATGGGCCGATTCAACGCCCTCAAGATGAGGCTTCAGCGATTCATCAACGCATGCTCTGAGCATATCCAGCTCAAGTTGCATTCTCTGCTGGCTATCTTCAGCCCACGCAGCCCCACAGCTTGCAACGCCTGTTCCAGCTGCTGGCCAGCTAAGGGGTGATTTTGGCTCCCATTGGCTTGCTTCCCAAAGCCCCTCGACTAAGAACCATCCCCTTATTTGTCTGCTCCATATTGCCCAACTCTTTAGAGTGAGAGGCTCCAACGGTATATTCTGGCTTTTGGCCATCTTCTCCCGTTCTCCCAAGGTGCCCCAAGCTGTACTTACTCCGTACTCAGTGCTCAGTACCAGCTCCTACGGCTCTCCCTTGCTTGGAGTAACGATTCCAGCTGCTTTTAGCTCCAGCTGCTTCTCAGCTTCCGCCAGCTCTCTGTATCAGCAGCTCCTTGCCTCTGAAGCAGGCAAATACTCATCTGCTCTCCGGCATCCAGTCAGCTCCCGTTGGCCTCCGACGGCCCCTCAGCCTCAGAACGCTAACTTCAAAGCATTCCTGAGGCTCACAGCGTCTGCTTTACGAGCGTTGGCTGACCTCCCATAACCTCTTGGAAATCGATCTGCCGTGACACCTGATTACTTTATGATCGTCAATCAGCAGTTTATAACGGGTCCGGCACACTTCTTCAAAGCTGCGCCACTGTTGCTCCCTTCAGGTCACGGCTTAGCAGAGTAGAACACACAGCGGTGTAAAGCAGACTTACTTCCTTCTTCTGGCAAGCACACACAGACAGCTCCGTCTATTTACAGCTCTTTATTGAAACATTTCAGCTACAAAGACCGGGGCTTCTTTCAGCCATATCCAAAGGCACGTCTTTCTCTCTCACAGATACACAGAGAGAAGTGAAAGTACAGGGTAAAAGCTCCTCCTCCTTAGCTTCTAAAAGCTTCTGTCTCCTCCCGGCTTACGTCTGACGTCGGAATGTGACGCACACTCAGAACCCTTAACCATTTAAGTTCTGAACACTCACATTCCTTACTACATGTTACACATAGCAAGATGCCATATATCATACATCCTAAAATACAGACATCTCCCAGAACTAATGATAAATGATTGGCAGAGAGAGAGAGAGAGAGAGAAGTCACTGTGAAAAACATAGAGGGAGAAGTGAAGGGTAGGCCAGCCTAGATTTAATGGAAATCCAGAAGCTTCATTGCTGGAACAAATCCAGAGATACCCCCTCCCCAAAATAAATATGTTTTAGGAATTTTACTTCTCTTATATGAACTTCCTCTTGCATGCTGAGTTCCAGAATTCCTTTTACTCTCTTCTGATCAAAGGTAGTAAACAGGCAAGACACCCTATGTTAAAAGTATCGTTGCCTTTGACATCAGTAGAGCTTGCTGAATCCATAAAATAACTTTTAAAGAGACCTTCCATAAGGACGTAGCCGAACAATGACAGAGAAATTATCTAGAGCTAGCTCAGCAATATTAATACAATCTTCCAATTCATACAGAAATCAATAACCTTAGGGTAGCTTTAATACATATGCAAAAAGCCTGCATGTGGGGGGCCTACATCTTCAATAACTGCCCCCAGCACCTTCTGATGTCACAATATGTCCAGTGAACAAAAGGGTGGCTTGTCAGTTAAGTATTCAGGCAAGGTAGTAAGTTCAGGAAGAATTCACATGGTTACAGAACAGTGAGAGAGAAAATACATGGAAAGAGGGAGGAAGATCGAAGGAAGAAATGGCTGGGGAGAAGGACATCCACAACAATACAGAAGCACGTTGAATCCTCAGAGCCCAGGAATCATGGAAAATTCACAAAACAGCTCCGTATTCCTTGATATGTTCTTAGGTAAAGCTAATTATCATTATCAAAATGTATTTCATCAGCAACAAGGAATTAAACTCTCCCAAGTTCTCCTATAACCTCACTACATATTACATATGTTTCTCCATCTGGAGATAACCTTGGATGCTGATCTAGTTACCTTTTTTTAAGCTCTTACAGACATTTGATTGCTTTATTCTGTGCTTGTTACTCATCACTATTGAAAGAATGGTTCATGCATGCACACGTTAATCATTTGGGTGGTGAATTATATGTGTAAATGCCCTATCAAAGTTCAGACACAATTATAAATTTGTATAGCCCCATGTTCGCAGCCTTTCCCAAAAACCCACAAGAACCCTGTTGGATCAGACCAAGACTCCACTTAGTGTAGCATTCAGTTTCCAACAGTGGAAGCTACTTATGACCACTGATGTAGTTTCACTGTTAGGTGAAGGACCCACTTCTTTGCCCAGACTTTTGGAGCAGGGTGAGGTGTATTGTTACGCATTTGAATTTCTGTCACTGCTGCTACTTTATGTCTGAATTTTGTTTTATGCTGTTTTAGCTTTACTGTTTAATTGTGGTTTAGATCGGGGTAGCCAAGTTGATGGTTTCCATGTGTTTTGGAGTATGTTTCCTGTAACTCCTGAGCATTAGCTGTGCTGGCTGGGACTGATGGATCTTAGAAGGGCACTACGTTGGCTACTTTGGTTTACACTGTGTATATTCTGGAACTTGCATGTTGAGGGTAAAGTAAAGGTAAAGGTAGCCCTGCCCGTACGGGCCAGTCGTGTCCGACTCTAGGGTTGTGTGCTCATCTCACTTAAGAGGCCGGGAGCCAGCGCTGTCTGAAGACACTTCCAGGTCACGTAGCCAGCGTGACGAAGCTGCTCTGGCGAGCCAGCACCAGCACAGCACACGGAAATGCCGTTTACCTTCCCACTATAACGGGGTACCTATTTATCTACTTGCACTAAGGGGTGCTTTCGAACTGCTAGGTGGGCAGGAGCTGGGACCGAAAGACGGGAGCTCACCCCGCCGCGGGGATTAGAACCGCCGACCATACGATCGGCAAGTCCTAGGCACTGAGGTTTTACCCACAGCGCCACCCGCATCCCGTCATGTTAAGGGTAGATCTTCCCAATATTATTTTTATTTATTTTTGCATTGAATTGCTTTCCCAACCCTTCCTCTTAAAGTAGCTCAGGGGAGCAAGCAGTGAAACAGTGCAACTATACAAATAAAAACAAACAACATGGAGCTGCATTATAAACAAGGGACTTAGAGTGTGGTGTTCCATACATTGGACTTCATGAGCATCATTAGCTTTTGCACCAGCTTGCAAATGCAAGAGGCTGTAATGTGGATCCAGTCCTTGAGATCAATGCTTTGTCTTCTATCTTGGTTATGTCTATAAGGTATTGTTCCATTTTGAAGGGCAGGGAACAGGAAGTGGTTCCTGGGATGGTGGTGACACTGGGAAAGAGATGTGAGGGTTCTGAAAGGATCCTAGAGCTCTCCTACCTCCTTTCTAAAGCTGGAAAAGTGCTAAGTAGCCTTTGGGAAAGAGGTGAGAGGACTCTGGGACCCTGTCATAGAATCATAGAGTTGGAAGAGACCACAAAGGCCATTGATTCCAACCCCCTGCCAAGCAGGAAACACCATCAGAGCACTCCTGACATATGGTTGTCAAGCCTCTGCTTAAAGACCTCCAAAGAAGGAGACTCCACCACACTCCTTGGCAGCAAATTCCACTGTCGAACAGCTCTTACTGTCAGGAAGTTCTTCCTAATGTTTAGTTGGAATCTTCTTTCTTGTAGTTTGGATCCATTGCTCCGTGTCTGGAGCAGCAGAAAACAACCTTTCTCCCTCCTCGATGTGACATCCTTTTATATATTTGAACATGGCTATCATATCACTCCTTAACCTCCTCTTCTCCAGGCTAAACGTGCCCAGCTCCCTTAGCCGTTCCTCATAAGGCATCGTTTCCAGGCCTTTGACCATTTTGGTTGCCCTCCTCTGGACACGTTCCAGTTTGTCAGTGTCCTTCTTGAACTGTGGTGCCCAGAACTGGACACAGTACTCCAGGTGAGATCTGACCAGAGCAGAATACAGTGGCACTATTACTTCCCTTGATCTAGATGCTATACTCCTATTGATGCAGCCCAGAATTGCATTGGCTTTTTTAGCTGCCGTGTCACACTGTTGGCTCATGTCAAGTTTGTGGTCAACCAAGACTCCTAGATCCTTTTCACATGTACTGCTCTCAAGCCAGGTGTCACCCATCTTGTATTTGTGCCTCTCATTTTTTTTTTGCCCAAGTGCAATACTTTACATTTCTCCCTTGATTCCTCCTTCCCAATGCCACCACCAGAGCCTTGATGCCTCCTTCCCAATGCCACCACCATCCCAGGAACCACTATTTCCTGTTCCCTGCCATGTCTGGGGCTACCAAAAAAAGGCCATGTGAGGTTGGACCACCCTGTTTTATTATATGACATGAATGTGACAGCCTATGTCTCCATAAGTAAACCCTACTTTTTTCATTGTGTTACTCCTAAGTAAGTTTGTTTAGGAATGCAGCCATAGTCTTGGAAACCAATAATAATTTCTCTTGGGTCTTCATTCTGCTTGAAGGAGAAATGAGAACACATAGGGGCTAGGCCAACCAATGTTAATGCAAGCATTGTGTTCTGTCTCTTTTCCCTGCATGCATCACCTGAATTTTATTCTGAAAGAAGCCACAATTCGTTCACATGAGCAGCCTTATCCATATGGCATTGTGTTCTCTACCTATTCATTTTCAGCATAGTCTTCTTAGATTTAACTTGTGCTTCGCAACATTGTTCTTATCACAAACTTTTTTGAATTGTTTTCTGTACCCAAGTGTTTGACTTACCAATAGATCTCAATTTTACCCAAGAGCTCCATAACTAGCATTATTTTCCTCATACATTTTTAAGTGCTTCAGTAACAAAATGAGCATGATTGTGACAGACTAACCTCTTCTTATTTCTACCTTTGCTAACTCCAAAAATGTGTGGATCTTATCTAATGATAAATGCTTTTAGTAAAAGCAGTCGCTTAGTCTATTCCATATTGTTTCAGGATATACCTTTTTGGAAGTTGGAACGCTTCTTTCCAACATGTTATTTTCTTCTTTATTTTTCTGTATCTGTTTCTTAAATATCAGTGCCCCTTCTATTTTATAGGTCAGAGTTCTCTTCAGATTGTTTTAGCTGAATGTTTGAATGTGTTACAGAACCATAAAGAGCACCTTACAAAAAATGAGTCACCATCACCTTTTCCTTACGGATAAGACCTTAATTTCAGATCTTATTGCAGAATTGTTGAAACTGTTAAGTATGTAAGAAACTTATGGGTGTGATATTTATGGGGTATAATTTTTTTTTAAAAAAAAATCATGATCTTGATAATTTGCTAAATGCTTATTTTGAAGTTTAAACTTTCTAATTTCCCGCCAATTCTTTTGGAGCTGTGGGCTCCAAAAGCCAAAATTGAATACCCTTAAATTCTAAGCATACTCACCTGGGTTTGAAGCCTATTAAATTGTGGTATTTCCAGGTAAACATGAATCATAGAATTGTAGAGTTGGAAGGGACCCCAAGGGTCATGTAGACCAACCCCCTGCAATGCAGGAATTTCAACACACAATCCCCCATCCAATTTGAAACACTGCTTAGCTTTGCAAACATGCTAGCAGTTTTATTGCTGCACCACTAGGGTTACTAGGACGTGGGTGGTGCTGTGGGTTAAGCCACAGAGTCTAGGACTTGCCGATCAGAAGGTTGGTGGTTCGTATCCCCGCAACGGGGTGAGCTCCCGTTGCTCGGTCCCAGCTCCTGCCCACCTTGCAGTTCGAAAGCACGTCAATGTGCAAGTAGATAAATAGGTACCGCTCCGGCGGGAAGGTAAACAGCGTTTCCGTGCGCTGCTCTGGTTCGCCAAAAGCGGCTTAGTCATGCTGGCCACATGACCCGGAAGCTGTACGCCGGCTCCCTCGGCCAGTAAAGCGAGATGAGCGTCGTAACCCCAGAGTCGGTCACGACTGGACCTAATGGTCAGGGGTCCCTTTATCTTTACCTTTTTATTAGGGTTATTATGGTTGTGATTGTGCTGATTCCAATTGGAGAGGTGAGGTGAGAATTAAATAGATGAGATTTTAAAGAGTTTTAGGTGAACCATGCAAATTGTTTGCAACTCCAAGCAACTGCTACCTCATATCTAGTTAAACCACCAAAACACTAGCTGCAAATTTTCCTCTGGCATTTTCTTCCTATTAAAAAAATAGTTTTAATTAAAAAGGGTAGCTAAGATCAGGAAGTCTATAATGAGATGATATAATTATGAACTCAATATACACAGGTTTTTTTTTTACTTCTTAGACATTCTGTTTGGGTTAACTATGCATAATCGATTGCTTAAGAGGAATAACAAGGACTATACAAAATGCCCTGTGGGTTTGCTCCAGTTACAGTTTTTGGTCTGCTTACTAGAGAAGCTAAACCAGAGAGGCAGAGGCACGATGCAACCCAAAGCTCTTGGGAGGTGAAGGGCAAATTAGTTTTTCTGCATGGGAAAATGTCTCAAACTTTTATGACATTTCAGTGTTGTATTAAGCCAGCATGTGTTGCCGCTTTTTGTAGTTAATTCAAATGAATAATTTTGTAGGAGCCAGGCTTGTAATCCAAACAAACATCTGCTTCCAATAAAACATTGACATTGTCAGATATTTCCTATTTGTTTATCTACATAGTATTTATTAATTAATTTATTAAATTTCTATACTGCCCTTCATCCAAGGAACACAGGGTGGTTTACAATATAAAATCAATAAATACATACCGTAGGAATAAACAATGTCTGTACAGTTTTAATTATCCAAAGCCTGCAAGAATAGGAATGTTTTATTTCTGGAGGTTGTTTATGTGTTCTTCTTGTAACTTGTTTTTTCCCCTCCAGAGTGGAGAATAGGCACGTTTTTTTCCTGTTTAATGTTTAATATATATATCTTTAGGTAAAGTACTTACTACTTACTTACTAATGCTGTCAGGAGCTTTCTGTGGCCATTTCCTGTTTGATTTGTGGTCTCATGTATAAACAGAAGCTGCAAAACAGGTCCAGGCATGGTTATCAGTCATTATTTTCTAATAGCCTGCCGGAAATCCTAATTCCACTACAGCATGGCATGCAGCAATAAAATTGGGTAGAGCTTATTGTCAAAAGCAAAAGCCAAACCCACAACTTCATATGCAGAGTTTGGTTTGTACCAGAAAATGTACATATATTTTTGTATTTGAATGTTATTAAAAGCCATATAATTACTGTACAAAAGGCCAGAACGATGACTTTACATTAAAAAAGGGAATCTGCAGCAAAACGTTCCTGTGTAGAATGCTGCTACTCAAGTTTATGTCTGTCAGTATTTCATGTCCACTGAGTGTTTTCAGTGCTCATTGTGGTGTTTCGGGCAGGGGTTGTACTTCTACAAACCAGGTTTCCTTGTGTCTTCTGATACCTATGCAGAGTTACATTGGAATAAACCCTGTTAAATCAGTGGGATTTTCTTCAGAGTCCATATGTACAGGATCCCGATCAACCTGTTTCTAATTTAAGGGAGCTTGCTGATTAGGAACATAAGAATCATGTTGCTGATCAGACCAGAGACCCTCCAGATGATAATAGACTCCAGCTGCTATCAACCCTAGCCAGCATGGTTGATTCATTCTTGAGAATGATGAGAGCAACAAATCAAAAGTCTTAGTCCTACCTTCACAGTAGTCAACCAGATGTCTATGAGAAGCCCATGAGCAGGACATTTGTATAAAGTAGACCTAATATTTGCAGACAACCTGCAAATAATCTACCATAGTCAATGCTACTGTTCAGAGATTTAGGCTTTTTCTTTGTGGTTGCTTATTTAGGAGCAAGTATTTGGGATGCAGGTGGCGCTGTGGGTTAAACCACAGAGCCTAGGACTTGCCGATCAGAAGGTCGGTGGTTCGAATCCCCGCGACGGGGTGAGCTCCCATTGCTCGGTCCCTGCTCCTGCCAACCTAGCAGTGCGAAAGCACATCAAAGTGCAAGTAGATAAATAAGTACCACTCCGGCGGGAAGGTAAACGGTGTTTCCGTGCGCTGCTCTGGTTCACCAGAAGCAGCTTTCTCATGTTGGCCACATGACCCAGAAGCTGTACACCGGCTCCCTCGGCCAATAAAGCGAGAAGAGCACCGCAACCCCAGAGTTGGTCACGACTGGACCTAATGGTTAGGGGTCCCTTTACCTTTACCATTAAACTCATCTGGGTATCCAGTTTTACAATTGGACTGTATGTGAATTAAAAATCTACACCAGATTTGTTATTCAGGAATTATTCAGGACACCAGCTAAGTGACACTTAGCGCTCATGATAACTTTTTGGCTGTCCCTTGTGCCAGACATGCAGGCACCTTCTTGTAGTGGGTTGCTCTTCTAAAGAGCATTATGGGTGAGCAGCCATATGTGTTCTGTGACACTTCGTTCTCAGGGTTCTGCCTCCTGCTGGCCAGTGCTGGGATAAATGGCACAACCTGTCTCCTAAGAGGACCCATCTCAACTCTGAGCATGCTGCAAAACCCTCAGTTATATATTATGAGTATGGCTTTGCAGTTTTAGATTATGCTGAAAAAATAGCTTCCATCAGCATTTTGTATAACTATCAACCACTTTCAAACTATTTTCTGCTATTCACTGTTATCTTAAATAGTACAATTTGTAGATTATGAATAATCTACAATATGTATTCATTTATCCCATTCTCTATTTGGACTCTTAAAAAGCAGTCACACTGTATATCAACCCATATAACATGTTTTAGTTCAGTATTTAATGGATTCAAATAATCATTGCGGAAGGCAGTAGCTTGTAAAGTAACAACTTGAGTTCAACCACTGATAGGGTACATAAGACACTGACTTATTTTGGTGTTCCCTTGAAAGATAGCTGCAGTTTGAGTTGTTTCAGGAAGTGTGAATTTCTCCCCTACTCTTTAAGATACCTACCACAATGCTTTCTTCTTTTTTATTTTTTTAAATGCATCCTAAAACCTTTTCAACCTATCTCTGAAAACTAAGAGAAAGTCAGATATGTTACCAGCCTTTCTTTCTTGGTTCTCCTACTGTTAGATTGTTCTATCTTGATCTTGAGACTGAAAACTGGTTTTTATATGCATGTTACTACTAGGTAAATAAAATGCTTTTATATGTTTCCAGTATACATGTATACTGGGACTAAGGAGCAAGTTATAGGTATTACTTGTTTTACAGTAGTTAAGTGTTGCTCTGGGGGTGTTTCGATGATATGATCAGTAATGATCTAGAGTTAGGGATGAGCAATGAGGTTGCCAGGTTTTATGATCCCCCCAAATTTTTCAAGGTTGTTGAAAGAAAAAGAGATTGTGAGGAGGTAAATGGGCAGTAAAATGACAAATGAGATTCAGTGTAAACAAGTGTAAAGGGTTGTACACTGTGTGTGTGTGGGTGGTTGTGGTGAAGATCCCCACTTCACATATACACTTGTGGGGTCTGAACTGGGGGTGACTCACCAGAAACAGGACCTTGTGGTCATAGTGGATAGCTCAATGTAGTTGGAACAGCTGTGAAAAAGGTGAATTCCATGTTAGGGATCATTAGGAAAGCGATTGAAAGTAGACCTGCCAATATAATAGTGCTGTGATAAAAAATCCATGTTAAGACCACTCTTGGGAATGTCTCATCTCATAAAGGACATTGTAAAGTTGGGCAGAGTTCAGAAAAGGGCAACCTAAATTGTAGTGGAACAACTTTCTTGTGAGTAAAATTGAAAACATTTGGGTTTTCTAATAGAAAAAAGGCAAATAACATGGTAGAGGTGTAAGATTATGCATGCTGTGAAGAAAGTGGACAGGGAGATGTATTTTCTCCCTTTTTCGTAAAACTAGAACCTGAGGCCATCCAATAAAGCTTATTTCTGGAAGATTCAGAAGAGGCAAAGTGAAGTATTTCTTCACACAGTACATAGCAAAAGTATGGAATTCATTCCCATAACATGAACGTAGGTCCACTAACCTGGATGACTTCAAAAGAGAATGAGCCTATCAGACGCTTCTAGCTACAATGGTTATATTCTGTCTCCGTTGTTGGAGGCCTTATGGTGCTAAATGCCAGTTTCTGGGAATCACCAGTCGGGGAAGTGCTTTTATACAGGACCTGCTTATAATCTTCCCACAAACTTATGATTGGCTGCTGTGAGAACAGAATGCTCGACTAGCTGGGCCCTTGATCTAATCCAATGGGGTCTCCTTATGCTTGTCCCTTTATTAGGTTAGAAATCCACTTTTGATAAGCAGTTCATAGATTAGGGGAAGGCAGACTTCCAGGACCTGTTTTGTGTGGTGTTAAACCCTCAGGAGCCATCAACTGGGCCGAGGCACAAAATAAATTAAAGAACAGGGTACCAATGAGCAGCTGCTGAGACCAGGAATTTGTTTTGGGTACCAGAACTGAGCTCACAGTCCTACCTCAGAAAAATCTGTTGCTGGTTGCCTTCTTTATTTCAGCATTCTTAATTTAAAGGGAAAGGCCATTTTGTTGCTGCCATGGTTAAACAATTGGCTGCTCAGAAAGCCTTTCTGATCTACTGCTAATCACCAATAGATCCAGATCTACCTTTTGTGCATCCCTGATCTATGTGAGTGAAGGAATGGCTACATATTTGTAACCGCTCTTTTCCAAGTTCTTCTGCTTTGTTCACACATTCTCTCCATTTTGCTTTCTTAATCCTAGGATTAGAGGGTGATAGCCCGTGCTGAAATCAGTAGATCTACTCCGAGTATGACTACTGTTAGATATTGCCCAATGAGCTGGAGCGAAATGAATAAATCCCTATGCTCTAAGCCAGGTTATCCAATACAAAAGAATTCCTAACAAGACTGTGGATAATTTCTGAAAGAGAATCCATGGTTCCTTGACTGCTGGGATAGCTCAATCCGTAGAGCATGAGACTCTTAATCTCAGGGTCGTGGTTTATGTTTATGCATTGCAAGGGTTTGGACTAGATGATTCTCATGGTCCCTTCGAATTCTATGATTCTATTTTTAGTTGCCCTAAAAATTTGAAATGTAAAGGGTAGTTTCCTGTCTTTTACTGAATGGAATAAATTATTATTACCACTTTATTTCTCCCTCATTTCACCATCTTAAATATTTTTGAGCAGACAGAATTCCTCCCCCCCCCCCTTGCATCAGCAGACTTCATTCATTCAACTTTTCCTTGAGTGGAATGAAGCTAAACCCTTATGTGTAGCTTTTCTATTAGTGTTTTCCAGCTGCCTATCATTTTAAATGTAGCACTTGAAAGTGAACACAGTACAGTGGTACCTTGGTTTAAGGACAGCTTAGTTTATGAACTACTTGGGTTAAGAACGCTGCAAACCTGGAAGGTGTTTTGGTTTGTGAATACTGCCTTGGAATAAGAACATGTTTCGCTTCCTGTTAAGTGTGTTCCATTTGTAAATTGAGTGCCCTGCTGCTATGGGGAAAGCACACCTTGGTTTAAGAACGCTTTGGTTTAAGAACAGACTTCCAGAACGGATTAAGTTCATAAACCAAGGTACCACTGTACTCAGAATGAGGCTTGATAACTGTTGAGTTGAACAGTGCTTTTTGCTGAATCTACGGAACAGTACTTCTTTGAATGTAATCTAAAATGTCTTTTGCACATCAACAATTAGTTGGTGCCTACTAGATTTCTTAAATGTTCTTTAGAACTGTTGCTACCTAGTCATTTATTCCCCATCTTTGGTCCAAACTGAATCTTACCTTAAACAGATAGGTTACTGTATGAATGTTTTTAACTTTTAGAAAAGGGGCTGTGGGGGGAATCAGGATTGGCTTTAAAGCTCCCACCCTAATAGATTCCCCCGCCCTGTGGGAGGGATGCTGTCAGTGGCACCAGTAGCATTCCCTCCTACGCTAAGTAACTTCAGGGTTGCAGAGGGTGTGTGTGTGTGATTATTTGTTGGGACTACCACACAGGAGAAGATAATGGACCCCGAGGCCTAGAGTCCTAATCCCAATTGTCCTCCCTCGGGCTTCCATTTTAAAAGTAAAAAAGAATTGTGCCATGTCAAACTTATGTGCTTAACATAGGCCACAATCATACCATGCATTTAAAGCTCTTTAAACAGTCATGGGTTTCCCCAAATAATACTGGGAGCTGTAGTTTAAGTGTGCATAGAGCTGTTAAAGGTAAAAGTAAAGGGACCCCCGAACATTAGGTCCAGTTGCGGACGACTCTGGGGTTGCGGTGTTCATCTCGCTTTACTGGCCGAGGGAGCTGGTGTACAGCTTCCGGGTCATGTGGCCAGCATGACTAAGCCTCTTCTGGCGAACCAGAGCAGCGCACAGAAACGCTGTTTACCTTCCCGCCGGAGTGGTACCCATTTATCTACTTGCACTTTGACGTGCTTTTGAACTGCTAGGTTTGCAGGAGCAGGGATCGAGCAACGGAAGCTCACCCCTTTGTGGGGATTCGAACTGCCGACCTTCTGATCAGGAAGCCCTAGGCTCTGTGGTTTAGACCACAGCGCCACCTGCGTCCTCTTAGAGCTGTTAGGAGACCCCTATTCCGATCACAGAGTTCAAGTCCTAGAAGGGTTTAATAAACAATCTCTCTTTGCAAGGAACTCTGGGAATCACAGCTCTGTAGGTCTCTTAACAGCTCTCACCCCAGTTACAAAATACAACTTCCAGAATTATTTGGGAGAAGCTATGACTGTTCAAAGCGGTATCACACTGCAATAAATGTATGGTCTCAGTGTGGCCACAGTTGGCACAAAGACTGGTTCTCTTCTTTGCCGAAATTCATTTTTAGTTAGTGTTGTTTTTATAGGTATCTAGCATATTGAGATGTTGCTGAATGTTTCAGTATGTTTTGCAAGAAAACTGTTAACATTTGAAGCATATTTCATACATATTAAGTGTGTAGTTCAATGCTGCAATTTTCATACAGTTGACATAAAACTAATGAGAAACCGCTTAGAAAAGAGAACATTTGAAAACATTAAAAAATGTATAAGCTTTGATTTTGATATGGAATTCACAGATGGTATGGCAGTTCCCTTCCCCTTACAAAGAGAGTAAAATTGATTATCCTTTTCACATCTAGTTGGTGTTCTCAGACAATTTCAGCTTGGGGAAATATAATATGCCAGCCCAGGTCTGAGGGTGTTGCTGTTTGTTGGTTGAGAGCATTAGAAGGGGGAAGCTTCAGATAGGAGAAAATATTTCTTTTTACTTTCATGATTTGGTGCCCTATAAATCTGGAAATGCAGGTTATTTAATACTGTACTGCTCATATATCCAATCCATATATTCACATGTAAACACCTTCCTTGTGACAGCGATTCAGTCCCCCTCCCCCAACCTGGAATCTCTTGAAGCGATGACATATTTCAACAAAAAGATTTCTTGCCGTCTCGCTGTGTATCTCAATAAACCATTTGTTGGATTTTTCGTAGTAGCTGGAATGTGCCTCTGCATGCAGTCTGTTCTCAGAATCATCTGGTAAATGTCGGTTCAGCCTCAAAAGAGGAAACACCCCTCTGTGTAAAAGAAATGGTACTTCCTGCTTTCATAAACAGTCATGTGCATAGTTTAGCAAGGCCTGATGCCTCTGGAGCTTTTTCTTTTATAGCACCATAGAATCTGCCTCTGCAGAAGTACAGTGAATCTTGTGGCTTCGTTTGGAACAAAGGGGATTATTAGGGGGAAAGATCTCTCTCGAATAAGGCATTGGAAAACAAGGGCAGGCAGTCTTTGGTTGTGAATATTTTCTGATTTTTCCAGAAATCAAGCAGAAGATTGAGCTGCTGATGTCAGTTAACTCTGAGAAGTCGTCCTCTTCAGAAAGGTACAGCTACATTTCCTGCATGAACAATTAATGGTGTAGTAATGCTAAGACGCAGTATAGGGTATTTTTCCTTTCCAGTGTGCCAATTGTGTTGATGTATTGCATGCTTGCCATTGTAATCTATTAATTGAATCTGTTGCTGGTTAAGCTTTGCGACAGTGGCAAATGCTTATTATTTCATGTTTTTTTTTTTAAAAAATGAGGGCTAATCTGTGCAGCATGCAAATCCATAATACATCGTCTGGTACATACGTGTTTATACTGTTGCTGCAGTGTGTGTGTGTGTGTGTGTGTTTCCGTGTGTGTTTCCACCCATGAAAGCATCTTGATTTTTAAATCTAGATTGAGAGATGTTGCACGCACGCACACACACACACACACACACACATGTACATACATACATAGACATGCATATATCAGATAATGTCACTTAAAAAGAGGATTGTACTTGAATTTAGGCTAGGAGAAAATAAATTCTGTTAAAAGCAGTATGTTAGGTTGAAAGGGAGTGTCCTTTGCTAATAGCTTAGGAATTGCAAACCTATGAATTAGTCACATTCCGTGTGAGAGATGTGATGCTGCTTCAAGTCTGTGCTAGGAAATGGAGCAGTCACTGCATGCAGTAATGGTTCATGCCTGCAGGTAAGGACAAAATGACTCAGAAGTGTTTTTAGAACAAATCATTTTGTCTGTCAATCTGCTTCTAATATCCATTAGTAATTTAATTTTGCATTATTTATGTAACCTTTTGGTTTTCTTGGTATGTAGCATGGGTATCAAACCTGTTCAACCATCTTTGCTGTAAGATTAATTTTTGACAGTAGAATGTATACTAAATAAATTATGTTTCATATATAGCAACACTAGTTCTGTTACTAAACCTACATTAATCTTTCCATCTCAGATCTATATTGTGATATCCATTTCTTTTATAGGAGACGATGGCATAATGATTGATTCAGTAAACCTAAATTCTGATTTTATGTTGAATATTCATCAAAATGGACATAAGAGAGCACAGTTCCAATGCAGTAGATGTATCTCAGCTAATCAGGAGGATATAGGGCATATAATTAAAACAGAACCTCGACTGTATGCTTTGTATAGCTTTACAATAATAGCCATTTAATTGGATTTGTAAATTTTAAAAGGGAGAGCAAGCTACTGTAATCAACCAGGATTGCTTTAATTTTATCATAGAGATGCAAGATATTCACAGCAAAGAAAAATGCATAAAATGGTGTGTGGGGTGGAGTAGGGGATCAAGGAAGGCACATTTTCATTTTGGTGATTTTTTTTTAAAGGGGTATTTTCAGAATTGAGAAATGTAATGAAAGGGTTTAGTCGTTTTGCTGTAGAAATAGAAACTCGGAATTAAAATGCTAATTGGGTTGTGTTCAGCTTTTCCATCCCTAACCTGGTTCTATATGAGCTATAAATGTTTTGCCAATAAAATGGAGGTGATGACGTTAGGGAAGAGGATGGAGATGAAAATAGCACAGGCAAAGAATGCCAACTATGATTTTAGGTTTTCTCTTTAAAAGAATGGCACTGATACTGGGGTGAAATGAATGAGAGCATTGTTGTGTTTGATATATATGTGTATATATATATAATATATATATACATACATATACTGTACATAATGAAGGAGCTGATAACTCATGCTGTTCAGAAATACATTTTAACTGTGAAATGAAACTGGCATCTAATTGGAATTAATCTTCTTCTTTAATGCATAAATACACATAATAAGATAGGGAGGAAGTAAATTTAAGGGCAGACATTGTGCTAATGGACCATGAGAAATGTCCTTGATTGGCAAGGAAAGCAACAGCATATATCATAATACGAATATAAATGAATGTACCATATAGATATATCTTTACAAACTGTAAATTTTAAAGACCACATTGTGGATTAGCTGTGGTCAGACAGGAAGTCCTAGATATTTTAGCCTTTTGATATAATTTCATAGACATGTACTTTATAAAAACCACGGAACTGCAGAAGTATGTCTTTCTTGCATTGCTCCCAATGTAGGGAGAGTTAGTTACATCTAAACGAGACCAACTTTTTCTAGATTGGTCCTGTGTGAGTTAAAAATGTATTTTTTATGTTACTGACTACAAGGAGATAATAGTATTTCAGAATCTCTGTGCCATTTTTTTAAATAAATTACTTAGGAAATGTAGATTAGCACTATTATTATTACTATTATTTATTTATTTTGCTAGCAGGTAGGAAATCTAAAGTTTGGGATTAGTGTAAAGCGAACATAAGCCCTGAAAGCTGCAAACTCAAATGAAGGTGTGTGGAGACTCTATACAAACTGACAACATCAATAAGGATAATATTTGTGGTCTGTGGGTCAGAACACACATGGAAAACCCTACTCCTGCACTGAACATCTTCAGAACATTCCAGAGCATGGTTGAGGAACCTGTGGCCCTCTAGACCAGGGCGGTCCAATGAGCGGCCATGAAGCCCTTTTTATCTGGCCCTTGACAACATTTGATGCCTCCTGCCAAGCCTTCATTTTGCCTACCCAAAGATGGATATGTGAGCCACTGGGCTTTGGGAAGGCAGTGTGAGGGTCCTGATAGGGTCCTAGAGTCCCTCCGCCTCCTTCCCAAAGCCTAGTTAGCGCTTTCCCAGCTTTGGGAAGGATGTGGGAGGGCTCCAGAATGCTGCCAGAACCCCACTCCTCCTTCCAAAGGCCAGTTATTTGGCTTTTGGAAGGCAGCACGAAAACTGGGTATGTGTGTCAAATTTTGGCCTTCCCCCTGCCTGCATATGACCCACAGGTTCCATGCTGAAGTACTCTTGCGACCCACTTAGTATGAAAAATTGGATGCCCTGTCCTAGATATTGTTGGGCGTAACATCCGCCTTCATCCATAACCATGGATCATGGTGTCTGAGGGCCGCAGGTCCCTCACCCTTGTTCTAGACCTAGAGCTAAAAATCTTTGACTTTTGCACATTCACGACTATTGGACAATGTGTGAAAACCTGCTCCTGCTGTTCACGCTGCTAGTTTGTACATACTCTCCATTCTTTCATGTGAACGCTTGCAGTCATTGGTGTTGTTCACACATTTATTTAAACTCTCATGAATTGGAACAGTATACAGATGTCTGATCATACAGTGATGGGGTTTTCCAGAAGTGCCTTTGATGTCCTAAATCAATTGTGTTTTAGGCTCTGATTTAGCACGTTTTGCTTATATTTAGCAAACAAAATGTTAAAATACACCACGTTGATTTTATATGCTGTATAAATATCTCAAAGGTTTTTCTAATAGCTGACGTTGAACTGATATTTTTCATTTGGATTTTTTTTTTTTTAAATAAAGCACATATAGGCCCAATTCACATATCTTGTTAAAATTGTGTCCATACTGCTATTCCCAAGTGGCTGGAAACCTACAAACCAGTGCTTGTGGTTCATTTATATCCGAATTACCGTATTTTTCGCACTATAAGACGCACCAGACCACAAGACGCACCTAGTTTTTGGAGGAGGAAAACAAGGAAAAAATATTCTGAATCTCAGAAGCCAGAACAGCAAGAGGGATCGCTGCGCAGTGAAAGCAGCAATCCCTCTTGCTGTTCTGGCTTCTGAGATAGCTGCGCAGCCTTCATTCACTCCATAAGACGCACACACATTTCCCCTTACTTTTTAGGAGGGAAAATGTGAGTCTTATAGAGCAAAAAATACGGTAACTATGAGAAGAAGCTGCATTTGATAGTTCACATGTGTGAAACCAACACTCGGGTTTTCTCTGCACTCTGGGAAAAGATATGCTTGCGTGTTCACAGTAAGCCAGAGTTTGACATACCTGTGCTGTGCAAATCAGGCCCTGATGTGATTTATTTTGAACAAATTGATACTATCATAATTGGAATATTTGGTAATAGTTCAAGAAATGCAGATAAATGGCATACACATCTCTAACATGTTCTAAATTTTAACAACAGAAAGAGAACACATGAATTTTAGCGGAGAGCGAAAGCGGTAATGTAAATTGCATGCTTCATAGGGATAGTCACCTCAAATTGCCTGGTTTTACTGAGATTGTGTCCATTATGTTACCTTTCTAAAACAAGACATTTTTTAGAAATGGAAATTTTTCTGTGGAATATAGTGTTGGGAAAATTTCCATCTTGAAAAATGTTCTGCTCAATATCACTGCACACATGGTTGCCACTTTGCAAGCTTTCACATTTAGGCTGCGTTTCTATGCGTACTTTCCTTGAATTAAACTCCATGAAACACACTTGGATTTTCTTCTGAGTGAACATGCATAGGATTATGCTATTAGTTATGCCGTAAAGGGAAAGGGACCTAGTAGAGTAATGATAAGAAGAGCATTGGATTCGGAAGGCTTCAAATTTGTTAGAGTTGAAGATTGTAGTGCTGGAAAGCAACTAATCCATGTCATCCAAAATGTTGATAAACACTCTGACAGCACCTATGTTCCTAGAGAAAATGACTCATCAGGATTGGCTCTCTAAGAGTCTCTTCTCCATCTATCTATTTTCTTTTTTTGAAAGCCATGTTTACACTTACACTCTAGTGTTTAACTTGCATGATACTCTTTGCTTCATTTGATCATGCTCTATTCTGGTTTTAAAACTGGGCTTGATCAGTTTGTCAATAATGGGTTTTGCTTCCTTGATTTGCATCAGCTTTTTGTTTGGTTGATAGTGAAATGAATTATATATTTTTTTAAAAAATTGAAAATACAGAGCTTTGGACTCTTGCCTGCCAGCCATTCTATAAAAGGTGTCCACAAAAGATGATTAATACCTTAGCGAGAATTGTGAGATTCCTGCACTGCATGGGGTTGGACTAGATGACCCTCGGGGTCCCTTCTACGATTATATCAAATAGAAGATGAATGCTTTAGATAATGGGGTGGGTGGGTGTCCAATATGTTTCTGTATTTGGGATTAGTGTGATGGAGTTTTCTTTTGGCATTTCTGTTGGAAGTTAGTAGTAAACTATCCCTGCAAATAAGTACAGACTTCCCAGCTCCCCCAAAACTTTACCAGTTGGCATTCATGCATGTACCTAAATATGGCTAGACACCTTGAGCAGTGATCCGGAAAACGCTTTCAGTTACTCACTCGCCCCCAGGGAGTAGCACAGCTAGAAGCAGCCTTAATGTCTTCCTCTCTATGCAAATACAGTGGTGCCCCGCAAGACGAACGCCTCGCAAGACGGAAAACCCGCTACACGAAAGGGTTTTCCGTTTTGGAGGCGCTTCGCAAAACGAATTTCCCTATGGGCTTCCTTCGCAAGACAAAAGCCCATAGGGAAATCTTCGGGACAGCGGGGAAGCGCAGCGCGTCTTCCCCACTGTCCTCGGACCTCCTCTGAAGGCTGGCGGTGGGGCGGAGAGACCTCCTCCCGCCGCCAGCCTTGGGATGGCTGCTCCGAAGGCTGGCGGTGGGGCGGAGAGACCTCCTCACACCGCCAGCCTTTGGAAGGCTGCTCCAAAGTCTGGCGGTGGGGCGGAGAGACCTTCTCCCCGCGCCAGCCTTCGGATGGCTGTCCTGAAGACTTGCGGTGGGTGGAGGATTTTCCTTCCCACCGCCAACTTTCAGAATACTGTTCTGAATGTTGGCGTGGGGAGGAAAAACCCTCCTCCCACCGCAAGCCCCGGGAACAGAGGAGAAGCACCGCGCGCCTTCCCGTCTGTTCCCGTACCTGTCCTGAAGGCTTGCGGTGGGGAGAAAAGCCCTTCTCCGCACCGCCAGCCTGGCAAGCGGTCTCCATAGGAACGCATTAATTGATTTTCAATGCATTCCTATGGGAAACCGTGCTTTGCAAGACGAAAAACTCGCAAGAAGAAAAAACTTGCGGAACGAATTAATTTCGTCTTGCGAGGCACCACTGTAGATTATAATGTTGGCTCCCTGAAGAATGCACCCATCGTAGATCTGCCTCCTCCAAACATAGTGAAGAGGATTTCTGGCTCTTAATGTAGCTTGTTGCTCTCCCAGGGCGGGAAAGAGTGAACCAGCGTGGTGTAGTGCTTTGAGTGGGAAAGAGTTATGTACAGTACCGTGAGCTCATTGGAGGAAAGGTGGAATATAAATGTAATTGACTGACTGACTGCCCTGGGAGAAAACATCTAAGTAGCATGGAACTTCCTCTTCCTGATATTGCTACCACCCACCCTCTTACTGTTGCTGGGACCATTGCCTGCCTCTGCAATTGCTGTTACTTCCCCCCACTGTTTCTTATCAGAAAAGTATGATAAAAAAGGCAAGGGATGGAGTAGGAGGCTGTGGAGTTGTAGAGAAAGGAGAGTACGAAGAACAGGGAATGTGAATTGCCTGCACCAAGGGAGCATTCAGTTTGTTTTCCCGTCCCAAGTTACTCAGAATTCCAAATTATTGCTGAATCAAACATAAAAATAGGCTGAGTAGGGATTTGCATCTGGATCTCCCAGATAAAAAAAAACAAATAGGGACCACTACGCTATGCTGGGTCACAGAGTGATTTAAAGTTGTGCTACAAAACTAATTGGTGGTTCAGAGCTGAAAAAATACTCAGACCAATACTCAAAATGAGCAAAAAGGTGTGGATTTCATGGTGCAGGATGGGCTATAACTACATATAAATGAATAATAATAAAAAGGAGTTTGAGAGAGAGTACTTTTTTCCTGCTATATACATTTACTTACTGTCAGTGTTCCCTATATGTTCCATATTTCCCCCCTTTGGAAGTAATTGATCTTTCAGAGCAAATGAGATGCTTGCCTTCCTTGCTTCTTCTACAACTCAAGTGATTGCCCCATCTTGGGACTCGAGTTGAGAAAGAGGTAATAAAAATGATGCTAAAAGCGTAAAACAGGATGCGAAGCAAAAGAACTCTGAGGCAGTTACTTCAAGATGCACTGTCCGTGGTCCAGTGTCCATGTGATCTTACTAGTATCTAGAGCTCCACCGTTGAACCTTGTGTTGCAGGAGCTGTAGAGTTGTACCTGCTGACCATTCTCCAACATGGAAGCAAATGGAGCAGCTTTTCTTATGCAGAGTTTCCTCTGCATTTAGGAGCTCCTGTGTGGTGTGCAAGTGCATGCACCAGAATTATAGGTTTAGGATGTGTTTTTGAAACCAAGAAGGCATTTCATACCCTACTTCTGCAGTAAATTGTCTTTTGGGTAAATATATATAATCTTTAATCCTTTGGCAGTAGGCATAATTTAGTTACACTATATATTTGGGAAGTGTGGTATAGGTGTATGAATATAACTGGTGGAAGGGATGCAAATGCACCCAGAGATTTGGGTGATTTTCAAAGGTACAGATCCAATTGCCAAATAAGCAGCTTTCAAAACTGAGCAGCACCTCGCTTTGCAGGCTCCTGTGGGCACCGCAACTGGTTAAACTGCCAGTAGTCCCAGCTGCATCTCTCTTGCTCGATTCGATTGTGGCTTGAAAGAGCAAAATACATTTTTAGAAAATAATGGCCTGTTACTTTTTTCTTTACATTTTACATGATTTAGCCTAGCTTACTTTCATTACTCCCTTGGCCAGTAAAGCGAGATGAGTGCCGCAACCCCAGAGTCGTCCGCGACTGGACCTAATGGTCAGAGGTCCCTTTACCTTTACTTTCATTACTTTGACTGGATGACCCTTGGGGTCCCTTCCAGCTCTACTTTCCTTGATTTCCCCCCAGCCCCCAATTTCCCCCCTCAGCATTTATAGTAGAAGATAAATTCACCTTTTCAAAACAGCTTTCTATCTTCATGCGTGTTTATTTCCACTTTGTTTTCAGTGGCTTTTTAGTAGAATACTGCTTATTTTTGTGTTTTGTATTATTATCAGCGCTGAAGAAAATACCTACTTTAGACACACAGCTAGCTTCTTGTTTTTTTATTTGTCCTTTTTAAAATGGCCATATTAACAGAAATTTTCATTCCTTTCTGACTTTCTGCTCTGTTTAATGCTAACATTGAAGCTACTGTGAAGATTTTGATGAATGAAAAGGGGTAATTAGTATCTCTGAACCCAAATTCAGAATATGCAGAATCTCTTCATTGTACTTCCATGAAAAGGAGTGGGGTGCTACACATTCACACATAAAGCCTTAAAAATATAGGGATTCACCTCCTTGAAACAAGTGATATGAACATATCCATATTTGAAGTGTTTCCACTCAATAAAATATTCAAATATAAGCAGTATGGTGTGTATATTCAAAATAAAAATTTACATGGAAAATACTAAAATTTTGGTGATTAATGGTGTAATCCTATGCACATTTATTTGTGAATGAGTTGTATTGAACTTAGTCGGATGTCTGAGTAAATCTGCATAAGATTGGACTCCCCATGTAATTCTACCCTCGGGAGCATAATTTCATGCCATCTTTCCCTCCAATTTAGGGAGAGAAAGTTTCCCAGGTGTGAGAAATTGAAGCAATGTCTTTCACTCCTTTCCTCCTGAAGCCTAACTGTTCCATGAGTACTTAGCACTCCAAAATTTTTGTTCGGACTGCCTGAAAACCTGAGCCAGAGCACACCTGCTAAGGACTAGGAATAATACTGCAACATTTTGTTATGGGTTCCCACTTGTCTATATATAAAAGGCAGTTCCTGTTAAAAAACTCCTGTTCTCTTTGGTATTTGAACAGCCAGACTTAAAAGGTTGCATGACGTAATAAACTTAGATTTCTGTAAACATTTAAGACTCCCCAAAATGAAAATAGTTCATGTAATCAGTTGGCATATAAGTTAACAATTATTTCCAAAATAATATTTTAAAAGAAGTGAACATTTAAGCAGGGTCTTCAGCAATTGTGTCTACACCGTCAGCTTCTATTAATAGTAATCATGAGAATCCACAATGTGAGGTGGATTCTGAGCATTTTGCTCATTGCTCTTTCCTTCTGTGAAGGAGAAATTACACAGATGATTCTCCCATTATTATCACAGTCATTTCCCTGGTACATTTATTCTTGAGCAGCTGCTGAGTAAGTGATGTTTTCACAGTTGCTTATGGATGCAGCAATTACTGAACCAGGACTAGTGCTAATACTTGCCGCATATTGTCATATGTTGGGATTTGCATTGATGGTCTTCCTGGCCTCCGTGTGGTAGTCCCACAGTTGAGTTCTGCTTGTAGTAATTTGTATGTGTGTATACACTGAGTGGCTTTGATAACTTTTATGCTGCTGCTATCAGTTACTTGTAGTGTTTAAGGTGCTCATGTTACCTTGACAAATATCAAATGCCTTGTTGGCCTAAAGTGAAACAATACTAGAATTAGAAGTTGTGGTGTTGGTTGGCATTATATTCAATTTAAAAGGCAGTCATTTTCAAAGTGTCATGTAGATCTTCTTAAGACAGCATGGCCTGTCTATCACTGTTCTCAGTTGATCAGCTTAGAATTCTTACCTCAGGGCCAGATTGGAAATAAATAAATGAAGCAGGATATTGATCCACATTCTCTCCCATAATAGCAGCTTCATGAATTGGGGTGGGAGAGATCTTGACAGGGGCTGAAGGAAGGTTTTTGACCTCTTCAGGGGAGCCGACTTGGGTGCCCGGTGTGCATGACGTCATGATGTCACATTGCATTGTGATGTCAAATGCACACCCCGCCCCCAGCCTCAGAACCCAACTTCTGGTACCACCCAAAGTCAGGTTCCAAGGTCTTGGAAGGTCTTGGACAGCATCTCCAATGCCTTGTGAGACCTCCGACAGAATGTCCGAGGCCTTGGAGATGCTGTCTGAGGCCTTGAGAGACCTTGGAAATTGCATTGGGGGCACTTCAGTGTGGGGGCTGAGCACCCACAACAATTTTTGTGGGTGCTCAGGCACCCAGAGCCTCTTATAGTTTGATCCCCTGGACCTCTTCCTGTCTCATGTTCCAAATTTAAATCTCTCCTCAGTTGCTGTTTACTTGCTCACTGAGGAAAAGAGATAATCCAAGGGGGCCACTTTCATTTTCACTTAAGACACGGTAGAAACACTGCGGGGAGCTACCCAAAGTGCCGTAATGAGAAATCCTGATTTGTATTGAATGCACAAAAGTTCATTGGAAAGAGAGCCTCAGTTTCTCATACATGTGTAAACTCTTGAGTATCTGGCATTGGCCAGGGGGCAACCGAACACTATCTTGGGTACCTTAACATATGCCTTGATTGGGTTCAGGGGCATAGGAAGGGGGTGCAGGGGGTGTGGTCTGCCCCGGGTGTCATCCTTGAGGGGGGGTTGACAAAATGGTGCCCTGTGGGGGTTGGCACTTACCGCGGGGCCTGGCCTGCGGCGCACCCAAGCACGCATCTCTCCTGGGAGTGCTGCGGTGCTTCGGGACCCCGCGCTGCCTGAAACGGCAGCGTGGGGCTTGCATCCACCAGCCGACTCCGTGGGCAGCTCACCGCACCACCCGCCCGGGCAGATCACCCTGCCCCCGTGGGTGACTCGCCCTGCCCCTGCTGCTCCGGGTGCCAGAGCAGCTAGCTACTCCCCTTATTGGGTTAGGCAGAATACTCTGTCATTACTTCTAAAGAGGTACACTGTCTCATCTTCTTGATTGAGTACTGGGGTCAATGAAGCAACTACTTATTTTTCCAATAGCTTTGCCTTTGTAGCATTCTTTCCTCCAGCACTTCATGCTATGCATTCATGTGTCCTGACTTCTTTTTTTAGCGTTTTTCTATTTAATTGCTTGCCATGTAGCTGGGGGATGAAAATGAACAATGACAGCTCAGTTGTCTTCTTCTGCTTTAAAGTCAGTGTTCACTTTAAATTTTGCAGCTGAACGCTTAATAAAAGGCTTCCTGTGTAGTATATAGGGGCAAATATTTTGAGATGACTCACTTAAAAATACTCAATACTCTAATAATAATACTCTAATAAAGAATTTCAAAGGGGTGTGTACACACTACCTTAATACTTGATAGCTGGCTCCTATATCATGTACTCCAGCATCCAAATACAGAATGTAAAGTGAAGTGAACTTACTTTAATTTAACTTACTTCAAACAGTTACTTCCTGATTTGGGGAGGCCTGATGTGACACATCTTTAAGAACACCTGCATTAAAGTGTTGTAGTTTGAAGACCTTCCATATTGTAAACCCAAGAGCAAGGACTGTCTGGTTTGTAATGATCTGCATGCCATTCTGCGAGCCCTTTTTTGTGGAAGAAAAAATGAATAAATCTGATTAGCTTGGTTGGTTAGACATTGGTACTGCTAATGCCAAGGTCACACGTTTGATTCCTGTATGGGTGAATATTCTGGCATGGCAGGGGTTGGACTAGATGACGCACGGGGTCCCTTCCAACTCTATGAGTCTATGAAATAAGTACAGATTTCTGAATTAGCACAATTACAATGAGCTCAGTTTTCAAACTCAAAAGAAATAGCGCAAATGGAGAATGGAAGGAGGAAACAAGCAAACTCAGGTATGAGATATAGAGCACTAAAATAAATACAGATGCTTAGAATTGTGGCTGTTAAATCTGTGTGAAAGCAAGTCACCAGCTTTGACTGTTTCAATTAAAAGAGCAAAGTAATTGTTCATTTAGAGAGAGGGTTTCATGGGCACATGGAAACAGCTGAGAAATGAAAGTAGGTTGGCCATGCTCAATATTGATCAAGGTCAAATAGCTATTTACAGTTATGATATAACTTTTGTTGGTGCAAGCTACATTTAAACCTCTCCTCAAGGAAACTGCTTAATTTTGAGGGGCTAGGAAGTAGTGATTGTAAAATAAAATATAATCAAGATGTTCAGAGGTCAGTTCGTATGAGTTGTCTTGGTTGGCTGATTTCCAAGACGTTTTACTGAAATGTTTTATTTGTTTTTTGAATTTATTTATTGCATCTTTCCATGGAATCCCAGGGCAGTGTAGAAAATATATAAAAGCAATCCTCCATATATATCCCAAAACACATACACAATTTAAACCCTGCTTGCAATGCCTGAATAAAGAAGATGTGTCTTTAGCTGATGCTAGAAAGTCAGTAAAGTTGGATTCAGCTGTACTTTTATGTTGCAGTCTTTGTGATCTTACAGTGTTAGCATTGCTACTCTTAGCCAACAGTGCAGTGAAATGGGCTTTCAGTGTGCCACTCACGGCACAAGTTTTCCAAAGGTCAGAAATGTTGGCTATAAAAACAAATGTTCATTTTTTGCTTAGTGCTCAAACATTCACCCTTGAAATTTTCTGTGCACGTTGTAAGTTCTTAGGAGAGGGTTTACAGAAAAGTAAATTATAAATTATTATGAAACATAACAGCATCCTGACATCCTAGGGCAGATGAGCTGACATAAATTTAGGGTTGGCATTTTAATTTGGAACTTTCTAAACCAACTCTAACCAGCTGTAAATGTAGCAAATATACTGCATTTAATAGATCTGTACCAGAGGGTGATTGATTTTTTTATTTTATTTGCTCATTATATTCCGCTCACCGTAAAGGCAGTGAATCACTGTCCAACGTAGTGCAGGGTTGTTCCCTCTGGAGCTTATCAGTGCTGTGTTTGAATTGTCTTGAGGGCTTTCTATGGTGCAACACAGATCTGCTCTCGGTACCTGACATCCCAGGAGCTGTGTTTGATTGGAATATTGTCTATTGTAAGCTATGTTGTGATGTTTTTGTTTTTGAGGAGTTACGTGAGTTGGAGTAGCTGACGCCATTAAACGAATGGGACAAAAATATGAAACTTAATTGATTAAAAATAAATTAATCGGCTGCAATGGGGTTTTCCCAGTACTTCTGCAGGATGTTTAAGATTGGGCAAGCTCCTCTAGGAGAAGGGAGTTCAGTAGTTGTGGAGTGGCTACTGGGAATGCCTTCTTTGTGCTTTTGCCTACATTGGCTTAAGGCACATTGAAGTTCAGATGTCATTTCTCACTGTAGTTACTGTGTATTTGGTCTATCCTTGGGTTGGGGTCTAGGATGGTGGCGTCAGATAGAGTCTGGGGCACCCACATTTTTAGGAGAGTTGTTAGGTCTTGAAGAGAATCAACCAAGTAAGAGTGGGCGGGGCAGAAGACAGTTGAGCGGAATCATGGAGAGCTCCCTGTAGGCCCAAACTTACCAGGAGTGAATTGTTGCCTTGGCAGCATGGTTCAGTCTTATGAGAGCTAGCTGACCTGATGCCCTACGCTCTCTAAGGAGCTATGTCTTGTTTTAACAGGCCATTGCCCAACTTTGCAGTTGCTGGCTTCTATGACTTGAGGATGAGTGCTGCCTAGATGCAGTGCCTTCTGAGCTAGAAGAGTCAAGGAAGGGCACACCTTTTGGCCTGGGTAGTCTGGACATATGGCGCCCCAGGCACTGCCTCTTCTTCCTCTGAGCTGGATTGTGGCCCAAGAAAACAACACTATGATGAGGAATATAAGAACCGATAGTGTTCTAGATAGTCTTGCTCAGGTCATTGTTACCAAGAAAGCAATTGGAAGCCAATGCAATCATGTAACATACATATATGTGTGCCAAGATGGCTACCCCTTAATGTTAATGTTTGACATGTTTGTGTAAAAACCTTAAATAAAATGTTCAAAGGTGCACGCGGGGGGGGGGCGGGGATACTCACCCCAGTAGCAGGTAGCTGTTGACATTCTGCACCAGTCACATTTTACAAAGCTTTGGAAAACAGTCTTATGTACCGTGAACCAGGGTAGTCAAGAATCAAGGTTTAGAATCCATAAATAGCAATTGTTAGATAGGCCTTCATGCTAGAAAGTACTGTTGAGAAATAATGTTGATGAGCTGGCTCCCAGTAGTTTTTAACTTATTGTATCTCCTGTGACATTCTGGAATGTATGGGTTATCATCCCAAGCCTGGATAGGAGGCTGGTGTGTAGAAAAGAAGAAAAACTGTTTGTTTGTTTGTTTGTTTGTTTGTTTGTTTGTTTAAGAGAATTCACAAGCCACCTTTCAGCAGAAACTTCCAGGATGGTCTGCAGGTTCAATAATGAGAGAGTGATTCATTCCTACAGTTTCCTAGCTGACTTTTAATGAAGCATACTATAACATTCTGTACCTGCAGAATGTGCCTGTGTTGCTTCTAATCCAACATCTTCCTTAAAATCTGTCCTGGATCTGAGGATCTGAAATGGCTTGGCAGGCCATAGGATGATCATCAGTTTGCTACCATATGTCCTTGTCTACACAAATATTCTGCTTCAAATGTATACCCAAGGAATGTGTGTTAAGTATTAAAACCAAGAATTATGATGTGCCATGTCAAAACCTAGATTTTCCAAGACACTATTTTATTTATTTATTAAGTTTATATCCTCCCCCTCCTCCCCAAAAAGCCCAAGGAGATGATGAATCAGAGTTTAAAGTAATTAAATATTCATTTTATTACAAAATACACATATTAGATACATGCACAGCAATCACATTGGACTGATAATTGCTTCACTAAATCTATAGAAGGAGGAGATGGAATGGACTGAGACAGAGCAGCAGGTGAAGAAAGGAGATGGGAAATTAATGTTAAGCAAGAAAATCTGAAGGCGGTGGGCACCAGATACACATATGGAGAGCTGACTCAGGTTAGAGAAAGAAGCCAAATATAAATGACATTGCCTGGGGCAGTGTTTGTGACATACTTGCTTGGAGGGTTAGAAAGTGACAGGAGGCCCGAGTGGCAACATTATCTATTTCTGGGTTCTACTTAGATCTTGAGATCTTCCTTTGCGCTGGGGCACTGTAGTTGCTTGGATTGTTCCTTATGACTTCTCAAAGGTCTAGGCACCCTTAGATTACAAAGTGTAGCATGCTGTCAAGAAATATCAAGGAAAATACTGTGATGGAGAAACGGGGCTAGGCAAATCCTTCCCTTGAGCTCCATAACGTTTGGAACTTTCCTTGGGAGAAAGTCATGGAGGTTGAACAAAAGCACAAGGTCCCTCAGAACCTCAAAATAATGAAGATGGAGGGGTGGGAAAACCAAGGAAAATGAAGGCCACCCGCAAAAGACTAGAATAAAATAGAACCTTTGTTCTTGCATGAGGATTCCTTTTAAAGCTTCAGTTAACTGGGAGGGGGCTTTTCCCTAAGACAAAAGAGGAGAAAGGTATTGATAGCCTTTTTTACCATACCTAAAGCAAGCAGTGAATGCTCAAGTGTGATTGGGACGCCAAAGGGTTTTCGTGCACATCCTTTTAGGTGTGAGTCCTAACCTTAATGGCTGTTCATGCATTTATTGTATTAGTATTCTCTGGTTGGGTTGCTCAGTGTTTCCTGTACGGTTCCCCCCCCTCCTGCCCTCTTACGGGCTGTAAATCAACAGGTATGCCATCAGGCTGAATTGACTGGAATCAATACACACTCCAGAGGTCTCAGGCCTGCTGACTAGAGGGTAGGAACACTACCCTTGTCCATGTTAATTATATGGGAGGTTGAGAAATTCAATCCAGTTTGCATTTAAAGGTGAATCAGACTTTACAAAATAGTATGTGAACTGAAACAAGGACATCACAGTCCCATATATTGTGCTTCCTCTCCTTTTTATGCTCACAACAACCCTGTGAGGTAGGTTTTGCTGAGATTGCCTTACTGGTCCAAGGTCACTCAGTGAGCTTCATAGCTGAGTGGCAATCTGAACCCTGGTATCTCAGGCCCTAGTTCAGCACCACACTGGCTCTCTGCCCATGAATAATTTCACCCTTGACATCCACAAAACAAAGGAAGCCATGTAGATCCATGCAAAAACCCCAATGGTCTGATTTTCTTATGGTCCAACACAGCTTACTTGCTTTTTGTGTCCTTAAGAATACAAAGTTTAGGCATTCAGGATCGAGTTCCTAAAATGGACTGATGATCTTTTACTTCAAGATGGTATTTTTATTTTTTTGATGATTATGTTATCTCCAGCCACAGGGTATTGCTACTTGGCTTCTGTCAATCTTACTTTTTACCTTCTCCACATAAAATTTAATTCCTAGCTTTGCTACTATAAAATACCTCCGTGTTTCTCTTTGTTTCTGTTCTCTTTCTTACAGGGAACCCGAGTTCTTTGGTTAAGGCTACAGACAGATCTGTCAAACTGCTGGATTTTATAATTTCAGCAATTTATTTCTTTACTGAATTTATATCCTACTGTTCCTCCCAAAGGGGCCTGTGTGGGATTGGCTGTTTTTTCTTCTTTGTCCCATCAGTCCCAGGTGCAACTTGAAACCTGCACGACACCCACTAGGTTCTCTCTCCTCCTACATACATGCCACACTATAATTGTGATTAAATGCAGTTTTTTTCACCCAATTTTTCTCAGTGCTGCTTTTCATACTATTAATTGTAGTGTGGGTGCTGTTTGATTACTGGCTGAGCCAGTACAGCTGGAGTGTGGGTGTAGTCCAGACCTTGTCCTAGGAGGTGGGATCATCCTAAAGGTTTCATTGCTTTAGGTCAACACTTCACAGAGTCACAGGGCAGGGCCTCACCCCCCCTCCCCGAGTCAGGATGTAGAATTGTAGGCAGGGGAGACCAGTCTCTGACCTGGGATGAGTTTGGTTTGGTGAGGTTTGGTTTGGTTTGAGTATAGGAGTAGTGTAATGCATTCTGTTGTCATGATTGGACCATTATCTGGTGAGGCTTGGACTGTTCAGAATCCACATGTCTTTGAGGAGTATTTCCCATTCCAAGGGAAATCTGTGTAGCCTGCCTCCCACTAGGCTTGTCGAAGGAAGCGGGGCTGTGCACAAGTCAGTTGTACTTCTTGTTGAAAGAGCATTGCACCTCTGTGGTTCTTGTGATACTAATAAGTAAAGCAACTGGAGGAGCAGTAGCTATCCGGCCTATTAGGGGCACAAAAGGAAGGGCCCTTTTATTTTCTTCTTTTCACCTAGCATCTTTGGGGTTTAACTAAAGGATCCTTAGGCAACTACTTGCCTGTTTATGCTGTCCAAAATGGAACAGGAATGGTGGGAAGATGGCACTCCAATCTGAATCATAGAATCATAGAATCATAGAGTTGGAAGAGACCACAAGGGCCATCGAGTCCAACCCCCTGCCAAGCAGGAAACACCATCAGAGCACTCCTGACATATGGTTGTCAAGCCTCTGCTTAAAGACCTCCAAAGAAGGAGACTCCACCACACTCCTTGGCAGCCAATTCCACTGTCGAACAGCTCTTACTGTCAGGAAGTTCTTCCTAATGTTTAGGTGGAATCTTCTTTCTTGTAGTTTGGATCCATTGCTCCGTGTCCGCTTCTCTGGAGCAGCAGAAAACAACCTTTCTCCCTCCTCGATGTGACATCCTTTTATATATTTGAACATGGCTATCCTATCACCCCTTAACCTCCTCTTCTCCAGGCTAAACATGCCCAGCTCCCTTAGCCGTTCCTCATAAGGCATCGTTTCCAGGCCTTTGACCATTTTGGTTGCCCTCCTCTGGACACGTTCCAGTTTGTCAGTGTCCTTCTTGAACTGTGGTGGCCAGAACTGGACACAGTACTCCAGGTGAGGTCTGACCAGAGCAGAATACAGTGGCACTATTACTTCCCTTGATCTAGATGCTATACTCCTAACCAGGAGAGCATCCTAGCCAAAATACCTACACAAACATTACAGGAGCAATCTAACAGAATGCTAGCCAGTGTAGGAACATGTAATCAGCAGCCAATAATAATTTTGTCTCTTTGAAAGTAAGCTTTGGCAAAATAACAGTTAGCTGTAGCACTTTGAATGAAGAAAAGATGTTCGTCTTGTTCCTAGAGAAGGGGGAGAGGTTGAGTAGATTTACAGATCCTGAGAGATTTAGCTAGTTTTTTTTCCTTTTTCCTTTTAGTGACCGTCTCAGCAGGGTCAAGCGGAAAGCCAGTTCATGTTTGGAAGTATACAATTCCTTATTTCTGCTTGGGAGCAAAAGGAAATATTTCAATCCTTTGAAGTATGCAACATATTATTATTATACTCACACATTCTTCTTCCATAAATTCTCCCAAATGCCCCTGGAGCTAAAAAGTTCATTATTAAGATCAGAAAGAACTGTTTATCGGCAACAAGTAAAACACATTGGCAAATTTAATGTAAAGATAAGTATGCCCTGCATTGGGGTATCAGACTAATATACAAGGGTTTTAGTTAAGCTGAAGTAGGTATTTGAGGATGCAAGAAGATCCAAGATTATAGACAAAGTCAGCAAGCATTTAACCAAAACTAATTAGAGCATTTTTTGTTGGTGGTGTTTTTCTGTTAATCACAAGAATAGCTGGAGGGGGGAGTTTTTAATGTTTGTAAACAGTGATAATAGTGTGGGAGTATGATAATTAAAGCCCACTAAAAGGCTGAAGTATTAAGTGCAGCTTAACACTAATGCAATGTAGTGAAGAATTAATTCTGAAGAAAGTAGTCACTGTAAAGTAAAATTGAAAAGTAAAAATGAAAAACCAAGGGAAAAGGTTATTTTCACCCAGAAATTTTATGGTTACTAATACAAAGTGGCAAGCTCTAAAGATGTCCACCTATATGAGCAGTGAAAATCAGCTTGTACAGCAGAACTTACCATTTCTCTTCTTCCTCCTTTGGTCCATTGTCCATGCTCTTATCCCCCAGAGCAGTTTTTGGAGTCCACTGGGCTGTAGGGAGAGGAGAGAAAAGGAAGGGAAAGTGCCATTGCACTAGCAAGTGCCTGCATATGCTGTGCTGGATGTCACCCAGTGAAACTGAATTACATTGTCCTGTTTGCTCCTTAAAACATCCATTTATGAGATGGTTGGCTGCAGTGACTGACATTTCTCCTGCAGACATGTACTTATGCTTGCAACGTGTGCTTTGGTTTTGAAATGTAGTTTAGATTCAATTTCCCTAGAGAATAAGGTTTTCCTAGTCTATTTTAATGCAATTCAGATTCTACTAGCACGTATTTACACTACCTGATGTGTTTGTGTGTGTCTGTCTGGGCTGGTGGAAAAAGTCATAACATTTTAAAATGTTTTTAATATTGTGTTTTAATGTTGTAACCCACCCTGATGATAATGGCCAAAAATCCTGTAACATGTCAATTTTTTGATTTAGAGTTTGATGATAACAAAATACATGGGAACTATAGAAGAGTGCTTTATCTTTCAAGACCCAAAATTCCAGAGCTTTAATTTTTAACTTTGCCTGGTAAAGTTTTTCTGAACAGATACACTTAAAGCCATTTTTTCTCCTTACATAGAATTGTCTTTGGCAGTTGGTGATGGGAATAGAAATCTGAGCCAGTTGCCATAGGAACACTGGAGTATAGCAGGCAATATTAATACGGTATTGCTATTTGGATATACTATTACTCCTGTTTTTGTGCACAGAAAAAATTCACACCTTCTTAAAATACATGGAACAGCAACCTACTGAAATATATTAGCATTATTATGTAAAAAGCATTTTTAAATATGGCATTATATACTCTTGTGAAAATTTAAGTTTGTGAGATTGTCTCCAGTGTTATGCAAGATTGGTTAAATCTGAAACTGAGTTTTTATTTATTGGTGGGCTGGGAAGAATTGTTGAGCAATTTTTTCATGTAGTCATTTTGTTGGTTGGTGGGATTTTATGAATGGGTGTGTATATTATTGAGTTGATTTCTTCCATAATCTATGGGAAGTTGCTGCCATTGTGCTGTTTTGACAATATCTTCCTTCTAAGAAACTGATAACTTCAGATCCTTCCTCAGGCATGAGATGCTGAGGTGGAAGAGGATTAGGTAGTTGAATGAAGAGAGATTCGCTCTGTACTCAGCTGTGATTTGCCCACAGTTGTGGCATCAATGAGAAAGAAAGGTGTTTCACACTAGTCTGCTCCAGGCCTATATAAGGAAGAACAGGCATAGGCAAACTCGGCCCTCTAGATGTTTTGGGACTACAACTCCCATCATCCCTAGTTAACAGGACCAGTGGTCAGGGATGATGGGAACTGTAGTCTCAAAACATCTGGAGGGCTGAGTTTGCCTCTGCCTGAGGAAGAACTTCCCCCCAAAAGAGTCTTCAAGTATAGTTTGCCCCAAACTAGGAATAGAGTGAAGGCATCATTGGTAACATAGGTGGCGTCAGTCAAAGGCTCCTTGTCATCTTGGTTTTGTGTGACATCTGAAACATAACTGGCCTGAGCATCACGATTCCTTCTGTGCTTTCTACCCTCTGTCCAAATTTAAGAAGGAACCAAGTTGTGAATTTATTAGAAGGATACAGTTGCAATTGAAATCATTCAAGCCCCCTTGCAAATCAGGTTTAAGTTGCAGTATAAGTTGCATTTTCAGCTGAATTTGAGGAAACCACTTGAAGCATCCTTTGGGTTGACCTATTTCAATTGCTTTTGCTTTATTTGCTCATTCCAAACTGCTGAAAGTCTGTAAATTTTGATAATAAACCTGATTTGTAGTGGGGGTTGAATAATTTTGATTGCAACTGTATACTAGATTGTCTTTAATCCATTGTCATAATTGATGAATAAGATTTTGATACTCTAATTCAATTGCAATGTGTTTATATTCTAACATGCTCCTCAAGTCGTCATCAGGTTTGTCAGGCAAAACCATAGAATATGCTTTACTTTCTAAAATGTATAGTTAATTATACAAAATAGCTTCAGTGCCTCTCAACAAGTTTTGTTAGTGTTGCTTAATTGCTTTTTAAGGAGATCCTTGTTTTGAACATTATCTAAGAAAGCAAGTTTGACTTGGCTTTATCTTTTCATCACAAAACCTACTGACATTTACTGTATAAACAATATAGGAAATCTAACATGTTTTGCATTTGGGATGCAGTAGGTCCATTTGAAAACATGACTTGCTGTAGATTTCGTCTCATATAAATATTTGGCTGATTTAATAAAGAATTCTGTATTTGAAACATTGCACAGAAATCTTGAGGGTTTTGTTTCTTTTTTGCTGCTGTCTTAAATATTTGGCTTATTTGATTTTCGTTTTGCTGGATGAATCTCTTAATTTGCTAGCTTGGTCTTATAAAAATCTGTGAAGGAAATCTATGAATTAGATCCTTTTTCAGATTTAAAAATCTTCTATGCTGATTTCTAAATATTGTTAATGCCTTGTTCCTTTTTAACATACTCCTCAAACTTTGTAAAAATGAAGATGGAACTCATCTTCAAAGGCCCATTTGTATCCTACTCTGGTGTTTGTAACAGATTTTTCTTGTACACTACATTTTGCAATATTCCTTAGCATTGTCAGGGCCATTGTTTGTAGCCAACATGCAGTAATAATAATAATAATAATAATAATAATAATAATAATAATAATAATAATAATAATAATAATTTATTATTTGTACCCCGCCATCTGGCTGGGTTTCCCCAGCCACTCTGGGCGGCTTCCAACAAAGATGAAAGATACACTAAAATGTCACATATTAAAAACTTCCCTGAACAGGGCCGCCTTCAGATGTCTTCTGAATGTTAGGTAGATGTTTATCGCTTTGACATCTGATGGGAGGGCATTCCACAGGGCGGGTGCCACTACCGAGAAGGCCCTCTTCCTGGTTCCCTGTAACTTGGCCTCTCGCAGTGAGGGAACCGCCAGAAGGCCCTCGGAGCTAGTGGTGCTCACAGCCAGGTTATGTTAAATATGTACTAGTTCTTGCTCTTTCTCATCCTGGCGGTGAGATGGATTTGGATTTTGAGATGTTTCCAAATGCTGACTCCGTTGAATTTAATAGGACTTACTTCTGAGTAGCCATGGTTAGGATTGCACTGTTAAATGGCAAGAAAGGAAATATAAAGTGCTCAAAGGGTAATTTTGGCAAGAATACTATTTACTGAATGTACCATTTTGCCTTTGCAGGCCAGAGCCTCAACAGAAAGTTCCCTCTGCACCCCCGCCACCACCCCCGCCACCTCCTCCACCACCTTTGCCAGAGCCAGCCCCTCCAGAGCCAGAGGAGGAGATTCTGGGATCCGATGATGAAGAGCAAGAAGACCCTGCAGATTATTGCAAAGGTTAGTGTGTGAGAGCAAACTGCACAGCCTGAAGAGTTTATTATTTTTTCTGTCAACTCTTGTCTTTGCTAATGTTGGTCCAGCTCTGGGGATGTCTCCCATTCATCCAGTTCACAAAGGCAGGAATTTCCAGCACTTGCCAGCTAAGAATACTGGTACATTCATGAGATGCTCTGGAAGAGTAATCTCTGCTTTTTCTATTCCTTTTGCTTCAAGAGCGTTCAGTCGTCATATGAAGCATCACATTATTTTCAATACAGAGCTAAATTGCACAACAGCTCTTTATGACCTTTGGCGTGCCAGATTTAAAGAGACACTTTCAGGTTACCAATGTTGTTGTTTCCAAACAACTCGTTCCCCGCACCCCCTGGTGCACATTCTGGTTCTTTGTATGCTTTGTAGGAGCATAAATTCTACACATGAAGTAAGATACGAATGTGAAAAATGACTCTTTAGAACAGATAGCCAGAAATTAACATGGTGGGTAGTGTAAATAGAATGCCAGCACTTGAAGAAAACACAGTGGTATAAAGAATGGCCCAGTGTAGATGTAAAATTAAAATTGAGATTGGAAACTGTGCCACAGAGTTATGCACTCCCTATCACTCTGTGTCTCCTCCCTTGTATGTGAATTCTTTGGCTTCCTCGTTACCTGGGTTAGCATTGTTTAATAAGCCCTTCACCAGCCTGGAATAAAATGAAGCCAGGGAACCCCAAAACTTTTATTAAGAACTTTGAAGCACGGGCTTCTCAAACAAATTTAGGAGTATTTATGGAATCATTTTCACTTGGGTTGGCAATGTCAGCACATATTGGCAATCTAGGGAGTCTCGGGAATTTGTATATAAGGCATGGGGATATGGAGTGCTGCTGCTTGTTTGTATATCTGCAAGGTTTGGTGTTACGTGCTGCAACAAAGCATATATAGTGAAGCAATCAGTGTAAGACATCAGTTGTGTCACATGTAATACTAGGCCAAACCAAGAACAAACCTGATTCATGGTTAAGGAGAGAAAGCTTAATTATGAAATGGGATTCAGATGACACTTGGTCCCGCTGCTTTCCCCCAGGAAAACCTGTGGTTTACCACTGAATCGGAACAAACAGCAACCAGGTTTTCCACGGATTGCTGTTTGTTCCAGTTTAGCACTAAAGAGCACGTTTTCCGGGGGGAAGCAGCGGGGTACAGGCCAAACTGTTCTGACCTGTGCCTAGAAAGCACAGGACAAAGCCAAACTTTGCTGTGCCGTGCTGAGATAAAAGGACTGTGGGGTAGCAAAGTGGCCGCAAGCTGTTCTCCAGGAGCCATCTTGTTTGTGTGGCCCTGGTAAGCCATAGTTCGGATTAGTTTTCTTTAAATGTACTGTATTTTTCATCCTATAGGGCGCACCGGCCCATAGGACGCACCTCGGTTTTTTTGGGGGGGGGGAAATGAATAAAAAAAATTTATTTGCCCCCCAGCTGCGGCTGCCGCCCCAAGCCTTGCGGACACTCGCCCGAAGCACGGGGAGTCCTCCGGAGGGATCCCCGTGCTTCGGGCGGCAGGCTATTGCCTGCAAGCCTTGTGAGCCCGTGGGAACTCCCGCAGGGCTTCCAAGGCTTGCGAACAGCTTCCTGAAGCCTGGAGAGCGAGAGGGGTCGGTGCGCACCGATGCGTCTCACTCTCCAGGCTTCAGCGAAAGCCTGCATTCGCCCCATAGGACGCACACACATTTCCCCTTCATTTTTGGAGGGGAAAAAGTGCGTCCTATGGGGCGAAAAATACGGTAATCCAGGCCGCTGTGAAGTGTGGCCAGTGTGTTACAACTGGGCTTCTGAAGTGTTTTTTCTTGGAGGTAGCTGCATCTAGTTCAAGAGTGGGAAACTACATCCACCCACCTGTTAATCATAGTGGCATTAGGTGAAGTGTTTTCCTTTGCAAACTGGCTTGCTAAATGCTCCTCTACCCACATGGCTTGGTTTAAAACTATGTTGGCAAAAGAAGCAGGATTCACAGCCACTGCCAATTGGCTGTGGCTTCACACCCCGCTTTTGGCAGAGATCGGCTTCAGTTGGGAGCTCCTGAGTGGAACTCATCCCAGCAGAGTTTTCTTCTTCTGCTAAATTTAAAGGCCAAATACAGTTTCTGTTTGCCAAGGAACAATGGGGAGCATACTTTAAGGTTCTTGATTGTTCCTTTATAGCCACATCTTTAATCTGCTCCACACCTAATAGCATAAATGATGTCTGGTGTGGGGCAGCTGGACCCTTTGCTGTGTCTAATCAAGCCTTCAGGCCAGAGGTTCCCCACCACTGATCTAGGTCCTTGATCTGTATATTGAAATCCTTGTACTTTTTCAGATTCTGTTCTTTTTCACAGTACCAGGCACTCTAAACCCTTAGTATGTAACAGTGTTCAATTTAGGCATTGTGCCAAATGTTGGTTTGAGGCTCCAAGCATACATTGTTCTTTGTCTCAGTTCCGTTCTACCAGAGTCCCTGGATGTGATCAGAAAGCACTCTTCCTTACTTTGCAAAGTGGTGGCATGTGTACTACCGTGTTATCATTGGCTAGTCTACTCATGAGAGCAGACTAATTGTCTCCTGAAACACTTAGGGCAGCTGTCAGCATGTTCCTGTTTTTTTTGGCACTGGTCTCTGGAAAGTTTCTGCCCCTCTACCTTAATTTCTTTCAAAGTCCCCTACAATTATCACCTGAGCATTTTGTCCAGAAACGTCACTTTCTTTCCAGTACTATCTCTCCTCATCCAGTGTAGTGTAGCTGCGCCCATTCATAGCTGAATGCTGGCAGAAACCTGTTCAGGCTAGTAACAGATAGATGATACCCGTTGAACTATTTAAAGACAAATAGCATCAAGCTGAATTTTTTTATCATCACAACTCCATAGCTTATAAAAAACCTTTCTCATCAGATTTCCCTTCCTCTTAACTGTGGGAAAGAGCAGTGTTTGTAAAAGCAGATTGACATTGCCATGGAAAATTGCAGAGCAGGGTGGATAAAAATCAAAGATTTTGGATTAATTTTTTTAAAATCGGATTTTTAAAATAAAATGCTTTTGGAGGAAAAATCTTTCTAAAGATAGTTTTCTATTTAAGTTACATTATAGTTCAAAGGCTATTCATCAGGAAATAGGGATTTGATTTAAGTTTTTCACCTGTGCTAAAACTCAGTCTGGTGGTTGTTGTTTTTTTTTAAACCATTTAACTACATCAGTTAACAATCATGGATACATATGCTATAATGTTTAAGTTGTTACAAGTTGTTTAAATGTTATTAAGGAAATGATTTTTTCCTCCTTCCAATAAAGTACAGCAGAAAAGTTGTCCAAATATAAACAATAATTTAATAATTGTCTATGTATTTCTAATAGTATATCCAAATCAGTAATTTTTGGTATAACTGTAAAAACTACACTGAAAATTTATTATTCCAAAAATGAAACCTACATCTGGTTGTAAATATTAAGATTATACCAGCAAGAATGAGTCTTTCTGTAAAAAAATGATTTAAATCAAGTCTTACTGTTTATGGATGGCAGCAACTGGCATTGAAGTATGAATATTGCTCTCTGGTAAAGGGCCTGCATGCAGAAAATCCCAATCCATGGCATTTAAAAGGAGTTTGGGTAGCAGGTTTTGGAAATCTGCCCTCTCTCACTACTGTCTCACCACAGTTGCTTACTCAGAATCCTAAAGTGCCTGTATGCAACCTTTGAACTTGTACTCAGTTGAGGGCTGGATAGAAGAGTGGAATGAAACTTAAGAACACAGTGGTTCACAGCTGAGTTCATCATTAAAAGGCTTGAGCAGAATGGATTTAGGATTCCATAATTATTATGCATGTACCTTTTCTCAGTCTGCATGTGTTGGTAGCAAACATGTTGGCATTGTGGCCATATAGTTTGGGGTCTCTTTTTATTTTAATTTCTTTCTTGTGTACTGGAAACCTTTTTACAGTGTCTGCCATGCAGGAAACAAAAGCCACGGCTATAGCAATATTAGACTATTGAAGATGAGTTGTGTGTCGGGGGTGGGGGTGCTTTATGTGGTTTCTCCATGTACTTATCATTAATGTGTTTACATTGCAACTGCCTGTGGAGGCGAGTGATGGCCCTAACTGTGGCTTTTGAATTTGGATGTCATGTCAAACCATAGCTTGCAGGCATGATGTAGAATTGTGGTTTTTAATTGTGGCTTGTCAGCTAATACTAAACCACTGTATATTTTACATTACTCAGACAAAGCGCCAAGTGATAGATAAGCTTCGCCAAACTATTGTTTGGTGAATTGAGCTGCTGAAGCTCAACTTTGGACATCTGAAGTACAGTGGTGCCCCGCAAGATGAACGCCTCGCAAGACGAAAAACCCGCTAGACGAAAGGGTTTTCCGTTTTGGAGGCACTTCGCAAAACGAATTTCCCTATGGGGTTGCTTCACAAGACGAAAAAATCTTGCGTCCCCCGGCGGTTTTTTTTTGCTTTTTTCGCCCTTTTCCTAAGCCGCAAAGCCGCTTATCAGCTGTTCCGCTGATAAGCCGCTTAACAGCTGATCGCTGGAAGCCGCTTGACAGCTCTAGCACTAATCTGCTAAGCTGTCAATGGGCTTGCTTCGCAAGACGAAAAAACCGTTAGACGAAGAGAATCGCGGAACGAATTCTTTTCGTCTAGCGAGGCACCACTGTAGTTAGTTTAAGGGCTCGTCCACACTTTGCTTGTCGTGCTCCTAGAAAGCACGGGACTGAGAGGCTTTCTGTTCCCCTGGATTACCCGCTCTTTACCACTCAGTACTGCAAGGAACGCGGGTGGCACTGTGGGTTAAACCACAGAGCCTAGGACTTGCTGATCAGAAGGTCAGCAGTTCGAATCCCCGCGACGGGGTGACCTCCCGTTGCTCGGTCCCAGCTCCTGCCAACTGAGCACTTCGAAAGCACGTCAAAGTGCACGTAGATAAATAGGTACCACTCCGGCGGGAAGGTAAATGGCGTTTCCGTGCACCGCTCTGGTTCGCCATGCTGGCCACATGACCCGGAAGCTGTATGCCAGCTCCCTTGGCCAATAAAGCAAGATGAGCGCCACAACCCCAGAGTCGGTCACGACTAGACCTAATGGTCAGGGGTCCCTTTACCTTTACCGCCCAGGGGAGAGTGCTTGGACAAGCAGAGTTGTGGATGAGCCCAAAGTCAGAAGCAGAAATTCCTTTAAAAAAATATTGGCTTGAATTATACTTGATTCAGTGTTGATGTAATTTAATAAAAGTGTGATCTCTTGTGAAACTTTGGATACAATATGTTCTGTGCTCAAAATTGAGGTGGTGCAGCAGAAAATCATCTTGATAATTAGGTTGTACAGCAGGGATGGCCAGTTGGCAGTCTGCTGGCCCACTCCAGTTCCTGGTGCTCTGCCAAATTTTACTACAGAGGGGTGTGGGGAGGATGGTGGTGGTGGAACTGGCTGCAGCTGGACTAGCAAGGGAAAGGTTTTATAAAATATATGAGAGATTCCATACATTAATATTATAAGCCTTGTGAGTGCAATATGTCAATCAGAATTCTTGTATCTAAATGCAATGCTTGGGAGCATGTGATTCAAAGTTGGGAAGCCCAATGTTCTTAGACGGTGCCAGATTTATTATGACGCCTGCACATAATTAATTTCTGGACCACTATTTGGACCCTGATAAAATTGTTCATCCCAGTTGTAGGGGAAGAAAATCAGGTTTAAATGCAGCTTTAAACTGGAACATGGTCTGAACACAATACTCTTAGTTGAAACTGAGTTCACAGTCCTATTAATTTCCTGGTTCCAACAGGATTTTCTTCTTTTTGACGTCTTTCTATAGAAGCAAATATAGATTGATCTATACAAGCAACTTCCTGACATATCTGATATTTTTTCTAAAGTTGAAGAACAAGTTTGACAGTGCAATCATATACATGTTTACTTGAAATCAAGTTCAGTGAGACTTGCTCATTAGGATGGTATTCAGCAAAGTTTTACTGAAATTAAACATATTGAAATTAATGGACCTAACTTAGTCATGTTTATTAATTGTAATGGGCTTACTAACGGGCCTGTTAATTGCCATATTGGACACTACATCTTGTAAGTACGTTTAGGATTACAGTGGTACCTCTGGTTACATACTTAATTCGTTCTGGAGGTCCATTCTTAACCTGAAACTGTTCTTAACCTGAAGCACCACTTTAGCTAATGGGGCCTCCTGCTGCCGCCGCGCTGCCGGAGCACGATTTCTGTTCTCATCCTGAAGCAAAGTTCTTAACCCGAGGTACTATTTCTGGGTTAGCGGAGTCTGTAACCTGAAGCGTATGTAACCTGAAGCGTATGTAACCCAAGGTACCACTGTACTGCTTAAAGCTACTTGGAAATGCTAAGACACTGTTGTATAGGTAATCAAATTAATGCTAATTTTGCCTCCCACCCCCCACTCTTCTTTGAAAGGTGGCTATCATCCAGTGAAAATTGGAGATCTTTTCAACGGTCGGTATCATGTTATCAGGAAATTAGGATGGGGACACTTCTCTACAGTCTGGCTATGCTGGGATATGCAGTAAGAAACAGCAACTTTCCTCTTTTGCATGTTAGCTCTCTAAAGCAGGGGTAGCCAACCTGGTGCTCCCCAGATGTTTTAGACTACAGTTCCCACCAGCAATAACAAGTGTGGCTACTGGCCAAGGATGATAGGAATCATAGAACCATAGAATTGTAGAGTTGGAAGGGACCACAAAGGACATCTAGTCCAACCCCTTGCAATCCAGGGACATTTGCCCAATGTGTGGCTCAAACACACGACCCTGAGATTAAGAGTCTAATGTTTTACCAACTGAGTTATCCCATCTAGAGAGCACCAGGTTGGCTACCCCTGTTCTAATACATGTAAGTGGTGGCTTTGATTTATTTTGAATAACTAATGGGTTGTAGTCTAGCTAAGGTTATATAAATGTTTCTATTCTGTCTCCTATATAAGTACCATTGTATAGGGATATTTATTCTGTCTTTGCTTTGAGTCAAATGTGTCTTTAATAACCCTTAAGAGACATTGCTCTCTAACTGTTTGAAAAATAATAATTGAGAAAAAAGTTAAATTTATCATTCACTTACCTGAATATTATTGAAAATTGCCACAAATTGTTTTAAAGTTGTACTTATTCTCCAGTAGGATATTGGATGTCTGTCTTAAATAGGAAAAAAAGTATTGGCTCTGATAGCTTGTTTACTTCCTGTTTTAAAGGGGGAAAAGGTTTGTTGCAATGAAAGTTGTGAAAAGTGCTCAACATTATACAGAGACAGCCTTGGATGAAATAAAGTTACTTAAATGTGTAAGTATTATGATAACACTCCCAAGCTTAGTGACTGAGTGTAAATGAAATTGCTTGTGTGTGTGTGTGTTTAATTTTGTGATTCTGTAAAACAAACATAGTAAGTAAAATTGCAGTTACCATGTAATATTTTTTAGCTGCAGTATCTTTAAAAATAACTTTACAGTTTTTTTTCAAACGGTAGTTTTAATTTAAGTGACTTGTTTCATTTCTTTTTTTAGGTTCGTGAAAGTGACCCTAGTGATCCAAATAAAGACATGGTTGTACAATTAATTGATGACTTCAAAATTTCTGGCATGAATGGCATACGTATCTTTTTTTTTCTTGCTGATTGCCCAGTGTCTTGATTTTAAAAGACAGGAAAACCTTTATGCTTTTTCAAGTAAAACACTAGGCTAGCAGGTAATTTTTTAAGACATTGGGTTGGCTCCAGACATAATATTCTGCAAATGGAAGGGCTTCTTCCATTCACATAGGGGATTCTTATTCAACACAGCCTTTGAACTGTAGGAAATGTGTATCTTCAATTATTTTTTATTCCAATGAGAAGTGGGAATTGGCAAAAATCTCACCCTGCCTCATTCCTCCAGCACTAATGGAACTTGGCTGAGTGCAAGTCTGGATCCAACCCAGAAATATTGTTGTTATTATTAGTGCATAACAGTGAAGGAAATACTGAAAATATTATATGGATATTTAGAATGAGCTGCTGTGGTAGACTTGAAAACAATGTGTATTTGAGAGGTGCTTCATGTTTGTTTATAAACCTGTAAGCTCTTCTCTTTATGGGGTTGTTTTTTTAAAAAAAATTAAGGCGTATCTGTTCTTTCTGTTGCTTTTATAGTAATTTATCTGTATATTTTTGTTGGTTTGGATTTTTAAAAAACATATTTCAGGTTCTGATCTGAACATAAGTTCAAACTCTAGTCTAGGATATTTGGCTTCTTCTGACAATGTTGACTCTGTGAAATTCGTATTAAATAAATTTTCCTTCCGCTCTGTAAAAATGGCCAACACATTATTTTAATAAATAAAAAAGTTGACTACAACCCAAAAATATTCCGGGCTTCTCTATTTTGCTGTTGCAGTTCCATGTTAAAATTAGCTATAAAAGAGTACACCCATTGAAGTTAATGGTCAGGTATCTGTGACCTGCTTAATTTTAGTGGGTCTCCTTTGAGAATGAGTTAGCAGGCTTACATTGATTTGGTTTTTCTGTTGAGTTCAAAATGGAATGACTGACCACTGCTAAAATATGTACAAGGTCAGTAAAGACATAATGTAAACCGGGATTAAGGAAAAGTGGTTGGAACTGAGCATTCCCACACACACGCCTTTCATTTCTCCAGGACAGTTCAATGTTACACTAGACCATTGCCTACCATGCTCTGAAACAGAGGGTAGGGAAGAGGAGCTTGATCCCAAAATAGGCTCTGTCAAAACTGGATGTGCTGATTATCTGATTCAACTGGTTTATGTATGCATAGCCCACCCATCTATGGATTGGTGAGACCATAGGAGATGCCCCAATTGCTAGTAGAAGATGGAAACCAAAATGCTTGAAATATATTCTTGGAAAACTTTCATTACCCAAGAACAAAGGATAATGTTCTCAGTTGAAATGTGAAATATTTTCTTGTGCGGTGGGCTTGTAAGGATGGTTAGAAAGTCATTAAATTACTTACGATTTATCCTTAATTGAATCTCAGATGTCTGTATGGTTTTTGAAGTACTTGGACATCACCTTTTAAAATGGATAATTAAGTCCAACTACCAGGGCCTTCCTATCCGTTGTGTGAAAAGTATAATTCGACAGGTAAGATGTTTAATGCAACAAAGCTACAAATGTGCTAATACTTCAGTGCTGCTTGCAAAATTGATAACTACCCAGCTAGGTTGATAGGACTACATTTTTTTAGAAATCTCTCTAAATCTGCTGTTGCATGTGATGCCTTCAATTACCTGCTTGATTAAATTGTTTAAGTCTGAACAATTTAAGTAGCAATTGCTTTAAAATATATCCTATGTGCATTTCATCTCATCACTTAACGGCACATAGCTGAAGTGAAAAATGCTTTTTCCACAAGAAGTTAGTTGCTGGAAAAGTGCCAGTTATTTTACTAAAACATATGCCATCTGATTGAAAGAAGAAAAAGGTGCCCTAATATTTTTATTAAGAATATTTTAGTCATCGTTTATGTGCATAATCCAACAAAGGGGTATAGCTAACAAGGCCAGTGGTCAGGGATGATGGGAACTGAAGTTCTGTGAACTAGATTAGTCATTTCTTTTCCCATATATATATGTATTTTAAAGTGATGTCCAAATGTAGCCTTTTGAGTTCTTGTGACGCAATGAGTGGAAGAGGCTTTCATTGTAATGAAATGATTCTTCCTTTTATTGGTTTGCAACCAGGTGCTGCAGGGTTTAGATTACCTCCACAGCAAGTGCAAGATCATCCATACAGACATCAAGCCAGAGAACATATTGATGTGTGTGGATGACACCTATGTGCGTCGAATGGCTGCGGAAGCAACAGAGTGGCAGAAAGCAGGGGCTCCTCCTCCTTCTGGCTCTGCAGGTAGGGCCGTACTTTTAAACGCTCAGTAAGTAAAAACAGATCGCATACTTGCCGCAGCAACATTTAATTAGTTTTAGTTAACGGGAATATTAAATTTAAACGTGGTTAATTTGAATGTTTAAGAATGTTATTAGCATATGAATAATGTATAAGAAGTGTTCATTTTAACGTAGCAAAACAATCCGAGTGCTGCAATTCTTCATATACTTCTGCATTTTGGGTAGGCAGAAAAACCGTAATTACAAGCTTTATTTATACTGGTTTCCTGCTGTTAATGCAACATTCATATGAGCTAACGTGAACATTTCCCCAGTTTCAAGTTTTAAACTGTGTTTTAGGTGTGCACTTTTATATAGTGAAACATTTTTAAAGACATTGCCCCCTGTATCCCACTTCCTCACACATGAAGGGGATTTCTTATATGTGCAGAGAGCGATATGTGCATCTATCTATCTATATCTATCTATCTATCTATCTATCTATCTATCTATCTATCTATATATCTATATCTATATCTATATCTATATCTATGGCTACATACAAATGAGACACCAAATAGGTCCCTTAGATTTCATTGCCTTTGAGCTGTGAAGCTGGGTTCAGTCCTGTCTGAAATGCATGAAGTCTTAATTAAATAAGCTGAACAAGCTGTACTGGTTTTCTTACTATTTTGTGTATTATTCAGGACATCAGTCAGTTACACTTTAAAAAGAAGAAGCAATTTGTCAGTTTGTCAGTGCCACCTTGCAATGGCCATCTCATACTGTGGACCGTATTAACTCCTCACACTTAATACATTATAATGTATCACATGGAGGTGGTAGTCTCTCAGAAAAGGCACGCATTCTGTAACATCTAAGTGTCATGTCAGGGTGTGTGCAGCCCTTTAATGTCTACTGGTAGCGCTGTTGTCTAAACCACAGAGCTTTGGGCTTGCTGATTGGAAGGTCGGTGGTTTGAAGCCCCGTGACGGGGTGAGCTCCCGTTGCTCGGTCCTGGCTCCTGCCAACCTAGCAGTTCGAAAGAATGTCAAAGTTCAAGTAGATAAATAGGTACTGCTCCTGCGAGAAGGTAAACGGCATTTCCATGCGCTGCCCTGGTTCGCCAGAAGTGGCTTAGTCATGCTGGCCACATGACCCGGAAGCTGCACGCCGGCTCCCTTGGCCAATAAAGCGAGATGAGCGTCGCAACCCCAGAGTTGTCCACAACTGGACCTAATGGTCAGGGGTCCCTTTACCTTTACTACTTATTTACTAAACTGAAGCCCCCAAAATTTAGCTTTGACTGGTTTGTAAGTGGAATATTTTAATAAGACAGTGGTACCTCGGGTTACGTATCCCTCTGGATATGTAATCTTCAGGTTGCAAATGCAGCAAACCCAGAAGTGTATACTTCCAGGTTTCGCCACATGTGCAGACGCGATCTGCGCACCCCATGCATGTTCAGAAGGGCGCCTCTGTTTACAGACTTTTTGGGATACAGAAGGCCTCCGGAACGGATCCCGTCCATAACCAGAGGTACCACTGTGCATTGTTTCCATGTTTCTTTTAGGTGGTATTTGGTAGTATTAGAATCTTAAAAAGTTTTTATAGTCTGTATCAGTAAAATGGATGTACTAGGAACTGGATTACTTACAAGCAAATAATTTAACATTGTAAGGTTGGAAAAGATTAATATTTCAATATTTTTCATCTTTTGTTAGTTCATGATGAAGAACTTTCTTAGGGCTTAAAACCTAAAACCCATTCACTGGCCGTATCAAGGTTGTAGAATCTCATATAAATTGTGCAGATTTTTCTTCTTCCTCTCCTCCTCCTCCTCCTCCTCCTCCTCCTCTAGACACTTTAGGTTGGATAAAGATGATCTAAGGTAGTATCTGTCCATCAGCCTCTCCTTAGAAGATGTTTCTGATTATTGCACAGAATTTACACATATCACTTCATAAATTGGACTCTTAAGTGTTTTGTTTCTTTCCTCTTTTATTTTCTTTTTTAGTGAGTACTGCTCCTCAGCAAAAACCCGTAAGTAGTCTTGTCTTATTCTTCTTGAGTATTCAGGTTTCCTGTTTAAAGAGTTGAAAGTTAAAATTGTTAGGATTTTAAATTTCATCCATGATCCTTACTTAACTACAGTTTTGGTTTATAAATAGGATCTTTTGTCTAAATTAATCTTGCATTACCTTTTCCTCCTGCATAACTGGGAGGAGGAGTTCTGAAACGTTCTTGTTTGCTTCTTCTTAACCATTCCATCCAAACTGACAAACTAAGGAAGACTTTAATTATGGTTAGTTTAAAAGAAGCCAAGTTCAAACCATGGTTTCTAAACCTCACTTGTTTAAGCTATAACCATAGTTTATTTTAATGATAAAATAAAGTACAGCCGTCACCTGCCTCACTTCATTTAGTGGGGGCACCTAGCAAAGGGCCCCTGAAAGTGAACTTTCGGGACTGGGCAGGGAGGCCAGTTATTTAGCAAGATACTACTTTAAAATCTTTATAAGTGTTTTACATGCTATAAACTTTTCATTGGGGGTTTAAAGGATAATCCTAGCACATTTAATTGTACCCAACAACTAACTTGTCTAGTGCAGATGGCAATATGTTCCATTTGTAGCCTAAAAGATAGGTATGCTGTGCTTGCAGTGGTTTATATAGAGAGAAATAATGGGGCCTCTCTATTCAGCTTGTATATCTTATGTCAGCAAAGCAATTATAGCTTGAGGCTACTTCATCCTCTGAATTGCCTCTTGAGTTTCAATTTTATAGAAAGTCAGTTGTGCAATACTATGCATTAGTGTTCTCACTTCACAGATGCTAGACTTTTTATAGGGTAACCTAACCTTCACATTGGAAGGCTGTAAGGATCAATAAATGGTAATTAGCTATGTTAAATTTCTTAGATTGGAAAAATATCTAAAAACAAAAAGAAGAAATTGAAAAAAAAGCAAAAGAGACAGGCTGAGCTACTAGAAAAGCGCCTGCAGGAAATAGAGGAACTGGAGCGAGAAGCCGAAAGAAAAAAAATAGAAGAAAATGTAACATCTACTGTATCGTCCAATGAACAAGAGGATGAATACCACCCAGAAGTCAAGCTAAAAACTGTTGAGTTAGAGGAGGTAGCAGATGAAGAACTTGGGAATGAGGATGGTAAGTGTTGGGTCTTCTTAAATTTTGATATAAAAGATGCAGTGTGTCCAGAGATGCTGTTGCAACGATGCTCTGAGCACCATCTGTTTTGTAGGCTGCCATCGGTCAGAGCCAAAGAACCATGAAACTCATTCCACGAGCTGCAAAAGGCTTTGCATGTCTTTTCTGCAAAGAGCAGACCCCCAATTCCATTCTGCAAGTAGAGGATGCTTTTTGATACGGAGGGCGTAAGGAACATGGAAATCAATAAGTGCCATTACTATTATGGTGCACCACCGGCTTAGCACACTAAGTTTTGTTCAGAGTGGTGCCAAAACAAAATGCTGAAGAGACATCTTTGTTGGAGAGGGCAACTGTAGAACTAACCAGCCATTGATATAAAAAAGTTTTTCCCAAGGTAATAGCATCCCTCCAGGCAAAAGCTATAGAAGACTATCTGCTCTATTTATATAAGCATAAATTTATGCAGTCCTTTACTTTGCCTTTGCTAACTCAGATGAAATAGTATTGTTACATAACATGTACTGAAACTGAAAATTCAAATGATACTTCATAATACTTACCCCACTTGGTTTTAAGAGGTCATAATTTTCTGAGAGAAAGTGTAATCTAGTCTTTATATATTTTAATCCCTAAGGTGAAACGGAAGATCAGGATGAAAAGGAAGATACAGAAAAAGAAAACACAGAGAAAGACGATGATGTTGAACAAGAACTTGTCAACTCAGAATCTGCAGATCCCACTTGGATAGAATCCCCCAAAACAAATGGCCACGTTATAAATGGTCCTTTCTTGCTGGAAGAACAGATTGAAGATGAAGATGACGAAGAGGAGGAATGCCCAAATACTGAGCAATATAATCTTGATGAGCCAAATGCAAAAAATGATTACAGCTATAGTAGCTCCTACGAACAATTTAATGGTGAATTGCCAAATGGACGTCATAAAATTTCTGAGTCGCAGTATTCTGAATTCTCGGCTTCCGTATTCTCTGGAGCTTTAGATTCTGTAGCTTGTGGTTCAGCTGTTTCTGAAGAATCAGCTGTAACTGAAAGAGACGGAAGTACTCCATCACATGATAGGAGCAGGACAGTTTCAGCATCCAGTACTGGAGACTTGCCAAAAAGTAAGTGTTTTGGTTTCAGAAATTTGTGACCATTTATCTAAAGCGTACCCATTTTTAATTTTTGCGTTGCTGTACTTGGCAGATATTTATTCACTGTAAAATGAGAGGGAGAGGGTAGAAAACATGTGGTCTTAAAAATATTTCTGTGTGCATATTGTTGAACTTTGCATTACATAACTGTTCTTTTGCCATTTTTAGAAGTGAGTTGCTCTCTTATTAGCACAGCACTGCTTGTTAAGCCTGGGAGCCACAAAACCATTTGTTTCCTATGTACCTAGCCTGCCTTTTGGGCTTGTATTTCTTAAACAACCTACCAAGTCATGTGGCAAATAATGGAGGGGGCATCGAGAAGCAGTGACATGATGTGAGGGCCTGCTGTGGAAATAATAAAGAAATAAACGAATCTCACTGGGCTTTTCCAAGCTCTTGGGCCTGCCTAAAGTAGCTCTTTGTTTGGATCCCATCTTACCGTTTGAGAAATATATCAGACAATAAGCTTTGCTTGTGCTGGTCTCCCATGATGTTAATTGATTTTGCTGCTTTGCAGGCTCTTCTAAGGCAAGGTTTTGTTGTTTTGAGAGTCCCCTCTTCTACCACTGGAAAAATATGCCCTCTGTGATTCTGGTTCACAACTATTTTAAGACAAGGATATACATTTAAGGCTGTTTATTTTCTCCTTGTTGTTTATTTCTGTCCTGACAAGTTTCACCAGTGTTAGATATTGGAACCATGCTAAAGAAACAGTATTTTAAAAAATAAAAATAAAAATTGGAGGCAGTAAAGCGAGCATTGCTGGGCAACAGAAGTGGTCAGATGTGGACGTCGGAACCCTTAGTGCTAATTGGAGACATACAGTTATCTATGAACCTTGATTTCCAAAAAGAGATCCTATTCAAAAAAATATCTGATATGCTGAGAAGCGGGATGTTTGCCAGATTACCAGACAATCTCAGCAGAAGGCTAAGAATCTTTGAGTGAAATATCAAGCTGTGCAGCACAACAAGACACTCCAGGAATTTCCAAAAGGCTTGCCTTGTGATTTGCACGCTATTCTGGATGTAAGTGCTTATGTGGTTGCTTTTTTGGGCATAGGAGGAAATAATTTTTTGTGTCCCTCCACACCTACAGAGAATTCAGAGCCACGAATCCAGTCCCAAAGCTTGAAAAAGAGTTCTGGACACAGGGAAGTCCATACACTTAATTTGCAACCTCAGTGCTTGACAGTTATAGTCTTCCTAGCAAAGAGTATCCTTAGCTGCACCTTGATGCCTCATGCTGGATGGATAATGTCCCCACTTTTTAAATACTCACTTCCAGTCTACAATTACAAAATAAAAGGATTTGAAGTAGTGAAAACATTGTAAGAAACGTAAACAGTTGTTCCAGTGATTTAATAAGGCAGCCAGTGTGCCTACCTCTTCCGTTGAGCCCTACATTTATCTAGTACTTGGGACAAGGATGTACATTTGTCTGCTAATGTCCCTATAATTGACCCTGACACAGATAAATGAGCAACATAGTCCTGGATAATCAAGCCAGCCTAATCCCAAGCACTGACTCGAATCTGCACTCCAGCAGGAAATCTAGGTAAGATCTTGTTTTTCAACAATTTCAGTTCCTCTTTGGTAGTGTTATACTTTTGGAAGGCTAGGGTTTTTGACTGGGAAGGGGATTTCAGTGGGGAAGTGGAGATGTTGCTAAAACGATTGCTTGGGGAGCTATTAAATATTCCCCCCTCAGAGTTTGAATAAACCTAATGAGTACCACTCTGAATAAGAGACAATAGAGCTGTTTTCTGTGGCCAGAGCTGGGATGAATTTACCTTTGAGGTTTGTTAGTCATGTAGGTGCGCTCTTGAATGTGTGCTGTGCTTTGTTTAAAAATAATTGGGGTGGAAAAGGATGGTGGGGGAAGAAGAATGCTTTAAAGATGTCTCAATAACTATCTTCATTACATCTAACACATGCCGTTTTCCATTTTCTTTTCCCTCCTACATGGTTCAACAGGTTGTTCAAAGGATATTAGTTGTAAAAAAGAGGAGCTTGGGCTGGCATGAGAACTGAAGTGAGCTAGCTAGGAACTGACAGAAGTCCTCTACCATGGAATAAACAAGTTTCACTAGCAACCCAAGAAGGAGTGTTGAGAACCGTTGGTCAAACAAAGGAAGAGAATAAAAGTAGAAGGAGACCTGGAACATGAATGAATGAATGAATGAAGCAGCAATGTTTAAGGACCTGGGGACTTGGTTTACATTCCACCAATCTTTCTTGGATCAGATGATAGAGGTCTGTGGCAAAGTACCTCCCTGCGCTTTGCAGCTTTAATTTTGGAGATGTGAGGAATGGATAGCCCTAATGAGAACACTAGTCACTCCATGTCTCCATATTCTTGTACAGCTGAGCCTCTTCGTGGGATTGAAACTGCTCTAGTAGCCCAGATCATAGTGTTGCACCACTGCTTTCATAATCGGCATCCCCGAAAAAGAAACTAAGGATACTTGGTGAAATACAAGAAACCGGAAGAAAAGGGTGGCATGGTCTTCAACAGTTGTGCATTTCATTCATTCAAAACACTTGAAGAATTATAAACTCCAGCTTTGTAAGCCACTGTTGCCTCAAATCAGCACGGTGCTAATGGAGGGCATATCATCAAGTGCATTTGTACTGCAACTTCATATTTATGTGTTTGTTAATGTGAGCTTAGCAGATATCCCAAATTAATAAGGTGTTTTTTAAAAAACAATGGTTGGAATTTGCAAAAAGTGCATAATATGTGGTCTTTGTTTGGACTTTGTATAACCTGATGGTAAAAGGGAAGCTACTCAGAATCTTGTTTTGAGCATGAAACTTGTTTTTATTCAAGTGACTGACACTTTAAAGAAAGATGAGATAGCCAATAATACAGTATGTAATGGCTTTGGTTTAGAGTGCTGTCGTCATTGTCATTCATTCTCAGCCAGGAGACAGAGATGGAGATGGGTTCTTTAGAACCCATTCTATCAACTGTGGTATGGAAGTGAGAGCCGCCTGTAGACAACAATGGAAAAATGTAGGAAAACCCAGACATAGGAGATAGCAGCATAGAGACCAGTTCATGCATTTTCTAACTCGAGTCCTATAACATATAAAAGACATATAAAAATGTGGTTTTAAAAGTGCTCAAATATTTTAAATTGCAGCACAGCTGCATGCAATTCAATGGAGCACAAAGTTTCTGCAGGCAGGTTAGATACGGGAGTTGGACTGGAAGTGTAGATTATTATTTGTTGTTACTTCAGAGATGTTTTCTACGGGAGATTTTGGGCTGCAAGGTCAAATTAGCTTCAAATCCATCTCTAACTTTCAGTATTAACAATGGAATAGATTGTTGAAAGCTACTCTTTCACCCACAGCACTTGTCCCAACTTGTAATATGGAGATTAGGGATTTTGGGAGAAGGAAGTTTTCACACAATTTTTGTGACACATCTGTAAAACTGATCCGCTGGTAATTTTTAGGATTATTTTTACTGTTGTTGTTTTTAAAATCGGGCAAATAATATTCAAGTTCATACCTTTTGATATTAAACTTGTGTTCTTAATTACTGTAAACACTTGGGCCAGAATAGGGCCCTACCAGCGCACAAAATTTTGGAACAGCTCTGGTGATAGTTAAGCCTATGATAAGCACACTATCTGTTGTTGATAATGAGGTAAAGGATTGTGTTTGCATTTGTTAGGCAATTTTCAGAATATTTGTAATTTCATCAAATTTAGAGGATATCTCATGAGGCGAGGAAAAGAAAAAAAGAGAGGGAGAGAAGGAATTTGCCCTATCAAGCATCTAACCCAGCCTTTCTCAACCTTGGGTCCCTAGATGTTGTTGGATTACAACTCCCATTATTCCTAGCATAGCCAGTGGTCAGGGATGATGGGAGTTGTAGTTCCAGAAATCTGGGGACCGGAGGTTGATAAAGGCAGCTCTAACTACTTATGGTCAAGATACTAGAACAGGAGATTGGGACTGGGAGATGCACCATGGAGTTTAAAACTCCCTTTGCCAGGATTGAAGAAGGACATAAACGAGAAAACATACCCCCCTCAATTGTCCAGAAACCCAATCACCCCTCTACATAGTAGTAAATGCATTCAGATTTAGGACTGGCAGCCTGGTAGGATCAGTTCTGCTTTATGAATAGTTTTGTATGAATAGCTGATAACTGGGGAGGTTTTAGCGCTTGTTTGGATTTTGTCTTAACAAGCTTTGCTTGAAAGGTGTATGTGGGCGTTGACAGTAGCTGGAAGTTTGTGAATAATGATTACACACATGTGTGGGTGTGGAATGTAGTCGGGTTTTGCAGCCACTGATAATAATTGTCAGTGAGCAAACAGATTCTGAAAATAGATATCGTCAGATTGATGAATTCTGAGAATTAGAATAATCAGGGAACAGTTGATCTAGTGTTAGGTGATAGAATAATCCCACTCAGAAGTAGTTGCTCATCAAGGGTAAGACAGATCAACATTGTAAGTTCATAAATTTAAAACTCAAGTTTTGTTCAGGGTTCACCACGCCAGGGATCACCAGATTCTCCTTGGCTAAGAGCTAAGATGATCAGAAACTAAAGTTCTCTTTCTGTAAGCTCCACCCCAAGCTATTACAGTGGTACCTCGCAAGACGAAATTAATTCGTTCTGCAAGTTTTTTCGTTCTGCGAGTTTTTTCGTCTTGCGAAGCACGGATTCCCTGGGTATGAACGGTTTTAAGAAAAAGGAAACAAACTCGCAAGACGTTATCGTTTTGCGAAGCAAGCCCATAGGGAAATTCGCCTTGCGAAGCAACTAAAAAAACGAAAAACTCTTTTGTCTTGCGAGTTTTTCGTCTTACGAGGCATTCGTCTTGCGCCAGTTGCTCAATAATTTTACTGAGAGGAGCACCTGCATGGTAAGGGCCTGACAGAGGTCCCATGCATCTCTTGGGTTACCAGTTGGTTATCCGAAACTTAGATGGCAAAGAGAGAGGAAAAACAAAGAAATCCTTCTCACTCTATTCTTCTTAATATATTGCCTTAGTTTGCACACAATGTAGTTATTAAACAGTTGCTTGGTTCTATATGTGAACAGCTCAGTATCTTAACTATGGTTTGCTTACTGCCAACAAACTATAATCTGAAGCCATTGTTTGCTGTTGGCTTACAAACATTGGCTTGTTTGAACTATGGCTTGGTGACGTGTGAACTTTACTTACCCATGGTTTGTTTGGCCATCCTCTTCCAGAAGCTCACCAAGCTAGAGATGCATGAGGCAAGAGCAGCTTGAAAATGAATCAAACTTTGAAGAAGCAAGCCATAGTTTGCTTGATTGTCTAAGGGACAACTTGTGATTAACTGCTGGTTTGTTGAACAAACTATGACTTAGCATTACATGTGACCCAGGCTAATGTCTACTATACTGAATGACAACAGCTTTCCAGCGTTTCAGATATAACAAGCCTTTGCCAGTCTTACCTGGAGATACCAGAGATTGTACCTGGGACCTTTTGCATGCAATTACGTGCTCTACCATTGAGCCACCTATGGATTCAGTACTACCTTCTCTCTTCTGGATTCCTAAAATATCAGGAGTCGCAAAAAGTTTTTTTTTCTGCTACAGGGTGTCTTTTCATTCCATGGATACTTTAGAAATATGAAACACGCGGGGCTTAACTTTTGTCCTTGCAGTAATCATTTAAAGCTGACAAGTTGCAGAGCAAGATGAACGTGTTGTATCTTGTACAAGATATTGCTTGCCCCTAAATCAATTCATACGCTGTGCTGTGCTGCAGCAGACTTTCAGGATACTAGTGTGCTATATCTGTGACTAACCTGATTTTTGCTTAATAAATTTCCCCTTGAATGCTGTGTGTTGGTTTACTTTGTAAGGGGGGTGGAACAGTGTGAAATGATAAGCAATATAAGTGTTGTCAGAAGAGGCTATTCTAGGCAAGTTTTCATTCTGCCAAATTACAGTGGTACCTCGGGTTACATATGCTTCAGGTTACATACCCTTCAGGTTACACACTCCACTAAGCCAGAAATAGTGCTTCAGGTTAAGAACTTTGCTTCAGGATAAGAACAGAAATCGGGCTCTGGCGGCGCGGCGGCAGCAGGAGGCCCCATTAGCTAAAGTGGTGCTTCAGGTTAAGAACAGTTTCAGGTTAAGTATGGACCTCCGGAACGAATTAAGTACTTAACCCGAGGTATCACTGTATATACGTTACTAGCCATTTTGAAAGTGTCTTTAATATTATAATGTATAACAAGTTACCACCCTGTGTAAGTATGGGGTGTAAACAGTGAAATTCTCCTTTGTACAGGCATAATTAGCTGAAGATATTGATGGCAAGTGGGATAGAGCTTCATGGCTATTTTCCACTTAATAGCATAAATTGCCACTCTTTGCTGTACCTGAAGAGCCCAGTAGAATCACATTAAGGTGGAAACTGAGTTACATGCCATTGATACTAACTCTTACTGCTTCTTTGCTTGTAATAGCAAAAACCCGTGCTGCCGACTTACTGGTGAATCCTCTGGACCCAAGAAATGGAGATAAAATTAGAGTTAAAATTGCTGACCTGGGCAATGCTTGCTGGGTGGTAAGTATAACTTATTTTGTGTGCCTTAAGACTTTGCTCTTTGGTCTACCACCTACATGCTAATGTTTCCTTACCACTGCTGTCTTTTCCCTTTTAGCATAAACACTTCACAGAAGATATCCAGACACGGCAGTACAGATCAATAGAGGTTTTAATAGGAGCAGGTTACAGCACACCGGCTGATATCTGGAGTACGGCCTGCATGGTAAGAACGAGATTGCAGTGCCTCATTGCTACGCTGCTCATTTGAAAATACAGCGAGATTATTCAGATTTCTGACCAAGTTGTTAAATGGAAAAAGACACGATGGTAATAGCTCAAGTGATTATAATTGTGAATTGCTGACTGGTTATGTTCTGAAGCATTGGCCTGGATCTAAAGAGCTACTTAAGGTGTGCCCAGCTGAATATTTCAAATGTCTGCTGTGCAGCGGATTCCCCTGCCCACATGACAAATGACATTTGAAACCCCTCTTCCGTTTTTGCTTGGTTTATGCTGCAAAGTTTCAAGTCCACAGATGGTGCTTTATAAATAATTACATTGGCTTGCAATGCAGTAGCATTATATTGGAGTGTAAGCTTATATTTTCAAAGCTAAATGTAGAAATTAAACTGCAATTTGTTTGGTTCAGAATGATTCATAAATTGTATTTCATGTATTGTTCTGTTCCCAGTGATTTCAGTGTCACCTATAACAAATGTAGGCTTGCAGCTAAAATTATGTAAGTGGATTTGTTACCATATCTGTGTTTCCCAAATGTAATGTCTGGTAGGCAAATATGTACAGTTGTGCTAAGTCAGGCCGGAAAGATCTAGGAGTAGACTTAAGGCCTTCCATTTATGTTAGGCCTTACCTGCATAAGTTTTGCTTTTTACCCACAAGTGGCTGTTGAATTTATTCCATCTCCTTGCATGGGATCCTACAATCTATGTAAATATGCAGTGAGAAATGCAAAGGGACAAACTCTTCTGCCCACCATCTGCTGCATAACAAAAAGATGTGTTGTGAGTTGGACGTAGGGCAGGTATAGACACAATGGCTAACCTTTTGCTCACGGAGTGGAATCAGGCTATAGTCTCCCTCTCTTCTGAAGTGTGCTGCGTCACTGTGAAGAGACCTGATGCTCTGAAAGCTTCTCTTTTGACAGGGTTCTTCACAATAGCCGAAGAGTCAGCACATCAGTCAGCAGACTCTCAAACTCTTCTGTTTACCACAGTGTTGCCCTGTGCTGTGATATAGATGCCAATTTTTGTGCAAAGTCGGAGCCATGTTATCCATATAGCACACTAGATTTTTGTGAATGGTTGCGTTGCCATTGAAAATGCCTAGATGGAGATTTGTGGCAAGCATTGCTTAGTTTCTCCTAGTTCATTTCTCACCCTCTTAAGAAGGAACATGGTTTACCTGAACGGGCCCTGGTTACAAAAACCTGTTCGGTAACTGGGAATGCACATAAGGTTGGTTTGCCATGATACAAGTGCAGACTTGGATCTCTTCTGCTGTTTCTACTCTGTACATGTGGTATGCGCCTTGTGGGTGTTACTGGGAGCCCCTGTCTGCTTAGTGGTCAAAGCAGAGGCCATCGATCTCTCCCCACCCTGTCGGGGAGGAATATAATGGCAACCGCTGTGACAAAAAAGCAGAATTGGGCTGAATGTGTCAGAAACTACACTGTCATTGACTACGTCCCTGTTATTTTATGAAGCTGTGTTTTGCTCATATGAAAGAAGGGGAAAGAGGTGTTTCCCTGGGGAAAGGACTGCACAGTCCTGTGAGGTATGTCATTACACCAGCTGGAAATCCATGATGTATAGGAATTCGCCACATCTGCCAGTAGTTTGCCTGTGCCACTGCTGGGAACGGGAGTGAGAACTGTGAGAGTGAGAATTGCCTATCTTTATTCAGACTCTTTGGACTGAAGCCAGGGCAAACGATTGTGATGATCCCAGCTCCGCCCTCAGACTCTCGTTGGTGCATTAATATATTCATTGGCCATTGAGAAAGAAGATAACGTACTGTACATAGCTATTTTCGTTGTTACATTTGTGCATCTGCCTTGGCTCCTAAATAATTTTTCAGATAATTGAAAGATAACTTAAAGAAACTAACACAACCACCCGCGTAGGGTATATTTGTTTATTTTTAAGTTACAAACAAAACACAGTTTAGGCATGCACCGGTAAAGAAGATACTAAATTGTGTGGTCCAATGCCAGTCTGCCAACGGGATGGCCAGACAAAGGGAGAATGCTGTTGAATAGTGAATTCGCGTCTTGTTTTTATGTCCCCAATACTTTGCATAGGCCTTGCTTCACAGTAACTGCACAGAGCACATGTGTCTCAATGGCTGTGCTCAGGATGAAGTTGTGAGATAGAAAATAGCCTTGACCCCGAGGTTTCTGGTATTTTAATAAATGAAGAGAAGGAATGCTCAATTCTAACCTAATGAAAATGGTTGCTCTAGCTGCTGTTGTTATTTTCTTTTAAGGTGGTTTAAGTGTGCTTGTTTCTCTCATAGACTCATAGAATTGTAAGTTCCTCCCTAGAAACAGTAGGAACTTTAAGGGGGCTAAGGGTTTGTGGCGAAGGAATCTCAAAACTGCCACAAAATAGCAATTTTTGTTTGGTTCCTTGATACTAATATTATTACTATTATTTGTTAATTTATGTACCACCCTTCATCCAAAGATCACAGGGAGGTTTACAATATAAAAGCACAAAAATACATAACATAGCATAGCAACAAACAAAATAATACCCCCCCCAACACAGTTTAAAAGGACGCAGATTGTTTAATTAGCAAAAGGCCTGGGAGGGGAGGAATGTTTATTCCTGGTGCCTAAAGATATGTAATGAAGGAGCCAGGCAAGCTGCCTTGGAGAGAGCATTCCACAAACAGGGAGCCACTGCAGAAAAGGCGGTTCTTGTGTTGCCACCCTCCAGACATTTTGAGGGGGCACATGAATAAGGGCCTCAGATGATGATCGCAGGGTCCAGGACGGTTCACATATAGAGAGGTATCCTTGAGTTATTGTAGTCCTGAGCCATTTAAGACTTTTTAGGTCAAAACCAGGACTTTGAATTGTGGCTGGAAACTGATTGGCAGCCAGTGCAGTCCGGCCAGGATTGGTGTTATATGCTCAAACTGTCTTGCCCCAGTGAGCATTACGCAGTTAAGAGTGTTGTGTAAAAATAGTCTTAGCAGGCAAAGTGTTTTCCAGATTCTGTTGTTTTGGTTTGGTTTTGTTCTTTTGCTATACAGAGACAATGGGCATGAGTGTGTGTGTGTGTGTGTTAGGGAGAGCTTTGCATCACTTAAAAGTACAGAGTGGCTGTTATGTCCATATTTCCATGCTACTGCAAGGGAGACTCCCAGAAGGAGATTACAATATAGCAATTTCAAAGGGAATTCCCCCTCTCCCTGTTCTGTGCATTTAAAATCATTATCACCTGTAGAAATAAGTCTGAGGCTGTCTCACCTGGACCCCCCATCAATATCTTGTTTTATTGTAGGCATTTGAGCTCGCGACTGGCGATTATCTGTTTGAACCGCATTCTGGTGAAGACTATTCCAGAGACGAGGGTATGTATCTTTTTAACGTCTTTGTATTTCCCTGCGCCTCTTTATATACTCAGAAGAATGTGAAGAGGCCTTTGTTTATTTGCTCAAGTAGTCTACTGACAGAAATGTTCTGATTTTGGAATATAAAACACCACATTTTTTCTCTTTAGTTTAAAGTCCCGCCAGTAGCAGTAGGTGGGCAGTCTCCCCGCAGCAGACACAGCCCCTTTCCCTAAGCCTTGGAAGAAAAGATTAATCTCTTGTAAGATCTGCATCTGAGTGTGGGACCTTTGAAACACGATTGCAGCATTTTGGAAACAAAACTGACGCGTGTCTGTTTGTGAAAGCTGATTACTAAATTAAAAGCAAGGCAGCAGCTACAATTAACTCCGGCTTCCATCTGTGTACCTGTCCATTTTCCACGCTTGTTTGCTTGTTACGTCCTTCGCAGCAGTAACAACACTGGCATCAGTTACTTGGCTTTCCTTTCAAAGTGCTACGAGCGATGCCAGTCTTTTGCTGGCCGTGAAACCTCCGCATGGGTTTTCTGCAAACATTGTTGTGTTCGGAACTTTTTTTGGAATTTTTAACTAATTCCAGTTTCTTTCCTCCTCTTTTTACCCCGTCCTCTCCCTTGCCCTTCCCATTCCTGTGCCCTTTCTTCTTTCCTTCATAGACCACATAGCACACATCATAGAGCTGCTAGGCAATATCCCAAGGCACTTTGCTCTTTCTGGAAAATATTCTCGGGAATTCTTCAATCGCAGAGGTAGTACCTCTTCTTTTTGAAAGGTGCCGTGATGCAGACAGAAGTGGACTGGCAGTTGCTCAGTGTAGCCTGTACAGCTGACATACACTTTGCAAGATGACACTGCAAACAATTTCTATTTGCAAAACAAAAGCTGGAAAAAAGCAGCAGCGTTGACAGATTGTTTGTTTCACTTTGCGAAAAACAAACAGTGCAGTCACCTTGTAATTTATTTCTTTCGGCAAAAAGAATTCCCCCCCCCCAAAATTGTGAATAGCTTTCACCCTCACACCGAATAGCATTTCTGCTTTCTTTCAATAAGGACTCATCTGTTTCTGTCTGTACCGGGCCAGTGTTGGTGTGTGCATGCAATGTATTGATTAAACTGTTGTATGTTTCTGTTTTGCTGGAAATGTTCTCCAATGCAGATCACATAGCATTGATCATTGAACTGCTGGGGAAAATCCCTCGAAAATACGCTATGTTGGGGAAATATTCCAAGGAGTTTTTCACCAAAAAAGGTAACAGTAGTTCTGCAACCCTAATTTAAACTGTTGCTCTTTTCAAAGAAGACACTGAACACTTTTTAATGGGTAATGAAGAGTCTGGCTGCTTTTAAACATCATGTTAAAGAAGATGTGTAAATGTTCTCCATTTTTAAGAGGAGCAGGGAATTCATATTTATTTATTTTATCAGGTGTGTTGAATATCCAAAATATTGGGCTTATATATCTGCTTAGTGTTCCATTTATTCTATCTGAAATCAATAAAGGAAAGAATTTCGTTTCCTAGCATCACTGAAACAAAAAGAAAACACATTTAAGATGCCCTGTGCCTTCTTAACTTGAATACTTGAATAGCTGTAGCAAGTTAAAAAAAAAAGTTCAAGCGCTAACCACAAAAGATATACATTCTGCTCATGTCCTGAAAATACTGTATCTAGAAATGATATAACCATTTGAGAAGTCCGTGCTCAAAGCGCTGTTGCTTTTCCACAAGAACAACAAGTATTTTGACATCTTTTGCATTTTATGTTGTCATTTGGATGCTTTTGGTTTTAGAGGTTCTGATGCACAGGAGGTACAAAAGTCAGTAGAGGAAGTTTAGCAGAGGAGAGTCAAAAGTTCAGCCTAGGAATTTGGCAATTAAATACAACTAGCCAGGACTCCACTCTCTGTTTGATAGGTTGGGAGAGGGAAGTAAAAATACTTCAAAAGCCTTTTCTCAAAAACCGTTAAACTCAGATTTTAAGTAAAATCATAGCTGTTTGCTGTGTTAAAAAAATACTGATACAGAAATGCATAGGCCTTTGAAGGATACCCATGCATGGCCCTGTGTAACCCTGAGCTGAATTAGCTGTTCTCAGGTCCTCCACATCTGCGTTGTGTAGGTGTCCTACATAAAATCAGATTACATAGGACATGTGAAGAATGAATAATTTCAGGGAATTAATGTTTTTATTATCAAACTGTAGTGCTTCTTATATTTCTTTCTGGCAGTTCTTTGAACTATAAAAGGCAATCTTTGGCACAATCCACTGGGAACTTGTACATTATATAATTGATAAAGAGCATAGATGTGCTTTGCACATATTGCTTTGCTCTAGAATCTAGCTGTGTGGAAGGTGGTTGTTGGATAGTGAAAACTAGAGGCGTAAGAATTCATGTGGTAAACATTCAAACAGGGTTTCAGTTAGGCAAGCAGGCAGTGTCTAATTTGATTCTGAGAACATAAGGGGCAAGGGGAGGCCTGGATGTTCTCTCTTCAAACCAGGATCAACACTTATCAGATAAGGTAAAAAAAAATAATAAATATTAAAGGACCCCTGGATGGTTAAGTCCAGTCAAAGGTGACTATGGGGTAGTGCACTCGCCTTGCTTCAGGCCTAGGGAGCCGGCCTTTGTCCACAGACAGCTTTCTGGGTCATGTGGCCAGCAGGACTAAACCACTTCTGGTGCAATGGGACACCATTTTGAGTGCCAGAGCGCACGGAAACTCCTGTTCACCTTCCTGCCGCAGTGGTACCTATTTATCTACTTGCACTGGTGTGCTTTCAAACTCCTAGGTTGGCAGAAGCAGGGACAGAGCAACGGGAGCTCAGCCCGTCATGCAGATTTGAACCTCCGACCTGCTGATCAGCAAGCCCAAGAGGCTCAGTGGTTTAGACCGCAGCGCCACACTCTGTTAAGTGTGTTGAAGCAGATTATATTGTTGTAATCCTTAAAACATTCTTCTTGCAAAGCAAATCAGGATGATTATCTCAATATTGTTGATGTGGGGGGAAATGAGATCTATCGAGTTCATGGCAAGGTTTTTAGTTTGGGGCTTCCTCATTTGTAGTTTTATCACTTAGCCACTTAGCTAACGCTTATGATGAACGCCCCCCCCCTTTCCTGTCTTCAACAGTGTGTTTCCTCTCTCTCAGTTACACTGCATTCTGCAGTGACATGGCGGATGAGAGGGGTGGTTGAGAGGAGAGGTTGTGAAGCCATACATAGAGATCAAAATTCAAATGTCCTTCTGGGCATACTGTACCTTGAGAATAAGCTCTGCTGAAACAAATTAATCCGTTTTATGAACAGAGCTGTTTCCGCTTTGAACCAAGCATTTCATGAGTTTCATGGGTAGCTCAGAGAAATTTGAACCAAGAAAGAGGGTGGAAAAACAGGTGAACCACAACTAAGGGTATTCTTTGATACCTAGGTAAATGGGACTGTCATTTTCTCCAGAGAAAAGTAAAAGAATGAAAGAGATGTATTTTGCTTGAAATAAGTTGAAGACAGAAACCTGGTTGTATATTGCCCCCTTGTGGCTTTTATCTTTTCAGCAAACTAAATTTCTTGAAATGCTTTTCTATATCTTATTGCGTAATTGAAACATGTTGTTGTTTAGTCTTTTAGTCGTGTCCGACTCTTTGTGACCCCATGGACCAGAGAACGCCAGGCACCTCTGTCCTCCACTGCCTCCCGCAGTTTGGTCAAACTCATGCTATATACAATGACACATTGCCAAGAATGCCGAATTCCCTTGTATAATTATACCCGGAGGGATGTATACCCAAAGGTTATCCTGTTCGTTACACTTCCTTAACCTGTTGTCAAAGAAGAGATGAGCAACAATACAATACTGTCTTTTCAAGGGCCTTGATTTGCCCCTGCAGCCTAAGGAAAGATGCTTGGCTCCCTTTAACCATGTCCCTTTGTTAAGGTTTCACACCAGTGCTGAATTCTTCCCTGTAATGGAGTCCTGAGATGCAGCCAGGTGGACGGGGTATTAATAATAATAATAATAATAATAATAAAGTGAAACCTATTTTGAAGGCCATGCACTTACTCATTCAAATGCTCTAACCCAGACTGCCTCCTGCTGCCTCCTTGGGTCTTCCACTGCAGTCCTCTGCTGTTTATATTAGTGCTTCAGCCTCTACCCCACCACCAATCCGAAACAATCTAATTCTTCGCTTCTTCAGCTGCAGTGCAGCTGTTCCTTCAACTTGCTAATGACTTTTGATGTTACCTACTGCAGAACCCCCTTTGGCCTGCCAGGGTGTCCATTTCGGCCCACGGGGCCATTTCCCCAAACCATAGGTGCCTGTCAATCAGCTGATGTTCTCCAGTGCCTGATCTTTTTAAAGTCTACAGCTTACACCTGGGGCAAATGCCAACAGTGTCCTTCAGCTCTCTATATTGGACATACAGGCCAGACCTTACGCCAAAGAATAAACGGACATAAATCTGACATCAGGAATCACAAGACAGAGAAACCAGTAGGAGAACACTTCAATCTCCCAGGACATTCTATACAAGATCTCAAAGTAGCTGTTTTACTACAAAGGAATTTCAGAAATAGACTGGAAAGAGAAGCTGCTGAATTGCAACTTATTACCAAACTTAAAACCATGGAGAGACCTGGTCTGAACAAAGACATTGGATTCTTATCTCATTATACATGACAAAGCCATTTTTCACCTTCTCACCCCTTGCTTTTTCCTGTAAGACCTATTGCAGTCGTTAAGAGTCGTCAACAGGCTCATCACAGCTATCTGCCAATCACCCATTCCCACCACTCTTCTGAGTAATACCCCTCCCCACCTTCTCACTATATAGAAGGGTCTGGTAACTTCTGTTTCAGTGTATCTGAAGAAGTGTGCATGCACACGAAAGGTCATACCAAGAACTAACTTAGTTGGTCTTTAAGGTGCTACTGGAAGGAAATTTTTTATTTTGTTTTGACTATGGCAGACCAACACGGCTACCTATCTGTAACCTGGGGCAGGCAATTTCTGACCCTAGGCCTAATTTCAAAAGTTCTCTGCAAACAATAGAATAATACAGGCTTCCTCAACCTTGGCCCTCCAGATGTTTTTGGCCTACAACTCCCATGATCCCTAGCTAGCAGGACCAGCAGTCAGGGATGATGGGGATTGTAGTCTCAAAACATCTGGAGGGCCGAGGTTGAGGAAGCCTGGAATAATAGAATTGTAGAGTTGGAGGGTCATTTAGTCCCACCCCCATAAGCCACACACTCAATAAGATGAGTCTTCTGCCAAGAGCGATCTGTCCTTTCCCCAGCAGCCCATTTGGCAGGCAAGAAGAGTGGGAGAGACAGAAGAGGGCTGGTCCCACACACTCATGGATCTTAGCCTACCCATTACTGGCTTTGGTCCTGCCACAATGCAGATTTCACAAAATGGCCTTGAGGAAATGCAGTCCTCAACAGAAGAAAAAGAATGTCCTCGCATGTTCACAGGTTTGGGGAAAAAAAATCCGTTCAAAGGTGTGTATGTATGAAATATGTGTTTTTGATCAAACGTTACCTAACTTGATGAATTGTATATAGGATGGTCCCAACACCCCAAAAGAATGAACATAGGTACGAAAGCGTCTTTATTGTTGTTGCCTACTGAATAACATTTCCATGGCCAGGCTAAATCTTCCTGGATGTGCTCCCTGAGAATCGAGACTAGTATCAGCAGATCTAATTATTTTTCTTCCTTTCCCTCCCCTCCCCTCTTTCTTTAAAAAAATAAAAATACAGGAGAACTTCGACACATTACCAAACTGAAACCTTGGAGCCTCTTTGATGTTCTTGTGGAGAAGTACGGCTGGCCTCAGGAAGATGCCGCGGAGTTTACAGATTTTCTGGTTCCTATGCTAGAAATGGTTCCGGAGAAGAGAGCCTCAGCTGGCGAATGCCTTAGGCACCCTTGGTTGAATTCGTAGTAAAATCTCCAGACACACCGCTGGGCCAGCACCCGCTCTCCCCTAACATCAGACTTAAATGGTGACTGTTATAAATTCACTTAACAGGATCATAAATGAGCTGGCTTCAACCCAGATCTTTATTTTGCTTTGAGGTACTGTTTGATATTTTGCTTTTTGTGCACCTGTGCTCCTGGGAGGAGGGTAGTCTTTTTGTCTTCAGCTAGTAGTTTTACAGACTCTCTGCAGAAAAAAAAAACACTAATGTGTCTTTAAGCATTGTTTCTTGTGTTGTGTGGCATTCAGACATCAACTTTTTCAACAGAACATCCTTTATTCTCCCTTCATGTGTTTTGGCAGGTTTTGTAACTATTTATGGAAAATATTTTAGCTGAGTATTATATAATTTACAAGTGTGAGACATTATCAAGTCAGAATTGAGAAAAAAACATACAGTTCTTTGGGCAAAGGGACATTGTTCTTGTAAAATAGTGTATGTAAATGCACCTTGTAAATGTTTATTTCCATTAAAAATGGGACGGGGACACAATTTTCAGAGTAAAGCTATTAAATCGAGAGTGACTTGTAGTGTACAAATTGCATGTAGTGGATTTCAAACTGCTTCGGGAGTTGCAAAAACTTTCCTTTCTATAGAGGTGACCACATTTTTCCTGGAAAGGAAGTGGCTCTAATTTGCAAGATTTCATTCTCCAGGAGACATCTTGAAGGAAGGCTAAAACTTTCAATTCAAAGGACAAATGGACAAAATAGATCTAAGTGCTTTTTAGAAGAAGTGTCATTTGCTTTACAGTTGTGAGGTAAGGGCATGGAAACTTGGCACTGTTTTTTTCATAAGGATGGTTTTTGTGCTAGGCTTAAGAATTTGAAGAGCACATGTACAGCATTTTTCATGCAGAATTATTAACATTGGATGAAAAAAGGTGCTCCGCTTGAGGAAAAGGGACAGAATAAATGCAAAACCTACATTACAGTGAAAGACCATGCACCTTCCATACATAGCTTTACATGTTTCTAAAACAAATTGCACTAGCTTATTTTCCCCCATGAATTGACATACCGAGGAACTAATATTCCTTTGTAAGTTGCACACAAAATTTTAAGTGTTTTCATACGAAAAAGCTAAGTAGATTCCAAAAGAGAACTCATAGGCAATACAGATTTTAGAATGTAAAATATGGAGGTGTATTTTAGCCTCTTTTAGAAGTCAGTGGAATGAATGTAAATTTATTTCTGGTTTTACACTTTGATTATGGTGCCACTTTTTCTTGACTTTGTCCATTTTAAATTTATTCACATGCCTTTGCAATAACTAGATTGTGAGACAATACCCCCGTGTTGTAACAATAACCAATTGTTTGAGGTGCTTGCAGTTGTCTTATTAAAGTGGTTGTTTTTCCAGAACTGTGCTGCTCCCTGGAATGTTTTGATAGCCGTGAATTCAAATGGTTCCCTAGAGTCATCTATTCCCTGGAAATGTCCTCCAGTGCCAACTGCTGCATAAGATTTTCCCCTTTGCCTTTTCAAATGCTTCATTTTGAAGAAAAGAGCAGCCTAAAATGATAACAGGCATGTACTGCAAAATCGCTGCTCAAATCACATGTGCCAAAACCAAAGAGCTGGCCTTGTTTAATGCAGCGGCTGTATATGCGTCACTAGTAACCAAGGGATACTTCCAATTGCAGAGGTCATTTGCAAAAAGCATTTGTGGCAAGTCTCTTAACTTATTTCAGGTTACAGGACAAGGAGAGGCAGGGCTGTTCGCAGATGTTCAAATAAATGGTTTAATTTAACTGTTTCATATAACGTAAATCTGCAAAATTTAAAAGTAGATCAATAGCCCTACATTCTTCTCAATAGGTGGAAGAAATCCTAATCAAAGAAGTTAACTCTATAGACCTGTTGACAGAAGTAACAGCACTGACTAATCATAGAATTGTTGCAAGGGACCACAAGGGTGATCTAATCCAACCCCTACAATGCAGGAATCTTTTTGCCCAATGTGGGACTTGAAACCACAATCTTGAGATTAAGAGTCTCATGCTCTACCAACTGAACTTCCTTCAGTGTTAGGCTCATATATGGGACGCAAGCAGGAAAGATTTATTGGAGAGCTGCTTTACAAAACCTCTAACATTACATTCTGTATGCAGCCCCAGATCTATTTGCATCCTGTACGGGATGGTGACAACATAGCTCCTGTAGACACTGGGGTGGAGGAGGAACTTTTTTAGCTTGCAGTCTCTTCCATATCCTCATTATTAGTTTGCATAATATATTCTGCTTCTCCCAGTATGTGCATTGATGCATAATTAATCTTTGATACAGAATCTGAATTAAGCATAAAACCTCCCCAAGCACAGCCCCTCTCCCTTATAATCTCCTATGTTGAGAGCCCTACACTCCAAAACACACTTTGAACCTATAGCTGCCCTCTCTCCTATTGTTGCAGTCAGCTGGAAGGAATTTTAGCGTAAGCCCCACCTCCAGCCCATTACTGGGATCAGCTCCAGACCGCACAATCAATTTCAAAGTCTGCCCTACTGAGTTTTTGAATTGGAAGTTAACAATACAATACATTGCTAAATCTGTAATCTCAAATCCCTAAAATGACCATACCAAAGAGTACTATCATTCTACAAGCGAGTGTGATGCTAAGCTAATGCTGTGATAGGTGTGAATAATGTATACCAGTGGTGGCCAAACTTCGCTCGCCAGCTGTTTTGGGACCACAATTCCCATCATCCCTAGCTAACAGGACCAGTGGTCAGGGATGATGGGAATTGTAGTCCCAAAACAGCTGGAGGGCCAAGTTTGGCCATCACTGATGTATACTGCAGCATTATAAATGTTTTGTGTAGTCTTCCACTCCCAGCTGTTCGCAGCTGCTTCTTCACTCCTTTCTATACAAACTTCCTGCTCCCGGTTTTTCTTCTTCTTTTAAAGGGCTCTGCAAACCAGGAGGTGGAGGCTGCAAGAGTGTCTTCCAGCATTAACATGTTAGCCCTACAGCATGTGTGTGCATGGCACTGTCTCACTTAAAGGACAACTTTGTAAAGTGTGAATACCATGCAGCCTCTAAAACTCAGTTCTGTGGTACAAAAACTAACTGATGGGCATGGAGTTAGCAGGGCTAATACTGGATTGAATCCTTATGTGGACGAAAAAACACCTAGAAGTAATTTACAGTTGCTTACCTTTCAAAGCAGATGTTTTATATTGTTTCATCTTAAGTTACAGCTGTACTGCCTTTGATATTTATGTGCAAAATATTTAAATTTCTGGGGCATGTGACATTACCTTGTGTATAGCAAATGCCTTTAGTCAACTAGATTCAACTCTTCTCCTGAGGTTTATAGGAGGTATCCAATATAGGGATGTATAGATCAGTGTTTTACCAATGTCTTTGGAAAAGAACTTGGGTTAAATTGAGATTTTATTTTTATTTCTTAAAGGCTGCTAGTGTCACATGCCTCACATTGTATGTTGCCTATTTCCTCTTATCTGTTCAAATCTTTTAGAGATTTTAATATGCTGGAAGCAGGGTCTTAGAATTAATTATTCAGACTTTTTCCAAAGCTATTTTAAAATACTTGCAAAGGGCAAAAATTACAATCGGCTTATTGCTCTCACAAGCTCGTTTTACCAAATTATAAAACAAGTGAAACTGAACATAGCTTCTGAAATTAGGATGTTCCACCTTGTTAACTGTAACTTCAGATTTTACAGCGTAAAACTGGAATGCATACAGCTTCTTCATTAAAGTATTTTTTCTTATTAATTTGCAATCATTCTTATAACTGCAAGGCTTATCACTTGCTAAATCTTGGCCCAAGCAGTATTTTTTCCATATGAACATCTGTCTGCTCTCCTGGGGGCGCTATAGGCTGCTGTGTAAAAGGAAGAAATCTTGCCTTTAGTCATCTGCCTGCATAACCTGCATTTATTCAGAAGCACTTTTTCATGTTCATCTGTTGGTGGAGCAGATGAGGGGACGAAATCTTCATCCTGCATTTGAGAACTGATCATGGGTGAGAGCCATTTCTGTTCTACATTTTATCAGCATCAGGATCTCTGGACTGTGGCAGGTATATGAAACCTGTGTATTATTTGCTAGCTTGCCCATTACTATCTATGGTGTATCTCTGTTTGTGCTTGTTCCGGTAGAGCAAATGTTGTTAAACTTTGTTCCTCCGGATATTGAACTACAACTTCCATCAGCCCAGGCAAGCACAGCCAATGCATTGCCTGGGATTATGTGTGGTGTAGTTCAGCAGTATCGTTGAGGCTTAAAGGTTCGCACCTGCAGTAGACTGTAAGACAGGCATAGGCAAACTCAGCCCTCCAGATGTTTTGGGACTACAACTCCCATCAACCCTGGCCACTGGTCCTGTTAGCTAGGGATGATGGGAGTTGTAGTCCCAAAACACCTGGAGGGCCGAGTTTGCCTATGCCTGCCATAAGAGTACTGACAGCAATGAGACATGGAACAGAGAACAATAGCCGGCAGTCTACAGTGGTGCCCCGCAAGACGAAAAACCCGCAAGACGAAAGGGTTTTCCGTTTTGGAGGCGCTTCGCAAAACGATTTTCCCTATGGGCTTGCTTCGCAAGAAGAAAGCCCATAGGGAAATCTCCGGGGACCTCTTTTAAATGCTAGCGGTGGGGAGCAAAGCCTCCCCCCCCTCCGGCCTTCAGAAGAGGTCCAGGAAGGCCAGCGGGGGCCGAAAGGCTTTGCTCCCCACCGCCAGCATTTTAAAAGCGGTCCGGGGTAGCAGGGAAGCGCTTCCTGCTATCCCGGATGGCTTTTGAAGGCAGGCGGGGGGGAGCAAAGACTTTTGCCCCCCGCCAGCCTTCAGAAGAGGTCCAGGACCTCTTCCGAAGGCGGGCAGGGGGCAAAAGTCTTTGTCCCCCCTGCCTGCCTTCCCGGGAGAGCGGGAAGTCAGCGCTGCGTTTTCCGCTCTCCCGGGAAGGCAGGCAGGGGGGAGCAAAGACTTTTGCCCCCCGCCAGCCTTCAGAAGAGGTCGGGGGACAGACTGTCCCCGACCTGGTCTGAAGGCGGTTTCCATAGGAACGCATTAATTGATTTTTAATGCATTCCTATGGGAAACCGTGCTTCGCAAGACAAAAAGACTTGCGGAACGAATTAATTTCGTCTTGCGAGGCACCACTGTATTTTGTAAAGGGCTGCTGGTTAAACAGCTGTGGGACTACCCATACTACATTTTCACAATTGCTCCCATAAGTAACCCACTTCCACCCCACTGCCCTGTGAGATGGCAGTAGATGCAATGACCCTGACCGTTAATATGGTAGTGTTGCAAGCTGCTGGTGGACCTTTGCGTAGCATGGTAATGGGGCTTTTAGAGATGTTGTAGGAATGGTCAAGAGGCTTAGAGAAATGGCTTCCCTGGCAAGATGAGACTTTATCCTGTCCTAAGAACATCAAGAGCTTGCTGGAGCAGATCTATGGCCCATCTAGCCTAGTATGTTCTCATGGTGGCTTGCCAGATACCTGCTCAAAACCTGCAAGGAGGATTCCCTACCTGCAGTTTCCCTTTCTAGAGTAGTGTTTCCAGCAACTGGTATTCAGAAGCGCTGCTGCCTCCAAATGTGGAAGCAGAGCAAGCCATCAATAGCCTTCCCCACGATTTTGTCTAACCCTCTTTCAAAGCCATCTTAGTTCATGGCCATTTGCTGCCTCCGATGGGAGCAAGTTCCATAGCTCAACTTATATGCTGCACCAAGTACTATTTTTCTGTTGTGACTCTTTCCATGTTCAGCTTTGGATTTCCACAAATTCTAGTGTTGGTGGGGGGGGCTTGTCTCTCCATGCCATGTCTAATTTTATTAACTTCTATCACATTGCCTCGTCTTTCTTCTCAACTAAAAAGCCCCAAATGCTGCAGCCTTTCTTCGGAGGGGAGTTGCTCCACCTCCTTGATCGTTGCCCTTTTCTGAACCCTGTTCAACTCTACAATGTCCTTTTTGAGATGAGGTGACAACTGTACTCAGTATTCCAAACATGGTCACACTATAGATTTGTATAATGGCACTTTGGTAGCAGCATTTAATTTCTTGATTCCTTTCCCAGTGATCCCTAGCATGAAATTCGCCACTGTGCATAGAGCTCTCTATTATGGCCCAAAGGTCTCATTTCTGGTCCATCACTGCCAGTTTACACCCCATCAGCGTATATGTGAAATTAATATTTTTTTGCCCCAACATGCCTAGCTTTGCACTTTTTTACGTTGAATTAACACTTGCCATTTTACCACCTACTCACTTGAGTTGAGGAGGTCTGTTGGAGCTCTTCACAATCTTTTTAAAATAATAACCCTGAACAATTTCATGACACCAGCGAACCTCAACTCCCAACTCTAGATTGTTGGAAAAGCACAGGTTCCAGTACCAATCCTTGTGGGGCTCCATTTTTTACTCTCCTTTTGGAGAACTGTCCATTTTTTCCTACTCTCTGCTTCTTGCAACATAAGCAGTTCCTGAACATAAGAGCATTACTTGTGTTTGGCCAGGATTTTAGGCAGTTATAGAGAGCAGCTTCTCTCCTATATGAATTGTGGTTCTTCTTGGATTAGTGTTCCTCAAAATATTACTTATCACAATGGTTTCAATATCATTTTTCTTAAACAGCAAGTTATCAGGAACTATTATTAAAACTGACATAATTGTGATTTATTAACATGAATTAAAATGCCCAACCAGTGCTGCAATGTGACAGTATATTAAAAAAAATTAAAGTTCATATACTGTACTACTTCCACAAAGATCACACGCTTTTGCAAAAGACTTGTATGTACAATACTATATCAAATGAGAAGCATTAAGCAGTTTTACACGCAAAAGAAACAGTATTTACAGCACTTGTCAGAGACATTAGAAACAATCTATACATTAAATTACAATGTCTGCAAAGAACTGTTGAAATAAGAGCCATGTCCACACCAAACTATAAAAATCTGTATTGCATCTTCTATCTATATGCACACAAAAACTGTTTGACAGATGGAAAACCTGTTAGTGCCATCACTTAGCTGTGTACTTTAATTACATATGTATAAAAAGTAAATATAGAAAACATTCACTAAATGAATTTAACTGCAACAATAAAATTTAAAGTTACGCAGCATCAAATCTACTGCCAGAACGAACAGCTGGAATGTTCACATACAAAATAAAAAATGCCTAATACTGGCTCAAGGGCACAGTCTCAGGAATTTTTAAAAGCAAAAATGGAAAGAATACAATGAGAGTGCGCGCACTGGTGTTTGCTTTTATACAAAGTATCATGTACAAGCTTTAAAAAGTACCTTCAACAGGTACATATGAAATATACAGTTTTTTACAGAACATTTTTAAAATGTTTAGAAGCAAGGGGTCCATTTTAATGCCACCCTGACCCATGATAATTGTTTTGAAAAGTTGGTGGCACCTGTGCTCTGTGAATAGGTATTTGCCCAGGCACCGGAGATGCCTGCTGAGGTCCTTGCACACCGTGAGGAAGGGATACAGAGCCAGGATGAGGACAGAACCCGGAAGCGGTCGGTGTTGGAATACTGCTTGGTCCTTGAGGCTGGATGTGAGGCCCCTGACCCGGGAGTGGGCAATGAGGTCCCGTCCCAGCAGGCTGATGCTGAGGTCCAGGTCCCAAAGGTGTGTGATGAGGCTGCGAGGGGTAGGAAGTGAGTGTTGAGTGAGCGCTGGAGGGGAAGAGTGGGGGCCCCTGGTGAGGCGCATGGTGCAATCCTTGCGCTGATGCCGTGTGATGCCCAGAGCCTAAAACAGTGGCAGGTGGCGGCGGAGGAGGCGGCGGCGGAGCCGAATTGACTACGTGCTGGTGTTGTGCTTGCAAACCTTGGTGACCTGTGGTGGGGTGAGTCGGATGGTGGTGAGGAAGGGGACCAGGCGGCGGAGGCGGCGGCGGCAGATGGTGACCGGCAGCTTGAGAATGGATGTGGGACCCCGGAGCCACGGCCACCGCGTGCACGGGGCCCACCACGTGGGCCACGGGATGTTGCTGATGAGAACTTTGCTGCTGCACAAGATGGGGTCCTGGAGCAGGGGGCGGCGGCGGGGGCGGCGGCGGAGCCCCGACAGCTGGAGTCTGGTGGTGAATACTGGGGTTCTGAGATGGCAGGAAATGCCCACTGGTGACATGGTGCCCTGAAACTGGCTGCTGGCAGGTTGTGCCGGCAAGTGCTTGGTTTGGTCCAGAGGGGAACACAGTTTGTTGGGCGGGTATGCTACTTTTTAACTGGCTGTAATTTTGAAAGTTTCCTGAGGGGGTTTGCTGGTTTTGATAGTAAGTCGAGGAAGGGGGCGGAGGCGGGGGAGGAGGCGGGGCGCTTGCGTTCAAATTTTGTTGGTGGAACTGGCTGTAAGAGACGGAAGAGGTTTGGGGAAACAGCGTTGCGCTGGGTTGCTGCTGGGTGCTGGGCTGAAGGCTTTGCGTCGCCGCATAGAAGCTTCTGTGAGTGTCTCTTTGAGGCGTTCCCACTTGAGGTGACTGAGGATGATGAGGTCTGCATGGCGATCCCAATTGTTGTGAAGGGGGCTTTGGTGAAAGGTAGCCGTGTTGAACAGGCGTGTGGGGCGCAGAGGGTTTGGGAGGGTTCTCTACCTGGGGCGAAGGGGGACAGTGTAGCTTCAATGGTGCAGGAGGCAGCTTTTGCGAGAGCTGATCTGCTGCACTGCGCGAATGGGGCTGGGACTGGTGGTTTTTCGAAAGTGCTTCGGCGTTGTTTGCCAGCGGTTTCTGTGGCTGTTCAGGTTTGGGGTGAGCTGTGTTCTCTGCCTCTGGAGCATCTGCTGGAGTCTCCCACTGGGCATCCTGTTTTGTGGGTGTTTTCCCAAGTGATTGGACAGGAGCTACAGGACTTGGTGAAGAAGTCTACACGAAGGAAAAACAAAAACAAACATGTAACTTCAGTTTAAAGCATATCCATACCCTTATCTTCAGAGCTATGGATGCAATGCAGGCTTGTTCAACTAGTGAGGTTTATGGGGTTCAATGCAACACTTCTTACTCCTGAGGATAGCAGACAAACACAAACTTTGAAATCAAATTTAAAGAAAAATGGGACTTTGTGGTGCTTAATATAAATAGCAGCAGAAGCAAGTGACTATCCGGCTTGTAAACAATATTGTGTAGTTACTCACTGGATTAGCTACTGTTCCTCCTTTAGATGTGCATCAATAAGACAGATGGATAAAGAGTCACTTTTAAGCTTTTAAATGCTTATATTAATTAATTTCACAAACATGGATTCTTGCCAGCATCTGGCAGTGAGTATATCTGCATTCAGGCAAAATTTAGAACATCAGTTTTAAGCTATAGTGACCAGGAAAGAAGCAGGGACATTCAAGCCATGTATGTGTGCATTCACTAACGTGAAAATATTTTGTATAGTAGTACCTTGCTCACTTTTAAAGGACTCTTGCAAGCCTTCAGAGAAGTATCTGGGGACGGACATTCACTTGTGGGCTCAGGATTTTCAGGATCTGCAATAAGAATTACTGTAAGTCTACAGACAGAAGTATACAACGGCCATGAAGATGTTTGACTGGATGGATTAAACTTTCAAGTTTGAATTTTTAAAATCAAGCTTGAAGCATTCTTAATAAAATGATATGAATACAAGATCAGATGGTGACCAATAATTACATTTCTTCCTGCTCAATCAGAAGCAGACCAAACACAACCACGAAATTGCTCAAAGTTCAATTGAGCACTTTCAGGATCAACCAAATGTTTTCTTACCAGAGTCCTTGTCTTTCCTATGATCACTAAGAAGCAAAGCTCGCTGATAACTTCGTTCCCTCACTTGCTCCACTGAAGTTGAAGAAGTCCTTCAAAACAAAAATGAATGAAGTCTTAGTTTGCTGGATAATTTTTTATTGAAAAAAATGTATCTCCCTACTGCTCAGGAGAACACTTAGTTGCATGGTACACATCGAGCGGATTTGAACTGCCGACCTTCCGATTGGCAAGCCCAAGAGGCTCATTGGTTTAGACCACAGCGCCACCCACATCCGTTATTTTATTTTTATAGATTGTCGTACTCTTAATCTCTCCGCAAATCCATGGGAACTAAGGAACGTGGAGTACTAATACAGCCTTTTCCAGCCAAGCCTTCCTTTAAAAGTAGTTATGACTGGTGCTTTGAGGGGGAAAGGTCACAGCAAACACTTCCCATGCAAGCACAGCATGTGTTCTGCCTAATTCTCTCTCTTTTTTTTAATATAATATTTTTTAAGATTTTACAAAGACATAAATACAAAAATGCATAAAAAATAAAAAATAAAAATGCAAAATGCAAAAGACGAAAAGATAAGAAAAAATTAAAAACAAATCCATTTTTTATAACTTTAACCTCATTAGCTTGTTTCCTTGACCTCCTCACACCTCCCCTTTTTGTAATCCCATTTACATAATCAAATCAGCAAATCCTTACCCTCTTTCATTTATCTTAACTCTATATCTTAACATATTATACCTCTATAATTCCATCCATTATCAATTCCTTTTTGCATATTCTTATTAACTTTGTTGCTAATGCCACTTATTTTTAATCAAACATCATTTTAACATTGTGTTCTGCCTAATTCTACTACACAAATTGTATGGAAGATGCCCCCCAGTGCTCAAACCCTTAAAGGCTGACGCATACATTTCTTATGGTAGCAGAAGGGCACCTTATTAAATCAGTCTGAAATTTCACCACCCTATTTTGAGGATCTGAACACTTGCTTTACTCTAAAGTCCTCTTTTTCTTTGTAATAGCCCTCAATTTAACAGCAACTTATTTAGAGGAGCTTACCACTGAACTTCTGGATCGTTCTTCTCGCTGGAAACTTCTTTCGATGAAGAGGAGTTTTCTGTTTCTTCTGAAGTGGTGCTATAATCGGTGGCTGGCAATGGTAAAGGGAGGCTAGCCGTGTGCTCCCGCTCAACTGGCTCCCCGTTCTCGCTGCTGTTATACCCGTCGGCAGAACCACCGTTGTTTCCTCCACCAGCAGAGTGTGGCGATATGGTTAGAAGGGCAAAGCTTTCTGCCTTGGAGCCGCTTTTTCTGGCTTCTCGTTGCCTCTTGCGGTATTCTAGAAGCGACACCTATGGGAAAAGTGGAAAGAACAGTTGCGGGATGTCTCAACTCAAAACTGTTTGGACAGTTCCCCCAGATTTCTTTCTAGGCTATTCTAAAAGTGGAGTTTAATTTAAGAGAAAATTCAACACAGAATCTAGTTGCAAAGTGGCTGGCATTCGTTTTGAGGATAACTCTTTTGCAAAAATAAATCTAAAATTAGAATGAGTAAGAGAATGAGCATGTTTGCACATAACGATGACCCAGACTTTCTGATTTATTGTGGCCATTGCGATTTACGAAGCAACAATCCACGGTCCTTAGTTCAGACATAGCATGAACCCAAGGCTTCCTGGTTGTTTATCTTGCTTGAGCCTAGCAAGGAGTGAAAAGGGAGCAACGAGGCAGTGTGCACCAGTGTGCACCTCGTCCCTGCAAACCAGAAAGTGCAGGCAACTGACGGGCTAGTTCCTAGCACTGTTCTGCAAATACTTGTGTGAGAGTTTGCACGGTGAGGGTAAGCGGTTAATTCAGTGACCGTTCTTCCACTTCCGCTGGTGCAACCAGAAAAACATATTTGGCTGCATTTTATTTTTTTACAAGGTACCAAACACTCCTTCGGTGGGCTGAAGAGGACTTCCACAAGTGAAAGTGGACCCTTTTGTTCCAACCTAATGGCCAGCAGCAATCGTAATAAAATAATTTTGGGATACTGCATACTGGACTTCCTACATTAGAACAAATGGTGAAGCATAACTACTGAAAATGTCCTTTTACAGTCTGAGCGATTCCCCTCCTTTCAGATTAACTGGGGCAGTAACATAACTATTTGGCTTGTCTGTCTTAAAATACTTGCCCCAGCATTAATGGCTAAACTTTCGGCTAAAAACGAACCCTTTCCACTTGTGTTTCATTTTTATCAGGACACACAGGGAGACAATGCTCCCATTGCTCCCTTCCTACAGCAGCTTCCTTTGCCACCATTCCAGAGGGTTTTTTTGGCCCTCATTAGCTTTTCGCGGGGCTGTAGCATGAAGGGGGAAGTTGGAAAACCCTGTTCCAAAAGTGGAACACTCTGCTCATAGAATTGAGGATCAAAGCCACTGCCTTTATATTCATATCATAATCATACGCCTCTTTGGCAAATTCAGAATGGCTTACAGAAGGTCACCTATCCCAGGCACCTTCTAAGCTTCAACAATGCTGCATTTATGAGATGATTCTAGACCATTCACTCCTAAATTCCATGTCACTGGGAGAAGTTTTGATCAAAAGGTATTATTTTTAATTATACCATATCTGCAACAGTTATGTATTGTACAAAGAATTTCCTCTAAGCTAAAAAGAAAATCAAGCCTCCTCAAAACTAGTAAATACAGACTATAAATTTTATTTTTGTTCTCGAAGCTGAACAAACACTAAATGGCATGATCTAGACAAACGTAGGCATCCTTAACGTTAATTTGATAACTTAGTATTTTAAGTTCAGCACTTAAAAGTTCTAAGTAAGGCTGCAATCATAAACCCATTAAATGAAAGTGTGAATTTATACTTAAAGGTTGTAACCTTTTTCTTTTGTGGAGGATTCTGGGGTGTGCAATTTCCGTCCATCAAGCTGTCACTACTGACAGTTCTTCCAAAGCCAGCTGCGAGTCCATCTTCAGAAGTACAAAAAACAGGTGTTTCCATGAACATGCCACCTCTGGCATCATCTGGAATCAGGCACTTTGATTCGTTTATTCGGAATCCACCTCCTACCTCCAGCTGGTGTGAAGGAGTTAAGTCCCTCAGATTAGAATTCATTGAGAAATTGACACCTGTCCTGTCGGGACTCTTTACCCAAGTTGGATAAACTGTTCCCCGTCCACAGTGAGCAGTTTCCAGCTGGCTGCTAGCATCAGTCCTATCATGGCAGGGGTTGTCCAAAGTTTTATGCAGTGCACTTTGCTCAATTGCTTCAAGTCCCAACTGGAGGTCTGAGGCCGTTTCATTTTCTCCGGAGCATTGCCTGGCGCCATCAGTCCTATTTCTTGGACTGGAATATCCAATAGTCTTTATTTCTTGCAGGCACATTTCTGTTAGATTGGAATTTCTGAAAGGGTTGAGTGCGAGCATTGCTGATGATGACCGGTCAAATCCCTGCACACCGAGAGAGAAGCAATTAGATGTAACACACAGCGTCTGAGAAAAGTAAATGAAAATGATACCCCCGTATGAACCTAGCTAAATGTTATTTCATTAATGGCTCCATTGAAGTATTTTTTTAATCTATCCATTTATCTATAAAATCCTAATGTGCCATCCAACTTTTGGTTATTGTGCCTTTAACACAGATGTGGTCCATATATGGAAGGTATGTCAATTCATAAAAAATATTGGAACTGAATACTGGTGTAGATTACAGGAATTACAGAAATGAGACCCTGAGTAATTCTGGGATATTTGAAAAATATGGGTTTAAGGCAGGAGATTGAATTGCTTATGCCAATGAACATGGTGGGATGGAGATTATTATTATCATCATCATCATCAATATTGAGGAAGGACTTAATAGATCTGGATTATTTAGTTTGGCTACAATGGTGGGTTTATCAAGATGCATTTTTTCATGTTCTACGCAATACTACATGCTTTCTGTAATAGGTTTGTCAGCAAAATGCAAGAAAAAATAATTTTGTAGTACTGGGAAACTGAAGTGACTCTCCAGGGTTTCAGATAGAACTCTTCCTGTTTTGCATAGAGATGCCAGGGATTAAACGCAGGACCTTTTGTGCTCTGCTTCCAATTCTTCCCCAATTATTAGCAGCTGTTCATAGCTGGGAGGAAGATTTGCAAAACGCATATAAGCCTTTTCCAGTAACTTCTTACAGTTCTCCTTACCTCTTGATTATACGTTCGCCTCTTAACTTCTGGGGAACTTTCAGGTGAAGATATATTCTGCATTAAAAAAGTTAAGCATGGAAGTTTTATTTTAATGCAAATCACAAATGAAAGCACCTCATTTTTTAAACAACATCTAAACTACTTTATTTCATTCTGCCTCCCTGGAATATATGCTAGGAGTTAAAACTTCTCTGAATTTTGTCTAATCCCCTTCTAAAGACTGGATTGGTAGCCATTACCACACTTCCCACCATTTGCTAAACTAGCTGTTATTTTTTTAAAACAAACAAACAAACAAACAAACAAACAAACAAACCTGTCAATGCAAGTTGATTAATCAGGTAAGAGTATAGAATATACAAAAGCTCACCTCAAAGTGCATTGCATTTCCATGTACACATGGAATCACTGGCGTAACAGGTGAGTAAATGGGCTTATAACCATTCCTACAGGTTTCATCTTCTGCTTTTATTCTAGGAGGAGTTGCAAACAGCAATGGATCTGAGGCAGAGAGATCAGCATGGGTTGGTGTGGCATATGGCGAAGGAATAGGTGTAGATGTTTCTGAATAGGCAGAATCCGACAGCTGGTAGACTCTTCGTTTTTTTAGCGGTGTTGTCAGGTCTGCATGTTATGAAGGCAAACAAAAAACAACAATTGATGCTTTCTTGTTAAGCCATCAAGATTTGAACACAATTATTAGGTTCCATCAATAAACCGTTTTTGTCCAATCCCCTGCAATGCAGTAATCTCAACTAAAGCATCCAGAGTCCATGTGCACACTTGGAAACCTGGGAAACTGTCTGTCTAGTCACAAAATATAGCAACTTGCCCAAGGAACCTTGAGTACAATACAGAGATTCGACATGAGTCTCAATTGCCAAACCAGGTATCTGCCCCCACAAACTACTCATTCCACAGAAGGAAAACTAGCTATGCTTGGAAAAACACACACACCCAACCAACTCTACCTCCTCCCACCAAATGCAGAACAGGCAAAACATTTGCAGTCCATCAGGTGGGTCCCTAAAACTTGATTGGTTGGCTAGAAATCAATACATTGGTTTCCAGATGCTTCACTCTGTTCTTTCCATTTCCACAAAGAATGCCTTTCAGAACACATAGGTACTTTTCCTTAAAGAAGGAAAGCGGAAACCCAGCCAGATGGGCGGGGTATAAATAAAAAACTATTATATTATTATAACTAGAGACCTGCAATTTACTTTCCAACAAGCCCAGTTCTCCACAAGGTGGTGGTGAGGTATAGATCCTAGCTTGAGAGAAAGGCATATATGTCAGATTTCACGAACTGACTGTGATAGCAAAATATCTCAGGGCAGCGCTCTTCTATTTAATCTTGGTCACACACAGAGGGTATGGGGTGTTCTGTTGGTGGAAGCAACTGAACTTTCAAGCAGTGTGTGAATATATTCTCCAGCAGGAAAGATGCCACGAACCATAAACATTTAGTACAAAAGTAAGTAGAGAGAAGTGGTTGCCCAACTGGGTGCTTAAACATGAGATCCCCTGCAAGTTTGATGAAAAGGGTTAAACCATTTCAGAGGATGGCTTGCACCATATAACAAAAATCCTTACCTGATAAAGAACAACTGTCATTTAATAACAAGGGACTTCTACTTTCACCATTGACTGTGGGACTTCTAGATCTTTCATGAGATGGTGAATTAAACCTATCTACAACTGTTGTGTTTTCTTCTTCCAGAGCTTGCTTCAACCAACGCTGGGCAGGAAAAAGAATATAATTAAACTCTAGTCCGTGGGTGCCAAGTGAGATCCATTATAATTATTGATTTAAATCATTTCCAGGCCATGTGCAATTTTTTAAAAAACTCAATAGTCTGTTTTACAAAATAATATAAGACATGACAGCATAAACTTTTACAAGGGGAACAAAAAGTGGACTAAGTCGTTATTTAACAGTTCATGGAAAATAAGGTCTTTATTTGATGACAAAATGAATAGGTAAAGGTAAAGGGACCCCTGACCGTTAGGTCCAGTCATGGACGACTCGGCGGTTGTGGCGCTCATCTCGCTTTATTGGCCGAGGGAGCCGGCGTACAGCTTCCGGGTCATGTGGCCAGCATGATTAAGCCACTTCTGGTGAACCAGAGCAGCGTACGGAAACGCTGTTTACCTTCACACTGTAGTGGTACCTATTAATCTACTTACACTTGGTGCTTTCGAACTGCTAGATTGGCAGGAGCAGGGACCGAGCAACGGGAGCTCACCCCGTCGCGGGGATTCGAACCACCGACCTTCTGATCAGCAAGCCCTAGGCTCTGTGGTTTAACCCACAGCGCCACCCGCGTCCCTCCTAATGAATAGGTAGCACTATGCAAAAGCCTTTCACCAGTAGCCACCCGCCTTATCAAGTCTGTAGATATTTTACAAGGTTTAAGAATTAGCTATTTGTCTTAATATCAAAAGGAGGAAAAACAAAAAGGAAACACTACCTTCTTGCAAGAGCCAATGTTTTCCACAGGTTCTTTTCTGCGCCTCTTTTCCGAAAGGAATGGCGATGTAAAACGAATATAGTGCTTAGGAGTCGTATATACATGTGGGCTGTAAGTGAGACCGGGCAAAGAATTCAGCTGTGTAGCCAAAACCTCAGGATCTGTCGTTATACGCAGGGGCCTTTCTGAAAGGCTGTCCGTCGGTTTTCCTGTCTTCTCGTTCTTCTCACTTAACCACTCACTCACCAAGTGCTAAACAGAAAAGGGAAAAGTCAACATAGCCCTTCTGCTGAAGGTAGTTATCAACTGTACATTAAGACCATGTTCAGTACTATGGGAGAGTGCAAATACTATGGTAACTAATGAAGCTGTAACTGCACACAGATACACCGTTTATAGGTTCACTGGTAATCCAGGTAACTGACCAGGTTTGCACAATCAGGTTAATGACTTCTAAACAAGCAAGTTTGTAAGCCACTTTAAACCCATGGCTTTGCATCAGAGCTTGTTTGAAAGCCATTAACCTTAATTCCTGATCGAATGGGGAAACTGGGGGTTCCTGGCTTGTTTCCCTGCTCACAGGAAAGAATTGTGAGTGGGTACACAGAGCTCATACGTATTCTGACTTATTAAACCAGCATTTAATTGTGTAGACATGGCTGCTGTGTCAAGGTAAAATATACTAGACGGTAAGAGCTGATTTGCTGTCAAATCCTAGAAAGTGGTAAATTTGTGGTAAAATGCCACTGTTTAAAAGTTGTAGTCAGCGAGGCTGATGTCAGCTTTTTTTGCTAATGCTACTGAGAAACAACCTGCATTCTTAAACTAAGTGATGTGTGTACTACAAGCATCAGCAATCCTTTTTAATTTACTCGTTCCTAAGTTTTTCTGTCTAAATGCATGCAGGATGGCGGGGTGTTCTTGTAGAATAAGCCTTCCCTTATGTTTTTTTCTAATGGGTGTCACCATTTTTACCACACACAAGCCCAGCCATTCTTTGCTCACTGAGGTAGCAACCTAAAGCACACTCTTAATTCAGTGAGACTTATTTCTGTGTAAATGTGAACAGGATTGGACTGTTTGAGCCGGATCAAGCAGCCTGTCCTCTCTTGAAGTTCCAATCAATTTCGTTATCTTAAGAAAAGTTTGAATTTAAAAACGGGAGTTTCCTGGAGCTGTTCAGGTGGCAGCAGTGACCAGGAATAGACCACCCTTTCCATTTACATTACTCAAGCCTTGTTAATATCCACACTGGGCTACTGTGACATGCTCTCTGTATGTAGCTGCTGTTGTAAACATCAGAAACATATTTCCCGGTTGTTACTCCGGGCTCTAGAACTCTCTCCTTGAGAAGCCTGCCTATTTCTCTCTGGTCTTCTGATGAAAGCCCCCTCTTAATTCAGAGAGCCTCTGGTGCTATGGCAGAATCCTTACCTATTATTTACTGGTAATATTGCATTATTTAATATTGCTGTGCTGTTGTGCTGCATTCACTTCATTTAACAGTTTTGTTTTTGTTAGTTGCCTTACACAGAAAGGCAGGATAAAAATAAAAATATAACAAACAATAAATCTACAGCTGGTGGCATGCACACAAAAGAATATGCCCGGCCATTATAGGGAATGGGAGACATACCTCACAAATTTGTGTCCAGCCCTTCCCATCCTTCTGGTCAAGGAATGTGAGCTGCAAGGAATGTGTTCCCTGAATGAATTGAGAAGGGAGAGGCTGGACTGGGATATAGGCTTCCCGGAATGCTCAGGTATGCTGAACATCCATGCATATGTACCACAGAGGAAGAGGGAAACCAGACTACGATAGAAACCCCTCCATAGATGCGCTGCATGCACTGAACTGGAGCAATCCCGCAGTTAAAAGATGGCCACAAACTTTCATTTCCTTTTTTAGGATTTTGTTTCTACTTAGTGGAAAAGAAGCGCTGAAGAACAATGACTACTGCACTGGCTCTATTTCTGTGACACCTAGATCACTATTTCCTTCCAAGCTAGCAGCAACTGAAAGCAAACCCAACCCAAGAAAACTACTGACTGTTAACCATGCCATGGCCTACGGTTTCACAGAAAAAGCCTAACATGAACTCTTTCAATATCTTCACAGGGAGGCCTATGCTGTGTTTTCTCCCTCTCAGTGGAAGGCAAACTCCAGACCTAGGACTCCTCACAGGAGATGCATCCTATAGGACAAAATAAGAGATGTCAACTGTTCCTGCTTGCAGACAGACACTCAAATCATGACGCATGCCCCTTAAGGTGCAATAATTCAGTGTTGTGATCCTCCCTACCCTGAAAGTCATTGCATTCACTTCTCCTAGATAGGAGGGTAACTCCTGGGAGGTATGAGGAATTACGGAGACCTTTTAGCCTTCCCTTCATTTTCTGACTTCAAAAATTTAGTCAGCATTCCCTACCCAAAAGCATTGGAGATGGAGTAGTCCCACCACCCAGAGGTCTTCACTTATGTTTCTTGGGCCTTTGTGAAGACCTACCTTAACATATTTTGTTGCTTTTTTGAGGTCTTTCCATTGTCTTGCACCTCTCCCTATTTACCCATCTCATGATGGCATTCTGGTGTCTTGGATGGGGGGGTGGGGGCCCCCTCCTGTTAACAGGGGCCCCTGATCCTTACCCAAGGTTTCCTACCAGAGACTCAGTCTCATCTTCTACCTTCTAGTATCCAGGTTCCTCCCTATTTTTCCTAGGGGAAGTGAGTGTACAAGAGGAAGAAAGCACGCTTGCCTTCTTTAAATAATGCATCTCAGAACCATACAAGGTCTTCTTGTGGTACCCCTGCATTACTGCGCTTGCTCAAACAAGAAACCATTGCCACTCCCTCCTCCTCCTCATCCCAAAACAGAGCTGATAACCAGTATATTCCTGCTTAAATGCTGCCCTGAGCTGCTTTGCAAAGAACATCACAGCAGACATTTAATACGCAAATGAAAGTATCAGTTTAAGCTTAGAAATACATTTACCTTTTTTGTTTTAGGATATTTAGTAGGGCATTTGTTAAGTGCTGGGGGTTCTGGTTCAGGAACTATTTCAGGAACAGTTGTCTCCGTTTCAGGCTCAGCTGAAAGTGCAGTGTTTTCCGGCTCATTGTGCTGTGAACTAACTTCCACATCAGGAGAGGATGGTTGAATATCTGAACACATGCTAACAGTTCTGTGCCTTCTCCGCTGCTGTCCGATATGAGTTCTGCTCCGAGAGAAACTTTTTCTCTGTTTTGTCCTACTGACTTTGGCAGGGGTTGGCTTAGTGGCAGTTTCCTCTTTTGCTGGTTCCTTGTAAAATGCATGAAACACCAACGTCAGATAAACTGCATACCTTGTATAGCTAGAAAGAATAACCGCTATGTAATTTTTCCAATAGTAAGTACATATTTGAAAGTGATTTCTAATGTGATTTCCCCCTATCCCAAAATATTCATTTTCAGCAATGGATGAGGCAACTTTGGTATCACATAATGACAGTCTTCTTTTAACAATATGCACATTGTTCCAAGTACCATTTCAGAAGTCTGGAGTTTTATAAGGGATTTTGAAGGCACTCTTTTGGGTCAACACAAAGCCTTGATGATGTGAAAGAAAGCTGCTCAGTAACATATAGCAGCAAAGTGTTGCCCAAACATAAACACATAACAGAAAAGCTTAATCTTTCAAGTCAGCTTAAACTTAATAAAGTTATATGTCACTACCTGTACAAATTCTGTTTCGTTGATGATCTGCGTTTCCTTGCATTCAGGTTTAATTTCAGTTTTAGCTGTACTAATTCTTTCCAAAGCCTGCTCTCTTCTTTTCTCTCTTTTTTCTAGCCTGGCAAAAGCTTGAAGAATGGCTTCCATTTTCCGTTCTTCTCTGGTCTGAAGAATTAAGCAACATTAATTTTTAAGCAATGCATGCTGAAGATAAAATAAAAGTACATAAAACTTAGCCATGTTCCAACTGTTTCTGCACAACGGCCAAAACAAGTTACAGGATCAGCACTATTATTATATACCAGCTTATATACTGATGTTTGACACGCAGGCACGGCACTGTGGTTTTTTTTAACTTGGAGCAAAAGAAAACAAATTAGCTACAATAAACAGCTATGTATTAGTGCAAGCACCATATTTACTCATAAATTTCAGTCAATTCCTTATACGGTACAGAAAGAAGAATATCAACTAGAATTAAAATACTATAAGCTTATTAATGTTTTTAACAGAATAAGATGTAATGAAAGTATATGATGTACATTTTCTGTGCATGTCTATATGAAAAATGTCGTTTTAAAACTATATTGCACCCAATTTTAAATCAGTATATTGCTATCTTCCCGTTTGAACCTGTGTTGAATGAAAAAGCATCTTTCCATGATTTTTTTAAAAAAATACACTATTTTATAAACACCTATTTATAATTTACAGCTAACAAAGTGTAATTTTGCTCCTCGTCAAATTCTGCTGAGTGTACCAGAGCCTGCACAGACAAACAACATTAATTTGTGATGGTGGGATACTGGGGTTTAGACTTCTTAAGAGCATGAGAAATGCATTCATTTAAACCTGCTAAGCAACGTTTTCACATGTTAGTAAGGCATAAGGTGCCCAGTCAAAATGCCAACTTCTGTTCCTCAAAATGGTAAAAAGTAATGCATGGTGATAAGGAGCATTTTAGTGCACTGGCTGTTCTCTATTCATGTGTAAAAATCAATTTTGTTCCAGAAAACCTTATCATCCCAATTTCTATTTAAGTGCCATCTAATATGACAAAGCATTCCATTTTTTTATCCATTATATTGACTTTACCATGTTTTTTTAGTAGTCTTAAGAATGAACAATATTATTCAAACTATTATTTGATTATGTAAGCCAGGGGACCTCCAACGGGCACTTTATGCATCACCAATAACTCACCAGATCCCTGCATTCATGGATCCAATTTTAATGAGTCTTTGCTCTTAACTTATCACTCTTTCACCACTCTTTCATAAGACAACAAAGTGAAGGGAAGGGAAAAATGAAAGTAAATCATCGCTGAACTACCAGGGATCTTTCAAGTGATGAGAAGCAGTGGCATATGTTCCTGGGAGAGATGGCATCACACTACAAGGAATCAAACAAAATTTCCACTGTAACTAGGGACCACACACAGGAACAGGCCCCGTGCACCCTCAACAGAGCCTCAGGAGTGTGTGTGTCAAAACACTTTACTTCAGCAATATTTCTATGTGGTTTTATACCGACAGAATTGCAAAGATCTCCACCAAGATCGGCGGGATCTGTACCTGCTAAGAACGGTCTTAAAAGTTCCAGGAAGCAGTTCTTACACGTCACTGCATGAAGCCGAGGAAGTATCGGCCTCAGGTACAAAAGTTGCCTTAACACTTTTGTTTCTTTGTCCTAGCAAGCTAGGAAGTGTTGTGTGCCCCCATCTCACTTTGAAATTTATCAGCAAGTACCTTCCAATTGTTAATAGTCAAGGCAGCTAAGCTATGCAGCTGGCACACCTAGCTACAGGGAGAAGAACTAGCCAAGTCTGCTCTATTTCTCTAGACTAGAGAGACAGGTCACAACTTAAGATAACAGAGTTTACCTACTACCTCACAGTGTTTGCATTCTCGCATTCTGCAGTCAGGGCTCCCATTTCTCCAGTGGTGAAGGATAACACTGGTTCTGTTTCATCACTTTGTTACAAGGCTATGCTGTGCCCTTTAGGGCTCCCAATTCATTTCCAGATAATAGATGCATTATATAAAGGTACTATAACTGGAAATTCTGTGTCATGCTTGGTAGTAACATGATTTTCATAGCTTTTCACCGATAAAGGTGGAGGACTTCCTAACTTACTCCCCTTAAATTGCATCTGGCCTATTCATAATACCACTCCTCCATATAAGACCAAAAATTTCATCACAGAACATGATCCCTCTTCACCCTTATACAGGTGAAAATGATTAACTGGAACTTGGTGGGACATTAAAAAAAAGGGTTATAGCATGTATTATCTTCTGTTGCACAAAGCAGTTGAAGACCCAAGATTTGCCTACTGTTTTTAATCCTTGTGCGACTGAAACATAGAGAAAACAGGCTACTTTCATCACAAGTTTTTCTTAGCACCAGTATTTTTCCTTATGACAAGGAATCCTTTAAATATTAATGGTATATTAAAAGATAACTCAGAAGCTAGAACTTCTAGAAAAGGTAGTATATGAATCAATTTAACATAATCAAGATACAGCATAAAATAAATGCTGATGTCACAGGTGAATATAACATCCTAGTATAGGCAGTATGAACTTTCATCAGAAACATGGCACTACCCTGCAATCAGATGCCATGCACTCTGGTCATAAGAATAATGGAATAATGAAAGACCCACATAACACCCAGCGGCGTTCACACTTTTGCAATTCCTATTAACGTCCCTTCGTATATTACATTATAAGCCTCTCTTTCCAGAGACCTAAAAAATGAGGCCTCCTCACTCAAGGAAACTGCCAACAGAACAGAAACATCATTAAATTATCAAACTACTAGTTTGTGTGCTAGCTCAAAACTGTTGTGCAAGTGACTTTGGCGATTGGTAATAACCACCCTCACCCATATATATTCCTACACAAACTTAACTGACAGATCTTTAAAGCTGATGCAGTAGAGGGATCTTTTACACACATGTGGTGGTTGTGTAAACACACCCAAGAATATTGGGAGATGGTCTATGAGATAAAAAAGATCTTCAAATTTACATTCCACCCAAAACCTGAAGCCTTCTTATTGGCTATAACTGGCGAAGACATACCAATGAAGGCACGTAATCTATTGTGTTATGCAACAGCAGCCAGAATAGTATATGCTAGAAATTGGAAAGAAAGAGGAATTCCTACGAAAAAACAACGGCTGCATAAATTGACAGAATTTGCAGAATTAGAAAACATGACACCCAAAATAAGGAACCAGAACAACAAACAGACTAAGGGCAAGTGAGAAGGCTTTGGGGAGTATTTAAAAAGATATGATACCAAAATAAAATTCCAAGAAGCGGGAACCTTATGAGCAACAGCTAACTCCAACCAAGGAATGAAAGAGAAAGGGGTAAAGTCACTGATAGGCAGAAAAAAACAAGGTATATCTAGAATGCATTGGAGTGTTAGGTTGGGAAGTCTGTACAGAAACAATGTATGATAGGAAAACATGATGTGTAATGGAAAACTGGAAAAACGTTAAAAATTAAAATTAAAGCTGATGCAGTTAATTATTTCCCTGAGCAGAAGCAAGATTACCAAAGGAAGATTTACCAAATGAAGATGTTTTATGGATGCTATCCCAGCAGCAGCACAGCTCCTTCTCCTTCCTGCATCCCTTAGGAAGGAAAGGGGAGGTGTCGTTCCTCAGAGCAAGGCATTCTGGGAGCAGTGGCCTGAGATAATGGGGTGGCTAGACATGTAACCAATTACAGCATGTGATCATGTAGAAAAGTGGCAGCATGTAGTCATTCTCCTAGGCCACCTTTCCCAGAGTGCCACCTGCCAAGGAGGAACACCCGACCTCAGAGTGGGGAACAGAGGAGAGAGAGGTGTGCTGTCTCCACATTAGTAGCAGCAAAACAATGAAATTAAGGGGGGGGGGGGAATAGGAGGTGCATCAGCAGCTCGCTTTGTGCTAATTCTGTGAACAGTTATGTCTTCCTCCAGACTTTCTCAACTGCTCAGTCGACCCTCATATTTCATTACGTCAGGACAGTGGTGTAGCATGGGTTGTCAGCACCCGGGGCAAGGCAAGTAATTTGCGCCCCCTAACCCGTGGATTTGCGCCCCCTAACCCTAACCCCCAGAAAATACTGGGATTTTATCTTATCTCAAGGTAGAGAAAGTTCATTCTTTGATCTGCAACAAGACTTCAGCAGCGCAAAATCAAGAATATGTAAACTCCCAAGAAAGCGCACGCAAACACACACACGCACACACACACAGCCCTTTTTCAGAAAGTAACACTCAAGCCAAAAATAGAAACACACAGGCTCAAGTTTTAGATATTGTTAGCATGTATCAGGAGCAGATTTCAAATATTCTCAAACACTAAACACCTAAGAGAGGCAGCAACGATTAGCATGGGAAGAGCAGCTGTCACCAATCTGTAGTGACAGCTTTAAGCAGCTACTAGCTTCCCAACTTACCATCTTCCTTTTCCTTTCTGCAATCTGCTCCTCTGATTCCATTTCTACTTCATTGCTAATAGGAGTTTTTTCTTCTATATCATCAATAAAATCTGGCTCCTGAAAGATGGAAATGACTGCTTTACAGAAGCTCTACTACTACTGCTGCTATAACCGAGGGAACTCCAAATACTATATGATACTTATGCTGCAATTCTATACTCACTTACCTGGGAGCAAGTCCTACTGAATTCAGTGGGGCTTACTTCTGAGTAGACATGTATATAGAATTGTACCATAAAAAGCCTCGCATCACCACTGCAAAAGCAGCCAACCAATTAGCCACAGTAACATGCAAAAGCAACGATTCAAACTTTCATACATCTAGAAATAAATATCCAGTGACTAAAGCATCTTTTTTTGCCAACAAAAGAAATGACCAAATATGTTTTAGTACTAATTTGTATGAAGACATGCAAGCTAGTACAGCCAGACAAGTGTCCTGAATCTGTCAGCTGCTTTAACAATAAAAAAGAAACTAGGATTTAATGTAGGCAGTTTTGCCTCCAAAATTGGCCTGACAATCTTTGGGTTAGTTCTAGAACATCACCTCAAAGTTAATAATATATATGCAACTTTGCTAATCCACTATTAATCTAGGTTTTTTAAAATATTTGTTCCTTTACAGTACAATCCCATACTTGTCTACTCCGAAGTAAAGTCCCACTGAAACCAGTAGGGCTTACTCCCAAGTGTGTCTAAGACTGCATGCCTAGTATGTGCATAAAATTGCCTACTGAAAAATTTCTATTTTATCACAGAGCAGTCAATAATACTAGCTGCTTGATCCTTTAAAAAAGTTTTTAAGTACTTGATGTGATGAATCGTACCCTCAAAAGCAGGTTTTCAGACACGTAAAGCCAATTTTCACAACTACTAGATGTTTTAAGGGTGCAGAAAATGATTACAAATACAAGATACTCCTGACGGGAATATTACTTGGGGCACAGATGACCACTCTTCATTACAATTCTGCGATTGAGGTACCGGGCTTCCCAAAAGTTGAAAATATCTGAGTGCAACTCCCCCCCCCCCAAAAGTACAACTGCCAAAACAGAATTTCATTTTGCTGTGTTATGCTGTGGAATTCTGACCATTTCAGTAGCAGTGCACACTGTGGGTTGAAACACCTTCCTCTCTTACCTCCCAGTTTTAATCACTGTCCACAGCATTTTAATCAGTAGCATTTAAAAGAAAGGCAAGAGGATTTCAGGTGTCTTGGGAGATTGTGCGCTGATCTGCATGGCTCCCAATAGCTCCCTTTATGTTCCCCTTTAGTCTATCTCAGATTGGGGGTGGAATGGAGGGAGAAAAAAAATATGTTAAAACAGAAACTAAATCTCTCATGTCCCACTAGACATATGACTTAAAAAGAAAATTGATGCAGCGTCAAGTGGATCTTACTCTAGAATGATTTTCCTGGCATGCACATAGTCTCCCAAGGATTTTGTTGTTTTCAACGGGTTTGATGGAATATAAAAACCAATCTAAACTTTTTCTTTTAAAAAAAAGGTGGGACACTGAATATCTCTGACAGCTGCCACAGAATAGCTAGTATATCCATGTGGCAAGAGAACGGCTCCTATTCAATAGATATGTGCAGATATGCCCTAACCAAAACAATGGTAACTCGACTCTGCAGATCAGTATCAGTAAGGAATCATTTGCTGTGCCTTGCCAAGAAAATGGAAAAGCAACAAGTACAACTAAGGATCGCTTCAAATTCATCTAATCCTCAGCCTACACATCATGCTCCTGTTCCATTCCTTAGGTGGAACTGAATTTTCAGCCATGTGCGAGGAAAGAAACATTACTGTGTAAACAATCCCTCCTGCATTTGCCAATCCAACAAATAAATGCTTTGTAAGGATGTGTTTTTTTTAAAAAAAAGTTAACATCCTATGAACTATGTGACACAAATAATGTTACTTCTTTTTAACAGCTGCTTGTATCATGAGTGGGGAACTTGTGGCCTTCTAGATGTTACTGCACTATGATTCCCACCATCCCTAACCACTGGCTGTGTAGGCTGGGGCTCATGGGAGTTGGAGTCCATCATTTGGAGGGGCCACAGTTCCCTACCTCTGTGTTATATCTGAACTATGAAATATAAATGCTACCAGCCTACAAACCCTGGTAAGATCCTGGATCCCAAGGCACAGCATGATGTTCTTACATTTGTGATCTGCAAAAGTATTCTGATGCTGTTCAACAAGTTAATTTTTAAAAATTCAAGATGAGGTACCTTCTACTAAGCCATCCAGTTAAAATAACCCCACCCCCATGCCCCAAGCCAGCAGTTCCTTGAAGGTCTGGGAGTTTTATATTTGCATACGGCGTCTTGGCCCACAAAATCTGTGTTCTTGGGAGTTGCCCCAACCACCACCCTGAAGGAAATGGGAAGCTTCAGAGTCATGGGTTTAATTTTAAATATGCTGGAATACCTGATTATTTGAGATTGATAGCCTAAGGGGAGAAAGCTTTCTCTGTCTGTTGTCTGGAAACTTTGTTTTGGTGGCTGCTCCTTCACAATCCAAGGTGATGTTCTGGTTTTGAGTCTCCTTCTCTTTTGAAACATCTCTCTCTTTTCTGCCCTTTTTTCTTCTAGTATCATATCCAGTATTTATGTTTTCTGTAGGTTCAGAGCCTCGCTTAAGTACTGGGCATTCCGGATTTTCTTTCAAACAAGCACAGTCCACTTTGTATTTGCTAAAAAAAAAAGAAAGAGAAATATGGAAAAAACTTTGTAAAAAGCATTTGCACAGTACTGCTTTCTATGTAGCCCGATCCTCTGTAGGCTTACTCTGAATTAAACTCCGCAATGTTCGGTGGAAAGATAATCTTACCAGCACCATTCATAACTAGTACATGTGCTAGTTACATGTACATGTCTGATCCTGCAATTCTAATGTGATATCACAGCAACGTCAGATTCTCTGTTAAACTGTGGGGTTTAAGACCACTGCATTTTAATGGCATCCTATTATTGTAATCTTTAAAAATGTATAAGAATGGAGACCACTTGATTAACAATAACAAAGCAATTTCATACCTGACAACTCAGCTCTAATATTTGGTGCCCAACCTGACTTACCAATTTCCGTAATCAAAATCGAATGCAATAGTTATTTCTGTTCCCTTTGGAATGTTTTGGATGGAGTAGATATAAAGATGAATGGTTCCATCTTCAATGGCATGTCTAACCTAAACACAGAAAAATAACATATTTAAACAGTTTTTAATATATTTGGAAACAAAAATTGTAGATTTGGTCCACCGAGGTACTTTAATCAGTTACTGTTTCTTTGGTAAAGGCCTCTGTTCAGAAACACTCAACTGCAATAGTAATCATTAATATCAACTTATGTAAGTTCTAAAGATATATATAGCCCATTCCATTGCTTATAGACAAATTTACAGTATTCCAATAAATTTCTTTAGACTTTGCACATGAATCTAGGGAAACAAGTTTTCTGGATATAGTGGGATGTTGCAAAAATCATGAATCACTTTAAAGTGGTTGCCTTCTATATTCTAGTGCAGAGATCAAAAGAGCATATTTTGTCCCACATATGCAAAATCTGTCCAAGTCAGGTACTTTAAGTTAAAAAATTAAAAACAGACCTTCTGTTTCCACATCCTTACCAATACGATTACGTGGAAGCATAATATATGAGGATTTCAACTAAGTAATATGTATTCCTCTTTTAGACTTAATTGGAGAATCCTGAAAATAGCACCTTTGGAAATATTTATAACACTTTACAATTACAAAGGCATACTGTGAAATGACAGCAACTGTCCTTGCCTTCATTTTAAACTAGCAACACTAACGTTCTGGAACTTTATGTTGAATATATTCACTGAATTTTTTTAATTTACTGAGCCGCTATTTCATTACCAGAAAATATGTATACACAGTCAAATTGTATTCTGCCACCCTCAGCAAAAGATTTACTATGAAATATTTTAAAACTTGCAAGCCTACCTCAGCATTGGGTGTACAAGAACGTCTGATAAACCGAGCTTCATTCCCAAAGGTTCTTGCATCTACACACATTTCTAGCCCGTGGAATTTAGAATAGAATAGAACAAACGGGTATGGCAGGAGTTAAAAAACCAGCAAAGACATATAACCACTGTGACATTAAACGCATATAAATTAGCTTTTTCAACATTTGGAAAATTCTGAAAAAATAGGGAAATACGTTTCTGTGAGCTGGATTGAGCTATCTGTCAACAATAGCAAATTCCCATAAAAGGACTTCTCCCACTCTTGTCACCCTGCCGCACCCCTAAAATTGGGCTGGGGTTTGTGGGAAGCCCCAGAACAGCGTCTATGAGGAGGAAAAAGAGAGACTTTTCCACTGGGAAAGCAGAAATCCTTCCACTGATGGAATGTTTGCAATAGCACAATGTTGAATTTCTCCTGTGTTTCAAGATGTTAGCTGATCTCCTCTTTGACTGCAATCCTATGCAGATTTGAAGTAAGTCCTACTGAACAAAGAAGGACTTCCTTCTGAGTAAACAAGCTTCATTTCCAGCTGGTAGAAACAAATATTATTGAATCAGGCACACAAATTGCTTTTTAGATTTACTATGCAACTACAAGGATTTCCCATAATTAAAATTGGCATGATGTTGCCTTGATCTTAAAGCTGGCTTGATCTTTTAATTAAATGTTCTTAAAATAGTGACCCTATTTAGCCATGCTGTACTGAGTGCAAAAAGAATCCCAAACTTTCAGAAATTTCCTGGTCATCATCCAAGATATAATCAGACACCCAGAAGTAGAGAGAGGGTATTTGATGGGGACAATTCATTTCCTTGGCAAGGTCTATTAGAGAATATTAATGCACAAGCTTGCTTTCACAATAACTCAAATTGCCATATTTAGGATTATTCTTTTTTCTCTTAGGGCAGACTGGCTGTTAACCCTTGGTGGGATCTTTTTCTTTTCAGATTTCCTGTGAATATTTGAATACCTCATCTGGAATTGTTTTTACTGAATAGTTTCCTTTTCCTGCAGGTACTTATGATGCTAGGTAGATTGCTGGCTTGTGTTCTTTATTTGTAAAAGGTAAAGGTAAGATAAAGGACCCCGGACGATTAAGTCCAGTCAAAGTCAAAGTTGACTATGGGGTGCAGTGCTCATCTTGCTTTCAGGCTGAGGGAGCCAGTGTTTGTCCACAAACAGCTTTCCAGGTCATGTGGCCAGCATGACTAAACTGCTTCTGGTGCATCAGAACGCAGTGATGGAAGCCAGAGCACACGGAAATGTTGTTTACTTTCCTGTCACAGCAGTACCTATTTATCTACTTGCACTGGCATGCTTTCGAACTGCTAGGTTGGCAGGAGCTGGGACAGAGCAGTGAGAGCTCACTCCATTGCAGGGATTCAAACTGCCAACCTTCTGACTGGCAAGACCAAGAGGCTTGGTGGTTTAGACCACAGCACCATCCATGTCCTGCATCTTTATTTGTAGCAGACTATCAACTTGATGAGGAAGGCCAATATGGTAAAGACAGAAACGCTTTAGAGGAAGAGCCAAAGTAGATAGAGTCAGAGATTTTAAAGGAGGCAGTTTTGGAGCTCTGTTTAGCTTTTACGTCCCCACTTTTAGCTGCTATGCTTTCAAACATTACATTTCCACTAGGACATTGTTTTATACAGACTGCTTCAACCTTAAAATCTTAGGCAAGGAAAGAAAATCACTATTATAGAGCATCCTAAATGTGTGTGGCCTTGTAAAGGAGGAAGCATGAAGCCACTTCCCATTGGACAAGGGAAGAAAGCTTTGTGTATTCCTACGTGCTTGAATGCTAGATACAGGAAGATGTACCTGTTTAAATAGACAAAAAGCAATGTAACATGTCGAGACTGTAGGCAAGTACAAAGACATATGTGCTTCCCCATCAAGGGCTTTTCTAAGTGTATGAGACCCACAAGGGAACTGTGTTAATCCCTGTGAGGATCACTGCCAGCTCATGCAATATGGCACACTAGGGGGCAGTGAGGGTCCCTGATGCCAGTTCTTATTCTCTGAAGTAACCTTTCCTTCCTACCTTGTTCAGTGTTAAAGCGCAGCATTAACTAGGCAATTAGTTTCTTCTGAACAGTCATTATCATCTTGAAAGGGGAGAGATATATGGCAAAAGACAAGGGAATTATGTAAGGGTACCAGGCAAAAAGAAGAAGAATGAATGAAGTAAACTGAAAGAGGAGGGCTCAGAAGATGGCAGCCAGCTGAAGTCTAATGACAAAGAGCTGAAGTGAGAAACACGGAAAAGACTGGGTGAGGCAAAACTGTGCTGTGAAGTAATGAAAGACCAGAAGGCGCAGTTGCATTCTCAGGGCAATAAAAATGCAAGATTTGACAGAAGCTGAGAGAAAAACAAAAGAATAACTGTAGGATCATAGGTAATTAAAGCTAGATTTTAAAGAAAAGTACCTCTTAAAGAAATATCCATTAGCTTCAAATTGTTCTCTCAGCATGAACTTTCCTCGATATTCAATAATAAGTGCATCTGGAGGCAAGTCTTTGGCAGCTTTTAGGATTTTCTTATTTTTTTGAATATAGCTCTAGAAGAAGAAAAGAAAAATGTAAGAAATCTAATTAAGCTGATTGCATTAGTGCTATTAAGAAACCAGATTATAACATACAACTTTAAGGAGCAACTTGGTAATTTCAATGATATTCTTTCTTTTTAAAAGCTAATTGACTTTATTCCTATCATAAAATTCAGTCTTATATTTATGTAGACAATTTTACATTTTGGGGAAAACAACGACACCACAGTATCTAAAAAATGAGAACCAATACAAGTCTTTCAAAGTATATTAGGGAACCCCTTCCTCAAAAGATGTTTCAAACCCTCTGGTTAAAAAGGCTAGAAACTGGTGTGCGCAAGTAATGACAACACACGAAATATGCAGTCTTTTCTCTAATCTGCTGGCGAGAGCAGAAGGACAGATGCCAAGTAAAAGGCATTTTGATGAAAATGTCAACATGCTGATTTCTAGGAAAAGGAAACTTCTGGTGCATTTCAATAGCCTCAGGTGGGAATACACCTTTCTAAGCAAAATCTTACTGTACTCTTGACACAACAACTAAGGAACTCACACCTCTTGTAATTGTGTCACTTCTGAGCAAAAGAGAATTGGCCTATATCTAGGCGAAGGTCTCTGCAAGCAGGGACATTCCTCCAAGGAGTGCGTCACGTGCGCCATGCTGATGCTAGAGGGAAAGAAGCAAAGATGCTTCTTATTACAAGATCTGAGAATGTAACTTTTCCTTTATGCTTAGTCTCTCTCTAACAACATTAATTTATCAAACAGCTTGCAGATTCCTTCCATAGACTGCACGACAGTCGGCTGATGGTGCCATTTTGTAGTCTACTCTCTCTTGCAACCTACTGACAAATTATTTGCTCAGGGTTTGGGGGTAATACCACATGACATTTTCAAGGTGGATTAACCTAACATCTAGGTGGTACAAAAGCCACACAGGGACAGGAACTTTCTAGTCAGTTCTTAAGCGGCGGCCATTGGTAAACCACAAGCACACAATGAATGGAACAACTATACATTATTAGGTGATGTGACTATCTCCATGTTTGCCATTGATCAAACAATGCACTTTTTCAGCGTACTGGTATAGCATACGGAGTACAAAGTATACAAATTGCCTCCTTATTTGCCAGTATGTGTAAAGAATGGGGTGCTGGAAAAATGGAAATGTTGGGACATTTACAGTACCTAACAGATTACAGTAGTTTACATTTTACTTTTTGTTTATACTGGAAATAATTGTCCTTGTTAATATTATAGTTAAATTAGATGATGCACTTTTCTTTATAAGGATTTAATGGCCAGATGTGTACTGATAATCAGAACAACAGAGGATTTAGAAATTGCTTCCTTGGGCTAAAAGTTCAGTAAAGGCAGTAAAGCGCCAATTTGTATCCTTTTAAAGTATTAATATTCTCTCTGAATGGAAGTTGTAATGATATATTAAAGGGGTATTTTACTTTAAGAAATTAGTACTTGTACTTGAACATTTTTCTATAATACCTAGATGTTTAAAAGACAGAGACTGTGTTCCCTTTTGTTTTAAAAGATGTGTACAAAAAATTAAGAATAGGGTAAACAGTCTCTACATTTTATTTTTACTAAGAGTCAAACTGGATCTTCCAAGACCACACAAGATGATTTGGCTAATTGTGTTACCAAGAGTAAACATTGTATCAAAGAGGAAATGGAAGCTGTTCAAATTGAGTCAGATCTATGGACACTGTTTTGTTATTTTCCTGTACACATCATTAAACTCGTTTTTCTGAATAAAGAAGTGGACTGCCCAGGACACCAAGGAATATAACCCTACTTATTAGTTGGCATATTTGACTAAATAACCTTAACTACCTTTCCATAATAAGTAACAGGATTTTTCATCAAAAGTTAACTCGTGGCAGTTTTTCTCTTTTCATAAACGTAATTTGTTCCATTCTGTAACTGGCAAATTTGATACATAAAAACACATTTTGGAAGAAATATGCTTTTGCCTTCATTACTTACTTAAAATTTTGGTTGAAGTGACAGTAACTGTACTGCATCAGAATACAGGTGTAAAGTTCCACTGGAGTTAACAGTGGAGGAGAGGAGAGTAAAAATTTGAAGTTGAGGCAACTGCAATCATTAAACTGCTTCCCAAGACATAAAAATACAAAAATGCATAGCAAAGCTACCCCACTAGGTAAAAAGGTAAAGGGACACATGACCATTAGGTCCAGCCGTGGCCGACTCTGGGGTTGCAGTGCTCATCTTGCTTTACTGGCTGAGGGAGCCAGCTTCCAGGTCATGTGGCCAGCATGACTAAGCCGCTTCTGGCGAACCAGAGCAGCGCACGGAAACGCCGTTTACCTTCCCGCCGGAGCGGTACCTATTTATCTACTTGCACTTTGACGTGCTTTTGAACTGCTAGGTTGGCAGGAGCTGGGACCGAGCAACGAGAGCTCACCCCGTTGAGGGGATTCGAACCGCCGACCTTCTGATCAGCAAGTCCTAGGCTCTGTGGTTTAACCCACAGTGCCACCCGTGTCCCTGTACCCACTAGGTAACAGCAACCAAAAGAGTCTATTTTCTCCTATTTACATTTAAATTGTTAATAATGTTAAGGGAAGCCATGTCCATGTATCTAACAGCAGCCCTAAAAGCTAGCACTGAATCAAATACTGTCTGGACTTCCTCCCGGCACAAAGCAGCTCATTCCAGAACCATCTTAGTATTGTATAGCTACATATTGATCAGCATCCTGAACTGTAAATGTGTATCTTAGTGCTTTTTGGGGATCCCCCTTTCTACTAACCACAGTCCAGCCTATTCAGCAAGGCCCCCTTACCCCCTGGAGAAGCTTTTGTGGGGAAGCTGGCAATGGAAGGGATGGGTTTTAGCTGGCATTGCAGCTGTTCTGCGGGTAGACTTGAGTAATTTAGATTATCTCAAATTGCTACATTGTTTAAAAAATAAATTTTAACAGGAAAGCTGAAAATATACATCTGCAGTAGTGATCTGACAATTAAATTCAAAATGTTGAAAATTGATGGTCATAACCGGTAACCTGGTCCTCATTAACTGTTGAGTAATTCAGAATGTAAAATCAATAAACAAGGAGGTTTTCCTGTACTAAAAATACAGGAGATGTGGTATCAACATATTGAACTGTGTTTCTGCTTAGAGAAATGGAAAATCTGAGTGCTATGTAGTTATTATAAAAGACTGGTGTTGCATTGAATGTATTTTCACTTACCTCTACTGGAGGTTTGAAGACTGAGTTGCTGGTGATCACTTCTTTTTTGTCATCTCCGTTTCCTAATCTCAAAGCTATTCTTTGTGCCTCTCTTTGAACACCTTCGCTGTACTGGTTGTTGTTTGCTTCCTCATAACGATCCATCCATGCCTTGATTTTAGTTTCCCATCCAAAGTTGGAACTCTCAGAAGGATCAATCTCTGGAGCTGAGCCCTAAACCGCAGTTAAGATATATAAAATTAGACAAGATGTCTGGTATGAAACTAAAACTCTGCAGCCAAATAATTAGCTAATCAATTTGTAAATTGATCAAATGTGTAAAAAAATCATAGTAACAGTCCCCCACCAACAGCTTTAACAGGCTATTGTTTGTTTAATTGCTAAAGGCATGGATGAAGAGGATTGGTTTTGTCTGGCACTTAAAGACATGTAACGATGGCAGCAAGTAAGCCTCTCTGGGGAGAGCATTCCACAGCTGGAGAGCCACCACGGAAAAGGCCCTTTCTCTTGCAGCCACTGTCCGAACCTCTTGGGGAGTTGGGCCTTGGATGAGAAGTGTAGGGTATAATTAAGATGGATAGAACAGACACATAACTCCTGAATGCTAAGTTCAGTATGCATTTGTATGAAGAAATTAGCTATTTAAATCCCCATGCTACTCAGTTAAGGAACAGCAAGTCAGCTTATAATTCTTAGTAGCTAATTTGACACTAGACACCCGTTACTAAACTGAAAACAAAGCTGACTGCCTTAGTTTCACTTGCCACCTGCACCATGGTGAGCATTCTGTTGCCTTCTGGATGCACTGGCCAGCATGGGATTGTGTTGAACTATTTTATGGTGGGTCCCAGGGGATAGATTCCTTTTGGATTCCTTGGATACTGACTTCTCTCGGTGTTCTATTGTCACTCAAGGCAGTTTAACATCAACAGAAAACTGCTGAGAAAGGTTGTTAGGAGCTAAGAGTGCAATGCCATTAGTATTTGCCTAGCGCTTAACTTTAATTCTCCTTTTCACCTAGTCCTAGGTTGTGGACATGAATTGCAATCAACGTCAGTAAAGGACTGGATGATGGCAAACAGACTGACATTTAATCCAGGCAAGACAGAGGTGCTCCAGATCAGTTAAGAATGTCAATCTAGGAATAGGAGTTTAATGCTTACTGCATGGGGGAATCACTCCTCGAAAAGTCAAATTCACAATCTGGGAGCGCTCCTGGGTCCCACTTTGAGCATGGACGTCCAAGTGACAGTGGCAACCAGGAATGCTTCTGCTCAGTTTATGCTGGTGCATCAGCAGTGTCCGTTCTAGAAAACCAAGTATGGCCATGGTGAAACATGCCTTCCTTGCATCACATCTGCTCTGCTGTAATAATGATGTCCAAGAGCGTCCAGAAACTGCAGCTGATCCAGAATGTGGTGGCCAAATTGCTGACTGGTGCTAGGTATCAGAGGCATGCAACTACTTTGTTAATAGCCTCGAATTTGTTTCTGGGCCCAACTGAATGTGTGGGAATAACCTTTAAAGTCCTTTACTGTTTAGGATGAGGATACTGTCATGCCTAGACAAGAAATGGAGTCTTCTGGAGGATAAACCAGGCATCCCACAGGTCAACGACCCCAAGAATCAGACAGTGCCCCTGAGCACTTCAGGACTCAAATTTCATTCTTTGGAAGGCCCACTTTCTACTGGGCTTTGCTGCAAGATGAAAACCTTCCTTTTTAAAGAAAGCAATTTATCTATACTGCAACAAAGCTGCCTGAAGCTCATTAGTATGCTTTTTAGCTATCTTCTGGATATTCTGCTGCTGTAACTGTGTTGTAGATCTTTGGGACATTTGTTGTTATTTTATTTGCCGCTTGCTTTTATACAGTTGTTATTATGGTTTTAGTGCTTTCATGAATCACCACTTTGAGCATTACTTTTTGAAAGGCAGGAATTGTGAACCATCCCCCTGACTCTTCTGAATCCCCTATAATAATGGACAAAATGGATGACCAATTTATGGTTCATTGTTTGAAACCAAACAGCAGCAAGAATTTAGCACAAAAGTTTTACCTTTACTCTTGAAGACTTCCTGGAACCTTCGCGAAAAGCCTGTAATATAATTTAAAATGTCAGTTTGTACGAGCATTTAAAATTCATTTCACAAAAATCTTTTATCTTGCAGAATAGAAAATGTTGTTTGTGAAAACAAATCCAGAAGTTTTCCTTCACCTATGTGCTTTTTAACCAGTAGCACAAAACCTTAATGCTGTGTTCTATATGACCACTTCATCTTTATTATAAACTGGGGGGAGGGAAGGAGATGCCCACCAAATTATGGAAATGGGTGTGGTGTAATTTAGAAGCCTGCCCCAGTTTCTCTTCCATCTTTCTTTCCTGGGTCTTGAATACCACCTTCTTTTTGCTGTTCGTTTTGCCATGGGTGTTGCCTCTCTATACTTTCTTATCTCAATAGTCTTCTGTTCCTGCTTCCTCCTGAAGGAAGCCCTGTTTGGGGAAGTTTTTAATGTTTGACGTTTTATTGTATTTTTAACATTTTGTTGGAAGCTGCCCAGAGTGGCTGGGGAAACCCAGCCAGATGGGCGGGGTATAAATAATGAATTTATCATCATCATCCTTCAGTCCTACTCTGCAATAGCCCATTCTCTGTTACTGAGATGCCTCTGAATTCTCCAAACCCCATTGGAGAATGACTGTGCTCCTTCAAGAGCAATGATCCAGATTTATTTCAAATAGAAAGAAAAAATTTCAAACACAATGAACCTCCAAAAACATAACAAGAAATTGAAAATTGAATTAACTTACTTTTTTACATTTTGCAATGTTTTGTTCTTTCTCCCCACTTTTTTTCCGTTTCTTATCTGTGACCTTGGTAACTCGTGTAGCAGTCAGAGTAATTGTAGTTGGTGTGTGTTGAAAAGCAGTATATAGTTCTACAGGAACTTCATCACCACTTTCTGTTGCGCTGGTATCCCCATCTTTAAAAAGAAAAAGGAAGCCAGGAAATATATCTTATAAACTGTTTCAATAATGAATGCATGTCCCTGAACTGCCAAAAATATTTACATACAATTACCAATTTATGGAAATAATATTACGGAAATGGTAATAAAACTGGTAACTAAATGACAGTAAAATTTATATTTACATGTTCAGGTTTTGGGGGATGGGAACACCACACCAGTTTTGCATTAGATTACTCAAGTAATCTAATTAACTAGGGGAGCTTATGTTTTTCCAAAAGTATTACAAGATATCCAAAGGCATTAAATCAAATCAAAGCTTGGATAAGAAATTCATTTACTTATATTTGCTTAATCCACAATGTACAACATAATAAAATACATATTAGGTTGCAAGAAGGGTTTTATACTCAGTGTGCATCAATTTGTCAGTATAAATTTATGAAAGAAAAAAACTGAATACAAAAATGATGACACAAATTGACCTTGAGAAGCATTTCAGTAATAATAAATAAGGATTAATAAGACTAAAACCATTCCTGGAAATATGCTAATATTATGTGAAAACTGTTAGCTAATAAGCCTTTTCTGAAGTGGGTGGCATTTTTTCTGGCCTGGTAACCACCTGAAGCACTGTTTTATTCACTGTTTTATTATTTAGCCATCTAGAATAGGCAATGAAGTGACATCTACAGCTGCAGCGTTTGGTGCTAAAGCCTTTGCAAGCAAGCAAGTCACTAACCTCTTCTAAACACTGGTTGCTTCACAGACTGTGGGAATGGTGGCAGTAAAAGCCAAACAGAAAGGCATGCAAGCACTGCCCCCTTTCATGTGCGTAAATGGCTGCTTGCGTCTCAAACATAAATATAGGTTTTATTTGTTCTCAGATTTCAGGCTAGATCGCCTAACATGTGGCTTATCTCACCAAGTGAACTCTCAAAAATCTAACACCGATTTTTTTCCTCCACCATCCAAACAACTGTAACCATGTGGTCTCAACTTCTTTATGTCCACTTTGAACCTCTGGGAATCAAAGTAATCAAAATATGGTTAATAGTCTGTGGAAGTGCATAACTACAAGCCTTATGCTGGTCTATGGAAGTGCATAACTACAAGCCTTATGCTGGTCTATGGCCATAATAAAGATTTGGACTGGAACCCTATGAGGTAGGTTAGGCTGAGAGGCAAGATCACCCAGTAAGATTCATGGCCAAGTGGGGATTTGAACCCTGATCTCCCAGATCCAAGTATGCCACTCTAACAACTACACCACCCTAGCTCTCCTACAGAATTAAAAAGAAAAATAACACTGGCAGTAACTTGAATGGTATAAGGCTGTAAATCAAAAGCATTGTGTCAGTAGCTTTTGGGAGAATCACTCACTAATTGTATCTCAGTTTAAGAACTTTGTTACTTACCTGACATATTTTCCCTTTTTCTACGCTGCAGCAACATTGCCCTCTCTTTATCTAAGTTCCTGTTGACAAAAAGAAAAAAAGGAAATAAAACTGAATACACGTTACTCTGTTGCTGAAGCATCTAAACTTTCTGACAGATAGCTCCTACACATTAAATGGAATAATCAGAGATATAAAATGATTGTTTCCACTCATTGTTGTATGAAAATTCATTTTCAATATTCGCAATAACTATTTAAACTCCCTAGCAAGGAGTTCCCTGCTCTAGGAATTTTACAATTTAGTATAAAGCCCAGAATGAAACAGTTGTACCAAAACAAAGCAGAACCAAAACATTGCAGTCCCTTCCAGTATTCCAGTTTCATAGTTAAGAGGAGAAACTGCTGAACCATTTAGCTTAGGGATTCTCCTGGCTCATAAATTCAGGGAAGAAATGATATAAATAAAATAAATAATACTTTATTGTGAAAAGGGAAGAATTAAATAAGTGGTGAAAGTGAACAAGAGGGTGCTTTCAGCCATTCAACAAAAACTGTGCTGCAGAATGGCTGCTTCATTCAACCCCCAATTATTGTTATTGGAGCTGTTTTCAACACACCCTTCCAAGTGCCAGCAACAAGCAAATCCCTTTCTCACATGGATTGCATGTCTTTTTGTTGTCCCAAGACAGAGGAAGGAGTCGGGTATCAAAACTATGCCTCAGATGAGATACTGAGCAATGGCAGTTGATTGCCAATGGTTCCAATTCAGAGAACAGTAGTAGCAGAAAGCTACTTGTATGTTGTGCATTTGGGTACGCATTGCTGAAATACGATCACCTCCTGTGTGGAACTATAACAGTGTAATCCTATCTATTCATGACTGCTCAGGTCTTACTTATTCATGTCAATGGGTCTTACTTCCATGTAAGAGGGGACAAGATTGCAGCTTTCCCCCAACATTAGGCCCATATTTTTGCCCATTCAGCAGTTGACCTACATGCAAAAACCTTATTTCACACCTGCATTTGGACACCTGATTTTCTCATTTTATTAAATCTACTGTGATCTTCAATAATAGTTTCGTGTAGTGAGATAAGTATCTTTTAAAGATAGCAAAATAGCCTTCATTCATTGAAAAAGCAGTCACTTTTTTTTCCTGCTAGGCAAAGGCACTTTTATAACCTATGGCAGGGAAGCCACCATTATCGGCTAATTCAATGAATTATTATTTCCAGGTTGTAGCCCAAGTCTATTATTTCTATTATTCCATTTCTATTAATGATTAATTTAGCAATACAGTTTAGGAATTTTAAACAGCTACTCAAACAACATGAAGATGACATGTAACAGTCACTTCAACATTCAAGCTATGAATTTCAAACCTCATGCAAATAACAGGGTTGTTGTTTTTTAATTGACCACAGGTGACTTACCTAGGTTGACAACGTTCACACAAGTATATGTCAGGAATATGCTGCCTGTCGATCCCCATGCAATCGATGTGCTGCCAAACACTTAAATGATTTAGAAAATAGAATAGTGTTACTTTTGCAGGATATTTGAAGTTCGCATAGCTTCCATCATTTCTCTTACACTGGATATACTGCTACAAGTTCTTTCCCCCCAAAGCTCCATTCTACTATCTGATCACTCATTTAATAAACTGCTTTATCAACATACCCTATTACTCCACCTCAAACAATATTAAAAAATATAAATTATGACCATTCAAAAAGACAAGTCACTTCACGGTTGTGAACAAGTTCAGCTGTGCATACGCACCTCTTTGGATGACAGAATTTCCCTAACCAAACTCCAAAATGTTTTTTTTGAATTCTCCTTCATAAGAGCAGTTCATAAAGCAGTCTAGCAATCTTAAACAAATGCAGTTCCAAGGGACAATGCAGCCAAAATACACACTGCATTTCCCCCCAGGGTTTCCAATTAAAACTGATGTCACATGTTGGTATATTTCCATGCACCCCTTTTAGTCATGTGTCGCCTCCTCAGAAATACCAATGGCATTAATCTTGGCCCAGAAAACCCGTCCAACAGTTGGTCAAGCTCCTCCTACCCAAGTCCTCCCTCTTACCCTTCTGCAGGGTTAACAATGACTTGTGAGCCGTGACCCTTCTTAGTATGACCCCCGTTTGCAGAAAGTCTTTGCTGGCTTGGCTGGTCTGTCACCTCCCCTCTCCATCCTGAAGGCAAAATGGCAGCTATCACAATAACAAAATGGTGATGGTTTCTCTTTCTCCCACATTTGCATAATGCCCTACAATGCCTATGAAGGGCCTGAGGAAGGAAATGGCTCCAAGCAATTAGGGACAAGAAGGGCTGATTTCAGTAGTACACAAGAAAAATATTTAAGAATGTTTGCATATATGGCACTACTTTACCTGCATTTGTCACAACAGATCATATATCCATCATCATGTGTAAATCCACAAATGCACCTGGTTATATCAGTTCCATAGCTTCCATCCTCAGAAGTGCTGATAGTAGTAGCACTGGAGGTCTCGTCAAAATTTGGAGCAGTATATATGCCTACTTCATTCTTGCTTATAAGAACTGATGGAGGAGGAGACGCTGGAGGTGTTGGAGGAGGGCGAGCACCATAGTTATGGTCCTGGAAAATGATATTTAGAAGGTAGATGGTTGGTATATATATATATATATATATATATATATATATATATATATATATATATATAATATAATATATATAATATAAAACACTTTTTTCATGTGAATGCTTACTCTAAAAGAATCAATGTACATATCACTCTCTTCCATTCTTTTATAACTTTCATATAAACTTTTTTTTCAAACTTTTGAAGCTCAAGCTACCTTAACGGGGATGTTAAAAAACAGATGACAAACCATCCTGGTTTTGAAAGGCACTAATCATAAAATCAGTACTGTATCTGAAAACTAATGTAATTACTTGTGTACTGGAGAGATCTGCTACAACTGGTTTTGTTACCAGAAGTAGTTAATTTCCATTCACATGATTTTGGCATACACTTTCAGCTGGGTGTGGCTAACTTAGAAGAGATCAGAAGAGAATGGTTTAATGTATACACTAAAAAGTATTTTCATTTAATTAATCTTCTACTATTCTTTAAACAGTGAAGAAAACATTGCTTTCCTCAAATTTCCACTGCATGCTAGGTTGTTGATATTCACATTTCATCTGAACGGCAAACATCTTTTCATCACTAATAACTTTATCTAGGAAAACGGCCAGGCATCACTAAGCATGGTACTAGTCAATGCTCTACGTGCACACTCACATTCCCCAATCATGACATAATAAAGCAGAGAAATTTATCTGAGCTGAATTTTAAAAAGGGCACTGACACAAAGCACACCTTGTTTCTCGGCACCCATACAGATTTCACCTAGCTAGAAGAAATGCCAGAATTCTTCAAAATGGAGTGCATTTTCGTGAAGTGCATGGCTTATCCTCTTTAACTAAAGGCTTATTTCTATTTTATACATGTATAGCAACTGTCTCCAATTAGGTGCCATTTATCTACAGGAAGAAAAGCAAGCCTATTCATCACTCTGAAAATATTTATAGATTGATCCCATTATCCTACACTGAAGGAAGAGCCACTGAAGATCAGGTGTATCAGTGTCAGTTAATGTTCTATGGTGCAGCACCCAGGGCCATATTACATCAAACACTGGTGCACATTGACACAATTGAGGCCTATTATTATTATTATTATTATTATTATTATTATTATTATTATTATCCTTCATCTGAGGATCACAGAGTGGTTTACAATTTAAAAACACAAAAATACATACCATAGCAACAAATAAAAACAATTCCCCCACCCCAGTTTAAAAGGCCATAGATTGTTTAATTAAACAAAGGCCTGGGAGAAGTGAAATGTTTTTGCCTGGCACCTAAAGATATGTAATGAAGGAGCAAGGTCATCTCCCATGGGGAGAGCATTCCACAACCATGCAGCCACCGCAGAAAAAGCCCATTCTCGTGCTGCCACCCTTCAGAACTGTCACAGAAGAGGCACGCAGAGAAGGGCCTCAAATGATGATTGCAGGGTCTGGTTCTGTTTGCATGGGTAGATGTGATCCTTGAGGTATTACGGTTATCAGCCATTTAAGGTTTTGTAGGTCAAAACCAGCATTTTGAATTGTGCCCTGAAGCTAATTGGTAGCCAGTACAATCACGCCAAGATTGGTGTTATAGGCTCATCTTGGCATTCCATTCGTGAAAGTTTAGGTCTGGATGCAACCCACTTTGTTTTTTTAAAAAAGAGAGAGACAGTAATAAAGAGTGAATACAAGACTTCTAGTATCAGAACCGCTCTACCATATAAGTGTCATGATTTTGGCTGCTTTAGTGGAGGACGTCCCACAATAAGCCGGAAAATCAACCAAACAAGGCACATTTAAAGTTCTCTTTATTGGAAAGAACCTTGAAGAAATACTTTTAAAAAACAAAACTTACCGCATAAGGCAAACCAATATAACTGTGTGAATGATGAGAACTGCTGTTATATAGCTGGTGTGGATAACTGTTTGACTTCTCAACTACCACAGGGCTAGCTTCTACAGATTCAGGTCTGAAAAGCAAGACAAACATTAAGATTTCCCTTTTGTTCCAAATTGCTGAATATTTCAGTATTATGATAAAGGTAAAGAAGGAAATGTTTGCTGCTATGCTCCTGTCAAAAATAAATAAATGTCTGGCAAGCTGTCAGTAACAATACTAATGTAAATTTTCTGTAGTGGTATGGGTGTGCGCTATAAAGCGAATACTATCCATTTGAACAACACTGACAACAATGTTGTAAAACAAAGAAGCACAAAAAAGGATTACAAGGCAGGAGTAGACAAGTATCAATAATTCTTATTGTTTCTAAGAACACATATGCAGCGTAGGAGTCTGCCCATATGCTGTTAGCAGTATCTGAAACCCCAATAAATTATGACATCTAGTGGCAGAATAAGCACAGCACCACAGGCTTCCTGTGTTGCCAGTACCGTATCCTGAAAGGATGTATTTTACAGGTTGTACTAAGGAACCATAAAGATAGACCTTGAAGGAAGGTGCTCCTGATTACTTTATTTTCTATTATAAGCACAAGTTATGTATAAGTATTCTGATTTCATCCCAAACTGAATAGCTCAGAGCAAGGGGGGGGGTGTTATGGAGTTTCACTGTGAGAATTGTTAATAAATGTTAATTTAAGAATCACCCTAGATGCTAAAGTAGAAATGAATGAACACTATATATGAAAAAAAAATATTGCCAAAGCTTTAAAAATAGCAATTTTGTCATAACATAACCGAATGGCCTCCAATACATACTGAAATGTAAGTGAAGTCAAGACTTTTAAGAAGGAAAACTATAAGCTAAGAACTGTAACATTTACATCTATTTCAGGTAGAGTTCAACAAACTTTGATTCTGTTTATTATGCCCAGAAGTGAACCAACTGAAACTCAGCAACACTGCAGAGATGTATAAAATGAAATGTAAGACAGAACCAATTCTGCAAATTTGCTGTTGTGCCACAATACTTACTCTGAGCCTGCAGCCATTTCCAAATATGAAGTTTCTGCTGTGTCAACCCCCAACGGGACCACTATGCTCATGACGTTCGTTTCTGATAAATTCGATTACTATGGAGTTCTATGCATTGGTATCCAAAACACTGGGGCATGCCAGCCACAGTGCTCATTGCAAACATCTAAGTGCATCCACAAACTCTGTTTAACCAAAAGAGAAAAAGAGAAACTTTTAATTTTTATTTCAAATGTATGAGTTAAAAGAGCTTACCTTTTTAAAAATTTCAGTATGAACATTAAATTATTGGAGACTGAACAGTCTCAATAAGCACAGTCTCTAAGCACATTTACTCAGATGTCAATCCTAGAAAAGGGTAAAATCTATTTCAATTACTTTCTTACACGTTACTTATTAATTCTATCCATTTCTGCTGAAAGTAAACTGATTAAGTTAGTAACTGCATCATTACTATATGCCCTCAACAAATGCATGCAGCCTTCATTTATAAATGTGCATGTTTATGTGCAAACATCTGTATTAAGGATTTAATTGTGCTTTAATGGTTACTCACATTAAACAGGAATAGAGATTCCTTTAGCAAATAAATGTAGCAAAAATAAAGAACATTAAGATAATTTAAAATGAAGGCTCTACATGCCAATTTTGAAACGAAGGGTGACCAACTGAAAGTCGATACCAGTTTCCCAAACTTGGGTCTCCAGCTGGTTTTGGACTACAATTTCCACCATCCCTGATGATAATTAACAATAATTTATTATTTATATGCTGCCCATCAGTCTGGGTTGCCCAGATAATTTGGGTGGCTTCCAACAAATTAAAACACAGTAAGACATCAAACATTAAAAACTTCCCTATAGAGGACTGCCTTCAGATGTCTTCTAAAAGTCAGATCGTTGCTTATTTCTTTGACATCTGATGGGAGGGCGTTCCACAGGGTGGGTGCGACTACTGAGAAGGTCCTCTGCCTGGCTCACTGTAACTTCCAAGTGAGGAAACCACCAGAAGGCCCTTGGAACAGGATCTTAAGTGTCCAGGCTGAATGATGGGAATGAAGACACTCCTTCAGGAGTGCAAAAGCTATTTAGGGCTTTAAAGGTCAGCACCAACCCTCTGAACTGTGCTCGGAAACTTACTGGGAGCCTTTAGGACCAGTGTAAAATGGTCCCAACAGATGCTCCCAGTCTAGCTGCCGCATTCTGGATTAGTTGTAGTTTCCGAGTCCCTTCAAAGGTAGCCCCACGTAGAGCGCATTGCAGTAGTCCAAGAGGGAGATAACCAGAGCATGTACCACTCTGGCAACGGGCAGGCAGGGTCTTAGCCAACATACCAGATGGAGATGGTAGACAACTGCCCTAGACTCAGAATGATGGGAGATGTAGTCCAAAAACAATTGGAAACCCAATTTTGGGAAACCCTGGTCCACATCAAGTTTTCTGCAGTCACTTTCTCTCCTCCGTCTGTCCCAACAGCAGCAGAGGAAGTGGAGAGCAGTTTCTTGTGCTACTTTTGATTCTGTCATTGCCGGTTTCTTCAGTCTACAGACCAAATATCTTTTCCCAGCCCACATGCTGAAACTGGGTGATGATATCAGTGCCTAGATTTCCAGTCTCTGCATTAAAGGTTATCATTGATTTAATACTGTCAAGAAATAGTGCAATTCTATACATATCTACACAGAAGTACAGTCTCACTGAATTCAGTGGAGCTAAATCCCAAGCAGGAATGGAGAAGGTCAGTTCCAATTTTAATGTGAACCTGCTAATTCACATCTCTGAAAACAATGTGCAAACCAAAATGCAGCTATCCTTCCAAATTTGTACGTCTCTTAATTTTGTGATGCAGTTTTCTAACCAAATAATGTGTGCAAAAATGTACATATTAGATATAGGGGAAATTGTAGGAAAGAACTGTATATTAGGAGAAAAGTGAATTAATATGCTGATGAATTTTTTGGCAGGACCTTTCTTTTTTGAAAAAAATTGACAAACGATGTGGAATGTGGCAAACTTATAGTGACTGCAGAAAAAAATAAGAACTCAAAATGGAGCTATCTACTCTACTCCACTCCCAGATAAGCATGTACAGAACTGCAGTCTAAATCAGGGGTAGGCAACCTAAGGCCCATGGGCTACAAGCGGCCCACGAGCCACCCCTGAACTGAGCCACGCGCTCGGCAAGTTCCTGTGCTAAATTGGCGCAGGGACTTGCTTCCACGGCACTGGAAATCACATCTGCACAGACGCCAGAAATCGTGGGCGCAGGCGTGCAATCTGGCCCACAGAAGGATCTCCGCTGGAGTGAACCGGCCCAGGCCAAGGTAAACCTTGCCGACCCCTGGTCTAAATGGTTAACTGAAGTCAAGCTATCCACCCCAATACAGGCACACTAAAGACTTTTTCCAATATAAAAGCCACTTAGAGATTCCCTACAGAGAACTCTTCAAACCATTTTCCTCATATTCAAGTTCCTGTTTCTTACGCTGTTTTGAATCAACAGTTAGTTATATTTCAGTTAAATGTAATATATATTGCTGATGATTTGATGAAGGATGGAAAATGTTATTGAAGATCTTAAAAACCTAATCTGCATTTCTAGCCCCACATGCAGTATCATTTGTAGCTCAACAGGATGGATATGTATGTGCATGATTCACTATTTACATTAAAAAGTTAAGGGGTGTGTGTTTGAATGCACGCATGCTCACTTCATTATATTTAATATACATTCATGCCACAGGCAGTTTCCTGTGTAAAACAAAGCAGCTGTTTTTAGGAGCCTGAAAACAACTTGTGTTCATCTACTGCCGCCAAATGCTGCCTGAATCACAAAGTATAGCACTCCTTTTCTAAACCTTTACAACTTGAGCTGTTGACATAGTTGTTCTCCCTTTTTTAAAATTTAGCTACAAGAGACAGTATCTGTTACAGTTCTCTTCAGTAAGGTAGCTAGAGCTGTAGCACATTAACTGTGCACGCTGAATATCATTTGGGTCTAGTGTTTTTATTTCTGTAACCTTTTCCTCCTCTGTAATTTGACCTTTTGTAAAGCAAGGTACCCATTCACAAGTGGTATTTCACCAAATCTCAGAGAAAGGTATTGCTCAACCAATGGTGCTGTAAACAAGTGTGGAATTACAAATTTTAAGTCACTGTACCCAATCTCCCAGCTTAGAAACTTTCCCTAGTTGTAAAATATATATGGAATAGGTTCGATAAGCAAACCTCTTGTGTGTCTGAACTATTTCATTGCTTACCATCTGTTCTGACTGCCTCAGCAGGAATGAAACTGACACATCTTGCCAGAAAAAAAATGCAGAAAAGGTTGGTTTTCTAAGCAGAGAAAATCTTGATCTGAAGAGGAGGAGACACTAGTTATTTCAGAAGCGTGCATCTATTACAACACTGTTCTGGCTTTAAAGCTCATGTTTTAAATGGCTCCCTGCTTTTTTTAAAAAAATTGTAGTACTCCACTAAAGATGTAAACCTGTGCTTTTTTGTTTGTTTCTTTCTTTTATGGTGCACAATATGAAATGTAAGGGTACTGTAATTATGGCTAGGATCTTGTTTGGCTGTAATGACTTTTAACAACCAATAAAGCTAACTGGAAGATATTGACTTTTTTGTGGTGGGAGATACAAAAGCCTCACAGATCCTTCAAAAAAGGCTGTTGCTAACTGCAAGCAGATCTACAAGAGAGACACAGGATGGGCAAGATATATATATTTAAAGTAAGCTGAGTGATGTCACTTAAAACAGAATCTTTATATATACAGCTTCCTAAGAAATGTCATTACATTCACAGAGATCCTGTCATCCCAGTGTTGCTAAAACTAATACCGATCTTAAAGTTTAACACATCAAATGTAACAAGTTATGTTAACACAGACTTGCAGGCCTCAAAAATCCTGCCTTCATGTACCAATGTGTTTACAGTGGAGTTTGACAGGGAACTTTTCTCCATTGGTAAACTGTAAGACAGTACTAGTGAGAGTACACACAATTTTCTTAGTATTCATCAAATATTTTTTCAGAACTCAATTTAAACAACAACAAAGCCCTGCCAATAGGCTAGCTGCGTTCATCAGAACCTCTAGCCAGAGGAAAATAAAAAGCTGGTGGGTTTGAATTTTTCTTGCCAAGACTTTTAGAACACCAAATTTTGAGCCACATCAAATGAACCCGGGAACATGAGAAACACGTTAGTCCCTATTATTAAATCCCATATACAATTTTCATGTAAGTGTAGTCTAAATGTTATTGTTAGCAAGCTATCCAATTTATCAAGGCCATTGTAGAATATTCTAAAATATTTCCAACCTATTTGCTAAGAGTTGTGGTCCACTCAGTCGTCTAAGCCATTAATGAAGACGACCTGCACTGCATTCAGAACTGATCCCTGTGGAATCCCACTTGATACCTCTTTCCAGTTTGATGCTGATCCATTCATTACTATTGTCTGGATGAAGCTGTTCAACCAACTGTAGTAAATCATCTTTATTACCTGAAAGCAATAGGCATCTCATAACCATGATGTTAATGTCAAACAGCTCTAAAAGTTAAAACTAGCTCACTTAACTACATTAGTAACAATCATTGTTTTAATCTCTTAATTCAGTCACAGTCACCTCAAAAACTTTTAACAAGGAAATAGTGAATTATATCGATATTTACAGCATAGCACCATACTAAAATATGGGTGTGGAACTAAATTTGCTGATGGACCAGTACTATAGAGGTAGTATGAGGCAATGAACCAAGGCAGCAGACACAGGCCTCTTTATATCATGCAGTGCAGGATATGGAAGGAAGGAGAGAGGCATCAAATATGAAAAAGTTATGCCATCTGGAGGCAATAAGTGGCTGCAGAGCCACTGTTAGTCAAAAGTCCAATAATCTCCACTTCCTATCTTTCCCTCATCCCATGCCAGAAACATAACTTTGGCATGAGGTCTTACACCCTATCCATTTTCCTAGTTCAGAGAAGGAAAAGTGCAAAAGGAAGATTTGCAAGAGAAGAAAGATGTTGTGAATCTCCAGTGACAGCTTTCCACAGGTCAGTGCCACCTGGTATGGCCCTCTACACTAAGAAGATACTGAAGATGCAATATTCATTACATCTTCTGTAGGCACTGTCCTAGATGTAGCAACCAACAGCTTCATATGCCATAAAAATAAACATGAAATTCTACTCCTAACACCATTAGGAGTTCATATCGCTGTGATATTTCAAAAGCTATGGTTAACACTGGACACAGAAATCCAATTATCAAAACAGACTATAGCGATAGTAAGGTAAGTCTCAGGTACCAAAATTTCAAGCTATATTCACTGCATGGAGGTTCAAACTTCATAATGGAGAACACACTTGAAACATGGTATTCCAAGTATTCAGTAGGGCTGGACGATATCTGTTTTTCAACATTGTGATATATCACAGAAATATTGTGATGTCTGAGGAGGCACTGGCTGGCTTCACGGTTTCCCCCGCATTGCGATTTTTGTGTAGCACACCCACCATGATTTGCGACATATTGCCAGGTCAAAACTTATTAAACAGATAAAATGATATGGACTTCAAACCAGTGTATCGCCCAGCCCTAGTGTACAGGTATGCAAGCCTATTCTGACCTAGCCTCAATGTATTTCTAAAACTGTCTAACATTGAGCCCACTCCATTAATAGCACCTATATATCTATGAAGTAGCTAGTATAGATAGTACAATGGCTAAGAGTTTGAGTTACAAACCTGGATGTTCCTAGATTAAATCTTACTTCACTCACAAACTCACAAGATGGCCTACAGCAAACTACTATCTCCCAAGCCCCCAACTGTGATGGCTGCCTGCATTATAGAACATTTGTGATTACTGAGATAGTGTATGTTAATTGTTCTGGATACTCAGAAAGTATTTTATAAAAGCTCACTTTTAGCACTTTTAGCACTTTTATCAACCCAAAAGGACATACCTGGTTGCGAGTCAGATTGACCTTTGCTGAATTAAGCTTTACCCAGCAATATGCTACAATATGTTGAATGAACAAACAGAAGAACCACCCTTGGCCGACAAACCCAGTTGTCTTCATTATTTACAGGAAAGTTGCATACAATATCAACATAACTATTTTCCTGCACTAACAGTCCTCAAACGGGATTATTAAATGAGTCCCCATAAAGTAAGTAACTGGATGTTTGTTCAACTAAAATAGAACCAAAATAATCAAACTATGGTTTGCAATCATGCTTTAGAAGGCTCGCTCAAAGGATTGCTGGTTCAGATGTAACGGCAAAGTGCTGTTGGAATAAAGGAAAATATCCACTAAACTGAAATGATATGGTGAAGTGGGATGTGGCAAGAATACAAACTCTATGGTTTGGAGGAAGGGAAATGGCCTGGTGTAGGTGATTTGGAATGAATTGCAGGAATCTTAACTTGCACTCTCTCTTGCCCCAACTTCCTCCCTTGAATGCAAAACAGTACAATCTCTTGACAACTGTGGTTTGATTTAACCTAAATTGGTTAACACAAAAAGAATCTGAAACCAGTTTTACCCTTTAAAGTTTAAACTAACTTTGGTTAAATCATAGTTCCCCAAGTTGCATGATGCAGATGCTTTAACTCTCCTTATGTGGAGAGGAGAAGGAACATGAGCCAGAGGAATGCCTCAGGTCATTCCTGATAACATAAACCATGGTCAAGATTATATGTCTGAATGCATAGACTCTCCACAGCAATTTGAAAAGGGAAATGGAGGATAGAGAGCAGAACAGATTAGGACTTCTTTATCAAGCTGCTTTCACCTTCCAGGTTAGCCCTTTCCCCTTCTCTTAATTTCCACTATTCTTATATTCTACCTAATCCGCCCCCTTATATCTTGTCTGTTTAGGCTGTGAAGTCTTCAGGAAGGAATATCCTGGTTGGCAGTAGCACTTAAACAACAGTCTCTTCCTGGTTTGGATATCATGTGAAACCATGTTTTCAAACAAGGAAAGCTTCAGGAGAGGGCACACCAGCACTCCCCTGTGAATATGAACTGCAGCATTCATCTGGGGATGCTTGTCCACCATTGCTAAACCCAGGGATAAATTTCCAAAGCAACACAGTTTCCTAAAACAAAACACACTATTCTGAAATCCCTGAATTCAAAAATGAGAACTATGGGCAACTGAATAAATCCCATTATATTATCTTTAAATGCAATCTTATCCTCTTCATTGAACAGTTGTGCTGATGAAGAGAGAATCTGAAACCCTTGTTGGGTGGTATCCAACTACACCATTCTCAATGCAGACTCATTGAAACAAATGAACATGAGTAAAATCCATTGATTTAAACAGATCTACTCCATGTGTAGTTTAGTTGGATCTCACCTATTGACTCCTACACAACATAAATGAACTTGATTGCACACAGTAAAGAACAAAAGCTTTAGAAACAGAGTGCAACTTATTTACAGAACCTGCAGCATTTATCCTGATCTGCATCCATCCACTGGAAGTTCTTGATCTTCCTTTGAGAACTTCAAATGATGAAATAAAAATATTTGCATAAAAGTATACACTTTATTTTCAACTTTTTCCTTCACAAAATATTAATTATTAATTCAAAAATATTAAAATGATGGATCGTGGGTAATTTATTTATAGTCTTATTCTCAATTTCTCACATCTGTTAAACAGGAATCCGGTTTATTTTGCAAATTTGTTTTATTACCTCATATAGTGCCAGACTTAAGGCTGCTTTGATGACATTTCAGGGTAACAGTTATACAATTCTGTTCTGCTTTGCTTTTTTGATACTTCTTTTGTGGTTTTGGTATAAGATACTAAAATCTCAAGTTCACACTATAGCCAAATGTTAGGGCTAGGAGTCTAGAGGTAGGCAGGTGTTTCAGCAGAGAATTGGCCTACAATCTCTAATTGAAGAATCAGACCAAGGTCAGCAGCTTTATGAGGTCAGATAAGAATCTACTGGCTCCTCATATCAGCAAGACTCAGGTGGGCTGGAAGCTGCAATAATGTTATCTAGCAATCTGCAGTAGTATTGCTTTAGTACAGCAATTCAGGCCAGCAGTTTCCTTAGGTCAAGGGTTAGGAACCTATGGCACTCCAGATGCTGTTGGTCTCCCAACTCCCATCAGCTCTCATCAGCACACCCACTGACCAGAAATAATGGGAAGTGTAGTTCAACAACACCTGGAGACCCCCATCTTACGTTGCAAGGTGTTATGGTAGTGTACAGTAAGAGCCTGGACCAGTATTTTAAGCCAGATGGTTGGCTCCTTCAGTCGATTTCCCACACCTATATCCATATCTATCTTTACTTAGCTCAAAGTGACTGTAATAGACAATGCTCAGCATGCCCTCCTGCACCTGAATAGAATTGTGCTTTGCCAACAGTTCTATCTAAAGAAAATGTTGGCTCCTACATAGTCTCTAGCCCCTTTCTAGAACAGAATAAAAGAAACAAGGAAGGGAAGTGGAGAGATGGAGAAGAAACAGGCATATTCTTTAATATATATATATTTTAAAAAGCATATTGTAATTGTTAGCATGTACTGCAAGAAGAGCCAATGACTCTGACTAAAGTAATGGGACTCTACAGCATATCCTACTCAGCTTTTTATGTCAACCTATAAAGAGTTAGAATATGTCTGCTGACATTCGGAAAAATGTAGTTCTATCTGGCCTTCACAAGTCTGTGGGTTCCACGGAGCAATCAAAATACAAAGAAAAATCACTTTTTCAAAATAGTAAAAGCACCTATCGTACCTCCCTACAATTAAGCTCTATTCTACTTCTAGAACACAGGGTATTTAAAGCAGTAACAGCTGTCTAAGTTTAGAAATAACAAGCATTTGTTTTCAAAGCAGAAAGGCGGAGGACCTGCCAGAGCAGTCCAGTTTAGGGTGTATATAGCCTACTTCATATCTGCTTACCTTGCAAGGTAGAATTTGACATCCTTAGAATTCTAACTTTCATTTGGAAGTAAAAGAAGAAGATGATGAAGATGATTAGTAGGTATTAGAGGCACTGAATGCATGTTTGTATCTTTAAGTTTGAATATCAAGCAATGCAGAACTACTGGAGGCCAGTGGGAAAGCCTTCCCTGTCCCTTTTACCCAACTCACTTTTCTATGGCTTTCCCCTACTCCCAGTCCATTCTTTGTAGCAGTCTCCATTCCAGTCCTGCTATTTTTTTCTTTTTTTAGGTGCCTTTTTTTGGAAACAGTAATTCTTAAGGGGGGGGGAGCAACACAAAATAAAATTTAATCTGCATCATTCTGCTTCCATTTTTTAAAATGAAGTTTGAACCCTCTTTAAAGCCTCCCCTGTGCCCTGGAAATTCAGATCCAGGGACAAAAACTAATCTAGTTTGAGATTTGGAAGCAAACAAACTCCTAAGAACTGTAACAGTCAATCTCTCCGCATTTAAGGTGACCAAGGCCCAGGCCAGGAAATCTACAACTTCCAAGTATTGCTTGCACAATGGAAAGTACTGATACAAATACATTCATAATGCCACCTTTTAAAATTCTGAATAATTAATGTATGGAGCTGTTTTAATTGGGAAAACCAATTTTTCCATGAAATTATTGCTGGGTATACTCCTCACTAAAGTGAAGTCTAACTTAACTAGGCACATATTCTTTTGATTAATCTCTTTTCCAATCTTCATCCCCTGGCAGCCCAAATCTAAAATTTCAAATTGTAAGTTCCTCAGTACAGAGACTTAACTTTTTGTTTCTTACTCTGTTAGCATCCCATGTACTGTGACGGTACAAAAATTAGAGCCAACTCTATAATGAGGCACATTGAAGCAAGCCACTCAGGTGGCACAATAGGGGGCAGCTTTACAAGTGGCAGACTGGTTGGGATCCCGTGAACTCTGCCATCATCATCACTTTCCTGTGCGCTGCTTTTCCTCCTCCTGCCAGTTTTATAGAAGAAAGGGAACAACAGGAGGAGGAAGAAAACAATACATCACAAGGAAGCAGAAGTACCTCTGCTCTCCCTAGCACCATGTGCATTGCTGGGTATGAGGTGAGATTGAAGTCTCCGTTTTAAGTTGTGGGTCCCTCCCATACAGTCTGGAACTTGACACTTACTTCTTTTTTAAGTTATCACTCAGCCTAACCTACTTTAGAGGTATCTGAAGAAGCGTGCATGCACACGAAAGCTCATACCAATAACAAACTTAGTTGGTCTCTAAGGTGCTACTGGAAGGAATTTTTTGTTTTTGTTTCGACTACGGCAGACCAACACGGCTACCTACCTGTAACTAGAACTACTTTAGAGGGTTGTTGTGGAGATATATCAGTGAAGGGGAGGGAAAATAATATACACCAACTTTAGTTCACTGGAAGAAGGGTGGGATATACTGTAAATCTAGTATATAATAATGTGGTCCTGGATTCCCCCCCCCTTCTCTAGCTATGGTAGGGAAGACAAACATGAATCAAGTGGTCATTTAGGTAAGGAAAATGTAGGATAGGGGGTGTGGTGGTAGTGGAACAGATTAATTGGAAAATAATAAAGCCAATACAGTGGTACCTCCGGTTGCAGATAGGATCTGTTCCAGAGGTCCGGTTGGATCCCGAGGTTTCCGCAACCTGAGCATCGCTTCTGCGCATGCATGGCGAAACCCGGTCAAATACTTCCGGGTTTGCCGCTTTTGCATCCTGGAGTTTACGTAACCAGAGGGTTATGTAACCGGAGGTACTACTGTACTTTTAATATGTGGATTAGCTTGTCTCATTTCATATCAAGTGAAATAATTTTTTGTTATAAAGTCCTGATATTAAAAAGGCAGTGTGGTGTAGTAGTCAGATTGGCGGACTAAATCAGGGAAATCTGGGATCTCTGTTCATTCTCTCTAACCTACCTCCTATGGTTATTATGAAGGAGGATAATGGGGGACGTTAATGCCACACTTTGCCCCATGGAAGGATGGGATAACAATGAAATGAACTTAATGTTTCTAAGAGTTAGCAATGCTTAGGCTGCTGATCTGGGCTGTTTTGAAAGGGCAGCAATTTTTAAAATTATTTTATTATTGCTGCATTTTTACTGCCAGAATAACTTGTTTGACCTTCGATATTATGCACCATAATATTTTATTTTTTTGAGGAGAGGGGTTGCTGCTCTGCCTCAAGCAGCAAAATGTCTTGTGCAGGCCCTGACAAAATTAGTACCTCCTCAAAAGACAGCAGAAACTATAGCACAAGCCTCTCTGTGTTTATCCAGAAGTAAGCTCCACTGTGTTCAATTGAGCTTACTCCCTAGTAAGTGTAGTTAAGATTGCAATCTTAGATATTTTCCTAGTTTTTACTCCTGAACTGGGTGGAATAATAAACAATAATTAAACCTTCTCCCAAAACTTATGAGAAAATGGTTCTATGATCAGTTGCCATAAGCTTTTTAGTCTGTGGTCTCTTTTCTTTAACCACTGAAACAGAATGCTACATTGAAAGGAATATATGTGCTGCAACTTGACTGTGGTGGCTACTAATGGTTATTTCATTGGAAATAACATGATGAGAAGATATTTTTCTCTTTATTTAAAAAATATGCACTACTCCAGAAGCAGTGTTAGAAATTAGCCAGGCGCATTTTGCTACTGGCGCAGGTCCAATTGCGACCACTTGGAGATCTCTGGATGGCAGGTTGGTGACTGACATCTCCATCTGGCTGTCTCTCCAGCTTTCTTAAACTGGTAAGCAGAAGAGCTTATTTATTACATTTATATCCCACATTTTTCTCCAATGAGTACATGGTTCACCCCCCCCCCAGTTAATCCCTACAATGACCCTATGAGGTAGGCTACACGCCTGTGACAGGCCCAAGGTCACCCAGTGAGCTTCATGACAGAGTGGGGATTTGAACCCTGATCTCCCAGGTCCAAGTCTGACACTCTAACCACACTGGCTTCCTACAGTACTATGGGGCAGCTATATACATTAAGTCTGTAAATAAATATGTGGAAAACAAAATGATGTCACTTGGAGAAGGGTCTGAAATATTTCCCCTGAAGCTTGAATTTGTATTCTGGATTGTTTGATTTTATGTTTTAATGTGCTGTAAACCACTTTGGGATTTTTTAATTTAAAATATAAAGTGGTATAGAAATGAAATCAATAATAATAATAATAATAATAATAATAATAATAATAATAATAATAATAAAAAATCTCCCTCCGGGGTGTGCCTAGACATTCCATTGTGGTGATCATAACCTGGGTTTAAAGTGCCATTTAGAGATTAGCTTAAATATCTGAGTTTCTAACACTGCCCAGAAGGCTGCACTCCTATAGTCTTGCATCAATGCATTGCGAAGGAGGTGATGCTGAAAAATGGTATTCTATTATTGTAGTTTAAAACATTTAAAAGACATCAGATTGGATTCAGTGTTCCTTCCATTCACAGACAGGACTGAAATCAAAGGGATTTCCTGCTGGAAAGAGGGAAGGGGGAGAATCAAACTTTTAGAGCAGCTTTTCAGGGGTCAAGGAGAACTGCAGGAAGGAGGAATTAGTAAATATTGCCTCTCTTCCTCCAGTGCGAGTATTCCAATAATAGAATTCTACTCATGAGAAAGCTGAAATCATCCCACAAATATAATGCAGTTTATTACTTTCAACTATAAAGCATGAATGCAACACCCCCCCCAATAACCAACTTCTCCTTATATTTAAATTCAAGAAACAGTAGAAGAATAGGTGGTTTCTTTTCAGTGTCAAATAAGGCATATTTCAAAGATTATAGAATGTCTGGTTTCACTCAGCCATGAAGCTTACTGGACCATTAGGCCACTCACTGCCTCTCAGTCTAACCTACCTCAAGGGGTTGTTAAGATAAAATGAGGAGAGAAGAACCACGTCTGCCACCTTGAGCTTCTTGGAGGGGAACGTGGTATATACTGTAAATGTAATAAATAAGTAAACAACAACAACAACAAAGAAATCTGAAAATGTTGGAATTGTAACTGGTGAATCAAAATATACTCTTTTGTATATCACGGTCTAAATTAAATTGGAGTTCCAAATGTGCATTTGAAGCTAATCTTTGGCTTAGTGTCATGTTCACTGCATTCCTGCTAAAGCTTTCCATTATTACATTGCAATTCAAATGAAAAGGAAATGCACTGCACCATTTAAATAAGTGAGAAGAAAGCACCACTACTTTCCCCACCTTCAGTCCAAGATGCTGCTCCTTTTAAGATAATATTTCAGGATATGATTTGGAAACTTCACCAAAAAAATATTTGAGCCACAAGCTTTGAACCTTATTAGATGTTAAGCCCTGATACAAAACATGTACACAAGATTAATTCTATTATTTTTTATATTAATTAGTTGCTTTACTCACAAAAGAGACCCAAAGTGACTTACAAGAAAGTATAAACACTAAAAAGAGTGACGACAAACCAGTAAAAACCTACAAGACAATGGCTTCACAGAACCAGCCCCACTAAGAGATGAGAAGCACTTGAAACTCTTCAACTTAAGGTCCAAAAGCTCACGGGAGGGGGTTTGTCTGCCATCTAAAAACAGATAAAGATGGTGCCAGGCATTTTTAAAATTAAGTAAAACAAAAATCTGAATATTCACTCTTTTAAAGAGATAAAATACGATTGTATTTTTTTACAGGTTACAAATCACGGGGTGTGGGAAGGCTTCCATTACATCACAGACTAATGAAAATTTGAGCTACAGACTCGGGAGACTATGTCCAGCTGTGCCAGCAAAAGCAACAGAACTTCCCCTTCCTCTCCTCACCCCTGCAACCCAACCACACCCCAGTTTGTTTCAGAGAATCCTCTGATTTGGGGGGCTCTCGGGAAGCAACAGTGGAGACAGATAGGGGGAGCCCTGTTGGCACAAGCAGGCTGACACAAACGGATGTCACTCAGTGTAGTTCAGAGAATATTTTAATTCTTAACAGAAATAATAAACCAACTTATTTTGGATCAACTGTGCTACAGATTACATTGAATTTTTATTTGAGACATTGTCTTGGTCAAGGGCTTGAGACGAACAGCACGCAGTGGACTTCTTATAGTCATATGTTGGATTCAGTGCTTCTGATATGCTCATACAGAAGATTTCTTCTGTAAATTAGAAGCTCCTTCTATGAGAAGAATGGAGCCCCATATGTTTACTTAGCTGCTGTACAAGAATTTGTCCTCCTTGAAGAGAAAATATGCCAACAAATTTTAGGTTAGCTCTATTTATTCTATTTTATAGTGCTCCATAACTCAGCAATTTACAAAAATAGGTTTTCTGAAAAGAAGTTTCAGAATTCAACCAAGGCTCATCTCACTTATGGTACCAAAGTTTATTTAACAGAAGCTCAGATCAAAGACCTTGCTGCACTTTTAAAGGAAGAATGTAATTCCTGAAAAATGTAATAACCAGACCTCTGGATCACTGATTTGCTACTTACCAAAAGCAAGAGTGGGAGAGGTGAGGTGGTGGGGAAGTCAGCATGCAAACAAGGCAGGGGAGCCAACATGGTTCTTCTACCTGTGAATCTGCACAGAACTGACCTCCCAGCCAAATCATCCCTCCCAGTCTTCCTTCAGGTAAGCAGAAGTGACTCTGCTACCAGGAGGTCAAGTGAGCACTGACACACTACTATGCTGTCCACCATTGGACTTATATCTGAATAAACATGCATAAGATTTCTACATATGGAAAAAATAATTTAAGCCATGTAACACTTTATTGAGTCCTATTACTGTGACTCTCAGCGTACCAAAAGGTACACTATGGTTCGCTGGATGAAATATACGAGTTGTGTTCCAGATTTGTGACCCACTGAAGCTCACTTTTTGATTCTAACAAATGAATCTGCAGTACGAAATCATTTAGGCTACAATCCTAAATTCTGCTGGGTGCAGAACTACCTTTCTTGATGAGGTAGAGCTGCAATGCTGCTTCCCAAAAGATATGTCACTGCTGCTTGCTGGGAGGGAGAGGGGCAAAGAGATCCTGCATCAAACACTAGTGGAAGCACTGAGTTGGCTCTGCCAGTGCACCATGGCAGTCTGCTCACTGCCTTGCCCCTCCCCAGTAAATGACAGCCAGGAAGCTCCACTAAACCAGGTGAGCCTTCTTTAAAAATCTCAATGAACAAAATAAAACTTAGAATAAGGATACGTACAGTTCAGAACCCACTAGTGGAATGCAACATTACTAGCAGTTCCACATTACAGACAACATAGAACAAAGGCCTTAAAATGGCTTCAATTCTCTTTTAATAGTGGGTTTTGAATTAACATAATATTCTGTTTTCTTGGAATCCCATTTTGGAGAAACCAAATATTGTCATCATAAGGGGTAAATAAAACCAAACCATCTGGATGGCATCCAACTAACTATTCTATAGTCAGAGTATACCCATTTAAATCAATGGATTTAAGTTCTACTCTAACTTATTTAGATGCCACCCTTGATTTTTCAGCACACAAAATTCAATTTATAATTCAAATGAGAAGATGAACACCTAAGCAAAATTGTTTATAATCAAGGATCAACTTTTTCCAGGTTCACAAGACTGTATATACAGTATGAAAAATATTAAAATCATTAAAGTGACAATCGTTTTGACTAGATATGCCTATGCACATTTACTCAGCTACAAGTCCCATTAAGTTCAATGGTGCTTACCCCCTGCTAAATGGATAAAGGATTGTAGTCCCATACATTAAAACATGTTCTTGGCCCACAACATACTGAAGGCATACATGAATAGCCCTGTAATGCATACCTTGTCCCCATTTACATGTCTAAGAAGCAGGTTATTAACTATGCAAGACAGTCAAGTTAATATATGTAAATTAATGTTGCCAGGGTTGAAGGGAAAATCCACTGCTAAATAATATTTTGCAGAAAGTTACACAAACACATTAAAGTTGCAAATTGCCCCTCAAGTCATTCTAACTGCAAAAAAATTAAAAATATAATTAAGTGAAACTTTCATATACTTTTAGATAAGCATGTTGCTCTCAACTGTATTCAACAGACCCGGAAAGGGGGCAGGGGAGGAGGGAATATAAAGGAGAAGGCTTAACAGCACAATAGTTACTGTATTTTAAATGCATCATCACTATTCATTTGTCAGTGGCAATTAGCACAATCCCTTTTCACAGTGAAATATGCATTTCACATGTAATGTATAACAAAAAAATCATGTAGAAACGTCACATTTAAGACATTTAACCTTTAACACACCCACCCCTCGAAGAAGGGGGAGTTTTAAATCTGTCTGTATAATTCCTTGGGGGAGGGAGAAACATAGGAAAAAATCTATCCAGCAGCAACAGATTATTAATAGATTAGAAATTATTTGGCTTGATAGTGCTATCACAGTCTCAAATGAAGTGCCATGATAAAAATTATTTTCATGTTCTCATTGTAATGCTGGTTGCATGCCAGCATTAGACATTACAGCACAAATCTAGATTAAGAGGCCAAGAGGAACTTGTCCACCATTTTAAAAACAAAAGTAAAAAGATTAATATGGCATGCATATGAACTCACTTCAAATATACACACATAGACCACAGCAGCTACACCAGTCCGTCATCAATCCCCTCCTCTAGGAAGACTGGTCTCGTTGATTTGTGCCTTTCACACAAATAACCAATAAAATTAATCAGCTGGAACCCAGCATTTTAATCGTAGTAAAGACGAGATACGTTTCGTTCATGACTTAAAGGCGGCAGTCTTTTTTTTCATTTAAGCATATTAAGCCTATAAATGTGCTGCAGACAAATGCACTGCATGGGGTGTGGAGGACCCGAGCTGATTAGATTACCACAACATCAGCCTGAGGCCGCCATTTTTAGAATCTCTAAAGGACAAAAGAGGGAAATTACAGTTTTTACTCCACTTTTATGGAAAGTAACTTTAAAAGTATAGCGTGTGTCATCAAACCTCCTCTGTAGGTCACCTAGGTTTCCCGGCGTTGCTTTGATTTCTTTTAGATATGCTTTTAAACGGGGGGGGGGGAGTGTTCCACTATTAATCTCTTGAAAGGTAATCTAAATATACGGAGGAGGAAAACAGCCCTAAATTCATAGGGTTTACTCTAAGGGTAGCATTTCGGAGAGTTGTCTACATCATTTGAAAACCACTAACTAGGGCTTTTAATCACCGCGCATTCCTCGATGATTGAGTGCTGAGAAGGACGGGACCTTTCTAATTGGACTATATTATGTTTCTTCTACCCTATTTAGTACTACACAGTGGACCGTTTGTTTCTCCTCCCCCATGTCTGCAGCAGCAGGGTCTATGCCACCAACTCCTTTCAAGAAAGAGGTTGCCTATGTGTCGTTCCCGGTACGCCAGCCCTGGGCAGGAGGCACGGAGGGTAACACAAAGATGAGGGCAAAATAGAGCCTTATGCAACCAGCTTTTGAAAAGGGGGACCCCGGGGGTAAATCCCCTCCTGACACCCCACCCCCTTTTAAATTGCTCCTCCAAGTCTTCGGAACTGTTCGCCGCTCGCCTACTACACACGGATCGGGGAAACGAGAAGATGGAAGATAAAATGAGAGAGGTGTATGTGTGTATATATATGTATGTGTGCGTGTGGAAAGGAAGATTAGGCCCGGAATGAGCCCTATCAGTACCACAAAACACAACAAATAACAGTGGCGGGTGGGTTGGACAAGGACATAGCGCCCGAATCCGTCTTACGGGAAGCTCGGCTCCCAATAACATACAATATTGGCCAAAAAAAAAAATAGAAAGAAAACCCCGCGCCTGTTCTTTAAAGCGAGAGACAACACAAGCAAAAAAAAAAGCACGCTTCCATCGCATTAAGCGACCTCTGGGAGATTTATTTCTAGCAGGAGGCTGGCATGGCGGGGGCCCCCACCCCAAAAACACACACACACACCACCCATCAGCTCCGCCAGTTACAATAACGCGCCATATTCGCAAGATAGAGCGACTCCCTCTCCCTTATAAGCCAGTCCACCCCCACCGGAGCATACGGAGTGAAAAGAAGAGCCACAATCCAGAATGAATATAATACACGCGTATATAATACACACACACACACCCCAGAGGAAACGAGATGCGCCGCCACTTTTGAGCCTTTCTTTTTGAAAGGTGTCTCTCTCTCCCCCCCCCCCCTCTTGCCGCCTTTCCCCCTCAGGCTCCCCTCACGGGGCATTGACAACCACAATAAATAAGGATAATAATGGCCGACTCACCTGTAATGGTCACAGGCCAGGCAAGCAGCACCCCCTTCACCGAGCCCCTCTCTTACCCCAACCAAAACAATGCAAGAGTCCCACTGCGGATGTCCCTCGCCTGGGCAGGACGGAGCCCCTCAGCCGCCTGTGGGGAGCCCGGGGTGGGGAGAGGCTGGCTGGCAGCAGGGAACCCCGAGGAAGGCGGCTGGGCTGCACCAGAGTCCCGCGGCGGCCGAGGGAGAAGCGCCTTCGCCTCAGGACCTCTGCACAAACCCCCTAACTGCCACTGCTGCTGCTGCTGCCGCGGCCGCCGCTGCTGCTGCTCCTGCTCGCGTCTCCCTCCTCGCAGCCGCCTACGCTCCCTCCTATGTCACTGCCTCTCTCTCTCTCTCTCTCTGGGAAAATGGCGTCGCCTCACTCCCCCCCCTTCCTCCCGCTGCACGGGGTTCACCCGTCCCGCCTGGCAGGGGCAGGGTTACCAGGGCGAAGCCAAACAGCCGCCATTTTGCTTGTGGGCTGGAGTTCCGTTGGTGCCCGGCAGCGCAAGACGCCCCCCGCCCGACGACACCCACCCGCCGCCGCCGGGTCCATTTGTGCAACGTGTGTGTGTGTGTTTCCTTAATAAAGCGAGGCGGCGGGAGCGCGCAGGGTGGAAAGGAGGGTCGGGGAAGCGCCGGGTGGGACGAGGGCAGGGGGAGTCGTTTGGGTTCGTATTCAGGGCGGCCAGGGCTGTGACAGGCGGCGAGGGAAAGGAGGAAGTTGCCTTAAGGGTTTCCTAAGGAAGGCTGACGGGTCGCAGCCCCGACCGTCTATGTATGTTTTAAGAGTTCAGGATCTACAAAACAAACTGGTTTCGTTCCCGGGGCCTCGGTGAGCAACGTGCAAAGTGTCATCTCGGGACCACTTGGCATGGCTCTGGGTTTCTGCACGCGTGTAAGCCGTACATTGGACTTCAGACGTGAAAACCAGTCCTTTTCAGCAGCTGGCAGAAACGTGTCCCTTGAGCGTTTGGGCGGCCAGGGAGGAAGCCGCGCTCGACTGCGTTTGTTTTCTAGGCCAAGGGTTCCGGGCTGCAGCAGCTCGGCGGCGGCCGCGGAGAGGCTGGTCTCGGGCAGCTGGCGTCCGACAGCACGAGCCTTTCGCCGGAGGGATTCTTCTTCTCGTTTTCGGACAGGTGCGAGCGAAGGGTCGGATCCGCTTCCTCCGAACGATTACTGCAGCGGAGGAAATGGCCCTGAAACCTCGGGACACCTGTCGCCGAGAGAAGAGGGCAACTCGTCCCCGTCCCGTCCCCCATTTTGCTCGCGGCAACCAGCTAGGGCGGCCTCCCCGTCCGTGCCGAGCGCCTTCCTTCCCCGCCACCCGCGCACGGAGCCCGCTTCCCGGCCCGCCTGCTCGCAGCCCCTCCGGCGGGAGCCGAGCGAGGGAGGGGAAGGCAGGCAGGCAGGCAGGCAGGCAGGCTTGGGTTTTCGCTCGACGCCCACCAGGGGCTGAGTGAGCCTCCTTCAGTGCGCAAGCTCGGGGCACCAGATAAAAGCTGGGCTGGCAGCTCCTGCCCTGCCTTGATGGAGCCGAGACCATCGAGTGGCAGGAGGAGGGAGTTAGGAAGAGGCTTAGCCTAAGAGGAGCTCGCTCCCGGTAGGAGGAAGAAGCAGCAGCTGAGGTGGGAATGGCACTGGTCTGGCTGCCCGACTGGACCCCACAGAAGGCGGCTGCCATGGGGCTCAGAGGGGTGAGAAAGGGAGGGCGATTAAATGTCTTGTGACCATGGTGGAGTGTGTGGATGTGCTTATTGTTTATTATTATTATTATCACCCCCCTTGTCTAATCCCGATGTGTGTCTATTTCTCTCTCTCTCCCTTTCTAGGACACTTGGGGGTTCCGCCTGTTGTAATACGAAATGGCGACCGCCGTCTCGGGGCGGTTGGTGATTGTCGCGCCGCGAGGTGGTTGTTCTCCTCCTCCCTCCTCCTCCCTCTGCCCTTCTTCCCTCCCCTCCCCCTTCCTGTCTTTGGCCGTTTCTCCGCAGCGAACCGCGGAGAGCGCACTGAGTCAGGAGGAGGCGGGGGGAGCGGCGGCGGGCCGCGCAGCCAATCAGCTCTGCGGACGGGCCTCGGAGGCGCGCTCCGATTGGCAGGCGCTGACATCATCCTGCAGCAGGGGCAGACGCAGCTGCTGGGCAGGGCTCGGGGAGCTGTCGGGGGTGGCTGGTGCAAAGGGAGAAAACGGGCGCCATGATACCAGCCGCCGTGGGTGAGGAGAGGGGGCAGAGGCTTCTCCGGAGAGGCGCTAGGGACGGCGGGGCCCAGGGGGCGGAAGGACAGCGGGGGTCGGGCGACCGCGTCCCCTCAACCGAGCCGGGGTGGCGGCGGCGGCGTCGGGGCTCGGAGGAAGGTCCGCTGCTCGGCGGCGCCTCGTCGGCAGCTGTAACTGCGTCAGTCCAAGATGGCGCGAGGTGTCCCTGGAGAGGGAAGGGAGCCGCACGTCCGCCGGAGGTCATGTGACCGCGTTGCATTCTTGTGTGGGGCTTGGCGGAGGATCAAGCTGGCTGAGGAGGAGGCGGCGGCGGTGGCGTCGTCCGTGGCTCTTCGGCTTGACAGGGATGTGAGGGGGGGGAGAGAGTCCCTTTCCGTGCGGTCGCGGCGGTTGCCTTCCTCTTTTCAAATACACGCCCCTCCCCCGCCCGCCCGCGTCGAGCAGCTGTTCAGCGAAGCGTCTTTTTTCTTCCTCCCTCGAAGGGCGTCGACTGTTTTGACAGGGACCTCCCCTCCCCCCACAGCCGCCGCTGCTTCTGCCAGGGAAAGTTCTGGGGGGGGAGGGGGAGGCGGAGCGCGTGACGCCCGCGGCGGCTTAAAGGGAGGAGGGAGGGACGCGAACTGCCAGCCCGTGGCGATCGCGGGACTGAGAATCAGTGGCGTAGCGTGGGGGGTGCAGGAGGGGCCGGGCGCAACATCTGGGGGTTAGGGGGTGCAAATTACTTGCCTTGCCCCGGGTGCTGACAACCCACGCTACGCCACTGCTGAGAATGCAGAGGAACTGTTGGGACTCCGGAGTAAAAACACTTCTCTCTTTTTTTGCGAGGGAGGGTGGGCTCGTGTAGCTCAGTTTGCAGTTCTGTTAAACAAGGCAGAGGTAGAGTTGGGAGGGGTCCCCAGGGTCATCTAGTCTGACCCCCCCTGCATTTAGGAATCCTGCCCACGGGTTGGGATCCACTTTGCTAACCGGCTTGTGCGACCCGCATTAAGGCCTCTCTCTCTTCTTGCCAGCTGGTGGTGGCGCAGAGTGACTCCATCCTTCAGTGTTTTTTTCCGGATTTCCAGACACATCCGCGCCTTGCAAGGGAAAATATGACACACTTCACGTAGTCCGTGTTGGGGATGCAAGGAGGAAGTTGGTCATCGATGATCGCATGGTTGTTTTAGTGTAGTGCAGCTGCCTTTCTGTGAAACTAATGGATGAAGATCCTGAGCTCCCTCCCCTTGCAGGGAGATTTCTGATCTCCATTTTAGGTTCCAAGGATGACGCTGGTGAAGGAGAGGCTAAATGTAACAGGATAGACCTCCTTAGCTACACTCTTTTTGAAGAAAACACATGACTTGGTGCAACCTAAAGTGACAGGGCACATTCCTAACCCATCAGACTGGACATATTTGACCATATCTGGATGTAGCCTGACTTTTTTTTAATGCTGTTAACTAATCATTAGCAAGGGCTGGAAATACCCTTGGAACTTGTGTGCTCTTAAAAAAAGAAGAACCTACATTCTTCTAGTTCTAAATATTATTAGGTTGTGCTGCATGTACTTGTTGCTGAACTGCATTATTAATCCTAACCATCAATAGGTGGATCTTGGATTGTTTTGGTTTTACAGTGGTAACATTTAAAAACAGACACCTGAACATTTGGCCTCCCCAGTGTTAGGACTATTTGGGGATATTAATCTAAAATATATAAGCTATAGCTGAGGGTGAAGCCCAGTTGCTTACATAACTTTATTTTGTTGCTAAAGTTATCTGCTTTAGTTACAGCTCTGAAGGGAATTTTTAAAATAGCATACAATAATGGAGAATTCTTAAAAAGTGTGCTGTTTGCTTTTCCATGGTATCAAACAGAAAACAAGTAGATTTTGAAATTGTAAGTAGATCTATTTGAAGACTAATGTTTCAGGAAGATGCAACCTTGACAGTGTCAAACCCAGCTTCCCTTCAAGTGTTAGACAAACAGTGGCTTGCATGACATTTCCTCCTTACAAAATTTGCTTCACACTGGGATGATTGAGGGGAGAGTGAAATAAAAGAAGAAACGTGTAAATTTGGTAATGAACTCTTCTGACACCATTCATACTTATTGTCAGAATAGTTCTTTTATTTCACCCTCCCCCCATTTGATTACTAACCATTTTATAACCTTTTGCTTTTAACTTTGTTTGTTACAGGCCCACTGTGCCCCCAAAAATGTTTGACTTGGATTAGTCTGTTGTAGGTGGCATTATTGGCAGTTTCAACTGTTTATGAATCCCAAAGCCGGATAATTAGATAAACCTATTCTCCTTCATTGCTAGCTTGGTGACCAAAACTACTTCAGCTTGTTTGTGGACTTGGTGAACACAACAGAAATACAGTAATACCTGGCATGAAATTTGATAGTCATCATCAGCACAATCATGATCTTGAAATTTGCCCACTAAGCTGAGTGAAGTTAGTTCTTCACTTAGAATTAAAAGCCAAAATGATAGGATCTGCTCCTTTGATAGCTGTAATAAACCACATGGAAAATCCCAATATACCCAGCTTGCGGAGGAGGAGCCACTGTATTGAAAAGTGGCAGGTGTTTAACTAAAAGCACCATATTCCCATAAATACTGTGTTATGTACCAGGTGCTAATGATGGTATTATTTATTTGTAGAGGCAGCAATTCGAGTACAGCGGAGAAGTACAGCTGAATAAGAATTGATTATTTTAAGTGTTACACGAAGAGTAGAAACCCTTGAGGAATTTCAGTAAGTCCAAAAATGATTAGTATTTCAGACAGAGAAGTCTTGAACTCTGCCAGATATCAAAGGAATACTCTTAGTTTGTGTGACAGAATCATCAGGTACAACCCAAAAACATCAGCCAAGAACAAAACCAGTTCACTCAAGATTCTGATTCTAAGATACACAACTGCTTTTGTGGAGACTGACAGACACAGCTCATGTGAACGTTCATACTGAAAAAACCCATTTGGTGAAGTGGAACTCTTGAAGTTACATCCTGACTGAGAAGTGTCTGATGGGTGGGGGAAACATCCAGATTTGGATAAACTGCATAATGGACTTGACTTCAGCCACAGGGTGTTACTACAACCATTGCTTTATGTGCTTCAGTCATCCTGTTTCATTGCCATTTATCTTAGCCCATAACCAAGGACACCCAGATCATCAAGGCAAGATGTTCAACTTCCACAAGATAGGCGAGTATCTTGGTGAACTTGTAGCCATTATGCAAAAATGCCCATATTCAGAAAAAGTAATATACCGTTATATTTTGCAGAGCTGGTAACTATAGGTGAAATAGGGAGAAGTTGAGTTGCTTCTCTGGGCTTCCCTACAATGTTTTTGGAGAGAAACGGCACAGTGACAAAGTGACTTCCAAAAAGATGCATAAGCAGATATATTCATACTCGGGATATGTTCATACTCGGGAGTGTGACCTGTGCCCAGGAGCAATGCAAGATGGCCTTGGGACAAGTCTCTAGTTCATGAAATTTTTAGACATCTGATTGGTTTTCTAATGCTTTGGGAAAAGAGTTACTAAGTTAAGTGCAAGAGAAGTGCTTCACAATCCAGCATGCTGTCGTTGCTGCAGTGCATCCACAATAATTCATGTCACATTTGCAAGTTACTCATAAGCATTCACCTCCACAGGCAGTACTTCAAAGGTATTGCAAGATGCTCTTCCAAATAGTTGTGTCTGTCCTCATTGCAATCTGATATGGATAATCAGAAAAGCGGAAGCTATAGTTTGGGAAACACCTTTCTGAAGTTGGTGTTCCAACAGTAAGGGCCAGCAGTGTGCCCCTGAGTGGGCACAATTCCTTCCATGTCATGAATGGCACATAGCGTGTAATTAATGCAAATGAGTTCTTTCCATGCAGAGAACCCAGGACAACTATTGAATTTTCTCTAGTGAAGGACATTGTGAATTTCCAAAAACAAGATGTACTGCCTATTTTGCCAAAACTGCTATACGTTTGCTCAACTTTTCTGTGTGGGGGTGAATGTAACAGGAAATTTGGTGGTGGTGAGTAACATAGTTTGCAGTAAAAAGACTGTAATAGAATAGTAAAATTGTTACTCGGACCACAAAAATTGTCCATACTTCACCTTGCTGTTCATTGTGAACACTTGAAATAAAGCCAGTATAAATTTCTTTGTTTCCAAGTAAAGGCAGTCAAGTGAAATTGGCATTTGAGCCAAACACTTAGAACGGTGGGTGGGGAACGTGTGGCTCTCCATATGTTGTTGGACTCCCAAAACCATAATCTCCAGCCAATGATGGGAGTTGTTACTTTCTGGAGGGCTACAGGTTAGCCACCCTTGAGTTAGAGTTAAACCCTAGAATGTAACAGCTTATACAGAAAGTATAAAAAACCCCTAGGTATTCAAATTCTGTCTTCTGACTATTTTGAGTGAAAGAAGGTTCAAGCTGGTTTTCTCTCTTCAGCTACGCCTTCCTTGAAAGTTGTGAGTAAATTTAGCTGAATTGAGAAACCACCTGGTGGCTTCCTCTCAGCTCAGTTCACTTGGGCTGCCTGTATGTTTACCACAGCTTCAAAAAAAAGTGCATTTGATTTGGGCAAGACATTTTTTGTATTTGTACTGAACTGTGTTTGGAAGGAATATACTGAAAACAAATATGGCCAGGCAAGCAAATGTAGTGAGTACTGACCTTAGAACGTAGAATATGGTTTTGGAATAGAAATAGACCACATCTCCCTACTAAAAAAAATGCAGATATTGTGGCAGGCAGATTAGATGTTGTATTGGAGAATTTTCAGGAAAATCTGTTCCGCAGATGTGAATATCCTGTGCGCACTGTGATTCTTATGGACAAGTTTCTTTAGGAAGGCTTCGGAGAGGCTCTTCATGTGCATTTACCTACAGAGGTTAGGTGGGTGACTATGAAATTGATTTCTCAGTAGCCCTGTCCTAGTTTTGGAATGCCCTACCCAGGGTAATTTGCCTGGCACATACTTGTAAGATGTTTACATACCAGTTGAAAATACTTTTGAGGATTAGCGATCTCTGCTAACTCTTCCCTGCTGGTTGTGTTCCTGTTGTGATGTCTTACCGTTTTTTTTACTCCCAACTTTTTTTACTGTGTATAATCTTTTCCGCAGCTTCGAAATTGGGGCATTCCATGCAGTGCAAGAAGAAGCCCTTGTCCCCTTCTTCAATCCCAGTTTGAAGGGTAGCTTTGGTGGCTACTTGGAGCATTCAGCAAATGCAGATAAGCTTTTGCTTCACCTTCGCCCTCAAGCTCAGAGGTGATGGTGAGAAGAGCATTAACTTTCCTTTGTATTTGCCAGGTGCCCTGAATGCCTGTCTGCCTCCCTGCTCCCCCCTTTGAGGCAGGTGCAGAGATAGGATAGAGCCAAAAAAATCTTGAGGCTCCTGCCTAATTTGGGAGCTGAGGAAAGAATGAGACCTCTCTCTGCCTCCTGCAGCTCCAAGACTGTGAGGAAACCTTTAATAGAGGCTGACTGAGATTTGCTGCGGTGAGCAAGTTTGAGCCCCCTGACAGGGAAGACCATAGAATGTAAACAAGGCCCCCCCCCAAAAAAAAAGACGAGAAAAAAAACGCAAATTTGGGCAATGGGATTCTAAAAGCAGTATGACCAGGCCTTCTCATTGTAGTCCGAGGTTTGGTTAGATGTAGGTTTTTGGTACTGGATGATTATTTAACTTAAGCTTGTCTGGTGTTTAAAAGCAATTTTCATGTTGCTACTTCTATCATTGTTATTAAGGCTATGGGAAAATGTAAGGCCCACTTGACCACACAAGGCATGAGCAGACTGCTTTGGAAGCATTTGTAGGTCTTGCTGCTTGCACGTCAGGGTTTTAGGAGCTGCTAAAACAATGCCAGTAACTATAGCCTGTTAACTTTATAATCTGAGATACTGTTTTTTACATCATTAGATGTGCACGTAAGTCTGCAGCTTTTGGGGAACAAATAACGGTGCATCACCTTTCCATAGTGAGGTTAACATGCAAAACTGTGACAAAAGGAAATCATACAAGTGCATGAGGGTGTTCTCAGCATCTTGCAAAGCCTCTGAACTTCAATCACTTGTATCCCAGCTAGTGCAATCCTGAATTACTTCAAGAGAATGAAATCAAGTAAGACTGCAATTCTGTACTCTTAACTTGGGAGCAAGTGCCATTCAGCTTGATTGGGCTGGGTTGATATGTATAAGGTTGCACTGTAAGACAGCTTCTCCGATTGTAAAGTAAATTGAATGGCAATCTGCCAACAAACTAACATTTCAAACCACAAACAATAAATTGTGGTTTATTCCTAACTGTTTAGTAGATTGCAGCTGGGAGCAATTGATAAAGCTGGGTCATGCTGGATGTATGTATTTGAATTATGGCCTTCAAAACATTCTGTGGCTCCAGTTCAACTTATTTTGAGAGGGGGGAAATGTAAGCAGTAATGTTAGGAACCTAGCATTAGCCCTTACTGCCAGAATTCCAGTCTTAAACATGAACACAACTACTGTACTGCTATCTGTTTAAAGAATGGATCTGTCCTCTTGTTAAAAGTACCAAATACCAAATTATTTGGACTTGAGGGTACTTGGCGATGGTTGTGATCCAATACAGCCGCTTTTAAATATTTATAATGGTAAGGAAATGCTGTTTATCATAGACTAGTGCAGCCACTACATAATGCAAGACTGAAACCTTCAAATTGAACTTGGGGAAAAAGTAGGGATATCTATGGCACCATATCATTTGCATTCACACACTTAATCTCTAAGGGCTCGCAGCAAAAGTGAAAGTGTGTGGTGTCTAAAAGACTTGAAGCAGGCTTGGAAAACTTGCCATCCCGCAACATATTGAAGGCTACAACTCTTTCCTGAAAGAGCTCCCATGACTAAACTGGGAAGGCAGGCATCAGTAAGGGAAGTTGAACTTCTTGTTTCTGGAAACCCCTTTTGGAGTAGCAATCTGAATACCCTTGTGAGGACAGGATAGGCCTTGGGGACTACCTTACTTCTAGTGAAAGCCAGTTTGGTATAATGCTTAGTGTGTCAGACTAGGAACCTGTGAGGCGACAGCATAGGTCTGGGTGGTCCTGAAGCTCACTGGGTGACCTTGGCCCAGTTATTGTTCTTACCTGTCTCTCGTGGTGGTTAAGATAAAAGGGGGGGCGGAGAGCCCCATATGTTACCTTGAACTCTCCTTTGTGTGTCCTAGGCTTTCTGTTTCGTTGAAACAAAAAACATTTAAAAACAAAAGTTAAGGGGGGGGAATACAACTTAATAGTTCATGTGGTGTAATGTGTGTGTGTGTGGGGGGGGAATCCACAAGTGGTAGGAACCCATAATCTGTAAGCATTAGAAATATAGTCCAGTGTAATTGTGCAACATTTTTATGCAGTGTTTGTTAGGTAAGGAAGTGTTTGCTGTTGGCTCCCTTATACGAGTTGCCTAATCCGTTCCGTGAAAGCCCACAGGAATTTCTCAACCCCTAGAGTGCTGCTCCTTGCAGCCAAAAAGGTGCTTTAGCTATTGATAGATGGCCCTACTCTAGAGATCTAGAACAGAGATGGGGAAACGTTTTAAGCCTAAAGGCTACATTCCCTTCTGGGCAACTTTCCAAGAGTCACATTCCAGTGTGGTGGGTGGAGCTAGAGGCAAAGGTGCACAGAGCAGCAAATATAAATTTTACCTTTGTACGGTAGGCAGGCTAGTTTCCACACCCCTCTCTCCACACCCTTCTCTCCAGGTAAACAAAAGGCATTATCAGAGTTCAAGGACCCATTCCAGCTAGACTGGAAGAAGGCGTGAATCTGCCAGTGAGGGGCCAGTGAGGGGTGCAGCATAGGGAGTTTTTAGAGTCAGCTATTCAGGAATCGTGTGAGGCACCAGCTGGGGAACCAGCAAAGGAAGAAGGCTCAGGAGCTACGGGTGTGGTGGTGGGAGAATGACAATGAATGGTCAGAGGGAGCAGACTGGGGGGAGGAGGTGTTGGAAGCAAAATAGGCAACAGGGTTTAGTGAGAAGGAAGAGGCTGCGGCAGAGAGCAGATGCGGAGACTGGAGAGGAGATTGACACTGCTGAAGAATCCAGGGAGTGTCCCCCTTCTGCGACCAGCTTTCTCTCCCGCCCCCCCCCCCCGGTCTCCTAGAATACAGGGAGAAATGAAAAGAGCAGAGCAGAGATTGGTTGTGTGCAGGTGCAGTTTGAGACTGGTGGGGGAAAACCCTGGAGAGAAGCAGCCTTAGAGCATGTTGGGAAGGCAGGGACCTTCAGTCCTTGCAACTGCCTCATTGGAGCAAGACGTAGTGGGAAGAGTTGCTGGGATCACGAGGCCTGCACTGTTTTGGTTTCTGTGAATGGCGTTTCCGTGCGCTGCTCTGGCTCGCCAGAAGCAGCTTCGTCATGCTGGCCACATGACCTGGAAGCTGTGTGCGGACAAACGCCGGCTCCCTCGGCCTGTAGAGTGAGATGAGCACCGCAACCCCAGAGTCGTCTGTGACTGGACCTAACAGGGGTACCTTTACCTTTATATTTATGGTGGACTTAAGGTGGAATGAAACAAAATTGGGACAATGGGCTTTCAAGGATAGATAGTGGAGAAAAGTTGAACTCACTCCTTAACAATGTTTAATTTCAGAATCTAAAATTACCTAACTGCACCACTATATGCTAGAGATTGCATGGGCGGGGGGGGGGGGAATCAGTAGCTGGCTGGCTTATGTGAACCACTGTAAATAAACAGTGTACTTCTGTTCCGCACCACCTTAACCAGTGTGCAAAAATGCAAGATTTCAACAGATTCATTTTGCTACATCAACCTAAGTTGGAATTGCCTGCAGTTGCAGGGTGTGTATGGTGAATAGGCCCTACCATTACAGAGTGTGAAGAAAACATGAGCCTCTCCCATATTATCCACTAGTTCCAACTTGTAGAAATGCCCCCAAGTGCAGAACACTAAATGACTTGCTAGTTTTGTCCCTACTTGTGTTTTCCTTCTGGACATTCTTGTGACAAAGATTTACACTTGGTTGGAAGAGTTCTCTTCCATGTGAGCTTGGCACTGCCTTCTGGAATACCTGTGCGATTCCATCTCTTTTGCTACTTTCAAAGCCCATCTTTCCCACAAAGCCTTTGATTCAACAGCCCAGTTCCCCTGCCCTCTTACAGTCAAGCCTAAGCACATGGAACTAACAATTGCGCGTTCGTTCTGCTCTTGCCTTGCCTCTACGTCCTTCCTCTCCTCTGCCTCCTCCCTAAAAAAGATTAAATTTGAGATTGCAAGGGCCTTGGGCAGGAACATTTCCCCTTTTATGCACCATGAATACTGATGGAACAATCTATTGGTGTACAGGCAACCCCCAATTGGTGTGGAGGTTGCATTCCTGCCCCAGGAGAGAAGGGAATGACTTTCTCCCCTTGTCCATCCCCCCTTCATGCTGCTCCCACCACCATGGCGGCTGCTCTAGGAAGCATGTGTATGGTTGTGTCCTAGAATATATTTGGTAATATTTTTGTGACTGGCTATATTTATGTCTTTGCTTTATTCTCATCCATAATTGACAATTGGGAGCATGGACATGTATCCTATTTAAATGTGTGTGTTTTTTTACTTCTCCCTTCTGTGAAGGTGGTGATACTACTAGGAGGACTAAGAAGACTTGAGTTGTTTAGGGCTTTTCACAAAAGGATGAGCACCTTGAATTGGGTCTGGGAACAAACAGGAAGCCCCTGTACCTTCTTTAGAACTGGTGTTTCATTACAGATATTGGGGGCAGTGGTGGTGTGATTGAGACTCCTTTGTTGGCTTTGCTGAAACTGATACTGGTTTCATAGAGATGGAAATCTTGTTTGGCATAGAGGAATGTTAGCAGCAGGGGTTGAGGAGGGAATTTCCTTTTGAGAGATGTTCTCCCCCTCCCGCCATCAGGAAACAATTAGGTGGCAGCCTAGTTTCAAGATTGCTGTGCTTCCTGTTACATCTTTGGAGCCTTTTCAGTACATAGGCTGAGTGACGGGAAGTCTCCTGTCACAGCTTCTTACCCTTCTCTAGCTATGCCACTCACACAACTTCACTGGAGGGGAAACCGTGATGAAGAAAATTTGCCAATGTAGTGTTTGCAGCCGTACAAAAGCATCTGCCCCCCTTTTTCTAAAGGGCTGCAATTTCCCCCTCACCCTAATGGCTGGAGGTAGAAGAAACATAAGAGGTGCACATTGCCTTCTCACCTCAATCAGTGTGGTTGCAAAGCTACACTTGTTTAATTTCACCCTGTCCCATTGAAAGCGCAGAAGGACATCTCCCTCTTTCATCTTCTCTATTACAGCTGTCTTAGCAGAGTTGAAAGTAGAACAATGTGGATTTCATTTCTGGTAAAAGGAGGATTTCTTCAGCCCTAAGCTACATTCTAGATGGCCATGTATTAACCAAAGTAGCCTCAGGTTTTGTTGCTCTTTTCAGTGGCAGCTTTTAGATTTGAATACCAGGTTCAAATCTCTCTTCTTCAAGCCCAACTGGTGACCTTGGGCAAATGGCTGTGAAAACTGTACACACAGCAGTTTAAATTTGTTTCATCGCATCCCATGTGTGCATTTTTTTTTTTGCATCGTCAACATTGTGTCCTCATCCAACTGGCAGCCTTCACCCCTCCCCCAATTTAATGTGGCTTTTCCTGCTCTGAACAGTATGGGGGGGCATACAGTTGTATATGGCTCAACTGTGGGCATACTGAAGTGAATTGTGTGGGGCGGGTTCTTGTGTTTTGCTGGGTGCCAACTAACACTATATTGCCTGCTACTTTGGTGAGGTGCCCCTTCATGAGTGGGTGGGGGGCAGGCGTGACACATATTACTATTATTAAACTATATTGTGTAAGTTTGATATGCCAGAAAACCCATATCTCAAAAAATTTAAAAAATGGCTATACATTCAGGTAAAATGTCTGCCTGCATGCCTACATTGGGACATATGTGGTGCATACAAAGATTAAACTTGGGCAAGTTCTACTAGGAAGAGTTGTGCAAGGTCCTGTCCATTAATCCGCCGTCCCCTTTCTCCTGCTGGAGTAAGCTGTATTCTCCTTTTATATGCAGAAGAAGGAGAGGAACACGTGATTTGTTCCGAAAGGCAGGCTGCAAGTTCTTCAGACATTAGAAGGCTTGAAGAAGCTGTTGTCCTGCTAAAAGAACAAGGCAAGTTGACGAATGCAGGCCCAAAGTTCTTTACGTGGTTGACGGCTCTAAAATGCACCTAGCCATTCTACAGAAAGTACAAGTTTAAAAGCAAGTGAGAGGAGCAATAACACAGTAAGATATAGAAATGAAGAAAGAAAAAAAAGACCACGGGGAGGTAGAAGTTGATTTTTCTGTTGCTAAGATATTTTTTCCTGTGCAACTAAGCAGGCAAATACTGTAAACAAAAGCTGAGACTTTTAGCGAGAGCAAACCACGGCTTGTGCTACCGCTGTGCTTGCTGCTTGCTGCTGGACAAGGCTGTCGTAATCTCAATTTCCTTATCTTCTGCTTAAATTTAATTACCACAATGAGGTGGGAGTTTTTCTCAGCTATGTCTAGACTTCAAAACACTGGTGTTGGGGAGTTGATAAGAGTTTTGGCCTTGGACCAGGGAGAAAGGATTTCAATCCCTGTCCAGCTTTCAACTCGCTGGGTGAGCTCAAGGCAGACTTTTAACTCTTCCTCACCCTCCCATACTTCTCAGAGCTCTTGAAGGCAGCAAAGGGAGTTCTCTGAACTTGTCAGAGAAACTTTCCATTTTAAATTCCATCTCTTACAGACCCCCCTGCCTTCATCTTTCTTTACTGCTGGCTTGCATAGTCGAAGATCACAGAGACGGAATATAAAGTGAAACTGGCTTCTCCCAACTTACGCCTCTCCATGTTCCACTTCTGTAGGCTGTGGGACAAAGCAGTCCTGCCTGCTCTGGCATGGTGGCAAACAGGACAGAGCGTGGAATTTACATGCATTAGTCTTGCCAAGCCTTGGTTCATATCTGAACTTGACCCCAACATCAAGCAATGACCTGCATCTGTGAAAGTTCCAGCGAGAGCTTTACTCACCTAAAGATCAACATACTTAGCTGGCTGCAAGTCATCAAGTGATATATATGCATGGGTGAATAACCCCTTAATAGTGCAAATAAGACTTGTTATTCTTCACGGACTTTCGAACTGTTCATCAATAAATGAGAAAGGGCAAGCACTCCCATTTTATGCAGTAAGGTCTGGCTAACACCCTGGGTATCCTGCATTTGCCCTCTAGAACACTGCAGCGGTTTCCTAGCAGACAAGTTAATGTGAAGAGTTTTGTAAACAGGAAGTTAGAAAAACCACAAAACTTGCCGCCTTACGGTGCGATAAATGGTAAGTCAAACTGAAGTTTTGTTTTTCAGCTTTGTTTCCATGTATTTTCACAAATAAATGGTTTTGGCGATAGGCTACCAAAGAGCTGAGAGCTGATGATATTCCTCCTAGACAGTAATGAAAATCCAGGAACCTTGTCCTCTAGAGCTGCTACGCCTTGCAAGTATTGCCTGCCAGTGTATAATAACAGACTTAGAACTGGAATGAAAGATGTTAGAAATACACTCTCCTTCCTGCAATAAAACTGAATAAATGCTGTCTATGTGTCTGGCTATTTACTAAGGACTTTGAAACAGCTCACACAAGCTCCCAAGACATCCTGTTCACAGAAGCAGCTGACAGGAATGCCTATTGTTCTGCTTTGCTTTTTTGCCACTAATCTGATTTTTCAAGGGCTATGTGGAAACTGCAGCTGGAAAGGCATTTCAGAACTTCCTTGGCACATCCCTATGCAAGCAAACAAATGGGGCCCTCTACTGGTTAAGGGCACCGTCTTGTTAAAAAAGTAAACACAAAGCACAAACTGAACTCGACAGGAACAGCCGTTTGCTCATCTTTTAATACAGCCCCACAGCTATTCAACACATTGTAGCATTGCTCAGTGTAGCAGCACCGGCATAAAATAAACCAAGTGGATCACATGAAGTGGCCGAGTTGACATTTGCAAAAGGTTACCCACTGTTTCTTAAGCTCCTGAGCTTTGAGAAAGGGTTGTGCCATTGCTTCCCAAATGTACCTGTCTTCATTTGCTCTTCTCTCCTGCTGGAAGGTATAAAGAGGAAGAAATAAGTGATAACGTACCTGTGACCCAAATATTGTTGCACTCCCACCACCCCCAGACTGCATGGCTAATGTTCACAGATGAGGGGAACTGAAGTCCTTGTTCCCCAACACTGCCTTTCAGAGTCTCGGGTTTCTTTTAAAAGCAAGAGTGGGGAATGGGAGAGCTTTGTATAGAGAGTTTTGTGTCTTTTTTTGCCTTTAATAAACGGAGAAGCCCGGCCCCAGGAAATGCAAAACAATATTAATAGGCCTCTTGCTGCTCAGGAAGTGGATTCTTACATAACAAACTACGAACTTGCAATTTAAGCCACTACAACGATTGTTTTTAAAAATCGCTGGGTTGAACCATTTCCCCTCTGGGGGGAAAGTGCCCAATCTGTTCTTGTGTTTCACATGCACAAAATGACCAAGGGAAAAAAGTAGAAACTGAAAATACAATTAATTTTTTTCCTAAAAAATCATTTTATAACCATTGTCTCATAACCGGTTTTGCTTAATTAGAAATAGGTGTTGGCCCGTGCATAAAAAATGTTTTATGGAGTGCAGCAAGTTGGAACTTTTTGCCCAGCAATTTCGAAAAGAATGCAGCCATCAAATCCTTTCTACTTCAATGTTTCTCTGATTCGTACACTTTCATGCTAGGTCTTCTGAAGATTGACACATGCCAGAGTGCCAATACATTATCACCCCCACAGCTTGTCCCTTTTCTGCATATGAACCTGCCCCAGAGCCTGAGATTGTCTCCGGAGGCTCCTCTGAATATCACTTTCAAGGGGGGTGGCTTTTCCTGCAGTAGCTTCTCAATCTATCAAACACGGAAATCTATCTGGTGCCAACTTTTTCATTTGGGCGTCAGGCAAGGATGTTTTGGCTTCCTAAGTAATTTGGGCAGTGCCTAATGAATACACAAGTTTTTTCAGGCGCTTCAGAGAGTTGGGGTGCTAGGGCAGGGGTAGTAACTGGCAGGGGGGACACTGTACTGCTGGAGTAGTATGTCCACCTTTGGTCCCCACTCTGCACTTGGCTCTCACCTGTGGCTCCTAGAAGAAGCCCCACTGACCGGCTGGCTAAACCAGGTGAGGGTAGCCAATGTTATCTAAAACCTTTGGTGGCTTAAGGACTTCCTATTCATGTGAAGACAAGCTCTGGCAGGTTGGACAAGACCAACAGTGAGTCCAATGGTTAAGAAAGTGCTTTCTGCATGTGCTGTAGAGGGAAGTGGGGGGGGCAGATGGGGCTCATCCACTGGGAAGGCAGCCCATCTAGAAGAAGGAAAACTGGTCCAAACCTTCCCCTGCCTTGTGGAATACCACAGCTCTCCTATGTAAAGGGACCCCTGACCATTAGGTCCAGTCGTGACCGACTCTGGGGTTGCGGCACTCCTCTTTCTTTATTGGCCGAGGGAGCCGGTGTACAGCTTCTGGGTCATGTGGCCAGCATGCCTAAACAGCTTCTGGTGAACCAGAGCAGCGCATGGAAACGCCGTTTACCTTCCTGCCGGAGCGGTACCTACTTGCACTTTGAGGTGCTTTCGAACTGCTAGGTTGGCAGGAACAGGGACTGAGCTACGGGAGCTCACCCCGTCATGGGGATTCGAACCGCCGATCTTCTGATCGGCAAGCCCTAGGCTCAGTGGTTTAACCCACAGCGCCACCCATTAAAAGGTAAAGGATCCCTGACATTTCAGTCCAGTCATGAACAACTCGGGTTGCAGTGCTCATCTCGCTTTACTGGCCAAGGGAGCTGACGTTTGTCCACTGACAGTTTTTCTGAGTCACGTGGCCAGCATGACTAAGCCGCTTCTGGCAAAACCAGAGCAGCGCACAGAAATGCCGTCTGGGACCTTCCGATCGGCAAGCCCTAGGCTCAGTGGTTTAGACCACAGTGTGACCCGCAACCCTATCCATTAAACACCTGCAAATAGGTGGTCTCTCTGACTCTCTTTTCCCAATTGCAGGTTCTCCCATCTTCAAGTGTAGCGATTTATAACTATCCCATAAGAATGAATGGGACATGTTTGCCTAGGTAGGAGAATCTACAAAACTCAGGTTGATCCTCAGTTCTTCGTTCTTCTAAAAGGGATACATTTTGTGACACCACTAATTAGGTGGGGGATAAACCTGGTCCTTGTCATTGCTCACACCAGCCAGTAAGAACCTATTCTGTCCCTATCTGCATAGTGGGGAAAGTCGTTTACCAACATTAGCCTCAAAACCATTTAAGGCAGATTTACATTTTCTCTGTTCCATAAAGAGCCTAAGATGTATCTTGCTGGTGGTAATAATGGATGAGCAGGAATTTGAACTCTTCTCTTCTGGGTCCAGGTAAAACACCCCAGACCATACCAATGCTCTTCTTAAAACACAGTGGTGAGTGGAGAGATCTATGTAAACAAAATACATTATTGAGGAAATAAACGTACCTGAAATAGGGATGTTGAGATTCTAGGGAGATGTCTGGTGCCCTCTAGTGTTCCTTTTTGTTAGAACACACACAATCTCCCCCCTTTTAGAAAAGCAAAAGTTTTGTCACATTCAGTGTGCAAAAGATATATTACATTCATCTCGTTATTGTGCATAGTTTTATTTAGCATGGGTGCACTGCCACTATGACCGCCCATCAATTAAGTTTTTATTGGATGGTTTGATCTGCTTTTTAACCTATTCAGTTAGATGTGCACATTATCGCAATCTCGATATAGGTGCTATCTGGAGATTCTGGAATAAGTGTGACGTAACTAATGGTTATTCGGTAGATATTATTAACATTATTAAGACTGGCAGGAGTCGCAGGCACACAAAACAAAATAAGTGAACAACACTAATGTCAAATGTGGAAGCTAAATTCATATGGAATTTATGGAATCTTGCATACGGTTTCCAACCTTTCTTGCCATATCTATAAAGCAAGTATAGAATAGCAGCGTGGGGCAGGATTATCTTTCAGAGAGCAGTGTGTGGGGAAATGGTTAAAAAGCCCTCCCTCTGGGTGGCTCTCACCGATGGAGGCCAAAGCACGTAAAAGACTCAATATGGAGGCCCATTGGCCTAAATATTGGGAAATAATTGAAAAAATTGGAGATAAATGGAGGTTGCAGAGTATGGAAAAGTTAAAAAACAAGGTGCGAGATTGGTTGCATTATGCTCAAATCCAGGAAGTTTTTAAAGCGGACAAAAAAGTGGGTTTCCAGGAAGAAAAATCGAAACTAGAGACAGAGTTGCTTGAGCCAAAATCTAAGTTAATTTCGAGAATGTACAACTTGCTGCTTAAATGGAATACACAGGATGAGATTGTTAAATCCTCCATGATAAAGTGGGCGCAGGACTTGGGGCACAACATTATGTTTGAAGACTGGGAAAGGTTATGGAACACCGGAATGAAATTCACGGCATGTAGTGCCTTGAAGGAAAATATTATGAAAATGACATACCGGTGGTACATGACCCCAGTCAAGCTTGCAAAGATATATCACCTGTCTGATAATAAATGTTGGAAATGTAAAGTGGAGGAAGGGACATTTCTACACCTCTGGTGGACCTGCCCGAAGGTGAAGGCCTTCTGGGAGATGATACATAATGAACTAAAAAAGGTGCTTAGACTCACCTTACCCAAGAAACCGGAGGCCTTCCTCCTGGGCATGGTAGACCAGAGGGTGGCTAAGAAAGATAGAACTTTCTTTATGTACGCTACTACAGCAGCAAGGATCTTGATGGCAAAGCACTGGAAGACACAAAATCTACCCACACTGGAAGAATGGCAGACGCAGCTGATGGATTATATGGAACTGGCTGAAATGACTGGCAGAATTCGAGACTCGGGAGAAGAAGAAACGGAGGAAGTTTGGGAAAAATTTAAGGACTATTTGAAAAAGCATTATAAGTTGTATGAATGTTAAAAAATGCTTCTCTCTAGGAAATTATAGCTTCAGTATCGGTAAATCTTTGAATTGGTAAATAAGGCACAACAAGACAGAAGTGGTGTAATGAAATAATTTTATTGTGTTGAAACTAAAAATTAATGGATTCGGATTGAAATGTTTAGAGACCAGATATCACGATAAAATGGAAGATATATTATTATGTTTAAAACAAGTCAACAAATTGCTGAGGTTTTGGCTTTACAGAGAATGCAGTGTCCGGAAGATGGGGGGAGTCCATTAGATTTATGGAAACATGTATTTTGGAATTTGAATTTTGTATATTATAAACCTAATAAAAATTATTTAAAAAAAAAAAAAGCCCTCCCTCTGTGCCATGGTCCAAGTACTGATTTCATTCCCCATTGCCATGACTGAGATTTAAAGAATAAAAACCATGCCTGCTAAATACTTGTATATTTAAGTCCAAGGCATTGGCTGGATAGTTATTCCCTCCCCCATCACCAGAAAATGCAGGAGAAAACTGAAAGTCAAAACAAAAATGAGAAATAAAAGGGCAGCTGCAGCCTTGTGCGAACTCTTTTATTATTTTGCCACAAATATAACAAGCGACTCCCTCAGTTAACCTTTCCATTCTTCCATAAATGTATTTATGCCTCCTTTTTTATCAACACACTAACTTCATATTCACATAAATGGGGAGAGCCAGACTCTTAACTATCATATCAGACCCTTGGAAGGGCTTGTGATTTTCTGCGGATCAAAGAGCTTTCCTGTTCTCCTCCCTCCTCTTCTCAGCCACTTCCTTATTTGTAGATTTATAAATCATTCACCAGCTGTCCTGACATGGGTCCAGGTTTCCTTATTTTTAAACTCCACTTCCCCCCCTAGTAGCAGTACTAATTACCGTATTTTTCGCTCTATAAGATGCACCAGACCACAAAACGCACCTAGTTTTTGGAGGAGGAAAACAAGAAAAAATATATTCTGAATTTCAAAAGCCAGAACAGCAAGAGGGATCGCCGTGCAGTGAAAGCAGCAATCCCTCTTGCTGTTCTGCCTTCTGTGATAGCTGTGCAGCCTGCATTCGCTCCATAAGACGCACACACATTTCCCCTTACTTTTTAGGAGGGGAAAAAGTGAGTCTTATAGAGCAAAAAATACGGTAATCAATCATGCCTCCCCTGTAGGAAGAAACTTAAATTTCCACTCCAGGAGGATAGCCACATCAGGATAACTCTGTGCAGGGACTTTTTGCTGCCTGAGAGGAGACACCTGGCCATACCCCATATTCTGTGCAAAGAAGCTGGCAGGACGGGCAACTGAGTTTTATTTCAACACAGGTGACACACTCCTGGCGGTAGCAGACTAGCTAGCAGGGAATGCAGCAATCTTCGTAGTACATATAGTGTCATCCTGCTGCCTGGGGCGCTCCTGGCTCTATGTCCAGCCCCATGTCCCACCTGTGGCCTCCATGGAGGAGGTGAATATTTTATAACAATATGTATAAGAAAGTTCCATTAAGCAGACTCCTCTCCCAGTTGAAAATACAACTGCCTATCAATTAAAAGTTCTAATCAGCTTCAGGTGACCTGTTCTTTCTGCTATCCTAATAGTCTAACTTTTGTGCCGCCCCCTCCTTCTGCCCTTTAGGCTAAGCCTGTGGTTAGGACTAGGGCTGATGAGAAACTGGAGCAGCAGGTCCTTTTTTTTATTTAAAAAAATAATATTTATTAAAGTTTCAAAGAAGTTACAAAAATGCAAAGAAGGGGGAAAAAACAAAAAATACATCATTCTTTCCATTCTTTCATTTGCTTGTTTCCCTGACCTCCTCACACCTCCCTTTTTTGTATTCTAGTTCAGTAGTTGTTTCAGCAAATCCTTTCCATTCTTGTTTTTATCTTACTAATTTATCTTAATATATTGTAGCTTTACACTTTCACCTGTTAGCAATCCATTTTTACATACCCCTTTGTAACATTATTGCTAAAACCACATAACTTCATTCCAGCATCCTTCTAACATTCCTTAATTTTACAGTGTTTCTGTAAATAGTCTTTAAATTTCTTCCAATCTTCTTCTACCGACTCTTCTCCCTGGTCTCGGATTCTGGAGCATCAGGTCCTGATGTACTGGACCCACAGCCAGAAAGGCCCCCAGACTCTGAGTTTTTGTTAGAGAGAGAGAGAGACACTTTGTGTGTCTTGTACTCCTAAAAAGAAAGTTACGAAGCAAAATGTTTAGGTACCTTATCAATTTCTTTGAGATGAGTCAGCCTGGCTGCTTCCACCTTGCAGTGTTTTCATCCAACAAGTGACCTCAGGAGTCTGATGGATAAATGAGTTGTTTGGACACTAGGCACTAGGAATTCTGGTGGTCCTAAAGAGATGCTTCTTACCCCTCCCCTTTAGTGTACTTTTCCTGGTCCTGAATGGGTTAACTGTACCACTGAAGGACCAGCTGTGCAACCTGGGGGTCATATTGGATTCACAGCTGTCCAGGGAGACACAGGTTATGTGTCCAGGGCCATTTGATATGCTGGCTGAGACCCTACCCACCTGCGCACTGTCTCGCCAGAGTGGTACATGCGCTGGTTATCTCCCTCTTGGACTACTGCAATGCGCTCTACATGGGGCTACCTTTGAAGGGGACTTGGAAACTACAACTATTCCAGAATGTAGCAGCTAGACTGGTGACTGGGAGTGGCCGCCGGGACCACATAACACTGGCCCCCAGTATGTTTCTGAGCACAATTCAAAGTGTTGGTGCTGACCTTTAAAGCCCTAAATGGCCTTGGCCCTGTATACCTGAAGAAGCGTCTCCACTCCCATCATTCAGCATGGACACTGAGAGCCAGCACCAAGGGCCTTCTGGTGGTTCCCCCACTGTGAGAAGTGTGGTTACAGGGAACCAGGCAGAGGGCCTTCTCGGTAGTGGTGCCCACCCTGTGGAACGTCCTCCCATAAATGGCCAAAGAGATAAAGAACTATTTGACTTTTATAAGACATCCGAAGGCAGCCCTGTTCAGGGAAGATTTTTATGGTTGAGGTTTTATTGTGTTTTTAATATTTTGTTGGAAGCTGCCCAGAGTGGCTAATATTATTAGTATTAGTATTCCTGCTTCTGTCCTTGGGAAATCCATACTTTGACCTTCCTTTGCATCCGTGACCAGGTACTCCCTAGAAATGTTTTTATTTTTGTAAACACAACTACACAGTAAGTATAGTTCAGGCATAGGCAAACTCGGCTCTCCAGATGTTTTGGGACTACAACTCCCATCATCCCTAACAGGACCGGTGGTCAGGGATGATGGGAGTTGTAGTCTCAAAACATCTGGAGGGCCGAGTTTGCCTATGCCTAGTATAGATAGATGTTAGAGAATGTTCTCCAGATGGCAACTGTAAAATGTGGAAAACCTTGCAGACCCTGAGGTATGTCCCTTGCTGTGCAGAAGCTAAGGGTCAGGCACCTGTTACAAATTTACTGTAGTAACCTGCCCTTAGTCCATGGAGCAGAGTGGACCTATAATTAACAGACCAAATACAAGCGGATGAGAAGCTCCAGCTGTAGACCAGGGGTTCCCAAACTGGCTCATGGATCACCAGTGGTCCATGAACTTCGCTCAGCTAGTCCACAGCACATCCATGAAGAACAGCAGGAGCAGCGGCTACGCAGAAGCTGTTTAATTCTAAGAAGCTAATGGTCTACCTGGAAGGTGAGCAGGGTGGACCGGAAGTGACAGGCGGAGGAATTGGACAGGAGTAGCAGCCAGAAAGACAAGAACGAGAAGCACATCCATCACATTAAACATTCATATTGATTTTGAATTGTGTTTTTGTTGCCTCTTCTATTTCTGTTATGTTTTTTTCTATGGAATTCAAAGAGAAGCAATGGAAATTGAATTGAAAAATCATACAGTATCTAAGCACAGTTTTTTAAATAATTGCCGCTACCAGCAGAAGAGCCATAAAACGGTCTGCTAAGACCCTCAACAATGTTCAAGTGATCCATGGGGGACCATAGCTCCGGCCTGATCTTCAACGGATAGGTCTGGTTGCATATCTTGGTCTAGCTTAAGGAGAACCACCAGCATTTGGATTTTGTCTTCACTATCATTAAAACCTTTGGGCTTATTCTTTTTAAAAAAGAAAATAAAAGAGAAAGGAGGAAGTCAGCGAGAAGAGGAGGAAGACACATAAAGGAAACAATTAGAAGCAGGTCTCCTCTCGCAGGTTGTGGTGAAAGAGGAAAAGGCTGGACTACTTCCAAACATAGTACTGAAATCCCAGAATAGGTTATTAACACAGCCTTTTCCCCTAGTAAGTAAAGGTGCAGCGCTTCCATTGTAAATGAGATAACCGCTTGTTTGCACAGTTAACAACAGGGCAGAAGGCAAACAAAGCCCTTTTTTCATATAGCTCTGACGTGCCAAACAGCTAGCTTGGGGTAACTGTATTGGGTTGAAAGCTTATAGCCAGCCTTTAACATTATTCACTAACATTATGCCTGGGTAGGGACCTCTCCCCTTAACCTTTGCAGGGGAAACTGACAAAGGGCCATGGGCCAAGGTTTGTCCAGAGGCGGATTTAGGGGAGCACAAGGGATGCCGCAACTATTATTTAGAATGGAACTAGGGCTGCCATACATCTGGATTTTTCTGGACATTATTGGGATTTCAAAGGTGGAATTGAGGTCCGGAGGGAATTTCCGAAAGGCGGCGCTTTGTCCTGGATCTTAAGCAAGTCAAACAAAAAAATCAACAAATTTGGTGGTTCCCCCCCAAATAACCCCTAAAAAAACAACTTTTTAAAAAACCTACCGTATTTTTCGCCCCATAGGAAGCACCACCCTATAGGATGCACCTAGTTTTTTTGGGGGGGAAATAAAGAGCTTCCCCCGACCCCAGCCCCGAGAACAGCCTGCTATCCGCAAGCCTAGGGAGCCCGGCGGGAAGTCGCGCCGGTCTCCCCAGGCTTGTGGAAAGCTGCTTGAAGCCTGGGCGCGCTCTTCAGTGCGCCCCAGGCTTCAAAATGCAGGCAGCTCTGCGCAACCCTCAGGAGACCGGCGCGAAGTTGCGCCGGTCTCCCGAGGGTTGCACAGAGCTTCCTGAAGCCTGGAGAGCGAGAGGGGTCAGTGCGCACCGACCCCTCCCGCTCTCCAGGCTTCAGCGAAAGCCTGCATTCGCCCCATAGGACGCACACACATTTCCCCTTCATTTTTGGAGGGGGAAAAGTGCGTCCTATAGGGCGAAAAATACAGTAATTCAGTCTCCTGGTTTTTACTTTTTGAAATATGGCAACCCTAAGAGGCGCAATTGAATTATGAGAGCCCAAGTTCCACCACTGAGAAATCCCATTGGCACTGGGACTGTAGATAAATTATGGAAATTGATTAGGATGGTTCAGCAGGGGAAGAATCACTGGGGACCCATGAGCTGGACTGGTGGGGGAAGAGAGAACAAATTGCAGGTGAAAAATGTGAAAACAAGGTGTTCACAGTCTCTCTGATGCAATATAGTGAGAATAGATTTCTCTGTCTTCATTACAGCATGTTTGTACCTACTGTGGCACAAAAGTCAAAAACGAAGCAGCACAGGAAGCGTCCGTCTATCGCGGCCATTAGCTCATCTGACTAGCAGTGGCTCTCTGAAACTTCAGCCTTTCCCAGTCCAACTCAGAGATGCCAGGAACTGAATCTGGGACCTTTTGCATGCAAAGTGTGTGCTCCGGTACAGAGCCACAAGCCTTCCACTAAAACAGCTTGCGACTCTTCCTGTAGGCCATTCTTTCAACAGCAGCATCTGCCATTTCCAATGGCAAGATGTTGTCATTAACCATATGTGTGGTCTCTGGCTGTTTGTTCTTTCAATTTGTTTACTCCCATAGAAGGCTTCTTTTGGTTGGAAACCTCAGCCTCGCTCCAGAAACCCCCAGCAAATGCCAAATTCCATCCTTGCTGCAGGCGAAAGATCGCCAGTGCGCAGGGAATTGTGAACAGGAGGCTGCCAAAGGAAGAGAGACGCAGGCAGTCGCAAGCCAGCGGCCTCCCCTTTTTTTCTCAATGAGTGACCCCCCCAAAGAAAGGGGTGAACAGTTTCAGGAATGCAACGATTTATGGGCACATTTAAAGTAAACCAATGTTGCACTTAGTGCAGTGTGCCACATCCTTATTAAGCGCACTAATGGAAACATTAAGGCATCAGAAAGTAGAAGCAAAAGAGCAAGCAAAAATCATTATTTTCTCTGTGACGCACAGCACAGCTTCAGTACCAGAGCGCTTGGCCTCATCTGGAAGAAACAATGTTGTGGAAGACTGCAGTGGCCTGCGCAGTGCTGGGAGACAAGCCCTTTGTGTGTGGCATCACACATGCGCAAAGCACGCCAGGCTCCTCCAATTTTGGAAGACTGGTGGTGCCTCTGACTCCAGATATGCTAAAGGGGAAGTATTACAGGCAAATCAGGGTGTGCCCTCATCTGGCTTGAGTGGGTCTGTGCTACAGCTGAAGAGCTCAGCACTATGATACTCTGGTAACCTCCAGACTGAATGGTCCCAACATGCTTTTTGTGGGGCTGCTCATGAAGATGATTTGGAGACTTCAGGTGGGTCCAAAATGCAGATTTACTGGCTGGGGGATCTATTTAGAACTCAGGTAACTCCCCCCCTTTAAATGTTCAAGGGTTAATTTATTTAATCATTTTTTCGATACAAACATCAACCGCAAAAGACACATACAACAAAAAACATAATAACAATAATAACACAATCTGACAATTCAGATTTGAATAAACTGATATACCTACGACTACACCTTTTTAAACAATATTTTCCCACCTCTCTCTCCTCCCCCCACTTCCCACCACTATCCACCTTATTGCTTAAATATTCGTTCCAGATTGCTTCATATTTATCCATTCTTATTTTGCGTCGACATGCAATTGGTTCGTATGTAGCTAATCTGTCCATATCATCAATTCATGTGCTCAATGGAATATTTTCGCGGTTCTTCCAATTCATCAAAACAAGTTTCAGGTAACTCCCACTTTAAAACAGCTGCACTGATTGTCAGTTTATTTTCTGGGCCCAATTCATGGGAACGAGGAGGGATTTACAAGTCAGTCTAAAATGTAAAGACTGCAGGTTTCCCTCTCCTCACCACTGTCCTGCTATCAGGGATTCATCCTGCAGAACCCTCTTGTGATGGTCCCCAGATCTCTCCCAGCCCAGCCCAATGCACGTTTATTTGGGAAAAGTCCCACTGAGTTCAGTGGGACTCGCTCCGAAGGAAACGTACACGGCTTTAGCCAAACGCAGTTGTGTCATTATGTCCTCTACAATTCTGTCACCTTGGGAAAAAGAACGGGATTGCCATCCTTTGTCAGTACATTATACAGAAGGAGGGCACTTGGCGTGACAGGAGGTAAAAAATAGCTTGGTTCCCCATTGCTGAGAAATTGAGGCAAGATGGAGGCGGCCATTCTTCACTGGCTCGACACCCAGCTTTTGCGAGGCACGCTGCATGCCGCTATCCATCTGTCAGCCTTGAGACATGAGAGAGGGACGCACAGAGAGGACCCTGGTGGGTTGAGAGTATACTGCGCCATGAAAGGTGCTATTGAAATTAGCTGTCATGAAAAATTTAATGCAACCCACGCCTAGAGTATCAATAATGGATCTCTTCATCTCCGGAGATTATATGGAAGCAGGAGAACCTTCAGCATAATGCCCGAGGCAATAATTCAATTGTGCAATCGAAAGAACAGTAATACCTCTACTCTTCTTTCACAGCAGTGTGTTATCTAGCATCAGGCTTATCTCGGAGCATGTGTTACACGGAACACACAAACAAGCTGCCTCTGAGCGTATGAAAGTGTTTGCGTGGAAGACTGTACACTTGCAGATTTGGGCAGCTCAGCTATTCTCCGTGCAGGTTCGCAGACAGCATGCTCACTGAAAGTTAGTTACCTGTGAGTAATTCCACGAGTGTGCATCTGGGCTATTTGTGTTCGCAGGTACAAAGAATGTACGCATGTACACATATGAGACTGCTGATGCCATCTTCACAACCCCATGAAAGGTGCTGCTCACTGCAACACAGCCGCCTTCTCCTATGAAGAACAGGAAATACAATACGCTACGCTATGATATCTTTATTGTCATTGTCCCTTGCGGAACAATGAAATTGAAAACTACATAAAAACTACATAAAACTACATAAAAACTACATAAAACTACATAAAAACTACATAAAACATTCAAAAACCCCTAAAAACTCTAAAACCCCATTTTAAAATACACTATACTACAGAGACCCCTTATGCTGCGTTTAGAACCAGAATTGCATTAGCGTAGAAACAGGGGGTTTGAAGATTCTGCCATTTAGATGGAGCTTCAGCTTCCAGTGCATCAGCAGTTTTGATCCATGCATGGTCCCCATTTGCAGTGGCAGACCTTGGCATCTAAAATTTCAGCGGTGGCCTGTGCGACACCTAAATCTGCTGCCCCTCGCCTCTCGCCTTCTGTTAGATGCTGAAATATACTCAGAGTCGAGAGAGGATTTCATGCTCTTTATGCAGCTCATAGTGGTGAGGAGGAATGGAAGTTCCCCCAGAATGTCTGCTTTATATACATTATTTATACAATGGGCCCCACGTGATTGGCTAATTCCGGGATTCTCCTGTAGGCCAATCAGGTTGCGGATTCACTTCCCCCTGCAGCTGGATTGGGTGGCTCCTGTGGACCAATCAGACTGCTGCATTCTGGATCCTATTGTTCTAGGACCAATCAGCCTGCTGCATTTTGGATCCTATTCAACTCAGTACGTAACAGATGCCTTAGTTGCAGCGCTCCCTGCAGCACCCCAGAAGTTCTGCAACCGGGGCACCAGTCACTCTTCCCGGGTTCTGCATTTGCCATTTGGAGCCAATGTACAGTTTGGTGGCAGCAGAGGGGATGCTGGTAATATTTGGCTTCTGTGGGTGACTTCTAGATGTTCTCATGCTCTTTTATCAGCTTAGACCTGGAGGCAAAATGCAGCCCTACGACACAAGATTTACCCACCCTGGAAGAATGGCAGATGAAAGTGATAGACTATACGGAATTGGCGGAAATGACTGGCAGAATCCGAGACCAGGGAGAAGAGTTGGTGGAAGAAGATTGGAAGAAATTTAAAGGCTATTTGCAGAAACATTGTAAAATTAATGAATGCTAAAATGATGTTGGATTGAAATGAAACGGCTCTAGCAACAAGGTTAAAAGAATATGTAAAAATGGATTGATAATCAGACGAAAATATGAAGCTTTAATATGTTAAGATATAGAATTAAGATAAAAACAAAGAGGGAAAGGATTTGCTGAATTAACCATGTGAACTGGAATACAAAAAAGGGAGGTGCGAGGAGGTCAGGGAAATAAGTAAATGAAATATAAGACATGAAAAGATTGATCTGTTTTTAATTGTTTTTATTTTTTTTATCTATTTTTCATGTATTTTGCATTTTTCATTTGTATTTTTGTACCTTTTTATTTTTATTTTTCTCTGTTTTCTTATATTCTGTAACTTTTTTCTGTCTGTAAAACTTTAATAAATATCTTTTTAAAAAAACAAAAAAAATGCAGCCCTGCAAGCCACTTTTACTTGGCCCTACAGACTCTTCCCCAGCTAAGACCTTTCATCTGTTTTGTTTAGGGTTGCCATACATCTGGAATTTTCCAGACATAAGCAGAATTCGGCTGTCGGCAACAGTGTCCAGGTGGAAATTATCTGGGAAATTTTGGGTGTACTGCAACCCATGTCAGAAGTCTAGTTTTTGGCGAATTTCCTTAAAAATAGCTCAAAAACTTTTTTTGGGAGATTCTGCAGAAAAAGCTCAACAACTTTCGGGCAAAACTAACAAAGCTCACTTTTTGAAATATGGCAACCCAAGCTTTGTATCACACCTTGCTGGAATTCCTGGCTGGAATTTGGCCCTGCCATCTCCTGGAAGGTTTCTCAGAAAGGAATGTCGCCTCAGGCTGAAAAAGATTCCCTACTCCTGCTTTAGACAATGACTGTGAACCCAGAGCACTACGGCAGAGGTGGCTGTACGAGGAAACGAAAGAAGCTTAAAGTTCACAGCCCCTATTCCTGGAGGGGACCCAAAAGCAACTTTAGTTCACATTGCATTTTAAAATTGTTTTAAAAATGAAATTTTATTAGATTTTATCATAATAACACAACACAAAATATAAAAATAAAGAAAAAAAACCAGGAAAACAGAAAAAAGAGAAAACAAGTATAATTTCAAACCCTTACTTTCTTGTAGCTTACTTTCCCGACTTCCCCATACCTCCCCTCTCTGTATTCCAAATTCAATTTTGTATCTTCAACAAATCCTTACCCTTAATTTTAACTTAATTTTTAGACTTTCTTTTCATTTTACTTGTCCATTACCACTGAAAACCATGTAATTTCTAAACCAAGGTCATTCTAACATTCATTAATTTTACAATGTTTCTTGAGATAATCCTTAAATTTCTTCCAATCTTCTTCCGCTGTTTCTCAAAAAAAAAAAAAAGTTTTAAAAATGCATCATGCCTGCATATAATATTTCCCTATTTTCCCCCTAATTTTCACTCCCCTTCCATAACTTGAAAATTATACGGCATAGGAGATTTTTATTCACACCAGTGGCTTTGACATGTGAGATAATCCAGTGAAGCAATTTTAATCAAAATCTGAAATGATGTTCTTTTTTGTGTGCATGTGTGGTGGTATGTTGTGGAACAATCCCATTAAGAAGATAGCAGTGGTTCCCCAGACCTTGGTGGAATCTAGACACATATAAAAAACATTGTGAAAATGCTTTTTAAATATATATATATATATATATATATATATATATATATATATATATATATATATAAAAATAAAATTTGCCATAGCTCACCATCGCCCTCTAGTGTCACATTTGTATAATGCACTTTACAACATACTTAAAACGTTTTATTTGCAGCTGTATAGCTGAGTCCCTTGTTGCTGGTGGCGAAGGGGCCCCCATATCAGTTCAAGCTTCAGTGCCCCCCAAAATGTAGGTCTACAGTCCAGCTCATAAAAGGGACTTTGTTCACTGCATTGTTCACAGGATCTCAACCACCCCTTCCTCAGTAGCTTGCAGAATTCTTTCCTTGGCAACACAGAAACAAGTTCGGCTTTATTTCCTCTTCCTTTTTCACTCCTAGATTGAGGTATTAATCTTCTGTCCTGGATAGGACAGTAATTTTGACCACCTCATCTCTTATTTGCCAGGCAGAAAAAGAGATTTCCCCGAAGACTTAAGGCTGAACAAGATCAGCTGTCCCTCTTTGCCGCCTCTGCAGCAAAACGCTGCCTGGAGCCATTCTATTGAAACAAGGTGCATTCAGGATAAATGTGTTCTAGGCCGATAAAAAGGACCCAAGGCTGTATCCGGCAGGGAGGAAGAGGCTTAGACTAAGTGACTGGTCCAAGCATGCCTCAATCAATCTACGCAAGCCAGAACGCAAGCCAATGTGTACATCTGCTGAGCCAAAATATACTTAACTTCCCATGAGTCACCAGAAACGTCATCTGTCTGCTGGCTGGCTTGATACAAGCTGGGTTGAGGAAGATACAAGGACCAGTGGTCGAAATGCATCCCACGAGCATCTGTAGCAGCCCATGAGAGGGCTGGTGATTGTGCTGCATTTACTGTCTGCTAGAACTACAAATTGGGACCCGGGTGGCGCTGTAGGTTAAACTACAGAGCTTATGACTTGCCGATCAGAAGGTTGGCAGTTCGAATCCCCACGACGGGGTGAGCTCCCGTTGCTCAGTCCCTGCTCCTGCCAACCTAGCAGTTCAAAAGCATGTCAAAGTGCAAGTAGATATATAGGTACCACTCTGGCGGGAAGGTAACCAGCGTTTCCGTGTGCTGCTCTGGTTCGCCAGAAGTGGCTTAGTCATGCAGGCCACATGACCCGGAAGCTGTACGCCGGCTCCCTCGGCCACTAAAGCGAGATGAGTGCCGCAACCCCAGAGTTGGTCATGACTGGACCTAATGGTCAGGGGTCCCTTTACCTTTACCTTAGAACTACAAATACAGGGAAGGGGAGGCGAAGGTGGGTTTAGCCTAAAGAGGGCTACCAGTTGTGTAGAACTGATCTGAAGCCCTTTATTCTTTTTATATCACATCACCAGAAGCTGCTCTCCCCCTAGGGCTCTTCCAGATGTGCAACCAGTCCTCCTCATGCACACAAGTTTTTTCTGCAGTATCCGCATGGCGTTATTGGCATGCAAAATCCAGTTTGTATCCCAGGGAACATCTGGTTACAAAACCAACAACCCTGTTGCCAGTGACCTGCTCCCGAGATCTCAGTGGCACATTTGCAAACTATGTCTCAACCTGGAAGTAACCTCGGTTGCCCCAGGGCTGCAGAACCGAAGGACTAAGACCCCCCAGCCAGAAAAAAAACAAATAAACCAAGAGTTCCAGCTGCCAGGAGACCTGGGAGCCACTCTGGGCTCTGCCACCATGAAACAGAGGCACATGACCACCAGAAGGCAAGATCAGCCTGGCCCCAGCTGGATAGAAATGCCCATTTACAACTTATTTTGTCAAAAGGTGGCGCTGTGGGTTAAACTACAGAGCCTAGGACTTGCCGATCAGAAGGTTGGCAGTTCGAATCCCCGTGATGGGGTGAGCTCCCATTGCTCAGTCCCTGCTCCTGCCAACCTAGCAGTTCAAAAGCATGTCAAAGTGCAAGTAGATAAATAGGTACCACTCCGGCGGGAAGGTAGAAATGCCCATTTACAACTTATTTTCTCAAAAGGATCTCCCTCCTCTTCTTTAGCGTGTCTTTGCAAATTTTGTAAATTTAGTACAATAAATAGGATTCTAAGACATCATCCATGGTGTTCTGATGCGTTATCAGGGAAAGGAGAAAGAAAGACCCGCAAAGAAACTGCTCCATCTCCTTTGTAACTTCCAGCTCCGGCTTGAATAAAATGTTAAAAATGGGCAGGCAAATGTAAGACTGCAGGAAGACAATAATAACCATGAATAATAATAACAAATAATAATAATAATAATAATAATAATAATAATAATAATAATAATTTATATTTGTACTCTGCCCATCTGACTGAGTTGCCAGAGCCACTCTGGGTGGCTTCCAACATAACGTACAGAAACACAACAACACAACAGAACACCACACATTAAAAGTGTCTTGCTACAGGGCTGCCTTCAGGTGTCTTCAGAAGGTTGTATAATTATTTATCTCTTTCACATCTGATGGGAGGATGTCCTTCACATGCCTGAGCACACTGTAAATGTGGCACATGGAGGAGTTTTTCAGCAAAGGCGATCATCGTAAGAGCAGCAAGAGCAGGAGCAGATAAGGCCTGGAGAGCAGGCATTTTACATCTTTCTCGCCACAGTGCCTTCATCAGCCACTACAGCTATGAGGAGAGATGGAAGCTGCAGGTACTGTCTACCTGTCCAGGTACACTAACCTACAGGGATGGAACCAACCTGTGCTCTCTGCCTCCAGTTGCTAGGCAACACACTTCCAGGGGAGGCTATTTCGCCCCGTGGCTATCGGGGAAATCTTCCAAGAACATCAGTTGCAGTCATGACTTCTGAATATGAGGGTGTGGACTTTTTATAGCTTCACTTTTCCAGTGATCTGTGCCCTTAAAAAGGGTTCGTTGTGTGTTAATGTTTTCTGATTGTCACATGCTTTGGGGGTTTGTCAGGCAAGATGTAAATATTTTAATTAAATAAAAGCATCGGAGACGACAAAGCTTGAACTGAGACCATAATAATAATAATAATAATAATAATAATAATAATAATATCTTTATTGTCATTGCCCCCTCTCGGGGACAACGAAATTACTTGGCTGCTCCATCCACCCAGGTAGGGCACTCCACACAAAATCAAAACAACTATAAAAACACTAATTAAAACAATACAATATAATACAACAAGGAAGATTAGATGACTTTCAAAGTCCAGGCTTCCCATTCAGGGCCGAGATCGCTCTGGAGAAGAAGCTGTTCTTGAGACGGCTCATTCTTGTCTTCATCGTCCTGTATCTCCATCCCGACGGCAGGAGCTCGAAGAGACAGTGACCAGGATGCGATGGATCTTTTACTATGTCCAGTGCCTTCCTATGGCACCTTGTGGCATAAATCTGCTCTAAGGTGGAGAGTGGGCAGCCAACAATGCTCTCTGCTGCCTTAACAACTCTGCACAACGCCATCCTGTCCTGGGTAGTACAGCTTCCGTACCACACACATAAGCCATAAGTGAGCACGCTCTCGATGGCACAGTGATAGAAGGCAAGCAGTGTACACAATGAGGTGTAGTTGGCACATAGCCCACTGAAGAACTGTTAGGGGTCAGGCTGCAAGACATCTTAAGGCACAGAAGGGGTGTGTGATGTCATATCCTGCTACTGGGAGACAGTACAAAACCTGGGGATTGGCCAGTCCTGGTATAACTATTCGGAAACTGGCCTTTTGTGCAGAGACAGACCAACAGAGTGGTTTTAAATTTGTCGCATGATGACCTGTGTCACAAACTAGATTTAATGAACACTCACATCAGAGTGCTCTCTAAATTGATAATTATTGCATTTCATTTTTTAAAATATATTTTTATTAAAGATTTCTGGGTTTATAAAATCATGTGCAATGTCTCTTTTTCAAGTTACATTCAACAATATTTCTTGGAGTTTTATGAGGAAGAATCTCCAGGGGATGGGGGTAGGCCAAGGGTTTGAAAACGGTATAGGTGCAATATATTCTGAGCAAAAAGCTAAGCTAATTGTAAACAATGTGGTTACGGAAGAATTTAAGATAGAAAAAGGGACACGTCAGGGGTGCCCAATCTCCCCATTACTTTTTATATCAGTCCTGGAGGTTTTGCTGAACATGATTAGAAGGGATCAGCTGGTTAAAGGGGTACAGGTTGGAGCTAAACAGTACAAACTGAGAGCATTTGCAGATGATCTGGTGCTTACATTACAAGAGCCAGAATCTAGTACTAAAAGGGTCTTAGAATTAATTCATGAGTTTGGTCAAGTAGCAGGATTTAAATTGAACAAGTCAAAAGCTAAGGTATTAGAGAAAAACTTAACAGCTATTGAAAAAGAGAGGTTTCAGAATGAGACAGGTTTAACCGTGGTTAAGAAAGTGAAATATTTGGGGATCAATATGACAGGGGGCAATGCTTCTGTTCTACTTAGTATATGTGTGGGGTTTTGTGTCAGTGTCTCTTGTGTGGGTTCTCTTTACTGTTTGCTTGTGTTCCTTTGGTGGTGAGAGGTTGGGGTTGGCCTAGGGTGTGGTTGTTTGTTTGTGATTGGCTGTGGTGATCTTTGTTTTCATGTGTGAGTGCAGTGGGTGGGTGTTTTGGATCAGGTTAGCCATATTGATTTGTATGTTGCTGTTGGATTTTTGTCATTTTCTGGTTGGGCTGTGTATGTGATAAAGGGAAACCATACCGGGTGAAGGCATCTCCTTCTATTTGTCTCCTTGTCAGTTTCAATTTGTTGGTTAGTTTTTAGGCTGTTTCACATTACTATTTGATACCATTGGTCCATGCTTACTCCTGATAGGTCTCTCCAGTGTCTGGTTATGATGCTTCAGGCTGCTGAGAGTAGGTGGGTTATGAGATCTTTGTGTTGTGAGTGGGCATTATTGTCTTGTAAGATGTTTAGTAGGGAGTTATAGTCTTTTATAAGCGACACGGGTGGCGCTGTGGGTTAAACCACAGAGCCTAGGACAAGACAATCAGAAGGTCGGTGGTTCGAATCCCCGTGACGGGGTGAGCTCCCATTGCTCGGTCCCAGCTCCTGCCAACCTAGCAGTTCGAAAGCATGTCAAAGTGCAAGTAGATAAATAGGTACCGCTTCAGCAGGAAGGTAAACGGCGTTTCTGTGCGCTGCTCTGGTTCGCCAGAAGCGGCTTAGTCATGTTGGCCACATGACCCGGAAGCTGTACGCTGGCTCCTTCGGCCAATAAAGCAAGATGAGCGCTGCAACCCCAGAGTCGGCCACAACTGGACCTAATAGTCAGGGGTCCCTTTATCTTTAACTTTATAGTCTTCTATATACTAATCTTTTATGTTGTTCCACATCCGTTTAAAGCTCCTAACCCTTCTTTTAGATTCTTTTAGTTTCTTTTAGATTCTTGTAGTCCTGTAGATATACCTTCTGTTTAAATACTTTTAGCTTTCCAAAACGTTCTACATATTCTAAATGATTGTACCCCCACCCTACTTGTGCTGGTCTATGACCGTAATAAAGATTTTATGATGATGGTGATTGTCTCTCTCTCTCTTAAGTAAGACAGAACAGCAACAGAAAACTTCCGACTCCACCCAGTTCAATAGTGCCACCTTGTGACATAGCTACCGTATATAATGTCACTATCCACACCTCAGGTATCCTGGACATTGCACCTTTCTGGTCTACAACAAAGTTTAGCCATTCTCAAGTCTAGTTCAACACTGACAACTGCTTGCTTGAGCTGACTGGGGAATAACCGTAGCAGCAAGTATTAAAGCAAGCATGGTTTAAGGACCATTGATTTTATTCCTCTGTTGGTGTTTAACTTCAGAGAGGCAACAGCAATAAAAAGCAACCTCCAAAGTGCTACAGGTGTTCTTGCTTTATTGCTGAAGCTATATGGCCACATATAATGGCCGGACGTAAGTGGTTTTAGTGCTTCCTTTGTATGCAGCCTCTTGCGATGACCGCTGAGAAGGTCTCTGTGCTGGCCATTACCCCTTGAATTCCCAGAGAGAGGAGTCTTGTCTTATCAGGCAAAGACAGGGAAAGAGGTAACACATTCATGCACACACCGCTTGGCCAAACGGCAACTCTTGTTTGTACCCCAGCTGGAGAAATCCAGGTGAGAGCTCTGTGTTTTTATTTCCAGCAGAGCCTCGGGGGAATGTCGCCTCGGCTGCTAGGAGCCTGCACACTCCACCACCCAGTGCCAGCTGATCAGTGGACCCCATGGGCTGGCAAAACAGCATGAATGTGCTGTGTGTTCTGAGACTTCCTCTATTTGATGTGGCAACATGCTCAAACCAACAGCTCTGTGCTTGTGGAGTCTGGACCCATGCCTGTGGGAACAAGTATGCGATTCAAAGCCAGCAGAGTCTTCCCAGCAGGGGATAGGGAGCTGGCTAGAGCTTCACATTTATTTAGCCTCCACATTGTACTAACTGCTGCAGCTGCACAGGAAGTGGAAGGGGCTCCAGGTGAGTTCTAGAGGGGACTTACACTTCAGGTAAGATGAATAAGGCAAAGAAGAAGATTAATGGAGTGCTTGATACAAAGAGTGGTGCTGATAGGGGACAGAATATAGTTAACAAGCAAGCACCCAGTTGCTGAGTGAGGAACTGTTTTCCAGTGGAAATGTGTGCTGGGTCACCTGCAGATTGGTGGCATTTTTTTGGGGGGGGGATTCAATTGCATACTGGAAATTTAGGTTTAAGGAAATAAAGTGGATTAAAATTCTCCGTTGCTGTGGTGCAAGAAATCCACATTAAAACAAAAAACAATATCTGTTCACAGTTACAAAAGTGATGGGGAATTGCACTTAAGGACAGCATCTGAGTGGAGGTATTAAGCATGGACAAGCGTTTCTTTGCACGCCCAGGCACAGTCCCCTCTCTTTCCCCAGAAGCCAGACCCGATATCAAAGGAGAAGACATGACAATGTATTTTGCGATTAAATTGGCTGCAACTTTCTTTAAATTTCAGACGTAGGAAACCTTGGCATAGGCACTGGGCATGTATCCTTCTCAGCCCCCTGCTGGGGGTCTGAGGCATGACAGGGTCAAACAGGAATATGGAACCACAGCAAAACGTGCGATGCCGGGGGGGGGTGTTCTATGGCCCACCTGTTGTGCGCTTGGGGTCAGAGACCCCTCAAGACCCCTCTAACAGAGTACACTGTTATTGTTGTCATGGAAGGGGTGAGTTATCCCTTCACCCCTTCATCAGTTATCAGACTAAGGGATTCTGCCCAAGGCCTAAAAACCGCCACTCAATACAGCAAAAATTGCAGTCTTGCCGCCAAGACTACCTACAACTGAAACCATTCCTCAAGGCCTTGCTTCACAGCTCTCAACCAATGCTCATTCCCTATAGGGGTGAGGTGCACTCTGTCAGGTCTGAAATGGTCCAATTTGTCAGTTTTAAGGTCAAGATGTCCGATCACTCGGCCACCAAGACACAGGGTCGCGTTGCGTAAAGGCCTGTTGGTTTTTACTAGGGCGTAATTGAGGCGAGAAGGCTTGAAGGCCCCTCTCCATCGCAGGCGCAGAAGGAGCTCAGACCAAGAGATGGTGTTATCTGGGCACATTGCCCGGATTCTTTCAACGTCCACGATTGCTGCCATGATTAAATTGCTGCCCTTTTGTGCAACCAGATCATTCTCGCCCAGATGAATGAGCATCCTGGGGGTCGTGTGAAGTGCCTGCCTATTGAAATTTCAGCATGAGGGCACCCCAGCGCACCCCTCGTTATTTGTCATGAGCGGACAGGAGTTGACCCAGCTCCAACTTGGGCTGATCTAGTTGCTCTGCCCCCAGGCTGCCATGGATAGGCCAAATCTGAATCTGCCTTTGGCGGGAACCCAGCAGGCTCCACTCAAAAGCAGTGTGGCTTCGGCAGGGGTGTATGGAGGGGGTGCGGTCCTCCCTGGGTGTCACCCTGAATGGGGGTGACAAAATGGCTGGTGGCACTCGTCACCACGGGGTCTGCACAGTGGCGTAGCGTGAGGGGTGCAGGGGGGGCCGGCCGCACCGGGCGCAACATCTGGGGGTTAGGGAAATCCACGGGTTAGGGGGTGCAAATCCACAGGTTAGGGGGCGCAAATCCATGGGTTAGGGGACACAAATTACTTGCCTTGCCCTGGGTGCTGATAACCCACGCTATGCCACTGGGTCTGCAGCATGCACGAGTCACACATCTCGACGCTCGCAGGCTCTGCGCTTTCCGCCATAGGGACGGGTGTGCTGCAGCACCCATGGGGATGGCACGGCGCATGGCACGCGGTGTCCACAGGGCATGCCACGACACCCATAGGGACAGCACAGGACGCCATGCAGCCCATCCAGTTCCTATTGGTTCCATGCGCCCTGCCCCTATGAGCACTGTGCCCCGCTGGTTGGCTTTGGGAGGATGCGGAAGCCACACGCTGGGCCGCAAACATGGCCCACTGCCGGGACTAGGTGAGCGGCCATTTTAGGTAGGGCATGAAAGAGGCATCATCATGCAAAGAGGATATTTTTCTTGTTTGATAAGGGCACCTGTGTCTCACCCAGGCTGATGGAGCAATCATCCTGGTCTGCTTGTACAAAGCTTACGGCATCCACTCTCGATTGAGCATTTGTTCTGATTTGCCCGATGACAATGAGCATCTATCCTGATCTCCTAGCCTGGAGGACATCTTCTTCTCATCCTTCCAGGGACCACATCCCACTGGTGGGCAGGGCCAGAGGTAAAAGTAGGCAGAGCAATAAATACACATTTTACCTTCGTTTCAGCAGCCTAGTTTCTCCACACACTCACACAGGCTTCTCTACTCTTCAGAGCTCAAAGGCACATTCCAGTTAGGTAAAAATATTTGGGGTACAAACCAGAGCATATGAAGGGTGTGAGCAGAGTAGGGATGGCTAGGGGAGAGTCCTGAGACCCAAACAGAGAGGATTGGCCCCTGAGACTGAGGTTCGCCACCCTGGCATAAAGTCGCAGCCTAAAAGGGAGAAAACACTTTTTTTTGCCATTAAATTTATTATATAGTTTTATTTTCTTAACAGCACACTGCTCTGGGAAGTTATGCCAGAGGCCAGCTTATACACTTTCAAAATAAAGCTATATGCACAACTTCCAAATACCTCGGGTTAAAAACTTAATTCATTCTGGAGATCCGTTCTTAACCTGAAACTGTTTTTAACCTGGGGCACCACTTCAGCTAATGGGGCCTCCTGCTGCTGCCGTGCCACTGCCATGCCATTTCTGTTCTCATCCTGAAGCAAAGTTCTTAATCCAAGGTACTATTTCTGGGTTAGCGGAGTCTGTAACCTGAAGCATCTGTAACCCGAGGTACCACTGTACTGAGTAATGTAAGATGATTTATTTTAAAAGCATCACATCAAGATACAATAAAATGCAACTGGTTTAAATTGCAGGGGAGACAAATGTAGGCTGTTCATGTAGAGTTAGGTACCCTTGCCCGTACGGGCCAGTCGTGTCCGACTCTAGGGTTGCGCGCTCATCTCGCTCAAGAGGCCGGGAACCGCGCTGTCCGAAGACACTTCCAGGTCACGTGGCCAGCGTGACGAAGGTGCAACTGGCTAGCCAGCACCAGTGCCGCACATGGAAACGCCGTTTACCTTCCCGCTATAAAGCGGTACCTATTTATCTACTTGCACTTAGGGGTGCTTTCGAACTGCCAGGTGGGCAGGAGCTGGGACCGAACAACGGGAGCTCACCCCGCCGCGGGGATTTGAACTGCCAACCTTACGATCAGCAAGTCCTAGGCACTGAGGTTTTACCCACAGTGCCACCCGCGTCCCTTTCATGTAGAATTAAGATATATCTTAAAGATACGATCAAATTAAGTAACGGGGAAACAGCCAAAATAACTTAGAAAGCCACTTCCTTTGGGTGGTACTGGACCAAGAGGTGGCTAATTTGTGACCTGCAGGTGTCGTTGAACATGTTGGCTGGGTCTGATGGGAATGGAGAGTCCAGCAACAGTGGCAGGACCACAGGTTAGCCACTCCTGTTTGAAAAGGGACTCCTGGAAGAAGACCTCTGAAGGGTGCTTGGGGTTTCACATTGGGCTCCTCAATCAGTAGAGGGGCCATGGCAAATCTACGGACGTTATCGTCTGCATCACCGGAATAATCTCCCATGAGTAGAGGCTTGCAGATGAGAAGACGTTGATCAAAAGCAGTGCAGCCCAGAAGATGGAGCAGGAGCTGTCTCCTTACACAAAGGAACAGCAGAGCAGAGAGGATCACGCCCTGAAAATAAAAAAGACGAACAGGTCTTGTGGCTCGGGTGCCTTGTGCAACTTTGAGGAAGAACATCCTGTCTGCATGAGAGAGCCTTTCTTTTCATGCGCAGTTCCCATGCTCCTCATTAGAAATCTGCTGATTGCTCTGTCAGATGTCGTCGCCGTTGTTTTCCATAAAGTATTTCTTTATTTCGTTTTGTTACGTAAGTCAAGAAAGCAGTTACAAACCTCAAAGGAGGACAA